>NC_056454.1:9897393-10497393 GCF_018296145.1 Oncorhynchus tshawytscha | reverse complement strand
GTGAATGCTGCTTTGGACACAGGGGCTCCCTCTACATCTGTGGAATTCTCTGGGATGGCAGTATCAGGGGACATCAATGGAGGCAGTTAAGCATTGGCAGGATGGACAAGTCCCTAACCCTGAAAATGATTCAAGATATATTAATAGATGTTTCGTGAGTTTTATCTATCTACAGCATTTATCATTTCATTTTTTTAGTAGCCTAATTTTCATGTAATGCCACTTTCATGATTCTCATGAACATATGTGAGATTGTTGGTATCTCTTCGAGGAGCTTGGTTTCAGAGCCCGGCTATGAGTAATCTACCTACACTGTTTCGGTCCTACAGGTGATGAGGGCATTGCTTGCAGAGATGTGCCTGGAGATTGTGCGGTTTGTATCTGAGGCCATCCTGGAGGTCATCATCCCTGCAATTTTCCGTTTTGTACGGATATACAGCCATGTGTCTCCAGTATCCAGCAAGTCTCTGACAGAATCAGAGAGATCCTCTAGCACAAACCTGAAGGTTCGCAAGAGAGGCAGCAGCAAATCCTCAAGGTCTTGCACGGCCAAATCAAGCTCCTCTCGTAATGGGTATGTTCAGTCATTCCTAAAGAAACCGGTTTCACCTAACTATTCATAACCCATTTTGTGAAAATATGTTTTGTTATCTGTATAACAGTTTACTCTTAATGACCAGTTTAACTGATTACTGAATGATGTATTAATGTGACTACAGTGTCTACTATTGAATATGGAATGCTGTATTGTTTGCTTTGTATTCTCAAAGGTCTCAGACAGTGTTGCCAAATACTCAGGGAGATGGTGAGTCTATATCATCTGAGCCACTCAGTGACTTTTTTGGGATCACTGAGGACAGTCTCCTCACTAGTGTCCAGGATTCCTTCAAAGAGTCGCTGAACAATGTCCTCTGTATCCAAAGAGAGGACCAGGTAGACACTCAAAGTCTATCCCGGGTTATTGTTGGAGAAGTGTCAAAGAAGGTCAATTCCATAATCTCTGTGGCCATCCAAACTCCCATCTCTGGGCGAATGTCCCCTGTCATTTTTGCCAGTGGTGGTGTCTCCAGCACCAAGGTGGTTGAGGAGATGGTGTCTGGCGTTTCCAACATACTTCAGATGTACATTAATGGGAAGAGTGTTGAGCAGAGTGTTGTTCTCAGAGAGGATGGTGTTGAGGTGGATATGACACATTTAACAGGACAGGTCATGACAGCCCTCAGTGGCACTGTTTTGAACTTCAGCAATAAGGAGGAAAATGATCCCAACAAGAGGGAACTGCTTTGTGTTGTTGCTGACCATATGAAGATGTTTGAATCTTGTAAAAGTTCTGAGGAGATGCTAAAACAAGGAGAGAGCAACCTCAATATCAAAGGTGCCAAATCTAGTCTTCGTCTGTCAACACAAAGTATGGACAGACTACTCACTGAGGAGTTTCAGACCAAGGCCACTGAATCGATCCAACCCAAAGGTACATATGTCATCAAAATACAAATTATAAAGATTATTTTTATTCATTTACGTACAGTATGATGGTAAACACTGATAACTTTTGTGTGCTATTTCTCCTACTGTACAAATGACTGTTTGTTTTCCAGTGTACACAGAAGGTCAACAAGAAGACCCACTGCACTCCAACACCTTCCCAGAACCAGACCCCTGCTATCAGTGAAACAGGTAAGTCAATACACTCAAATGTGTACTGAAATACGTTCATTAGGCCCTTATCTGTGGATTTCACATGACTGGGAATACAGATATGCGTCTGTTCATCACAGATACCTTAAAAAAAGGTAGGGGCGTGGATCAGAAAACCAGTCAGTATCTGGTGTGATGACCATTTGCCTCATGCAGCGTGATAATTCTCCTTCGCATAGAGTTGATTAGGCTGTTGATTGTGGCCTATGGAATGTTGTCGCACTGCTCTTCAATAGCTGTGTGAAGTTGTTGATATTGGTTGGAACTGGAACACGCTGTTGTACACGTCAATCCTGAGCATCACAAACATGCTAAATGGGTGACATGTCTGGTGAGTATGCAAGCCTTCGACATGGGGCCATGCATTATCATGCTGAGACATGAGGTGATGGCGGCGGATGAATGGCACGACAATGGGCCTAAGGATCTCATGACGGTATCTCTGTGCATTCAAATTGCCATTGATAAAATGCAATTGTGTTCGTTGTCCGTAGCTTATGCCTGCCCACACCATAACCCTACAGCCAACACAACGCCATATACGTGGTCTGTGGTTGTGAGGCCGGTTGGACATACTGCCAAATTCTCTAAAACAACATTGAAGGCGGCTTATGGTAAAGAAATAAACGTTCAATTCTCTGGCCACAGCTTTGGTGGACATTCCTGCAGTCAGCATGCCAAATGCACACTCCCTCAAAACTAGTCAACCAGCGTTTTTCCTTACTCCTATTTTTCCCAGTCTCTGTCTCTGAGACATCTGTGGCATTGTGTTGTGTGACAAAACAGCACATTTTAGCGTGGCCTTTTACTGTCTCCAGGACGAGTTGTACCTTTGTAATGATCATGATTTTTAACCCACAAGAGTCTAAGCCCTGTCTAGGCCGAGGGGTTTGTATCGGCCTTACTGCTATTAGCCCATACAAACACATTGAATAACAGTTTCACTACATGGAACTGAAGTGTCTGTCCTAAATCTGAGAGATATAAGAAAGTTGACGAATAAATATATATATTTATATGTATATATATTTTTTGCATGTTTTTATCCCCTTCTTTTTGGCACTAAACAGTCTAAGCCCTGGGGGGGGCCTATGTAACACTTCTGCGTTAAATAGGCGGATTGAGACTGCTAGGCTACCTGCTGCCCTACATTTGTAAATTATGTAGAATATTACAATTTAAATAATAATAATGCAATACTAATTCTTAACAACTAACTAGGGTCAGTTAAAGAAAATGTTATGTTTACATTTTTAATTTTCCAGCAATTGTCAATGATCAAGAATCCTGCCGAACAGAGTGTATGCTCCATCAAGAAGAAACCAAGGAAGCGTTCGCTCATTTCCAGGATGTTTTCAGCTATAGGCAAAGCCTTGTCCAGTCCCTTTACTTCCTGCTATAAAAGGAAGAGCACCTAATCTATATTTCAAAATAAATATTTTAAATAAACATATTTGCAATAATCTTCATGTTGAGTGTTTTTCATTATATATTATTGGATGATATAAAGTGTAGTAGTAGTAGTAGTAGAAGTTGTACTATAGTTGACTATATTACATTTACCTTCAAGATACATAAAAAATAATAATAATAGGTACAGTTGAAGTCTGATGTTTACATACACCTTAGCCAAATACATTTAAACTCAGTTTTTCACAATTTCTGACTTTTAATCCTAGTAAAAATGCCCTGTCTTAGGTCAGTTAGGATCATCACTTTATTTTAAGAATGTGAAATGTCAGAATAATAGTAGAGAGAATGATTTCTTTCAGCTTTTATTTCTTTCATCACGTTCCCAGTGCTTCTTGGCAAAGTGCCTCAGTTTGTCGGAGTTGTGGAAGTTAAAGAGAGACACCAGGTCCTGAAACGCATAGAATGAGAAAGGCATTTCGTCAAACGGAGGGAGGGATACAGAGAGAAATAGAGGGAAAGAGTGGGTCAGAGACACAGAGAGTGAGACAGACAGAAAGTGTGTACCAGAATAGCAGAGGGACTGGGATTCGATCCCACACAAACAGGGGCGTACATGTGATGTGCTGAAGCCAAGCCCAGGTCAGGAGTCAATAGAGTTAAAGAACATTGCTTCCTTGGACAACATGCTGACAGAGATTCCTGGAATTGTTTTCCAGACCTGAGATCTAACCACTCTGTTATTAAGGAGCAAATGACGTGAGAAGGTAAGGCAATAAATAGGCCATAGTAGCGAAGTAATTCAAATGTACCAAATGAACACTGGAGTGATAGATGAGCAGATAGTGATGTGCAAGTAGAAATACTGGTGTGCAAAAGAGCAGAAAAGTAAATAAAAACACTATGGGGATGAGGTAGGTAGATTGGATGGGCTATTTACAGATGGGATATGTACAGCTGCAGAGATCGGTTAGCTGCTCAGATAGCTGATGTTTAAAGTTAGTGAGGAAAATATAAGTCTCCAGCTTCAGCGATTTTTGCAATTTTTTCCAGTCATTGGCAGCAGAGAACAGGAAGGAAAGGCGGCCAAAGGAGGTGTTGACTTGGGGGATGACCAGTGAGATATACCTGCTGGAGCGCGTGCTATGGGTGGGTGTTGTTATTGTGACCATTGTGCTGACATAAGGCGGAGCTTTACCTAGCATAGACTTATAGATGACCTGGAGCCAGTGGGTCTGGCGACGAATATGTAGCGAGGGCCAGCAAACTAGAGCATACCGTTCACAGTGGTGGGTGGTTTAAGGGGCTTTGGTGACAAAACGGATGGCACTGTGATAGACTGCATCCAGTTTGCTGAATAGATTATTGGAAGTTATTTTATAAATGACATCGCCGAAGTTGAGGATTGGTAGGATAGTCAGTTTTACGAGGGTATGTTTGGCAGCGTGAGTGAAGGAGGCTTTGTCACGAAACAGGAAGCAAATTCTAGATTTAATTTTGGATTGGAGATGTTTAATATGAGTCTGGAAGGAGAGTTTACAGTCTAGCCAGACACCTAGGTATTTGTAGTTGTCCACATATTCTAAGTCAAAACCATCCAGAGTAGTGATGCTAGTCTGGTGGGCTGGCGGGTGCGGGCAGTGAACGTTTGAAAAGCATGCATTTGGTTTTACTAGCGTTTAAGAGCAGTTGGAGGCCACGGAATGAGTGTGATATGGCATTGAAGCTCGTTTGGAGGTTAGTTAACGCAGTGTCCAAAGAAGGGCCAGAAGTATACAGAAATGCTCTAAATACAACTGTGAAATGTTTGCTTATGAGCCCTTCCCAATGACGCAGAGTTAAAAAAAAAATAATACAAATAAAATAAAATACATTTAAAGAATAAATGAAAAGTTACACTGAACAAAAATATTTACACAACAATTTCAAAGATAAAACTGAGTTTCAGTTCATAAAAGTAAATCAGTCAATTGAAAATCAGTCAATTGCAAATCAGTCAATTGCAAATCAGTCAATTGAAATAAATACATAATGCCCTAATATATATATTTTACATGAATTCAGATATGCATCTGTTGGTCACAGAATTTCTTCGGTTATGCAAACCCACAGTTTCATCAGCTGTCTCAGCCCATCCTGCAGGTAAAAAAGCTGGATGTGGATGTCCTTGGCTGGCGTGGTTACACATGGTCTGCGATTGTGAGGCTGCTTGGATGTACTGCCAAATTCAGAGTGAACAGTCTATGGTTTGGGTGGCTAGAGTCTTTCGTAAATTTTCAGGCCTTCCTCTGACACCACCTGGTGAAGAGGTCCTGTGTGGCAGGCAGTTTCACCCCAGTGATGTACTGGGCCGTACAGACTACCCTCTGGTACCTTGCGGTCGGAGGCCGAACAGTTGCCGTACCAGGCAGTGATAAAACCAGTCAGGATGCTCTCAATGTTGCAGCTGTAGAACCTTTTGAGGATCTGAGGACCCAGGTGACTACCTCATGAAGCTGGTTGAGAGAATGCCAAGAGTGTAGAAGAATCTCAAATATAAAATATATTTTGATTTGTTTAACACTTTTTTGGTTACTATACATGATTCCATGTGTTATTTCATAGTTTTGATGTGCTCATTAATATTGTACTATGTATAAAATAATACAAATAAAGAAAAACCCATTAATGAGTAGGTGTTTTAAAACTTTTGACCGGTAGTGTATATTGTACTAAAAAGATGCCTAACGATTGAACAGAACAGTAGCTGAGTTTGTCTGGATCAAGTGCCATTCTGTGTTGCCTGGATGCCTCTGACGCAAGTGTCACCAACAGAAAGGTAAACAATAACCCTGTAGCAAATGCAGCATATGGTATTCATTTTTCATATGTAAATTGCACTTTTCAGTAGTGCTCAAAGCATGCAATTAAATGAGCACAGCATTGATTTTTCAACTCGAATCAATGAGCCCAATCAGTCCTCTATGACAACAAAATCATAAACAACAGAGTATAGCTGGCTAATAAGTCCTTCGTTTTGGGGTTATGCTCAGGTAAAACAATTTGGATAATCCATACTTCCATATTTCCAAGTCTATTCTTGAATGTCAAGGGGTATAACATTTATTGTAATGACTGGAATTCTGATAGACTTTGTTTTTTAATGTAAAGATATAATTTAATTGTATTATTATATGTAGTAGAAAGCAATGGGTTACAAGAAGCCTACATAACTAACATCCATATATGACCATCTGTCATGCCCTGATCTGTTTCACCTGTCCTTGTGCTTGTCTCCACCCCCTTCCAGGTGTCGCCCATCTTCCCCATTTTCCCCTGGGTACTTATACCCGTGTTCTCTGTTTGTGTGTTGCCATTTCGTCTTGTTTGTCAAGTCAACAAGCGTTTTGTCTGTGCTCCTGCTTTTCCCCATTCTCTCTTTTCCGAACCTCCAAGATTTGACCCTTGCCTGTCCGGACTTTGAGCCTGCCTGCTAGACCATTCTGCCCGCCCCTGCCTGCCATACCATACGTTGCCACTACTCAGGATTATTGACCCCTGCCTGCCTGAGTTTGGGTAATCCAAGAGATACGTTATTGATTACAAATTTGGACAGGAAACTAGTAACTAACGGATTACATTTAGAAAGTAACCTACCCAACCCTGGTAGTGAGAACTCAGCTGGCTGTATGGACGGGGACAGTATATCCCAAGAGAGCCATGTTTCCGTGAAACAGAGTATGTTACAATCCCTGATGTCTCTCTAGGAGATCCTCGCCCTGAGCTCGTCTACTTTATTATCCAGACACTGAACATTTGCGAATAATATACTTGGAAGCGGTGGATGGTGTGCACGCCTCCTGACTCGGACTAGAAGTCCACTCTGAATACCTCTTCCCCGCCAGTTGTGTTTTGGAGCAGCCTCGGGAATAAATTAAATTCCTGGTCGTAATGCTGTTGAGTTACCGCCGCTCTGACATCCAAAAGTTATTTCTGGCTGTATGTAATCTCTTTTTCTAATTTTCCCAACAATTGTTTACAGACAGATTAATTCACTGTATCACAATTCAGGTGGGTCAGAAGTTTACATACACTAAGTTGACTGTGCCTTTAAACAGCTTGGAAAATTCCAGAAAATGTCATGGCATTAAAAGCTTCTGATATAGGCTAATTGACATCATTTGAGTCAATTGGAGGTGTACCTGTGGATGTATTTCAAGGCCTACCTTCAAACTCAGTGCCTCTTTGCTTGACATCATGGGGAAATCAGCCAGGACCTCAGAATTTTTTTTGTAAGACTGGTTCATCCTTGGGAGCAATTTCTAAATGCCTGAAGGTACCACGTTCATTTGTACAAACAATAGTACACAAGTATAAACACCATTGGACCACGCAGCCGTCATACTGCTCAGGAAGGAGACACGTTCTGTCTCCTAGAGATGAACGTACTTTGGTGCGAAAAGTGAAAATCAATCCCAGAACAACAGCAAAGGACCTTGTGAAGATGCTGGAGGAAACAGGTACAAAAGTATCTATATCCACAGTTAAACAAGTCCTATATCGACATAACCTGAAAGGCCGCTCAGCAAGGAAGAAGCCACTGCTCCAAAACTGCCATAAAAAAGAGAGACTACGGTTTGCAACTGCACATGGGGACAAAGATCATACTTTTTGGAGAAATATCCTCTGGTCTGATGAAACAAAAATAGAGTTGTTTGGCCGTAATGGCTTGCAAGTCGAAGAACACCATCCCAACCGTGAAGCACAGGGGTGGCAGCATCATGTTGTGGGGGTGCTTTGCTGCAGGAGGGACTGGTTCACTTCACAAAATAGATGGCATCATGAGGAAATGAGAAAATGATGTGGATATGTTTTATTTTAATTTGATTTATTTCACCTTTATTTAACCAGGTAGGCTAGTTGAGAACAAGTTCTCATTTGCAACTGCGACCTGGCCAAGATAAAGCGTAGCAATTCGACACATACAACAACACAGAGTTACACATGGAATAAACAAAACATACAGTCAATAATACAGTAGAACAAAAGAAAACAAAAAGTCTATATACAGTGAGTGCAAATGAGGTGAGTTAAGGAAATAAATAGGCCATGGTGGCGAAGTAATTACAATATAGCAATTAAACACTGGAAAGGTAGATCAGCAGAAGATGAATATGCAGGTAGAGATACTGGGGTGCAAAGGAGCAAAATAAATAAATAAATACCAGTATGGGGATGAGGTAGGTAGATGGGCTGTTTACAGATGGGCTATGTACAGGTGCAGTGATCTGTAAGCTGCTCTGACAGCTGGTGCTTAAAGATAGTGAGGGAGATATGAGTCTCCAGCTTCAGAGATTTTTGCAATTCATTCCAGTCATGGGCAGCAGAGAACTGGAAGGAAAGACGACCAAAGGAGGAATTGGCTTTGGGGGTGACCAGTGAGATATACCTGCTGGAGCGCGTGCTACGAGTGGGTGCTGCTATGGTGACCAGTGAGCTGAGATAAGGCGGGGCTTTACCTAGCAGAGACTTGTAGATAACCTGTAGCCAGTGGGTTTGGCGACGAGTATGAAGCGAGGGCCAGTCAACGAGAGCGTACAGGTCGCAATGGTGGGTAGTGTATGGGGCTTTGGTGACAAAACGGATGGCACTGTGATAGAATGCATCCAGTTTGTTGAGTAGAGTGTTGGAGGCTATTTTATAGATGACATCACCGAAGTCGAGGATCGGTAGGATGGTCAGTTTTACGAGGGTATGTTTGGCAGCATGAGTGAAGGATGCTTTGTTGCGATATAGGAAGCCGATTCTAGATTTAATTTTGGATTGGAGATGCTTAATGTGAGTCTGGAAGGAGAGTTTACAGTCTAACCAGACCCCCAGGTATTTGTAGTTGTCAGAGCCGTCCAGAGGAGTGATGCTGGACGGGCGAGCAGGTGCGGGCAGTGATCGATTGAATATACACTGCTCAAAAAAATAAAGGGAACACTAAAATAACACATCCTAGATCTGAATGAATTAAATATTCTTAATTAATACTTTTTTACTTTTTTACATAGTTGAATGTGCTGACAACAAAATCACACAAAAATTATCAATGGAAATCAAATGTATCAACCCATGGAGGTCTGGATTATGGAGTCACACTCAAAATGAAAGTGGAAAACCACACTACAGGCTGATCAACTTTGATGTAATGTCCTTAAAACAAGTCAAAATGAGGTTCGGTAGTGTGTGTGGCCTCCACGTGCCTGTATGACCTCCCTACAATGCCTGGGCATGCTCCTGATGAGGTGGCGGATGGTCTCCTGAGGGTTCTCCTCCCAGACCTGGACTAAAGCATCTGCCAACTCCTGGACAGTCTGTAGTGTAACGTGGCGTTGGTGGATGGAGCGAGACATGATGTTCCAGATGTGCTCAATTGGATTCAGGTCTGGGGAACGGGCGGGACAGTCCATAGCATCAATGCCTTCCTCTTGCAGGAATTGCTGACACACTCCAGCCACATGAGGTCTAGCATTGTCTTGCATTAGGAGGAACCCAGGGCCAACCGCACCAGCATATGGTCTCACAAGGGGTCTGAGGATCTCATCTCGGTACCTAATGGCAGTCAGGCTACCTCTGGCGAGCACATGGAGGGCTGTGCAGCCCCCCAAAGAAATGCCACCCCACACCATGACTGACCCACCGCCAAACCGGTCATGCTGGAGGATGTTGCAGGCAGCAGAACGTTCTCCACCGCGTCTCCAGACTCTGTCACGTCTGTCACATGTGCTCAGTGTGAACCTGCTTTCATCTGTGAAGAGCACAGGGCGCCAGTGGCGAATTTGCCAATCTTGGTGTTCTCTGGCAAATGCCAAACGTCCTGCACGGTGTTGGGCTGTAAGCACAACCCCCACCTGTGGACGTCGGGCCCTCATACCACCCTCATGGAGTCCGTTTCTGACCGTTTGAGCAGACACATGCACAAAATGGCCTACTGGAGGTCATTTTGCAGGGCTCTGGCAGTGCTCCTCCTGCTCCTCCTTGCACAAAGGCGGAGGTAGCATTCCTGCTGCTGTGTTGTTGGCCTCCTCCACGTCTCCTGATGTACTGGTCTGTCTCCTGGTAGCGCTTCCATGCTCTGGACACTACGCTGACAAACACAGCAAACCTTCTTGCCACAGCTCGCATTGATGTTCCATCCTGGATGAGCTGCACTAACTGAGCCACTTGTGTGGGTTGTAGTAGACTCCGTCTCATGCTACCACTAGAGTGAAAGCACCGCCAGCATTCAAAAGTGACCAGAACATCAGCCAGGAAGCATAGGAACTGAGAAGTGGTCTGTGGTCACCACCTGCAGAACCACTCCTTTATTGGGGGTGTCTTGCTAATTGCCTATAATTTTCACCTGTTGTCTTTTCCATTTACACAACAGCATGTGAAATTTATTGTCAATCGGTGTTGCTTCGTAAGTGGACAGTTTGATTTCACAGAAGTGTGATTGACTTGGAGTTACATTGTGATTTTTTTAGCAGTGTATATATATTGAAGCAACAGCTCAAGACATCAGTCAGGAAGTTAAAGCTTGGTCGCAAGTGGGTATTCTAAATGGACAATAACCCCAAGTATACTTCCAAAGTTGTGGCAAAATGACTTAAGGACAACAAAGTCAAGGTATTGGAGTGGCTATCACAAAGCCCTGACCTCAATCCTATAGAACTGAAAAAGTGTGTGCGAGCAAGGAGGCCTACAAACCTGACTCAGTTCCACCAACTCTGTTAGGAGGAATGGGCCAAAATTCAGTCAAATTATTGTGAGAAGCTTGTGGAAGACCAACCGAAACGTTTGACCCAAGTTAAACAATTTAAAGGCAATGCTGCCATACACTCAATTAGTATATGTAAACTTCTGACCCACTGGGAAAGTGATGAAAGAAATAAAAGCTGATATAAATCATTCTCTCTACTATTATTCTGACATTTCACATTCTTAAAATAAAGTGATGATTCTAACTGACCTAAGACAGGGAATTTTTACTAGGATTAAATGTCAGGAATTGTGAAAAACTGAGTTTAAATGTATTTGGCTAAGGTTTATGTAAACATCAGACTTTAACTGTACCTAGAAGTGCACACTATTCTTATTATTTTGTTTAATGTATCTTAAAAGTAAAAGTAATATAGTCAACTATACAACTTCTACTACTACTACACTTTATATCATCCAATAATATATAATGAAAAACACTCAACATGAAGAATTAATGCAATTATGTTAATTTCAAATATTTATTTTGAAATATAGATTAGGTGCTCTTCTTTTTATAGCAGGAAGTAAAGGGACTGGACAAGGCTTTGCCTATAGCTGAAAACATCCTGGAAATGAGCGAACGCTTCCTTGGTTTCTTCTTGGTGGAGCATACACTCTCTGTTCGGCAGGATTGTTGATCATTGACAATTGCTGGGGGAAAAAATGTAAACATAACATTTTCTTTAACTGACCCTAGTTAGTGTGAAGAATTAGTATTGCATTATTATTATTTCAATTGTAATATTCTACATAATTTACAAATGTAGGGCGGCAGGTAGCCTAGCAGTCTCAATCCGCCTATTTAACGCAGAAGTGTTACATAGGCCCCCCCAGGGCTTAGACTGTTGAGTGCCAAAAAGAAGGGGATAAAAACATGAAAAAATATAAATACATATAAATAAATATATATATATATATTTCGTCAACTTTCTTATTATATCTCTCAGATTTAGGACAGACACTTCAGTTCAATGTACTGAATCTGTTATTCAATGCGTTTGTCTGGGCAAATAGCAGTAAGGCCGATACAAACCCCTCGGCCTAGACAGGGCTTAGACTCTTGTGGATTAAAAAGCATGATCATTACAAAGGTGCAACTCGTGCTGGAGACAATAAAAGGCCACGCTAAAATGTGCAGTTTTGTCACACCACACAACACCACAGATGTCTCAGAGACAGAGACTGAGAAAAATAGGAGCAAGGAAAAACGCTGGTTGACTTCTTTTGAGGGAGCGTGCAATTGGCATGCTGACTGCAGGAATGTCCACCAGAGCTGTGGCCAGAGAATTGAATGTTTATTTCTTTACCATAAGCTGCCTTCAATGTCGTTTTAGAGAATTTGGCAGTATGTCCAACCGGCCTCACAACCACAGACCAAGTATATGGCGTCGTGTTGGCTGTAGGGTTATGGTGTGGGCAGGCATAATCTACGGACAATGAAGACAATTGCATTTTATCAATGGCAATTTGAATGCACAGAGATACAGTCATGAGATCCTTAGGCCCATTGTCGTTCCATTCATCCGCCGCCATCACCTCATGTGCATGGTAAAAAGGCCTGCATACTCACCAGACATGTCACCCATTTAGCATGTTTGTGATGCTCTGGATTGACGTGTACAACAGCGTGTTCCAGTTCCCACCAATATTCAACAACTTCGCACAGCTATTGAAGAGGAGTGGGACAACATTCCATAGGCCACAATCAACAGCCTGATCAACTCTATGCGAAGGAGAAGTGTCACGCTGCATGAGGAAAATGGTGGTCACACCAGATACTGACTGGTTTTCTGATCCACGCCCCTACCTTTTTTTAAGGTATCTGTGACAAACAGATGCATATCTGTATTCCCAGTCATGTGAAATCCATAGATAAGGGCCTAATGAACGTATTTCAATTGACTGATTTCCATATATGAACTGTAACTCAATAAAATCTTTGAAATTGTTGCATGTTGCATATTTTTGTTCAGTACACATTTGAGTGTATTGACTTACCTGTTTCACTGACGGCAGGGGTCTGGTTCTGGGAAGGTGTTGGAGTGCAGTGGTTCTTCTTGTTGACCTTCTTTGTACACTGGGTAACAAACAGTCATTTATACAGTAGGAGAAATTGCACACAAAGGGTATCAGTGTTTACCATCATACTGTATGTTATGAATAAAAAAATTCTTTACAATTTGTATTTTGATGACATATGTACCTTTGGGTTGAGTCCACAGAGAGTGCTGAATCTTCCTCTCTTGTTTTCCTTTCTACCAGTTGTTGGAAGCCCAGAATTACCTACCTCGTCACTGCCAAGTACATTGTGTGATGACAACTGGGTCATGGAGGGAGGTGAAAAGCTAGCCTCATTGCATTTAGCTAGTAGTTCCCTAGTTAATGATTTGACCAGGGCATCGTCAAATGCATAATCCGTTGACTTCATTGCAACCTGGAGCATCTTCTCTGACCTGAATTCTTGAAGAAGCCCCGTGTAGACAGCCTTGAAAATCTTTTTGATTTTCAGATTCTGGGGGTAGGCTTGAGTTGGTTCAAGGCCTGAGGTGCCACAGAACTCAGACAGAATCCTCTTTGTGAGAACTCTTGATGTTTCACCAATGTCAGAGGATTCCAGTAATGTGAAAGGGGTGATCATTGACAGCAATCTAACAATCAGTAAAAGTACCAAAGAGGTGTAGTCATTGCTAGTGGAGTCAAATGATGCATGTGTATCAGAGTCCATGGCTGATGGAGTTGATGGATGCACAGAGACACTAGACATCTCCAGATCTTTGTTGTCCATCTTGGATTCCACCTCTCCTAAAACTTGAATATCCACAGTTCCACCGTTGTGTGTGCTGCTGCCAGACAGAGAGGGTCTAGGCAATGATTTGGAACTAGACTGACGGTTAGTGTTCATGAGAGCCGGTCTGTCAGAGTCAAGTGTTCCAGCATCAGTTGGGGACAACCCATTGATTATGTTCATCAACTCTGATAATTCTTCTGATGAATTGGAGGCCACAGAACAGGTATCCATGACCTAATTGACCATTATATTGGTGAAAAGGCTCTTTGTGTCCCAGTAAACCTGTGAGGAACTAACGGAGATGGCAGAAGAGCTCGGCATAAGCCAACTTGTTTCCTGCAGAGAATCATCAGAGATGATAGTTTGGCAGAAATCGGATCCTTGTGATGGTGGAGGAAGCCAGAAGACAATCTGCTGTAGCAGACGTTTTATTGACTCCGTAGCAAAGGAGTATACAAGGTCAGATGGAAACTCCCTGGATTCTTCAGAAGCATTCAATCCTGTCTTCAGCTTCAAAAGAATAGAGTCAGACACGCTCTTGCCAGCTGGCACAAAAAGAGCCTGGGGGGTGTTGTGACTTTTTATGAGCTCATAAACTTTGTCAGTGAGCTCATGTGAGAAGTTCTGAACACCGTCCCTGGGGCTGAGTCTCGCAAGTCTTCTTGTAAAAGAAGTGACATCATCTGCAGTGGCTATGTGTTCCGTATCTTCTCTTGGAATGACCTCCATAACAGTGTCAACTACGGCAGAGATGGTTTGCCTTGTGTAATTTGTTGACCCTTGTGAATGAGTTGAGGAGTCACTCATATCAATGACTGAACTCCTAATGATAGGACAATAGATTTCAACAGGCCACTCATTGGGGACTGGAGTGCCTGGAAGAGAATTTGTAAAATCACTCTGGGACCCTCTGGTCATGGCAGAGGTGATGGACAGGGAGGACTTTGAGGAGGATGGCCGGTGTATCTCGTGTCCATCAGTTCTCACCATGTCAACATCCTCCAACATGGAGCCCACGATGGAACGAGTCAAGAGGCCTTTCTCTGAGGTGCTCATCCTCTCTGACATAGACACTCTCCTCTGGATTGTCATCAGAGTCTGACTAATTAAGGCTTTGGAATAATTTACCATGCTGGTCTGGCTGCCTTCATGTTCACTGTAAGTCATTTGTGTAGAAGTAGCTGTTCTGCATATGGATTCGGCATGTTTGGGGGCCTCAACCACATTGTCTAGGAGGACCGGTTGTTGCTGGGCAAAAAAATCCTTGACCTTGGTGAACACATTGTTGAACAGGTTAACAGTGCCTGGCCAAATGATCTTTCCTTTCACATTGGCCCCGTTGTGAACACTGACAGGAAGGGTTGAAGCTGACAGGGATCTCTCTAACTGGCCAGACACTGAAGCATCAGACATTTTAGTCATCTGGGTGAAGCTATTAAGGTCTTTAGTGATGCTTATGACGATGTTGGATGCTGCAGAATTGGTGTGCAGAGAAGAGGTGAACAAAGGTGGAGTTCCACTCTTCTGAAGGATTTTGACATCTCTATCATCACCATCATTACTGGACTCTGCACAAATGTCTGCACTTCTACCATCAAGGCTGGTATTTACAATGCCAATCAACCCTGATTGAAGGATCCCACCAGCCATATGTGAGGCTTTAGTTTGAAACTCCTCAGTACATAGTTTGACAAAGGCTGTGGATTTAAGACTTCTAGAGGATGCCTCCTCCTCATCATTGTTGATCTCACCATGCAAATTGTCCTGTGTATTGACAGCATAGTCATCAACAGATAAATATGATTTGGAAGGGGCAAGGACGTCAATCTGAGAAACAACGGCATCCAAAAGCTTGGACAGGTCTTCTGTATCTCCTTTTAGGCTAGAGAGGCATTCCTCCATGGATTCCTCAGAGTGATACACAGTGAGGATCTGACTAATGACCTCCTTGGTACAGGTTTGAAGGTCTGCTTGGATTTCAAGAGAATCACTATTACAAGTCACCTGAGAATCTAAACTTTCACTAGGAGCCTGTTTGAGAGTCTCATCATGTATTGGTGTAACACCATCGATGACCTTTACAGAGTCTTGGCAGGGAGTGAGAAAACGCCTCAGCATTTCTCTAAATCTATGATATATAATACGAGCAGCATGAAGGGTGCTCACTTTTGAAATTCTGACATTTTCAGAGTCATGTGCCTGCATGGACTGAACAACAGTCTCCACATCTGTTACAAAAGTGTCCAGCAATTTAGATGCTTCAGAGTCTCCCAGTAAGCTGTTTGTAAAGGGGTTGACAGATCTCAGAGCTTCGCTCACTGCCTTTCTAGCCTTTGTCTGGAAAGACACACTGGAGAGTTTCTTCATATTTATAACTGGAAGACTCAGGGTAGATTCACTGTTGGTGGTGCTGTCCTGCAGACCAAGTGGAAAAGTGAGATGGGAGAGACATTGTTCACTGTCTAACAACTCAGATGGTGAGGGGGAACACGAACTGGTGAAATCATTCAAGTCAGACATGATGCCATCCACAAATAGAATGGCCTCCAGAGACTCTTCAGAATCACACTCTCCAACAGAATATGAGAACTTCTCCATCACCTCAGTCTTATACAAGACAAGAACCTGGCTGGCAATCGCTTTTGTGGTGTCAAGGAGGACTTGGTCTTGCAAATACTTTTGAGAGCCAAGAGAGGTTTTGGGGTCTCACTTTGTCCTTTTTGTTCATTCATAGATGAGGGGGTTATTAAAAGTGGTTTACAAGAAATGGAGTCCGATGTGTCAGCCTCACCATTACTGGAATGACCGATGTCTAGGCACAAAGTTGGAACCATTGTGAAATAATCTTTTGTGCTCTCCACAAATGTACTTGCGAGATACCCTTTTTCTGGACAGGTAAGAATCCTCTTCAGCGTATTTTTCATGTCGTAGTAACAGCCAACAGTGTAAGACCAGATCTTACTCTGATGGTTTTCAAGAAGGATCTGCTCACTCTGTGCAGGAGAGCAGGATGCCCTGATAGACTGGGTAAGATTGTCCATGTCTGAAACAAAGGTACTTACCAACTCAGAGGCCTCAGGGTCAATCATAAGGTCTCTGATCTCACCTATCCTAGGAGTTGGACAAGATGATGTAGTGCCAGAACAACATGATGTACAACCCCTGAATCTTTTAACAATCTCCCGGATCGATTCAGTGGCCTTGGTCTGAAACTCCTCAGTGAGTAGTCTATCCATACTTTGTGTTGACAGACGAAGACTAGATTTGGCACCTTTGATATTGAGGTTGCTCTCTCCTTGTTTTAGCATCTCCTCAGGACTTTTACAAGCTTCAAGCATCTTCATATGGTCAGCAACAACACAAAGCAGTTCCCTCTTGTCGGGGTCATTTTCTTCCTTATTGCTGAAGTTCAAAACAGTGCCACTGAGGGCTGTCATGACCTGTCCTGTTAAATGTGTCATATCCACCTCAACACCATCCTCTCTGAGAACAACAATCTGCTCAACACTCTTCCCATTAATATACATCTGAAGTATGTTGGAAACGCCAGACACCATCTCCTCAACAACCTTGGTTCTGGAGACACCACCACTGGCAAAAATAACAGGGGACATTCGGCCAGAGATGGGAGTTTGGATGGCCACAGAGATTATGGAATTGACCTTCTTTGACACTTCTCCAACAATAACCCGGGATAGACTTTGAGTGTCTACCTGGTCCTCTCTTTGGATACAGAGGACATTGTTCAGCGACTCTTTGAAGGAATCCTGGACACCAGTGAGGAGACTGTCCTCAGTGATCCCAAAAAAGTCCCTGAGTGGCTCAGATGATATAGACTCACCATCTCCCTGAGTATTTGGCAACACTGTCTGAGACCTTTGAGAATACAAAGCAAACAATACAGCATTCCATATTCAATAGTAGACACTGTAGTCACATTAATACATCAGTAATCAATCAGTTAAACTGGTCATTAAGAGTAAACTGTTATACAGATAACAAAACATATTTTCACAAAATGGGTTATGAATAGTTAGGTGAAACCGGTTTCTTTAGGAATGACTGAACATACCCATTACGAGAGGAGCTTGATTTGGCCGTGCAAGACCTTGAGGATTTGCTGCTGCCTCTCTTGCGAACCTTCAGGTTTGTGCTAGAGGATCTCTCTGATTCTGTCAGAGACTTGCTGGATACTGGAGACACATGGCTGTATATCCGTACAAAACGGAAAATTGCAGGGATGATGACCTCCAGGATGGCCTCAGATACAAACCGCACAATCTCCAGGCACATCTCTGCAAGCAATGCCCTCATCACCTGTAGGACCGAAACAGTGTAGGTAGATTACTCATAGCCGGGCTCTGAAACCAAGCTCCTCGAAGAGATACCAACAATCTCACATATGTTCATGAGAATCATGAAAGTGGCATACATTGGAAAGCATGAAAAGCAGTAGGCTACTAAAAAGCTCTTTGAATGAAACTGTTTGTGATAATGTGGATGATACTGTAGATAGATAAAAGGTTTGTATCTAATATTCTCGAAACATCTATTAATATATCTATGAATAATTTTCAGGGTTAAGGGACTTACAGGGTCCATCCTGCCAATGCTTAACTGCCTCCATTGCCTATAGGAGATAATTAGATGTTTTTAGCACCAAAAAGCACACCAACACACATACAATTTATAAAATCCTCCAGATGACATTGCATTCAAATACTACAATAGAAGTTTGGACATACTCCTCAGTAAGTTTTTCCAGAAACCGGATGATAATCGGGTTGAAAGCATCCGGATCGATTGGCGGGAGGTCAAGAGCCCTGGTCTGACAGGCCCTGGAGACACACTCACTTAGGATCTTCTCATTAGATTGTCCCTGGTGAGATGTCCCCTGAACTGCCATCCCAGAGAATTCCACAGATGTAGAGGGACCTGTGTGCAAAGCAGCATTCACCAAGGTAAAGAAGTCAGAAAACATGTAACCTTCTGAGGCAAATATGTATTAGCCAACTTTGTGTACTTTGTGAAGTTAAGTAGCCAAGAAAGTATAACATGTGCACTCTGCTATTAGTCCTCTGCTCAATAGATGTCCATACTAAATTACATTTACATGCAAAAGGATTACATTCAGTGAAATTAGAGTTTCATTTATGACCTGCATCAGTGATCTGCTCCACTTTGTTTCTCTTGGTCCTCTTGGCCTAAAAATACAATACAGTCAATGATATACACGTAGATACTGTATGAAGCCATTCCAATACAGCCCTTTGAGTAGAGCAAGGGTAAGACTGATTGCAGGGCTGTCCCCGACAAAAAAAAAAATTTGTCGACCGAGAGTCATCCTGTTCTAATGTTAAAATGTATTTTTCCATATCAGACACAGCCTGTGTTTGAATACAATCACCTACATAGGCACTGAGCTTGGCTGATGCTTTAAGAACACTGTTTAATTAAATAATTAAGACACACAAATGACTCAAGAAAGAGCCCGATGGTGACACTGTATTAAAAGAAATGACAGCGAGTGCCTGTGTGACAGGTGCACGTTGTCTCGCTCTCCTCCCTACTGCAGCGAAAAGGCACCACATAACAGCAACTGTTTATTGTGCTGTCCATGCTGAAGACGCAATATCATTTCAGCCATTTAGTTTCTTCCTTACAGTTCTGGAAACTTCTTCTTTACAGTTCTGGAAACTTTAGAGTGTTTTCTATCCTAATCTGACAATTATATGCATATTCTAGTTTCTGGGGCTGAGAATTAAAATTATATGCATATTCTAGTTTCTGGGGCTGATGAATCTGTGAAATTGCTTAATTCATTAGTTTTTACAAATGGGTATGTTTTTTAGCCAAAAATGAAAATACTGCCCCCTACGCGCAAAAGGTTAAGCAAATGTTAAGCAATACCAGTCTGTTCTAACGACTAAAAATTATAAAGCCATTATTACAGCATAGCAAATATTAAAAACAGCCGAATCTGTGAAATTGCTTAATTCAACATTTTGCCGATGCATGAGGCTTGGTGCTCACAGAATCAGTAGGCTATTAAACAAATACTCAAACAGGCAATAGAAGCTATATCTGTCTTACTCCTGTATATATGTATACAGTACCAGTCAAAAGTTTGGACACACCTACTCATTCAAGGCTTTTCTTTATTTGTACTATTTTCTACATTGTAGAATAGTAGTGAAGACATCAAAACTATGAAATAACACATATGGAATCATTTAGGTACCAAAAAGTGTTAAACAAATCAAAATATATTTTATATTTGAGATTCTTCAAAGTAGCCATCCTTTGCCTTGATGGCAGCTTTGCACACTCTTGGCATTCTCTCAACCAGCTTCACCTGGAATGCTTTTCCAACAGTCTTGAAGGAGTTCCCACATATGCTGAGAACTTATTGGTTGTTGTTCCTTCACTCTGTGGTCCAATTCATCCCAAAACATCTCAATTGGGTTGAGGTTGGGTGATTGTAGATGTCAGGTCATCTGATGCAGCCCTCCATCACTCTCCTTCGTTGTCAAATAGCCCTTACACAGCCTGGAAACGCAAACCAGATGGGATGGCGTATCACTGCAGAATACTATGATAGCCATGCTGGTTAAGTGTGCCTTGAATTCTAAATAAATCACAGACAGTGTCACCAACAAAGTGCCCCCACATTTCACCCTCTCCATGCTTCATGGTCGGAACCACACATGCGGAGATCATCTGTACGCCTACTCCACAAAGACATTGTTGGAATTTGGCTGTATCATGACCAAAGGACAGATAAGTCTAAAGGGAAAACTTGCTAAAGGCCCTGAAGATTATGTTTCGATCATTTACACCAGTCAAAAGACATTGTTGAATTTGTTATCAGAAATGACAGATTTCCATTGAATGTCCATTGCAGTTTTTAACCAAGCAAGTCTCTTCTTATTGGTGTCCTTTAGTAGTGCTTTCGTCGCAGAAATTTGACCACGAAGGCCTGATTCACGCAGTCTCCACTGAACAGTTGATGTTGAGATGTGTCTGTGACTTGAACTCTGTGAAGCATTTATTTGGGCTGCAATGTGAGGTGCAGTTAACTCTAAAGAACGTATCCTCTGCAGCCGAGTTAACTCTGTCTTCCTTTCCTGTGGCGGTCCTCATGAGAGCCAGTTTCATCATTGTGCTTGATGGTTTTTGCACTTGATGAAAAGTTCAAAGTTCTTTAAATTTTCCGGATTGACTGAACTTCATGTCTAAAAGTAATGACGGACTGCTGTTTCTCTTTGCTTATTTGAGCTGTTCTTGTCATAATATGGACTTGGTCTTTTACAACACAACTGATTGGCTCAAATGCATTAAATAGGGCTATCATTATGTGTCACCAAGGCAAAGGGCTACTTATTCATCAAATGTAAAATAACCTACCTTGTCACAACACAACTGATTGGCTCAAATGCATTAAGAAGGAAAGAAAATTCCTTTACTTAATTTTTAACAAGGCACACATGTTAATTGGAAATGCATTCCAGGTGACTACCTCATGAAGCTGGTTGAGAGAATGCCACTAGCGTGTGCAAAGCTGTCATCAAGGCAAAGGGCTACTTTGAAAATATCTCAAATGTAAAATATTTTTGATTTGTTTAACATTTTTTTGATACCTACAAATTCCATATGTGTTAAATCATAGTTTTGATGTCAACACTGGATTATTCTACAATGTGGAGAAAATAGTAAAAATAAAGAAAACCCTTTCAGGCTGGTCCAATATATACACTGCTCAAAAAAAAAAAGGGAACACTAAAAACAGGCTCCTAGATCTGAATGAATGAAATATTCTTATTAAATACTTTTTTCTTTACATAGTTGAATGTGCTGACAACAAAATCACACAAAAATTATCAATGGAAATCAAATTTATCAACCCATGGAGGTCTGGATTTGGAGTCACACTGGATGGACCACACAACAGGCTGATCCAACTGATGTCCCTTAAAACAAGTCAAAATGAGGCTCACCGTCTATTAAAGTCTGAAAACCACACAACAGGCTGATCCAACTTTGATGTCATGTCCTTAAAACAAGTCAAAATGAGGCTCAGTAGTGTGTGTGGCCTCCACGTGCCTGTATGACCTACCATACAACGCCTGGGCATGCTTCCTGATGGCGGAACTGCTGAGGGATCTCTCCCAGACCTTGACTAAAGCATCCTCCAACTCCTGGACAGTCTGTGGTGCAACGTGGCGTTGGTGGATGGACCGCACCAGCATGATGTCCCAGAAGGGGCTCAATTGGATTCAGGTCTGGGGAACGGGCGGCCAGTCCATAGCAGCAATGCCTGGCTTGCAGGAACTGCTGACACACCCCCAGCCACATGAGGTCTAGCATTGTCCATTAGGAGGAACCCAGGGCCAACCGCACCAGCATATGGTCTCACAAGGGGTCTGAGGATCTCATCTCAGTACCTAATGGCAGTCAGGCTACCTCTGGCTCCAGCACATGGAGGGCTGTCACATGTGCCCCCAAAGAAATGCCACCCCACACCATAACTGACCCTCCGCCAAACCGGCATGCTGGTGTTCTCATGTTGCAACAACCCCCACCTGAAGCGTCACTGTGTTGCAGCAGCAGCAGAACGTTCTCCACGGCGTCTCCAGACTGTCACGTCTGTCACATGTGCTCAGTGTGAACCTGCTTTCATCTGTGAAGAGCACAGGGCGCCAGTGGCGAATTTGCCAATCTTGGTGTTCTCTGGCAAATGAAAAATGTCCTGCACGGTGTTGGGCTGTAAGCACAACCCCCACCTGTGGACGTCGGGCCCTCATACCACCCTCATGGAGTCTGTTTCTGACCGTTTGAGCAGACACATGCACATTTGTGGCCTGCTGGTGGTCATTTTGCAGTGCTCTGGCAGTGCTCCTCCTGCTACTCCTTGCACAAAGGCGGAGGTAGCGGTCCTGCTGCTGGGTTGTTGCCCTCCTACGGCCTCCTCCACGTCTCCTGATGTACTGGCCTGTCTCCTGGTAGCGCCTCCATGCTCTGGACACTACGCTGACAGACACAGCAAACCTTCTTGCCACAGCTCGCATTGATGTGCCATCCTGGATGAGCTGCACTACCTGAGCCACTTGTGTGGGTTGTAGACTCCGTCTCATGCTACCACTAGAGTGAAAGCACCACCGCCAGCATTCAAAAGTGACCAAAACATCAGCCAGGAAGCATAGGAACTGAGAAGTGGTCTGTGGTCCCCACCTGCAGAACCACTCTTTATTGAGGGTTTCACTTTTTGGATAGCATGGTGAACAGGGGGTTTCTTGCTAATTGCCTGTTGTCTATTCCATTTGCACAACAGCATGTGAAATTTATTGTCAATCAGTGTTGCTTCCTAAGTGGACAGTTTGATTTCACAGAAGTGTGATTGACTTGGAGTTACATTGTGTTGTTTAAGTGTTCCCTTTATTTGAGCAGTGTATATGGATGATTTACAAAGCCAGGCACATTTAACAATTAGGCTTTTGATTATAGACCTAATTTAGTTGGGTTTTCCTCTCTCCTCAATTTTCTTAGACAATTAGGCTAAGGCCAGGGCTGTTTCCCCATCTCTGCTACTGCTGCTGCCTCTGCAGCATTGTTCTCAATCCCAATATGCTGGTTAACTTTGTTATTATGCACATAGCAACATAGGAAAGGGCGGCAATTCTACGGAGCACTGAAGATTATGTTTCAGAACCATGGACAGCGACCGTATCCAATGCAGGAGAAAGCGCATTTGTTATAAAATAATATTTGATTTATTAGTGTTGCACCATTATTTTTACATAATATAACCATATACAATGTCAGTATCACGTCTTAGCGTGATGGACTGTTCGTGAATGGACTTAGTGGCCTCGGCAATGGATTAGTCAACTGGACAGGCAGGCAGATCAGGTGTCCATGTGCACCATGAAGAAAACAAACTTTTGCGGCTGCTCGACTTAAGAAATCCCAGTCAACCAACAGCCTATCGACCAAACTGTCGACCAAATGGGGTCAGCCCTAGATTTACTATTAGGAGATAAAAGGGTATTGCATGGGCAATTTACCTTCCTCGGAACAACTTGCTGTAGGGGCAGGTTATAGATATGAAAGATATCACAAATATCCACATCTCTGCTCAATCTATTCCCTTACCTTGACTTTATTTCTTTTCACGGCATCCTGCTGCATCTGAGGCAGGGGATCCTTCTTCACCTTTTCCTCATCTTCATCATTCTGATTATCAACAAAATCTCTCTCAGCCGCATCACTATCAGTGCTCTGTTCAACTGTGGACCTGTTGGCACTGGTCCTCCTCTGGTCTAAAAAGACAATACAGTCAATGACATACTGTATGTTGCCGTTGCTGCTACAGGCCTTTGAGCCCAAGAACGCATACAGGCTTTGAGAGAGAGCTACAGTAAACAATTGGTGATTGAATATTAAGAGATGGAAGTCTGTTGTAAGGACAATTTACCCTCCAACCTCACAACAACATGTTATATGGCATATTGGACAGGTTTAAAGTGTGGACATGTAAGACCCCAGATTTCCCTTTCTCTCCTCAGTCTATTCTCTCACCTTAACTTTTCTCCTTGTCACAGCCTTCAGCTCGATCTGAGGCAGGGGATCCTTCACTTCACTATCTTCTGGATAGTTGAAACCCAGGATATCATTCTTCATTTTCTGGACTTGACCTTCCAAACTTTGATGATCATGTGGATCATCTTCATTTAAACTCTGATTGGAAGAAATTAGACCATTCTTTAAATGCTCATGGATATGGACAATATACCACAGCTAAGAGCTGTTCTTACACGTGACACAACGCACAGTTATTATAAACTGGTTACCAACTTAATTAGAAGAGGACAAATAAATGTTTTACGCTCTGATATACCATTTTCAGCCAATCAGCATTCAGGGCTCAAAACACCCAGTTTATAATGGCCAATATATAGTTTATAATGGCCAATATATACTTTTTAACAGAACAGGTTTTCGCTATAAATACACATAGATTCTATTGCCTGATTTCAAGATTCGTAATTAATGCGTTCTGGAGTCACCTATTATTATTATAATTTAGGTAGAATTATGATAGCCTACTACTGTTATCTTTGCAAGGATCATATTTGATGTATAACAAGTCCCATAGGTTATTATAATGCATACATTTTTTTACAATATTAAAAATGATAATATTAGCGGCACATTAACGTTAGCCCACACCGCCACCCAGCTGCCACTACTTGCGGCACCCCTACCGTCATGTCCTGTAAACCCTGTGGTTCCTGACGCAGCATAAAAAAAAGACGGTGGAGCGGTTCCTGCACCACTTGCATAGGGCTTCTCTGTTAGCAATTCATAGGCTTACCTTATTATCCTCCATGGTTAAAGTCTATGGCTGGAGCCTATGTTCCCATCATGTAAAACTTTACCAAGTGATTACCAAAGAGATAAACTATCGCATTTTATACGGTAACTCAGCCAACGTCATAATGTGAATGCACTTTGACGTAATAAAACAACTTCAGGGATGATCTGTCAATCAATGCAATCAGCGACGCAATACTGGATCCCCATACCACTAAAAAGACCACTCGAAACAATAAATACTGGTGTATTAGCTACGTTTCCGTTTTTTTGTACAATAATGTGATGAGACAACAAATAAATAAGTAAACAACAGCCGTCACCAATGATGAGCAATACATAACATTGTAAATAAGAATGCGTTCTTAACTGACTTGCCTCGTTAAATAAGGTTAAATCATTTAAAAAATAAAAATAAAAATAAAATGCAGTAATTTGAGAAGAACGCTTGAGGGCGACTACGAACCAGTTTTGAATAAACGAGGACAGAAACATGCCATGTGTTGTTGGGTCAGAGGCGAAGGGTCATAGTTGAAATGAGAAAAAATGGTGGCGCACGGAGAAATACACGTGGTTCACCGTGGTGGCAACAAAATAAACTTCAGAGAGACAGTTATTACAAATGATTCCAACTACATTGTAGCTGACATCAGCTAAACCTGAATTAACTGTATGACACAAGTATGTCATGGATGCAAACTGTAGCCCTGGCTAGCTACTGTGGCTAGCACGTTAGCTAACGTGTTACTGTGTAGCTACAACACAAGTATTCTAATCTTGAGAGAAACGTAACGTTGACTATTGTTGTCTGTGGTCCTGCAAGAATTATGGGTTCGATTCCCGGGAGCACCCATACGTAAAATGTATACGTGCATGGCCATTGCTTTGTCCCGCAACGAACTATTGTTGATACAGACGACTCTTTGCAGAAGCTTCCGTACGTGTCCTTGATCAACCAACTCAAACGAAAATAACGTTTCCACTTAACAGCGACATATTCAGTGTCTCTAGGAACAATACTTTGCGGGACGAAGCAAGCATGATCTTAGCAAAGTCGCTTTGGGTAAAAGTTATTACTAAATGGCTTATACACAGAACCAGTGCAGTGGTGGGAAAAGTACCCAATTGTCATACATGACTGAGTCATTTTCTATTAAGGTATCTTTACTTTTACTCAAGTTAAAGTCACCCAGTAAAATACTAGAGTAATAGTCTAAAAGTATTTGGTTTTAAATATACTTAAGTATCAAAAATGTAATTGGATAAAATATACTTAAATAAATACATTAGGCCCTAATCTATGGATTTCACATAACTGGGAATACAGATATGCATCTGTTGGTCACAGATACCTTACCTGGTAGGGGCACGGATCACAAAACCAGTCCGTTTCTGGTGTGACCACTATTTGCCTTATGCAGCACCCCACATCGCCTTTGCATAGAGTTGATCAGGCTCTTGGTTGTGGATTGTTGTCCCCCTCTTCAATGGCTGTGTGAAGTTGCTGAATATTGTCAGGAACTGGAACACGCTGTCATACACATTGATCCAGAGCATCCCAATTGTGCTCAATGGGTGACATGTCTGATAAGTTTCCAGGCCATGGAAGAACTGGGACATTTTCAGCTTCCAGGAATTGTGTACAGATCCTTGCGACATGGGGCAGTGCATTATCATGCTAAAACATGAGGTGATGGTGGAGGATGAGTGGCACGACAGTGGGCCTCAGGATCTCGTCACGTTATTTCTGCATTCAAATTGCCATCAATAAAATGCAATAGTATTCATTGTCCATAGCTTATGCCTGCCCATACCATAAGCCCACTTCCCACATTGGGCGAACCACTCGCCCACACGATTCCATTACACGCTGTCTGCCATTTGCCCAGTTCAGTTCAAACTCGGATTCATCTTTGAAGAGCACACTTCTCCAGAATGCCAGTGCCATCGAAGGTAAGCATTGGCCCACTGAAGTCGTTTAGGATGCCGAACTGCAGTCAGGTCAAGACCCTGGTGAGGACGACAGGCACACAGAGAAGCTTCCTTGAGACGGTTTCTGACAGTTTCTGCAGAAATTATTTGGTTGTGCAAACCCACAGTTTCATCAGCTGTCCGGATGGCTGGTCTCAAACGATCCCGCAGGTGAAGAAGCCGGATGTGGAGTTCCTGGGCTGGCATGGTTATACTTGGTCTGCGGTTGTGAGACTGATTGGACGTACTGCCAAATTCTCTAAAACAACGTTGTAGGCAGCTTATGGTAGAGAAAGGAACATTCAATTCTCTGGCAAAAGCTCTGGTGGACATTCCTGCAGTCAGCATGCCAATTGCACACTCCCTCAACTTCAGAAATATGTGTCATTGTGTTGTGACAACTGCAAATTTTAGTGGCATTTTATTGTCCCCAGCACAAGGTGCACCTGTGTAATTAATGATTATGCTGTTTAATCCGCTTTTTGATATGCCACACCTGTCAGGTGGATTGATTATCTTGGCAAAGGAGAAATTATCACTAAAAGGGATGGAAGCAAATTTGTGCACAAAATGAGAAGCTTTTTGTGCGTATGGGAAAATTGCTGGGTTCTTTTATTTCAGCTCATGAAACATGGGACCAACACTTTACATGGTGCGTTCTTATGTTTTTGTTCAGTATATATTAACTAACTAGGCAGTCCACTGATCCAAAATGTAATGTTACACATACCGGTAACTAGCTAGGTGCTTTAAGCAACAAGGGTGCAACGTTAACGTTTATTTAAATACACTGGCATTGCTTTCAATTGTATTGGGTTGCACAAAAACAGTCCATGGGAAGCCAGAATTGAAATACAATTCCATTTCAACTTATGGTGTTTTCAGTCATCTCAGTCCTCTTTAAAGTGAGCTCCGGTGAAGAAAAGAAAGGAGAATAACTGTTCCCTTTGAATGGGGACTACACTCTGTTTATTTAATTAATTTTTTTGCCAGTTCACTCTACCTATTTTGTGGTCCGAAACCCTTCTGCATTCACATTGCTATGTTTAGAAAGGAACCAAGGTATTTTTGCAACATTCACTCAATGCACTCTGGCTGGCCCACAGTCTGGGTTTTTACAAAGTGCAGGACGAGACATTTTATCAGAATGTATTTTCGGACAGCTAGATATACCTAATCACATTTTGGAAGCTAATACATTTGCATTTTGTTAAACTATGAGACATAATAATTATAATCTGAAGATAATATTAACATGTAAATATTATTGGTAACAGAATAAATGGCAAAAGGATAACTAGAATACATAATGTAATTGTAAATTATACACCCGATGAAGGCTACTGCCCCTTTTAAGATTTACCAAATATGTTGTCATCTTACACTATTCAAACCCCACAATCGAATAAATGGCTTATGAAGCTCTTAGCTTATAGATCATATTGCAAACAAATCATCTGAACATCGTGTCAATACATGCAAATATAAGTATTTAGTTTTGTATGTGCATCCTTGACAATCTCTAGCCAGTGTCCAAAAACAGCACATGTTTTTTCCGTGAACCTGAACATCATCTTATCTTTTTTGTGGCACCAATGTTTGAGGTTATGGAAGGGGAAACTGTATTGCAGTAGTCTAGTGTATGGTGCGGGAATAATGACAAGCAAACATGGCGAGATTTGGGTTCACATTGCCCTAAAAAAGGGAACCGAACACAGATTTCAAGCGACTCGAACTTAGACCACCTCTTGATTGTTTTGGTTCGCTTCGGGGCTCTTTTGAGGGGTCTGGGTTCCCTTGGAGTGTTCACACTGCACAAAAATTTAGCTAACCTCACTGAGTTCACAAAAATTGTCTGAAAGGGCCCGCGTTTGAAAACACTTAAGGGACCCACTTCCTCTCTGCTTACCTCATGTCAAAATAAAAGTTCCCCAAAAGTTATCCCTTTTTGTCTACATATGGCACACGTCAAAATAAAAGTCCTGCACATGAGCAGAGAGCAAGTGGGTCTACAACAGACCCACGTTTGGAAAGTCTGTTTAATAATACGATCTTTTAGATAATGTGTCTCAAATTCCCTCCCGTCATAATGACCAACCCGCCATGCCACCGGACATAGTAGGTTGAAATGGAACTGTTTTTAACTTCTGGCTTCCCAGAATTGTATTTCTGTTTTTGTGCAACCCAATACACTAGCGTTGCTACAATTGTATGTAAATACACCTGAGTTGCTAAAAGCACCTAACCGGTATCGTAAGCTAGCTAGACCTGTTTTTGGTATTTAGCTAGCTAGTTAGCTAATCATAATAAACAGTCGGGTGTCTACGTTGAATCGGGAATAACCGTAGTCTGTAAACTGATGTCTTTCCGGTCCTTTTCACCAGGTTCCTCTTGTGTGCCTCGGGGGAGTCAGTTAAAGTGTACAGTTCCAGCTCCGAGGAATGCGTCCATGATTTGCAGGGACACACAGACCTGGTGTCAGGCATTGTCCGCAACCCTTCAAACCACCTGCAGGTTTGTAAATGCAGTAGCTACCAGTATGTGTGAACTTTCCATACTGGGCGTTACAGGAAAGCCATAGACTTTAACTAGCCGTCCTTGGCAATACTTTTTTCACTGACTCAAGAACGAAGAAAGTATCTTTTAATGTCTGTGTCCAGTTGCAGGTGGTTCTACAAAAAAACAGCGAAAACGCATGGCAAAAGCAGTGCTACTATTTT
The DNA here is from genome assembly GCF_018296145.1 of Oncorhynchus tshawytscha. Lineage (NCBI taxonomy): Eukaryota > Metazoa > Chordata > Actinopteri > Salmoniformes > Salmonidae > Oncorhynchus > Oncorhynchus tshawytscha. Next base: position 10,467,666 of record NC_056454.1, on the reverse strand, counting down.
TGCAATGTCATCTTGTTTTTTTTACCGAGTGAGAAGTCCCTCTAGCATGTGTGTAGATCTTTGTTTTGGCTGCGCAGTGTGACACTCATCTACTTCTACAGTTCTTGCAAAGATGTTGGAAAATGCAAGATGTCTGGCAGCTAAAATGGCAAGAGAACACCTCACTTGGTGCAAACCTTAGATTTAATATCTTTCTTTGTTTTTGTAGAATGACCTGCAACTGACACACACACTTCTAAGATACTTTCTTTGTTCTCGATTCGGTCAAAAAAGTATCACCAAGAATAGTTAAGTTGACAAATGTATGGCAACATCTTGTATAGGGCTTTCCTGTACTGCCCAGTATGGAGACATAGTTATCAGATATCTGGTAGCCATAAATACAGTAGCTACATACGCGTCTGCAATCAGCATGTTTGTCGAAATAATGGTTTGTTGTTGCTCCTATGGTTTGGTGTCTCTGAGGAATGTTTGTTCATTGCAGTGTTTTGTGTGTAGACGTGACATTGTTGCACTCTCCTGCAGGTATACTCGTGCTCAGCAGATGGCACTGTCCGATTGTGGGACTTCACAGATGGCATCCTCATCAAGGTACAGCCGCACTCTTTGCCAAGATCATTTGCGATCGCTGCTTCCTTTTTTGCTTTATGTACAGTACTCGTCAAAGCACACTTTTTCTTCATTTTCACTATTTTCTACTTTGAAAAATAAGAGTAAAGATATCAAAACTATGAAATAACACACATGGAATCATGTAATAACCAATAAGCTGCCTTGGTGACGGCTTTGCACAGACTTGGCATTCTCTCAACCAGCTTCCCTGGAAAGGTGTAATTCATCCCAAAACATCTCAATTGGGTTGAGCTCGGGTGATTATGGAGGTCAGGTCATCTGATGCAGCACTCCATCAAATAGCCCTTACACAGCCTGGATGTGTGTTGCGTCATTGTCCTGTTGAAAAATAAATGATAGTCCCACTAAGCGCAAATCAGATGGGATGGTGTATTGTTGCAGTATGCTGTGGTAGCCATGCTGGTTAAGTGTGCCTTGAATTCTAAATAAATCACAGACCGTATCATCAGCAAAGCACCCCCACACATCACACCTCCATGATTCACGATGAGAACCACATATACGGAGATCATCCGTTCACGTACTCTTCGTCTCACAAAGATAAGGCGGATGGAACCAAAAATCTCCAATTTGGACACCAGACCAAAGGACAGATTTCCACCAGTCTAATGTGCATTGCTCACATTTCTTTGCCCAATAAAGTATCTTCTTATTGGTGTCCTTCAGTAGTGGTTTCTTTGTAGCAATTTGACCATGAAGGCCTGATTTACGCAGTCTCCTCTGAACAGTTGATGTTGATGTGTCTGTTGCTTGAACTCTGAAGCATTTATTTGGGCTGTGATTTCTGAGGCTGGTAACTAATGAACTTATCCTCTGCAGCAGAGGTAACTCTTGGTCTTCCTTTCCTGTGGCCGTCCTCATGAGAGCCAGTTTCATCGTGGCAATTGATGTTTTTTGCGACTGCAGTTGAAGAAACGTTCAAAGTTCTTAATTTTCCGGATTGACTGACCTTCATGTCTTTAAAGTAATGACGGACTGTCGTTTGACGTTGAACTCTTTGCTTATTTGAGCTGTTCTTGTCATAATATGGACTTGGTCTTTTACCAAATAGGGCCAATATCTGTATACCACCCCTACCATGTCACAACACAACTGATTGGGTCAAACACATTAAGAAGGAAAGAAATTCCACAAATCAACTTTTAACAAGGCACACCTGTAATTTTAAATGCATTCCAGTTGACTAGAATGTTTGCGAGAATGCCAAGTGTGCAAAGCTGTCAAGGCAAAGGGTGGCTACTTTGAAGAATCAAATGTAAAAATATATTTGAATTTAACACTTGTTTACTACAAGATTCCATGTGTTTATTTCCTAGTTTTGATATCTTCACCATTTTTCTACAATGTAGAAAATAGTACAATTAAAGAAACCCCGGAATGAGTAGGTTTGTCAACTTTTGATTGGTTCTGTATTTATAAATCACTTTACTATAATACTTTTCAGACCTTCATTATTGGGTACCCCATCTACTCCATATACATCTCTGAAAATCATGGAGGAGTTGTGTTTGTCGTCGTCCCAATGGCAAATGACAAAAGCTCTGGTAAGTACAAATCAGAGGTTGGCATTTGCACATCAATTGTCCTTAAATGCCTATATAGGGCCTTTTTGCAGTCAGTCAGTGTTCTTTCAAGTCACAAGTGATTTATTTTGTAATTGGTCAACATAATAGTGCAGAATGTGGAGGAGGGTGATCTCTGATGTGGTGTGTGTGTGTGTGTCTTTAGAGCTGTTCCAGCTGGTGGCTGTTCATCTGCCCTTAAGTGGGGACCAGGAAGTGGAGGCGCGAGAGCTCTCGGCCGTCCTGTGTGATGTCAGCCCCTCTGGGGCTGCCTCCTTTGGCAGAAAGGTACGTGTAGTAGGCCTACCTGGAACTTCAGTAGCAAACAAGTCTCTGGCAGCAAACAACTTACTCTTGGGTCACTTGTCATAGTTTGCCATTGCATTGTTTAGCGAGAGGTTTGAGTTTTTTAAATTTATTGCCACCTCCAATATGGACGCCAGCTCTTCGTGAAAAGCTTGTTTATTCCTCCAATCTAACAGGGTGAATACATTGCTGCCGTCAAAGGTTTACAGCTTGAGGTGTTTTTCTTCAAGAAGCAGAAGTCTCACAGGTAAACAACATTCTTTTCTGTCAGGAGGCTGTCCCCTTCAAGGACTGTAAGCATGAATGTTAATGTCTTTCTGGCTAGTGTTTGTGCAATACAAGTCCAAACACGATGAACGGAGGTCCTGTCTGTTGGATGAGTGGCCTTTCTGCTTGTCTGTGGTCAGGAGTGGGGGAGTTCAGCCAGCCAGCCCTCTCGATTGTTTTGAGCAACACCCTCATCTGGAAACAGGGTTGATTACATTACAGTATTTTATGGGGATTTGACATTGCCCAACTAAACATTGGTCATCACCAGTCATAGCACTCATTCAACTGTATTGTCTGTTTCTGTGCCTCACAGGTTTTTCCTCAAGTCGGGGAATAAGAAAGGGGCTAAGAATGCCTTCACCTGTGTCTCGTGCCACCCTAAAGAGGACTGTATCGCCACAGGTCACGAGGATGGCAAAATTCGCCTGTGGTGAGTGATGCCGGAAGAACATTGCAGCCATGACCATACATGGCCTCACTTAAAACTTCTTATGGCTGCAATCCTGTTAACGGGATCGATATGACAACTGCCAGTGAAAGTGCAGGGCGCCAATTTCAAAACATCAATATTGTCATAATTAAAATTCCTCAAACAAATATCTCATACCATTTTAAAGCTAATCTTGTTGTTAATCCCACCCCAGTGTCCGATTTCAAATATGCTTTACAGCAAAAGCACCACAAACGATGTTAGGTCACCACATAGCCACAGAAAAACACAGCCATTTTTCCAGCAAAAGATTTTCCAGCCAGAGTCACAAAAACCACAAATAGAGATACAATTAATCACTAACCTTTGATCATCTTCAGATGACACTCATAGGACTTCATGTTACACAATACATGTATGTTTTGTTTGATAAAGTTCATATTTATCAAAATATGAGTTTACATTGGCGGGTTACATTCACTAGTTCCAAAAACATCCAGTGATTTTGCATAGCCACATCATTCAACAGAAATACTCATCATAAATGTCGATGATAATACAAGTTATACACATGGAATTATAGATATACATCTCCTTAATGCAACCGCTGTGTCAGATTTCAAAAAAACCTTACAGAAAAAGAAACCCATGCAATAATCTGAGACGGCGCTCAGAAGTAAAAGTCACAATAGCCGCAATGATGGGGTCAACATAAACAAGAAATGACATGATAAATATTCCCTTACCTTTGATCTACAACAGAAAGCACTTCAGGAATCCCAGGTCCACAATAAATGTTTGTTTTGTTCGATAATGTCCGTTATTTATGTCCAAATACCTTATTTTGTTAGTGCGTTTGGTATACATATCCAAACGCTCATTCTGGTCAGTGATACATCGGACAAAAACTTCAAAGTTATATTACAGGTCAAAGAAACATTTCAAACTAAGTACAGAATCAGTCATTAGGATGTTTTTAACATATAGCTTCAATACAGTTCCAACCGGAGTATTAATTTGTGTCTTCATGAGCAATGGAACGCAAGTGGATACCATGAAAAATAAGTGTGATCAGAAAATGGCTGACTGCTAGACACCTGACAGATTCTGTACTCATTCACTCCCACAACACCGTAGAAGTGTCATCATAGAAGCAACATCATTAATATCTCAAGGGGATTTCATTGGAGACTCTGAATACATACAAAGCTCAGATTTCTCACTTCCTGTTTTGATTTCTCCTCAGGATTTTGCCTGCCATATGACTTCTGTTATACTCACAGATGTCATTCAAACAGTTTTAGAAACTTTAGAGAGTTTTCTATCCAATATGAATAATAATATGCATATATTAGTAACTGAGACTGAGGAGCAGGCCGTTTACTTTGGGCAACTTATTCATCCAAGCTACTCAATACTACCCCCCAGCCATAAGAAGTTAAGACCACATTTAGGGGAAACACTGGATTGGCATCACTCAATCAATGTTCTTTCTCTGTCTTCATAGGAGAAACTTCAACCAGAAGAAGGAGTACACATACTCCACCCTACACTGGCACCACGGGGCAGTCAACACACTGCAATTCACCCCTGAAGGTAACCTATAACCCCTGACCCTATAACTTTTGAATTATACCTATACAAATAATCTTTGATCACACTACATTTATCGTGTAGAGAAGCATGTCTGTTATATGAAATATATTCCCAAATATTTTATTATTTTCTCTGTTAAGCTGTGTGCACTGAACTGACACTGATTGTTGCTGACACTGATTGTCCAGATGAAGGGAATTAAATAGGCTATAATGCGCACTACTGTGGCACTCAACTCAAGCAGTGGTAGCCTACTGCTGACAAAGTAATTCAAAGCCTCTACTTTGTCACTCGGGTCGGGATGCAACTTTCCAGTGCTATTATTTTTGCCATGTAATCTTATTAAAACAAAATCAGAATAGTTTTACCTATTTACCTAGTCGGCTTGCCATGTGTTCTGTAAGATAAATATTCCTCTTGAGGCGCATTCAAGTTGCGAGAGCCATGGGGAGGGAAACATGTGTTCTGACAAGGAATCAGTTCACATAAATTGTTGATGCGAAGCCGTTTTGGTAAATGTATTGTGAAAGCGTATTTGACCTTTGTTAAAAATAAAAAATAAATACATTCAATTGCTACCATTTTATTTCTTTACTCCGGTGGCACGAGTGACATCGTTTTACAGATGCAGTTACAACTGAAGTTTTCAATCATGGTTTAGGAGCAGCTGCGCAACAGCTCAAAGTGGACAATGGCATCTTAAAGGGCAATGATGAACTTTGTAATAGAAATGCCTGAAAGTGAACAATTATTTATAATAAAATATTAATTATGAATAACAACAACAATCAGGATGTTGTGTCCAATGGGGTAAATGCAGATGGACAAACCCCATGCTTCAGCCTATGTAAATGTTATAGCCATTATGCTGCATCAATTGGGCTACAGGTGGTAATGCTTATTGCTAATGGCACATCTGATAGACCATGCATGGTCCAATATGTCAAAATTATTTAAACATTTTTGCCAATATGTTATTGGGCTCATTTCTGAAAGTGGAAATTATATTTTAGATGTTGTCAGCATAACTTTATTTTTTTTCATTTTGGAGTAAAATGTCCTTTTTATAAAAGTCACCAGAACTGAGCTTCTCAGTCCTTCTTTATCAAAATGATCCTCGATGAACTTCAAGAAAAACATTAGGACATTTAGCTGGCTACATTCTTTCTATGATAAACATGAGAAATCTGATGGCAATGCAGTATTTTTGGAAAAAATACCTTGTTTTTTCATTATAAGCTAATTTACTTGGCCAAATAATTTTGCACTTCTGTTATCTGATGAAAACCCAGCTATTTTTTGCAGAATGTGTTGCATTAATGTGAAGAGAAACTATAATTGCATGCCACTGATCATTCTATTTAGGCAAATAAACACAGTTGACTTTCAATATAAAATGCAGGTGAAATGGTTTGAAACTCTGATTTTCTGATTGTCTGCGTTGTGAAAATACACATTTCTAAAAGCTAATGCCACCCCTGCTCTATGCCAACTGTTTTCCTGGTTCATGATAGAAGCATTCTGACCAGGCCTTTGTCTCCGCTTCTTTTCTGTAGGCACCAACCTGCTAAGCGGGGGGATAGAATCGGTGCTGGTCCAGTGGCATTACACACAAGAGAACCAGAAGGACTTCCTGCCGCGCCTGGGCGGCGCAATCACACACATTGCCGTGTCACCTGACGGTTCATTGTTCTGCACCTCCCACTCTGACAACAGTAAGGACTGTTGCAACCTGTTACAATAATTTCATGGTTCGTTCCTCCATCTTGCCTCCCTCCCTTGAAGTAATCATTGATCTGACATGACTGGAATGGTAACTGCTATGTAGCGGATTTCAGTGATTACTTTAAGGAAAGATGCTTAAAACTGTTCAGGGTCCTCAGTATCACTCTTGAAAGGGACAGCAGATTCCCAAGTAGCATATAGTATTTTATCTTAGCAATGGCTGGTGCTGACATCACCATGTACAGTGGGGTCCAACAAAAAAAATACTGTATATAAATCAAATCGTATTGTATTGGTCACAACTTATTATTGCGGGTGTAGCAAAATGCTTGTGTTCCAAAGTAATTCTGAGCTATATTGTATGCACCATTGTTTTTATTATTTTATACCAATACAATTGCTCAGAGAAAGAGATTTTGTTTAACAAGTAATGAATAAATACATCTCAAAGATAAGGGTCAAAATGATTGGATCCCCTGTTCAATATTCCCCTTGCAAGGATAACGACCCAGACTTTTTCTAAAACGTTTTATGAGAAGAACACATTGTAAACAGCATTGGTACTTGGATTTGGAACCAGTGCTATGGTCAGATGACATGAAAATAGAGCTCTTTGGCCACGCACACCTCTGGTGGGTTTTGCATTGAAAGAAAGATGCATAATCAGAGAAGAACCACATACCTACTGTAAAATATGATGGTGAATCATCAGAATTTCAGCTTTTTCACTGGAGGATTTCTGGTATCAAATGAGTTAAGGTCAAACAGCATCATGAACTTTACCAAGTACCAGAACATTTTGTCCAGAAGGCTGAAACTTGGCCAGACGTGGATCTTTCAGCAAGACAATAACCACGAGCACATCCCAAAATCCACAAAGAAATGGTTAATTGACCACAAAATCAACATTTTGCAATGGCCATCTCAGTCTCAGACAGAACCTCATTGAAAACCTGTGGTTTGAATTCACAAGGGAAGTTTATAAGAGCAGACAAAACATATCGAGGATCTGGAAGGATTCTGAATGGCAGATTGGTCTAAGATCCCCCCCAATGTGTTTTTGAACAAATCTGTCTCGTTGTCTTCGTCAGGGGAGAGTGCTGGGGTAAAGAATAATAAAAAATAAATTAAATTACTTGTTAAACAAAATCTTTCTCTGAGCAATTGTGTTAGTATTAAATAATATAATTTCAACAACAAAAATTTGCACATACAATATAGCTCAGTATTTGTATTATTTATTTTTCTATTTTTTTTGCTAATCTTTATCAAGGGATCCAATCATTTTGGACCACACTGTATGTTGTGTCAAACAACTAAGGGCTTTTGGACGTTGTCACAGAGTTTAATCTGTAGGCCTGATCCATCTTTTTTTCTCCCTATTTTCCCTGTCAAGAAATCACTATCATCCAGAGCTGTGTTAAAGTGTCGGCCATCATCCAGGGGCTGGTCAAGGGCGAGGGTGTGCGGACAGACCTGACGATCGACCCGCGTAGTAAAGCCTTGGTGCTCAACGGGAAACCAGGCCACTTGCAGTTCTACTCTCTCCATCGCGACAAGCTGCTCTACAATGTAAGCACAGCTTTTATTGCCTGGAGCTGACAATGAAGAACACCAAACACTGTCCTTGTTAACTTGGCCCAGGGAGCTACCGAGGAAGGTTCTTGAACTTTGATGTCATGTGACTATTAGACATAGAATGACTAGAATGGATGGCCTGAGTCTTGGAGGTCTGGCTTTGCTCTTTTGTCAATAAACTGTTTGATAACTGAATGAACTCTTATTGACCAATCAAGCTGATGAAAATGGATTGACAATTTATCTTCTACCTTCAGTTGGACATAGTACAGCAGGAGTACATCCACGAAGAGGGTCTGGACCAGTTTGAAGTGGTCAAGGCGGCGTTTGACACCCGAGGCAACTGGCTTGCTACGGTGGAGGAGAGGACGCAAAAAGGCTCTGAGTTAGAAATCAATTTGAAGCTGTGGGCGTACGATGAGCAAACTCAGAGGTACTATTTGTTTGCACACCATAGCCAGCCTGGTTCCATGTTGTTGTACATGTCTTCATATCTCGATTGTATTCACCTGTCAGCAACGGGTGTGGCTGAAATGGCCAAATCCACTAATTTGAAGGGGTGTCCACATACTTAAGCATACACTATATATACACAAATGTGGTTTCCATCTTTTGTCCAATCTCCACCCTTCCTCCTCCCCCCTCTGTAGTTTTATGCTGAACACTACAGTCACAGCCCCCCACGAGGACCAGATTACAGCCATGTGCTTCAGCCCCTCACCAGAGACCACCATGCTGGTGACCATCAGCTTCGACGGCCACTTCAAAGCCTGGCTGCTGGCAGACCACTCGGACACCAAGGGTAAATGGTTATTTTCTAGCACTGAGCCTGAGGGCCTTCCATTTTGGTCCTGGAGACCTGCTAGTTATTGTTCACTGACACATGATTCGGCTAATCAAGGTATTGATGATGAGCTTAATCACATTGACACTCTAATATTTTCCTCGGCTTTTCCTTTCTCTCTATGCCGCTGACTACCAGCAGAGGGCGCCTGCTGGTCATGTGACTTTGTGGGCGGGTACCACCACCTTAAGCCTGGCTGCTGCTGCTTCTCGGCCGACGGCTCCCTATTGGCTGTCGGTTTCCAGGAAGTGGTGACTGTATGGAGCCCTTCCTGGGAGCTGCTTACCACCCTGTCCCAGCCCCCAGGGGCCATCAGGTTAGAGCTCACTCGCACACACCTATAAACAGACAGACACACTTAAACAACTTCACACACTTATACAAGTATACACAAACATGCATGACCATTCAAACGAGCAGACATTTCAACAACTTTCCTAACAAAAAAAGTGTATGTTAGCAGATATGGCTGTCTATCAACAAACAAGATGGCTTTTTAAACTAGCAGCTATGACTCATAATATGAACTTAGATTCACACTTGACATTGTTTACTTGTGTGTAAAACCCTCCGTGGTAGATAAGTCTGTAATATTTAACTTCACTGGCACAAAGCGAGTGTACTTTATGGCAACAGATTGGGAACATACAAAAAAAACAAGTGATATTGGCCAGCCACATCAACTTGGGAGACAGAACCTGCTCCGCAACATTGAGGGAGCCTCTACAACAATATTTGCGAAGTCAACTCCCCCCTTCCTTAGGTCAGCGGGTGCAGAGAACTAGTATTTGGTGTTGAGTCTTACTCAATTGCATGCCAGAGCTGCCTAGCTGCTGCCTATGATCTCGTGATCAATGTTAACTGTTGCAGTGCTGTGTCATTTACGATTCCCAATTTAAATGTGTTCCTTTTTACTTCCATTTGCATGCCCTGTTTTTAGTGCTGTTATTCAAAATGGTCCCAAGAGTCAACTCTTCATCCCTTTACTTCCTCCACCTAAATGAGGATGTAATGTATAGGGCTAGCTCTGCCTCATATGTGTTCTGAGTAATGTAGACACTTGCTGGTACAGAAATGGCTTTGGAAGTCGAGCACTGGGCCTCCGCACTGTTATTCCAGCTGCCCACACCCCCTTATGTAACCGCCTCCTATAGATTTTCTCTTTGACGTCTGCTTGTGCTCTGAACAGAAATGATTTCAGATGACTGTATTTGTTGTTGTAGCTCTGGTGTGGAAAAGGTCCTTGCCACTAATCCTGTGAGTGGGTTGTGGTATGGTCATGAATGGTGAATGGGTTTGAAAAATGAGACTTTTTATGATCCACCAGGGACCTTTGTTTTGGAAGGTTAAGCTGTTCCAAGTACCTGTTGGGGACCAGCACCAAGAACCAACTCTGTTGCTGGAACCTCCTCACCTGCTCACGTAAGACAGACGTCTCTGACGTGCGTGGGCCTATGTGCAATTGTCCTATAAGCAACATGACCACAACCTAAAATATAATCTGTTCAATCCATAGCCCTGACGTTTGTTTTCCTACTTTCGTTTCTCTCTCTCTTCCCTTCTCTCAATCAGTGGAGTGGAGTACCCCCGTGGATGTGAGCCTGCTCCAGGCTGACCCACTGTCTGAGAACATGGCTGCCTTCTGCAGTCAGTCTGGCTGCTCCGACTGTGAGTGCTTCCTGGTTCTAGCTCCTAGCTCCAACAGGACTCTTTGTCTTTGCTCATTTAGATTTAGACTTGGCTGGGTCTACCATATGACAAGACTAAAGTACATATTATAGAATACCTAGGGGAACCTGCCATGTTACATGTGTGCAACTAGCTAAACTTTGGGTCCTTGGGCTGTGTGGTATGGCAACACCAACTAAACATAAAATAGGTAATATGGGCTTCACTCATCAATGCCCTCTCCTCCCACCAGTGTTTGTGTTCAAGCCCGGCGAGCCGCGGCCCCTCTACTCCCAGAAGGCCTTGTGCACGGGCAAGGTACAGCGTGCCGTCTTTGCCCCGCGCGACCAGATGCTGGAGAGCTGTGAGGAGCACGCTCAGTGGCTCAACAGATCCCAGCTCTACTTCTTCACCCAACACATGGTGAATATATAATACACAGACTGTCTCCAGACTCATGGCTTCCTCGTCTCCTTTCCTTTGTCACCCCTAATAGGTTAAAGGACTGGACACACCACATGTTCTGTTCCAATTCAAACCTTGAATACAAGATCCCCCAAACTACTAAATTACATTGAAAGTAAAGAACCTGTTCATCTGAGGTGATGGCGCATGTGTGGGTTTTACTTCTTATTCCACTGGCAGGTAACTAACCACAGAGTTCTGTCTGACATCCTCTCTCCATTGTAGGATTTGATGACGTTTAGCACGAAGACTGAGGAGGACAGACTGTTGGCGTCTAGTAAACGGGTACCATCTCACTTTGTTACAAAGCAGTTGCCAAAGTGTTACAGGAATAGATTACATCTATAGCATTCTCTATTGAAGTCCTGACTGTATTTGTTTTTGGGGTGTTTTTCAGCTCATGGTGGACGACAGTGTTGCCGTGACGCCGTTCTATCTGTTGCTAGGGAAACACAGGCAGCAGCAAGAAGCGCTGACCAATCCCATGGCAGAAAGGATTCAACTACCACAGGGTTCCATTGCCATCAAGGAGGTGTGTATGTGCGCACGCGCATTCATGCAAGGGCCACTGACCATTTATTTGTGGACTTGTAAATAAGCTAGTGTTTCTACGTTCTGTAGTGTTGGCCCTCAAAGTTCATGTTTAGCTTAAATAGTGCATATGCCAAGTACTTGTATACTTCCATGTTGTGAACTACTAAATATACTGAGTTCACTTTAGATGCTAGCTAAGACATTGGTCTACAAATATTTCTAGATTGTATTAGAAAGTTAGACCAGGTTCCTAGGGGAGGGGGGTGAAATAAGCATCAGGAGCTCCTCATAACTCATTCCTCTCTCCCCCTCAGCTGCTATACACCCCAGCCCACGTCCTGCCTTCAGCCTCGTTCCTCTGCTCTATGTTCGTACGCTCCCTGCTCATCTCCAGCTCTTCTGCCAGGTGAGTCCAGTAACTAGTAGTTACTTAATTGTCCCAGACAAGAAAATGAAAAAAGACATTGTGCCAGTCTGGTGTAGTGGTCGTGGCTTCCGACTCAGGACCACATATAGATTTTGGCCACCCTCTGTCTATGCCTCTACTATTGAGGTCTGAATTCTGATATTTTATTAAATTATACATTACAATTGACATAGACTCACAATAAATAGGTTAAGCTATATTGGCCTGAAAACGATTAAGGTCAAAGCAGTATTGTGATGATGGCCTTGCACCCTAGGACTCTTTCACCAGTCTTGCTCTGACACATCAGTGCAGATGGAGACAAGGCGAGGAAGCCACATCAAATGAAATTTGACCACCTGGTTTGTCTTAATCCCAACTACAAGGCCAGAATTGAATCCAGCGCATCCGGTTCAAGAACTGGAGTTGTGCAGGCCACCACACACTGGCCGTGTCCGAATACCCATACTAGTGTACTACAGACTGCACCATTTGCTCTTCGCAAACATACTATTTAGCACGTACCGGTTAGTAAAAAGTATGCCCCGGGTGCAACACAGTAGCGGCTCCTGATTGGTTGAGTAGGTGGGGTGGGACAGACATGCATCGCATTAACCAGCATGAAAATAGCTCATTTCCAACTTGATTAATTTCTTTAAACTCTGAATAGTATAGGAATTGCGTTATAGGCCTACTCAGGCTGCTTATAATTAGATCTATCCTAGGACTGAAGACAGAAAAATATTATTTTGATTCCATTTCAACATATTTATTAGCGAAACCAAAGTGCTGTAACATACACTACCATTCAAAAGTTTGGGGTCACTTAGAAATGTCCTTGTTTTCCATGAAATTAGTTGCAAAATTAATAGGAAATATAGTCAAGACGTTGATAAGGTTATAAATAATGATTTTTAATTCAATTATTGTGTCCTTCAAAATTGGTTTTTGTCAAGGAACCCTCCATTTGCAGCAATTACAGCCTTGCAGACCTTTGGCATTCTAGTTGTCAATTTGTTGAGGTAATCTGAAGATTTCACCCTATGCTTCCTAAAGCACCTACCACAAGTTGGATTGGCTTGATGGGCACTTCTTGTGTACCATATAGTCAAGCTACTCCCACAACAGCTCAATAGGGTTGAGATCCGGTGACTGTGCTGACCACTCCAAAATGAGGTGATAGCCTTTAAGATACCTTTTACCCTGTACAAATTTCCCACTTTACCACCACCAAAGCATCCCCAGACCATCACGCTGCCTCCATCATGCTTGACAGATGGCGTCAAGCACTCCTCCAGCATTCTCATTTTTTTCTGCATCTCACGAATGTTCTTCTTTGTGATCCGAACATCTCAAACTTAGATTTGTCTGTCCATAACACTTTGTAAAAAATAATAATAATTCTCTTCCTCTGTCCAGTGTCTGTTCTTTTGCCCATCTCAATCTTTTCTTTTTATTGGCCGGTCTGAGATATGGCTTTTCCTTTGCAACTCTGCCTAGAAGGCCAGCATCCCAGAGTCGCCTCTTCACTTTTGACATTGAGACTGGTGTTTTGCGGGTACTATTTAATGAAGCTGCCAGTTGAGGACTTGTGAGGTGTCTGTTTCTCAAACTAGACACTAATGTACTTGTCCTCTTGCTCAGTTGTACACCGGGGCCTCCCACTCCTCTTTCTATTCTGGTTAGAGCCTGTTTGCACTGTTCTGTGAAGGGAGTAGTACACAGCGTTGTATGAGATCTTCAGTTTCTTGGCAATTTCTCGCATGGAATAGCCTTCATTTCTCAGAACAAGAATAGACTGACGAGTTTCAGAAAAAAGGTCTTTGTTTCTAGCGATTTTTGAGCCTGTAATCGAACCCACAAATTCTGATGCTCCAGATACTCAACTACTCTAAAGAAGGCCAGTTGTATTGCTTCTTTAATCAGCAGTTAATCAACAGTTTTCAGCTGTGCTTACATAATTGCAAAATGGTTTTATAATGATCAATTATCCTTTTTAAAATGATAAACTTGGATTAGCTAACACAACATGCCATTTGAAACACAGGAGTGATGGTTGCTGATAATGCATATGTAGATATTACATTAAACAATCAGCCGTTTCCAGCTACAATAGTAATTTACAACTATAACAATGTCTACACTGTGTTTCTGTTCAATTTCATGTTATTTTAATGGACAAAAAATTTGCCTTTCTTTCAAAAACAAGGATATTTCTAAGTGACTCGACTTTTTAACGGTGTAATATAAATTCAATCAAATAGCCTAGTACACAAACTTTTCAGATGTTCAAATCAAAATGCTATTGCACAGAAAAACATGGACGGTCAGGTGCATCGCATATTCAGAACTGCTGGACAGCAACGTGATAAACCAAACCACTGATCATTGGGAACGAGATCAGAATGACTGCTCAGGCTTGATCCATTAATTAAATAGGTAGCCTACAAAACTTAAACAATACATATGTTCAAATCAAAAGGCTTGAGTAACATGCCATCAATAATGCAGTATCGACACATTCAGAAATCAAGATGGTTTAGTATTTAGTTTAAAAGCTCTGACGAAGGCCAAGAGAACAGACTTTTCAGTGAGAAAATAGATTCACTATGGGTGAAATAAAAATACTTCTGTTTTCAAATATGCAGCCTATGATGCAATACTAATTTTTAGGAGAACAAAAACTACTTAGCCTACTTTTTTTTTTACTCCACCGCAGAAGCTTTTGGCATCTTCCCGTTTTGTAGTTTGGCTACTTGAAGAGAACTAGGGCCTGTCACTTGCAGCCCACCTCTTCCAATGCATTGTGGAAACGTCTGCATCAAATTCTACTAGATCTGAAATTAGTATAACATCCTAGCATTTAGATCATACTTGATTTTCATTGTTTCCCGCTATTTGTTCACTTCTGTAGCACATCCCCATATCTTATTGATCAGCTGTTGTCAAAGCCGAAATGAGTATGCCATCCGGGCATTTAAAGTATAGTTGATTTTTCGAAATGTCACATACTATTAAACTTGAAATTGAAAACTGTCTACTATTTAGAAAGCAAGTATGGGTATTCGGACACTGCCATTGACTTCCTTTGGAAGGTTGTGAAGTGTTAACTGTCTGTTTTCATTGAGAGGTCGATGTGGACTGAAAAATGACATGAAGAGGCATGTGCATACTTCAAAGTCATTATTTGGATGGTTGTTGTCTGCAGCACTCCGACTTGGCATGATGTCTGTGTTGACATTGCTCAGGGTCACTCTGCTAAAGGCCTGGGAGATCAGAGAGATGGCTCCAGTCTTGGCAGTGAGACTGAAAACACTATCAGAACTTTTAAAATGCTGACCGAAAAGATCCAAAATAATGTCCCATGATTTGTATTCAGGCTAGTTCTTGGATTCCTCCAGGTGGTTGTTTTTAAATGATCGTAAACATAAGGTTACATGGCTACTTGACTATTTGACATGAAAACGGGCTGACACACCTCGGTTCAGCAGATAATTTTCCATAGCATTGTCAAGTTTCATTTTATGCTGACTGTTAGGAATAGTTGCTTAGTTGGCCTCACGACCGGGACTTTCAACTCCCTTATACAAGTGTTTTGTTGTTTTTATAATTGCTGAAGTGAGGAAAAGGAACCTGTAGAAGAGGAAATGGAGAGTGAGGAAGAGGACTCTGAAGGGGAAGCAGAGCTCCGAGACGCCAGGCAGGATCTGGGGGGGTCGGCAGCATGGGGCCCAGGTGAGGAGTTGGGGGCACCAGCTCTCACGAAAGCCCAGGAGCGGGAACTGAGGAGAGTGAAACATTTTGACCACAGCTGGCTCAGTAGCGTCCTGGAATGTTAACCTTTTACCAAGCCCAAACACACATACACACACACTTTAACCAGTCATAGTTTTCCTATGGCTGTATTTTGATGTAATAAAATATTTCAATTTTCAAATGTGCCGTATCATGCTTATCATTTTTGGCATCACCCTCCCAAGATCAATAGTTTTGCTATACTTAAAAAAATGTGTGTGTGTGTATGTGTGTGTGTGTGTGTGTGTGTGTGTGTATATATATGTATGTATGTGTGTATATATATATGTGTGTGTGTGTGTGTATATATATGTATGTATGTGTGTATATATATATATGTGTGTGTGTGTGTGTGTGTGTGTGTGTGTGTATATATATACATATATATGTGTAGTATGTCTGTCTCCATGCAGTAGGGTTGGCGCCAAAAAAGACAATTAGCACAAGTAATAGTGCATTTCCATAGGGGCTGCTAACTAAATATGCTAACAAGCGCAAACAAAAAATAATAAATGAAATAGCAAAGACAGGCAATCCAGCTCATAAAGTTATACGTGTATAGGTAGGACTTACTTAATGTCCTTTTGTGAGTTTGGACTTTTACAAGCGAATGTAAACGAAAGACATTACTTGTCTGAAGCAAGAACAGTACTGGTCGCTACGGCAACGAGCCTGCCTGCTCGAAAAAGAGTGGGGGAGGAGGAGCAGACAGGCTGAGAAATGAGAAGAGAAAAACACAAGGAAATCTAGACAGCACTGGCCCTCTAGCCTACAGATAAGTCATCCAAAGGGCTTTGACTTCTCAAACACCGCAGAAAGCAAACACTATGATTCACCCTCACCTTATTAATTCAGCCACTTAACTTAGATAACTAGCTAATTAAATGTAGGGGTCGTGAGATTCTGCGTTCTTCACACAGGAAAAAGTCAAATATTGCCGTGTTTTCTAAAGTCAGATCTAAAATGCTTCTTATTGTAATTTCTGCTCAGTGTCAGACATTTTGTGCTTCAGTTGCACTTCTCCATTCAAAATGCCCATTCATGAATTCTAACACTGATAGTCAACGCTCTGACAGTGTAGCTACTTTCTCTGGTACTTTTCTCAGTGTAGCCAGCCTACTTTTCTCTGGTAAAATGAAAGATTAACTTTAAGCAAAACATTAGGAAATGTAGCTGGCTACATTCTTTCTATGATTAACATTTAGAAATATGATGGTCATGCATTGTTGTTGTTTTTATACAAAATGCTTTGTCATTGTAAGCTCATTTACTTGTATGGCTGCCTGCCAAATAGCATTGCGCTTGTGTTGTCATCTGAAAGTTTATTTATTTTCAGACAAATGTGTGGCACTAATGTATTTTCTGTGAAGCAAAAAAACTCTTGACTTTCAATAGAAAATGCGATCCCTGTCAATACCACAGCTGGACTCACCTGCTCCCGCTTTCTACGGTTGCGCTATTTACAAACAAACAGGCTCAACTGTTCTGGGGAACTACTGTATGCTTCATAATGCGACAGGTGGAATAAAGAACGCGACCTGCTTTATCTCCTAACGTAATTGCACAAGTTGACTGCAGGTAATTTGCCTAAAGTAGCTACAAAAATAAAAATGTAGCAAAAAACTTCAAATTATTTTAAATGGTATTGGAAAAACCATCCCCTGGCTATTTCCAAATACCCCAGTATACTGCCCATGCCTACCATGCAGTATTGTTTATTATGCAGATTGACTCACTTATCAAAGTCCAGCTAATGCAATCAATGTTATTCATACACTATATGTGTCAAGGTTGCTGGCATCATGGTTGTAATTGTAGTTCCTAGAGGTAGAATGAGCTCCAAGCCCTGACAAGGCACTTAAAACTGACCAAGTCACATTTTTCTGTTCCTCAAGTTGACAAAGCGTGCGTAGGTCTGCCTCAGCAGAAACTGGGTCACGCTCAGTTGGTTTCCCTATTGGCCCAAAAGGATATGTTTAGTCAGTGAGGTATGTTTAGCCTGTTAGTGACCCAATATCACCTAGGACTGTAAACCTGATCCCATTTAACCAGAATAGAAATCACTGAGGGTAGAAAGCCAGTTGTGTTCTTAAGGTGCTATCGGCAATGTCAGGCCGGCCATAGGTCACTGTGCTCCTAATTTTTAAAGAAGGGATTAATTTAGCAGGAAATATGAAAAAAATCAGAACTATTAAGATTCTATTTTGTATGTTGATGTTTCTTAAGATCCGTGTGACATTATCTGAGGAAACAAACTCAAATATTCTGCGTGTTTGTTTTATCTGGAGTCTTAGTTAATTTAAGTAGACATTGGACTTCTTAAAGTGCACTTTTCCCCTTAAACCCTCAAGGCCAGGAGGAGCGTTTGTAACTGTTGGGTAGTGTGTCAATATAATGCACTGGGCCTCTTAGAGAGCTTGTGAGCAATTGGGGGACAGGCGGCGCTGATGCAAATCCAGAAAAGCCAGTCGACCTACTGGTCACACGGGTCTGTTCTGCCCAATCTGTCACTCATGTTGTGGGAAACCAGGTCACTCTTTGTCTTTCGCCTGCAAGCACACAGGTCTAGATCATACAGCTCAGCTTAGCCAGTCAGTCCATTTAACACGGGCTGTCAAAGGGGCTTCTGGGGCAAATTAGGGACTAACCCCTGTGGAATTTGAACCTGCACAGTGGCGGCCTGGCCAGAGCTAGAGAACTGGGGACTAGGAACTGACTGAGAGGGCCTCTTAAAATGGCTGCAGTCTTCTTATACAGTACAATGATTTGGTTCCTGTGATAACATAAAACACCAACGAGACAGTGTGAAGACTTTTTATTTATTTCAGAGCTCATGCAATACAAGCTGTATAACTGTCCTCCACTCATTTGAAGTGAATGTAGTTCTTGCATTCAAACAACTCAATTTATGTTGCAAGCCGTGATTACATAATGATTTCACAATGATTCAATATTTTGTTTTAAACAGATTATCTAACAATGCTTTTTCTGTATTTAACAATGATGGGAGATTATGGACAGTACATTATGGTCCATTGGAACAGTGTACTCGTGATTTTCTTGGTTTATGCATTTAGGGCTGGGAATTGCTAGGGAACTTACGATGTGCCGATACGATATGTATTGCGGTTCTCATGATTCTATATGTATTGCGATTTGATGTTCCAAACAGTTAGCTCACTATGTCTGCTGCAGAGAGACGAGAGCATGAGAAAACAACTAGTTTTGATCTGTCAGGTTAATAAGTCCTGAAAATATGTTGGCTCGCTGTTTTAAAAAGATGCTATAGGATGAAAAATACCGGGGTTTTGATGCAGGTACAGCCGACCAGCATTAGTGTACACTACATACAGTAGCAAAAAAATAAAAAATATTGATCTGTAACAATCAACAACAAAATCCCATTACTATTATGCATGAGAGCATTGCTTTGTAAACACGAGGCAGAGAAATTTCACAAATCGTTCAGAAAACATTTGCTAATTGAGAAGTTAACACTTATATAAAAACATTTAAAAACCAGACCAACATTTAAAGACGACAATCTGACAATTCAACTACAAAAAAAATTACATCCAGTACAGTGTATCAAATAGTCTATCAATTGACGGCAATTGTTATATGAAAAATATAAAATTGCCTTGTATGAAGTATTCCTGAATAAATGTTAAGAACAAATGCGCTGTTATTTTCTGGAGAATGTGCTTACTTTACATTTGAGGGGTAACCCATGTCAAACATAAACATAGAGCTGACTGCCATTTCTCTACAGAACACCAGCTGCAGTTCCACAAACCTGCAGTCCTGTCTGACTCTAGCTCTGGGCAGTGTATTAAAAGGCTCTTGTAGGCAGATGTAAAGAAAGGCCTCACTGTTCTCTTAAAGTGCTGTGGCTATTCTCTGCACCAATCCTAATATTTTCATTACAAAATCTCAGCCATGGTTTTCATGGGCAGAGGTAATAACCATAGTCTATTGTGAACATGTGAGTATTAGTGAGTCAAACCACATTTTAAAAAATGTTTAAAAAAAGGCTTCTGAAAACATTTTAGTGGTGTTGGAGAGCTCCAAGAGCTACAAACGTACAGTTCTGCCTGGCAACCACCTGGTTGGTGTAATGGCAGTCCTTGGCCAGCTGAGACAACCTGAAGATGCTGACATTCTACTCTGGCAAGTGAACACGAGGTGGGGAGGTCTGCTTGACTTAGGGGGGGAAGAGAGGAAAATCACAGGTACACTTGGGAGGGATTTTGAAAGCCGCCCACAGGAAAAAGGTGGTACGGTTTTTCATGCTCACCTTGTGTCTGGGTTTACGATTGCGCTGTGTACGCATTTGTGGCAGAGCTTCGCGTAATGATGGCTCGGTATCATGGGCCCGCCAGGAAACAAAAAGTCCTTCAGTTAACCTCAAAGTGGGGAGGCAGGAGCTCAGCCATTATTATGGACATAGTACAATCACTTAAAGTATTCATACCCCTTGACTTATTCCACATTGTTACAGCCTGAATTCAAAATGTATTACTTATTTTCTCTTCGCCATCTACACAATACCCCACAATGACAAAATGAAAACCTTTTAAAAAAAAATATATATATATATAGTTTCCGTAAGTATTCATACCCCTGTACCTTTTGCCAATGATTACAGCTGTGAGCTTTTCTTGGTAAGTCTAAGCTTTCCACGTCTGGATTGTGCAACATTTGCCCATTTTTATTATTTTCAAAATTCTTCAAGCTTTTACAAATTGGTTGTTGATCATTGCAAGACAACCATTTTCAGGTCTTGCTATTTGATTTTCAATTAGATATGTCAACTGTAACTCGGTCACATTCACCCTCTTCTTGGTAAGCAATTACATTGTAGATTTGGCCTTGTGTTTTTGGTTATTGTCCTGCTGAAAGGTGAATTAATCTCCCAGTGTATGTTGGAAAGCGGACAACCAGGTTTTCCACTGATTTTGCCTGTTTGTCTTCATTCTGTTTCTTTTTTGTTGTTGTACTGTCCAGTGCTTAACTATTACAAGCATACAAGCACATTACAAGCACATGATGCAGCCACTACTATGCTTGAAAATATGGAGATTGGTACTTTAATGTATTGGATTTACCACAAACAACACAACTATGTTTTATTCAGTACAGGCTTCCTTTTCACTTTGTAAATTTTGTTCGTATTGCTGTTGATCCATCCTCAGTTTTATCCTTTCACAGCCTTTAAACTAGTGGTTTTAAAGTCACCATTGGCCTCATGCTGAAATCCCAGAGCGGTTTCCTTCCATTCCGGCAACTGAGTTAGGAAGGATGCCTGTATCTTTGTAGTGACTGCGTGTATTAATAACTTCACCATGCTCAAAGGGATATTCAACATCTGCGCCCATCTACCAGTAGGTGCCCTTCTTTGTGAGGCATTGGAAAACTTTGCTGGTCTTTGTGATTGAATCTGTTTGATATTCACTGCTCGACTGAGGGACCTTAAAATTATTTGGATGTGTGGGGTACAGAGGTGAGTTAGTCATTTAAAAAATAATGTTAAACTCATTGTACACAGTGAGTCCATGTGACTTGTTAAACACATTTTTACTCCTGAACTTATTTAGGCTTGCCATAACAAAGGGGTTGAATTCTTATTGACTCGACATTTCAGCTTTTCATTTTTAATTTGAAAATGTGAAACAATTCCACTGACAATATGGGGTATTGTGTGTAGGCTAGAAACACAATCTCAATTTGAAATCAGGCTGTAACACACAATGTGGAAAAAGACAAGGCGTGTGAATACCTGTGTAGAAATCAATTATGACAAATAAATAGTAGTTTACATTGTTATACTATAGTTAAGAGAATTGCGGGGAGGGGGTCGAGATCTTAAGTGTACACAAGTGTCTACAATAGCGTTAATGAGCTTATACAAGTTTCACTGTCACTTCACATCAAAAAATATTTGGAATGCTCAAACAAAATGTAACAAACCGGTTTTCCCCTCACTTCCTTTAAGCTATATAAGAAGGTCCACTTTGGTCATTGAGTTCGTTGTTAATGTTTTTTTTAATGTTTTTTTGCACAGTTTTCCAGCTGTTTGCTATAGCTAGTACATTAGCACCAATGTTGGGTGAGAAAGACAATAGTGGTGACACATTGAGAATATACACCTGAGTGTACAAAACATTAGGAATACCTGCCTAATATTGAGTCGCACCCCCTTTTGCCCTCAGAACAGCCTCAATCAGTTGGTGCATGGACTCTACAATGTGTCAAGCGTTCCACAGGGATGCTGCTCCTCCAGTGCTTCCCACAGTTGTCAAGTTGGCTGGCTGTCCTTTGGGTGGTGGACTATTCTTGATACACACGGGAAATTGTTGAGCGTGAAAAACCCAGCAGCATTGCAGTTCTTGACACACTCAAACCGGTGCACCTGGCATCTACTATAATACCCCATTCAAAGGAACTTCAATATTTTGTCTTGCCTATTCACCCTCCATGGCGCACACACAATCCATGTCTATCTCATGGCTTAAAATCCTTCTTTAACCTGTCTTTGAAGTGGATTTAGGTATCACCAATAAGGATTGTAACGTTCACCTGGTCAGTCCGTCATAGAAAGAGCAGGTGTTCCTAATATTTTGTACACTCCATGTATAGATAAACATAAGTATTTGCGCTCCTTGAATAAATACATTTGCATAACCCTTATAACCATGTATTAAAGAGAAATGAGCAAGAACTGATCATCTAAAGCATTAATTACTAAAGCTGAAATAACAAATGCTAACACAAATTATTTATAGCACCAATAAACTACTGAGAAACAAGTGGGAATGGGAATCCCACGGCTGATGCAGAGCTGTAATGAGATGCAAACAGCACTAGCACATACTTGAGCAGTACCCAGCTGTAACCGTAGTAACTGCAAGTGGCAATACCTGCAATTTTCCACATTTGAATTTAGCTTTTAAGCTGAATGCATGACAAGACTGCTACATGTTAAATATTGGAAGTAGGGAAGTGGTATTTTGTTACACTTATGACCTCATGATCTGGGTTGTTTGTCTGAGAGAGACTCCTTCTCTGTCTGCGGCCGCACTACCCTCCCTCAGCGAACGGTAAATGCTATCTACAATGACAAAGGACAGCACCTGCTAGGGTAAGGCGCAAAAGTAAATACATTAGTTCTGCCGGGGCTACAAGCATGTTTAGGTTGATGACTAGGGGGCTGGAGGAGAAGGGGGTATTTGTACTGCAGGCAGAGCTGTAAGCAGGGAAAGAGTCTCTTTAATGGGTTACACCGTGGTGGGAAGCAAGGAGGGAGAGCCGGGGAGGGCCTGAGTCTGCTGCTCTGGGGAGCAGCAGAGGAAGAGGCGCTGCCCGAGGCTCTTAAAGGCAAACCTGAAGTACATTATGTGGCCCATAGCCACGAATGAGACGGAGAGGATGACGAGCAGGCCGAAGGCCTCTGGGTTGGGCGCCAGAATCACCATGATGAAATGCAGAAGGTCTAGGAGGTAGTTCATGGAGTTCTGGACGCCGTTGATCAGTCCCCTCTCCGACTCGATCACATTCTCTTGGATGAGCTGGGTCACGGTTAAGTCAAAAGACCATAGACCTGCAGAGGGGATGACGGCACAGCAGTCATTCAGAATGGCATTTTTACGGCCACATAAAAGCAATAGAAAAATAATCAGAATGATTTAATAATCTATCTACTATATTGGCATCAAAGGCTGGCAATATTTCTCTATGGTGACATTAACACCGACTGGAGCCGACTTCCCGCGAAGTGGTGGCTGCTGCCTTATACCAGTGGTTCCTAAACTGGAGAGGTCTGATCTCAATATTTTTATTTTTAAATAAATAAATATTTCTAGCCAAAACAGAATAACCAAATGTGGGGTCTGTGGAAAAAGTTTAGAGGGTGCAATACAATGTCATATTAATCTACAATTTACCCTTAGAGGGATGGTCTGGGAGGCTCACAGGGATCCAGTCACTCCATTTTCAACTCAGTACTTCCTGTATTTCCTTCCTAATTTTAAGCTTTAAAACTGCAAAATGTTCTTTCTACCCCATGGCAAAATGTGTAGAGTTGCAGGAAATTAGCCTCAAAATTGGCTACGAATGAGACGGAGAGGAAATTAGCTGCTAAATTGCACCATTTTCTCCGCTGGGAAGAGGGAGTCTTTCAAATGTTATTTCCCAGGGCCCGAGACTTGGTTAGTCTAGCCATGCATGCACTGCAGCAGTCATAGTAAAACTCTTTGTATGCTATTTTTATCGCATTCTAAAGTTGGGAGTTGTGTTCTGATTTTGAGGGGGTCCCTGATGAATTTTCTATCACAAAAGGGGTCCCCGCCTCCATAACGTTTGGGAACCCCTGCCTTATACAACAAAGTTCATGCGCTACGGAATGATGTGACGCATTGTTTTAGACTTCTGTGCCAGCGTAACTTAACATAGTAGCACTCATTGAGCGCTTTTCCCAATGTGGACTTTCGAGTAACTCACCAATTCTAGCAGCAATGACCCCAGAAAACAGCAGGCTGACTGAGATGTAGGACTGCAGAGGCGGCAGTTCCTCGGTGGGCGGCACGGTCGAACTATTAACCAGCAGACCCTGACCATCGATGGTTAGCACGCTAGTTGGGTAGGCGGCCTCCGGGAGGGCGCTGCTCTTCCCAGTCAGGTGGCTATAGATGTCCTGGAAAGGCGAGACACTGAGGTCAAAGGGGCTGCCCGGTGCGAAGACGGACGCCACGCACAGCATTAGGCAGGAGAGCTGCACCACACCCGAGATGAAGCCTGTGCGGATCAGGCCACAGCTCTTGCGAACCCAGGTAAAGGCCACCGTGCCACAGATGCCCGACACGGCTGAGGCGCCCATCAGCAGGCTGAGCACAGAGCCGTTGAGGCCCTGCATGTAGGCATAGCCTGTGGTAATGCAGTCAAAGCCCAGCACTGTCATGTAGAGGAAAGCCAGGGACATGCCAGCGAAGAAGATGGACTGGTTGTAGTAGGCCACCCAGCCATCGCGGATGGTGCGCAGGGGCTCCGCCATCTGGTAGCAGCAGCCAGTCTTCCTGGGAGAGTCGGCCTTGACGACAGCAGTCTCGTTCATGAGCTGGGAGCCCTCCACTGGGCCCTGGCCGTTCTCTAGCTCTGCAGACCACAGGAAGAAGAGCAGATAGACATGAGTTTTGGGCCACACAACTGTACACAGATCAAGGCCCGTATCCACAGTGTCTCAGCAGGAGTGCTGACCTAGGATCTGTCCATTTGAATCTTAAGCAACCTGCATACGCATTATTTAAAGTACAATAGAGCAGCATAGCTACTGTAATAGGTCAAAGCTGCGGGCTGGAAAACCTTGGTAGAGCACAGGTGGAGTAGGCATTGTGCTGCTCATGAATTTCTTTCAGACCAATCCCTACTTCTCTCACTTAACTCTTTTTCCCATGGTTCATTTGTGCTTAAAATGTCAAATCAAATGTGTCTCAATTTAGGGCGGCAGGGTAGAGCGTTGGACTAGTAACCGGAAGGTTGCAAGTTTAAATCCCCGAGCTGACAAGGTACAAATCTGTCGTTCTGCCCCCGAACAGGCAGTTAACCCACTGTTCCTAGGCCGTCATTGAAAATAAGAATTTGTTCTTAACTGACTTGCCTAGTTAAATAAAGGTTAAAAAAGGGCCCGGTTTCCCAAAAGCATCTTAAGGCTAAGTTCATCATCAGAATGTAGGTGCATCGTTAAATCTCAAATCGTTACTGAAATTGCACTTAAACACTTATTTACAGATGGCCTCTGACCACTCATTGAACAGCTAACTGGGTTGTTGGATGCTTTTTTTTGCCCTTGTGTCACTTTATACACACAAGATTCTCAGCTAAACATAGATAAACACATTGATTCTATCTCTATGACCACAATAACTTCTGAACGAAGCTTACTACAGTACAAAGTTGCCAATGTCTTTGCAATTGTTATAAACCAGCAAAGCATATAAAATAATCCATGACTGCCTTAAAATGAGTAGAGTAAGTAAGTAAGTAGAGTATAGGCCTATATATTTAAATCAATTTCATGTTCAATTGAGTTCTATTTTGCTAATTGTAAGCCGTCTACTTTTTGTCTCAATTTCATGGATTTGCAGGCTTAACGTGCACAATGTGTCATTCATGTGCATAGCCTAAATATTTAGGAATAAGCCACCTAATTATTTGCAGCCTTAGATGATCATTTCTCTCTAGGAGCTGATCTATTGTCAGTACCTAATTTATAAGGTACGATTTGAATGGAGAACGCTGATCCGAGAGCAGCACAGCCTTTCTTTCGATCCTATTAGGATATTGACATGCTCTAACACGTATTGAAAGTTCTCCCTACGTGGTGTTTTGGGAAACGCATGCAAGTTCTTTGGCCGTTTATAGAAACGATGGATTGTTATAACACTCTTAAGCTTAAGTTCCATCAATATCGGGAAACCAGGCCCTGGCTATTGTCTATTTGCATTTATGCAAAACACATGGATTCTCCCTTTTAAAAAGGGAGGGTGGTGAATATCGACAGCTGCTTTACATTATAAGCACATACAAGTACCTGTAAGTCACTCTCAAAGTACTGAATAAATTGGATGACTGAAGGAGAGCCTTCCAGACCCCCCTCCAGTTGTTTTACTTGTTGAAGGCTACTTCCCACAAAGGGAACCTACACCAACGTCTTTTTTTGGTGCGGTCTGCACTGGCCTTGATTTCATCGTCCACGGACAGGACTCCCTAAAAACACGGCACTTCGATACAAGTTACTTTTTATAGCAGGTTAGGAGAGCATTTTTCGCTAACCCTTAACCTAATTATCCTAACCTACTGCTACGAAAAAGTTGATCCACAGGTGGTAGCTCTAACCATTACACTATGAACCCTAGTCTTAACATATTGACATCGACAGACCATTTTAAAAATGGACAGTCGGGAATCGTTTGTTCCAAAATTATTTTGTTAATTCATTCAGGACTGATTGAAAGTTTATTTATCTTGCTTTGTAAAAAGACAGTTTAAAACAGTTGATTTGTTGAAAACACTCCATTTAACCTGTTATGGCTGCAATCCCCCTAACGGGATAAGAGTCATCAAATACCGCTGAATAGCATAGCACTACATACAATAAATGTAAATATTTATGGTAATATTTATGAAATCACAAGTGCAATATAGGAAAACACAGCTTAGCCTTTTGTTAATCCACCTGTCGTGTCAGATTTTGAAATGATGCTTTACAGCGAAAGCAATCCAAGCGTTTGTGTAAGTTTATCGATCGCATGATAAAACATTAAGTACACACAGCATCAGGTAGCTCGGTCACGAAAATCAGAAAAGCAATAAAAATTAATCGTTTACCTTTGATCTTCGGATGTTTTCACTCACGAGACTCCCAGTTACAACAAATGTTCCGTTTGTTCCATAAAGATGATTTTTATATCCAAAATACCTCTTTGTTTGTCGCGTTATGTTCAGAAAAGAGCAGTCACGACAACGCAGGCGAAAATTCCAAATAGTTTCCATTATGTCCACAGAAACATGTCAAATGTTTTTTATAATCAATTCTCAGGTTGTTTTTAAAATATATCATCGATAATATATCAACCGCAAACGTCTCACAGTAGGAGAGGGGAAAACAATGGCTGTCAATTCTGTTGTGCAAGCAAAACTCATGTGACCACTTGACGCGATGTCTGCAACACCACTAAGCAAGGGGCATCACCAAGCAAGTGGCACCATGAAGACAGGAGCTCTCCAAACCGGTCAGGGACAACGTTGTGGAGAAGTACAGATCAGGGTTGGGTTATTAAAAAATATCTGAAACTTTGAACATCCCATAGGGTACCGTTAAATCCATTCTTAAAAAATTTAAAGAATATGACACCAGAACAAACCTGCCAAGAGAGGGCCACCCACCAAAACTCACAGACCAGGCAAGGAGGGCATTAATCAGAGAGGTGCTATGTCTGGTGCAAACCCAACACCTCCCATCACCCCGAGAATACCATCCCCACAGTGAAGAATGGTGGTGGCAGCATCATGCTCTGGGGATGGTTTTCCATCGGCAGGGACTGGGAAACAGGCCAGAATTGAAGGAATGATGGATGGCGCTAAATACAGGGAAATTCTTGAGGGAAACCTGTTTTAGTCTTCCTGCGATTTGAGACTGGGACGGAGGTTCACCTTCCAGCAGGACAATGACCCGACGCATACTGCTAAAGCAACACTTGAGTGGTTTAAAAACTTCTTATGACTGCAGGAGCAGTATTGAGTAGCTTGGATGAAAGGTGCCCAGCGTAAACTGCCTGCTCCTCAGTCCCAGTTGCTAAAATATGCATATTATTATTAGTATTGGATAGAAGACACTCTGCAGTTTCTAAAACTGTTTGAATGATGTCTGTGAGTATAACAGAACTCATATGGCAGGCAAAAAGCTGAGAAGAAATCCAAACCGGAAGTGGGAAATCTGAGGTTGGTCGATTTTCAACCCAGCCCCTATTGAATACACCGTGGGATATTGGTTATGTTGCACTTCCTAAGGCTTCTTTAGAAACTTGTTTGAGGATTCTACTGTGAAATGGGACCGAATGAGAGAGAAATGAGTCAGAGGTCTGCCAGCAGTCACGCGCTGGTCATGCGCATTTCACATGAGGTAGCTGCGTTCAATTGCTTTTCTGAAGACAAAGGAGTTCTCCAGTTGGAATATTATTGAAGTTGTATATTAAACACATCCTAAAGATTGATTCCATATATTGTTTGACATGTTTCTATGGACAGTAACGGAACTTCTTGACATGTCGTCTTTAACTAGGGAACGCGCTTCATGACTTTGGATTTGTTTACCAAACGTGCTAACAAAAGTAGCTCTTTGGACATAATTAATGGGCATTATCGAACAAATCAAGCATTTAATGTGGAACTGACTTAACCTGTTAACCTATGACTTAATGGACAGAAATGAGCATGTGAGAGCAATTTTTAAATTATAAATGTAATCAAAACTGTTACCCCTACAAACATATTCAGTCCAGAAGGTGATGATCATGATCAAGTCTAATGATCACTTTATGGACACTAATCTCGTTCTTATCTGATGCCTAAATAGATATTGAGCTAGGTCGGGGCAAGAAATGTTTTTTTTTTTCCTAATGCTAACGACCCTGTTATCTGCTATGTGATTCTCGGTAACGGCCGGACTGCTTATGATGAGGTGGGGGTTGTTTTGTATTGCCAAGTTGATTTGCAAAGTTTCATAGACATTGGTATTACATTGGCTTAGATATGATCGTAGGGAGATTTTAATTTAATATTGAGCTTTAATCAAGACTAATTCATTGTGATCTATAAGGCAAAACTGATCCTAGCTCAGCACTCCTACACTGAGACACTTTGTTGATACGGGCCCAGATCTCAGCATTTAGTCTTTCTTTCAAAAACAGATTTCTATTTGGTTTACATTTTCTTGTTACAATATTTCACAAGAACACTGATGTTAAGACATGATATCTATCAGTGATGTTTCAGAGAACTGGAGGGCTAGAACATACCTTTTGGGGAGTTCAGTCGTTTCAGTTCCTGGTAGTCTTCTTTCTTGACAGCCTTCATGGCCAGTGCTGGAGTTTTCTGGTAGACTTTCCACAGCAGACAGTACTCCAAGCACATAGAGCACAGGTTCCAGCCGGCGATGAAGCCGCAGCCAATAAAGTTGGAGCAGAAAGCCATGATCTGGCCCACCAACATAGGCGCCAGGATGTTTGTTAGCTGGTCGATGATCCGTACTGTGGCATTCATGTCTATTGAAGAAGCGCAGAATTATTTTATTGTCCATTAACCACAGGAAAAGCAAATTCGTATGACAGGGATTTTTATAGATTTCCTGAAGGTCAATTTACTTCAATGGTGCAGATAAGCAAACTGTAGCACATAGCTCTGGTTATTTGTGAACTGTGGGTCTTTATGGCTTGTGAAAAAATTCCTTTGAGATTAGATGTTCGGAAGTGTTGCATTTTTACTGTGTTAATCTGTTTGATAGCGTTTGTAAACCAAGGTGAAACTGGGGAAGTTATAAAATAACAATTAGTGATTTGCTTTGGTTGGGTTCAAAGTCACGCCACTGCAAGGAGATAAATGCCCGGTCACGAGGCCAATCGATTGGTGATGGTTTCCCTGACCTGCCAGCTTGCTGCTGTCCTGTCCAGCCACAACCACCACCCAGTCTCTCTGGATGGTAATGGACATGGCAGTACTGGCCAAGTTAGCAATGTTGGCTATGGAGATGACCAAGATATAGCAGCATGTCTGAAAACCATGAAAACAAAACCATTATTGATCGCTTAGGTAAAAATCAAAACAAGTTAACTTTATAAATTTACTTTTGAAAAATCGAAACATGAATAAAGTTTCCAGTGTGATATTTTTGGCCTCAACATGTGATCTTACTTTCTTTTTTTAAATGTGTTCATCTTTATTTTAACAGGGTGTCATGGAGACCAAGTCTCTTTCAAATGAGCCCTGCACAGTACAAAACACACACTTGAATACAAAATATGATAATAAAAAAAAATATATATATAATCCCCCACTATTACTCTAAAGTCCCTAAAGGGCATTCAAGCCTCCCTTGCAACATATTCCACATCTGTGGAGCATAAAAACTACAAGCTAGTTTTATATATATATATTTTTTTTTAATTATCATATTTTGTATTCAAGTGTGTATTTTGTATTGTGCAGGGCTCTCTACCTAAATCAGAAGCCACCTTTGGACCCTCTAGCACTATGCAATCCTGTGCTCTTGTCAAGGTCAAAACAATAAAATGCAGTACGAGTGTCAGATACATCAAAAGTTTCTACAGGAGCACTTTGCAAATAAACAGAAAGAGAATGCTGCTCTCTTACATACAAAGGCCCAACCCACCTTTTGATGACTCCAAGGGTACAATTTTTTATTTTATTTTACCTTTATTTTACTAGGCAAGTCAGTTAAGAACAAATTCTTATTTTCAATGACGGCCTAGGAACAGTGGGTTAACTGCCTGTTCAAGGGCAGAACGACAGATTTTGTACCTTGTCAGCTCGGGGATTTGAACTTGCAACCTTTCGGTTACTAGTCCAATGCTCTAACCACTACACTGCCGCCCCAATAGAAAACAGCATCTAGAGGTTAAAGTGTGGAAGCTGCTGCGTGCATGTAGATTATATCACCGTAATCTAAAACAGACATACAGTAAATGGCCTAGACAACTTCCTTTCTATTATCAAAAGACTACACATGCTCTATTTCTCTTTTTTTATTTAACTAGGCAAGTCCGTTAAGAACAAATTCTTATTTACAATGACGGCCTACCCCGGACAACGCTGAGCCAATTGTGCGCCACCCTATGGGACTCCCAATCACGGCAGGATGTGATACAGCATGGTTTCGAACTAGAGGTCGACCTCTAGTAATTGGGGCTGATTTCAAGTTTTCATAACAATCGGAAATCTGTATTTTTGGGCGTCGATTTTGCCTATTTATTTATTTATTTTTTACACCTTTTATTTAATCTTTATTTAACTAGGCAAGTCAGTTAAGAACCCATTCTTATTTTCAATGACTGCCTAGGAACGGTGGGTTAACTGCCTGTTCAGGGGCAGAATGACAGGTTTTTACCTTGTCAGCTCGGGGGATCCAGTCTTGCTGTTAAATAGTCCAACGTTCTAACCACCTGGAGCCTGCCTGTTACGCGAATGCAGTAAGCCAAGGTAAGTTGCTAACTAGTATTAAACTTATCTTATAAAAAACAATCAATCAACGACCGTTGCTCCAATTGTGTACTGAACCATAAACATCGATGCCTTTCTTAAAATCAATACACAAGTATATATTTTTAAACCTGCATATTTAGCTAAAAGAAATCCAGGTTAGCAGGCAATATTAACCGGGTGAAATTGTCACTTCTCTTGCATTCATTGCACGCAGAATCAGGGTATATGCAACAGGGTATAGGCCGCCTGGCTCATTGCGAACTAATTTGCCAGAATTTTACGTAATTATGACATAACATTGAAGGTTGTGCAATGTAACAGAAATATTTAGACTCATGGATGCCATCCGTTAGATAAAATACAGAACGGAATAAACGTTTTGTTTTCGAGGTAATAGTTTCCGGATTTGACCTAAGGCTCGTATTTCTGTGTGTTTATTATAATTAAGTCTATGATTTGATAGAGCAGTCTGACTGAGGGATGGTAGGCAGCAGCAGGCTTGTAATAGTCAAAGGTACTGTATATGGTTTAGAGAGAAATAGTCAACGCGTTATAATTCCTGTAGTAACTTGCGGCTGAACTTGAAAGGGGTTGCTTCGTTATTTTACCGTTCATGTCTTGAATGTCTTGATCTACTTCGAGTAAGGTCTGTGTTTCGTGCAGGCTTAAACCGCCTCGGCGTTTTGATACCCGTGTAAATCTCACTAGGATAAGGTAACGTTTGTCAAAGTATTTTCATAAATCCACTCTACAAAAAAAATGATCTTCGCTTATATTTAGCCAATATTGATCAGTTACCTTGTCCTATGGATATCTACAGTTATAACATTGGCAAGGTGGTGTAAGCCTACACGAAACACAGACTTTATTTTAAGTGAATCTAAAAATATCCTGTGGAATAAATGAATGAAGAAAACGCTTTTCAGATTTTGCTAGAAGGTGTCATGGGAATTATGACTCGCACTTTGGTAGTCAATTCTTACCATGACCATTGTTAAAATAGGATTTCCTGCATATAGAAATTACAGTTTTTGATTTCAACATTCATCACAGGTAACTTAAACTCTATTTTTATTCAAACAGTTGAGAGTATTTGTCTCCTAAGCAGACTCTTCAGTATCATTGTCACTTCAGAGCTGTGTGTGTGTTTTACAGATGGCAGAGAAAAGCAGAGCACCAGTGTGGGACTATTACATGGAATTGGCACCAGGGAAAGCAAGGTGTCTTATTTGTGATAAAGATGTAAGCATGGGGTCAGCAACGGCGAAATAAAAAAATACCACCAACCTGTGGAATCACCTTAAGAACACCCATCCAAAAGCCCATATGTATTATATTATATTAAATTAAAATAATCATCGGTCGACCTCTATAGCTAGCACTTACACGACAACAACGAGAAAAAACTACTATTGTTCAGCTTAGCATATTATCAGCCAGTGTAAGAGTGAAACAAACAGGCCTGCTGTTTTTTGTTGTGTATATTATGGTTGCAGCTGTTCTGGCCAGAGGAATACAGATGGATTGGCTCAACTGGTTAGGCAGCATTTCTAGACTTCACATGACAGCCCTAGAAGAACCCGCTGACTACACAGTCATGAACAAGACACTCAATCTCCTGTTTCTCCCCCATCTCCAGAAACACACATACCAGAGAACTTACAGCAACCCCCTCTCTCAAAAACCAAGGGCCCCTTCACAAAAACACGATTTGTCCCACAATGCACCACGTGAGAGACACTTTCATGATCCTGATAGTGTAGCAGCCAGCAGATTGTAAAATTCGCTATTGCAACAGTCTTATTTTATTAACAAAAAACAAGGCACAGCATTTCTTCCTTGGGACAAAGTCTTGCTGAACAATGTAAATGAAATCTTCTCATTTGGACCCGATCTACACATTCAACCAAAAGAACGAGCCCCTTCAAGAAGCCAAACATGTTTCCTGGCAAATCTTTGTGTAATCTTAAGAATCAAACAATTTTCTCTTGATCGCAACTCAGGCAAGACATGGCTTTCTGTTTCAAATGGGAGGTAATTGAGTGAACTCGAGGTCTGAGTGTAAAATACTGATGTAGCTCATTTCAAAGGCATAGTGAAGAAAGCTTTCAGACATTATTCAATGTGTAGCCTAGGCTACTGTCCAGAGGCTGAACTGATGTGTAAAGGTTGTTTTAAATTACAGATCATATTAGACGAAGGTCACGTTGTACTTATCAAATGGGTAAATGCTTCTGCTGCAAATAACCATTCAATTCTAAGTTTAAAATGACAGTATGAGAGAGTTGAGGCAATGGAATCTTACCAGAACCCATCCATTATATAACTCTGAGAGCTGTTCTTTGAACTGGAAAACCACCATCAAGAGGATCCCACACAGTATGACGGCACAGTTCTGGACAACCAGTGAAGTCTGGGCCACTATCAAATTAGAGGACAAGCATTAGAGATGTAGGGTTGGTCATAAACAATTGATTTCTGAAGAAATCACCAAGACGCATCAAGTTATTTTAATGGTCTCGAATAGAGAATTATTCCAATTTCCATCTAAATCAACACATTCCCCAAAAGTTCTAATCCAAAACAAAATTAACGATTTACTAATGCTTTGAGACTGTATATTGCTTATTCATGTTTTGTGTATTCAGTTCTGTTCAGAAACACTGACTGTAGAGTAGGCCTACTTATGGCTGCATACCTTTGAGTCTGGGGTTTTTATCCACCCAGTCACCGATAATGGCTCCGAGCAGCAGGACTGACCCTGCCACCACCAGTCCGTACACAGCCGTGAGCAGGAGGCTATTGCCATACAGCCCCACCAGAAATACAGCTACAGCGAAATTCCACATACGATCTCCCTACAAATACATGCATGTTACATTGTTGTTTCAACCAGCAACCTGGTTTCATAGCTTAGACGTAACATAGAAAATGAAAATCTGGCACACTAAAGTTATTATGATATGTTATGTTTGGTATGGTTACATCAGACAGATGGTTACTTAAGGCCCCCCAAAAAGTTGGATGGGTGGGTGTATAATGTGAACGTTTAGCAACCCAAAGGTTGTGAGTTAGAATCTCATCACAGGCAACTTTTCAACTACCTACTACTTTTTTTGTTACTTTGTAACTACTTACCATGTTAGCTAACCCTAACACTTTTAGATAACCCTTTAACCTAACTCCTAAACTTAACTCTAACCTTAACCCCTAGCCTAGCTAACGTTAGCCATCTATCTAGAATACGTAACATATCATACGTTTTCCAAATTCATACCATATAGTATGTTTGGCAAATTTGTAACATTGTACATTTTTCTAATCCGTAACATATAATACGAATTGTAATTTGCAACATATCATATGAAATGGGTGCTGGACCGCCAGAAATTAATACACACCATACGAAACGTAACATATTATACTAAATGGAGTGTCTTGGATTTATGTACAGAATAACAAGAAATGCTCTGAGACCAGGTTGCAACCAGCTGTTAAAATGTACTGCACAGTAGGGCTACAGTATATGGATAATGCTTGCAGAAACATGATCCTAGCCTACTATCGAGCCTATATAAAGCTTTCCTATATAAATTAATAATGGTCTACTGTCAAGGGCTGTACACAAAATAAACATGACCTTAATAATGCAATTACCCAATTTAGAAATACCATGACATAATAAATATTGTATAGACCATCGCACATTATAAGGAAACATCCATGTGTCTACTGATGTGCCATTGGACTTGATCAATGGTTTTTGTTTTTTCAAGCAAAATGTACCCAAAGAGATGGGAAATAGCCTATATATATTCCCTACGTATGTACCTATTCTAAAACATAAATAAGCTATAAGATTTTGTCAAATGACCCTCCACCTATGATGAGTAATTAGGGTGATAGCCTACCTAAATATTATTTTAAATTAATGGTTTACAATGGTTGTGACATTTTGTATTAGCTACGTTTGATTCACTTACCCATGTGGAGAGGGCATGTCCAAGGTAAATAAGGAACTTTGGCGATGTGAAGAAAGATTGGACAGATTCTGCAAGGGAAATTATGTTTGAGATTCTTTGTTGATAACGGAACAACTGTGGTCAATAGATCGGCAGTTATCAATACTTAATCAAATATTCCATTTGAATGAGTCCTTTTAAAAGCACTGAAAATATCAAATTGACCTACCACAATAACGTTTCTTAGGTCCCGCGTTATCCATTTGTAATTTTTTTTCTCAAAATAATTTAGTCAATATTTATTTCCCTTTGTACAGGCTTTCGATGCAGGCGATACTCGGTTCATTGAATTTTCGATAAACGCACTCCAAAGCTCCCCTTTCTCCTTTCCAAACTTAGCTATCACTGTAGCTGAAGTTGGAAAGATATATATTTGCCGAAAAGCCTTGTTAGTTAAAATGCAAAACAATAAAATCTCCTGGACGGCTCCAGCAGCCTTCTCTCGTCCTTTCTGCACTGCCAACAGTGTTTTTGTCCCCGCGGTCCCCTGTCAATATATCTACAGCAGAGATATTACAGAAAGGTGGAGATATGAATACCATTTGGGAATGAATGGACCCCAGCAGACTGCCGACCAATCGTGTTCACGTTGTCATGTTGCGTCACATGGTTGCTAAACTAATCGGCACACATTCCTTCTCAAAGTCGGGGTATGAGACGAGAAACGTGCCTATTTTCCGCGGAAGTACGCAATGTCACGATTCCAAAGCTATACAATATTACAGATACCAAGTAACGTATCTAACGTCTTGGAAAATACTTGTAATGTTGTAATTCTTGTTGACGAAATTCATGAAATGCTAGATTTTTTTGGAGATAGCGTCCAGAATGCATCGCGCATTGCCATAGTTGGGCAACGTACACTATAGGCGGTAATACGATTCCAATGGAGTTTACCATCTCCTCAAAAGTATCTCTGCAGACAGTGAGCAACCAGAAGCACAGGGCACAGTCCAGTCGACGACTCGAGCACAGCGTGATGATGCATATATAAATAATAAATGTAAATGCATTCAAAACAAAGGCCTTATTGATACATTGTTGCAAAAGATCTGACAGGTTCCATGATTTAGGTGGTTGTTACAACAATATGAATTATATAATTAAGCAATAAGGCCGGAGGAGGTTTGGTATATAGCCGTGGTATATTGGCCAAGGGCTGTTCATAACACGCAACTCGGAGTGCCTGGACAAAGCCCGTAGCCGTGGTATATCGGCCATATATCACAAACCCCAATGTAATTAGAACAGTACAACTAAATGTTTTGTCATACCCGGTGGTATACGGTCTGATATACCATGGCTTTCAGCCAATCAGAATTCAGGGCTCAAACCACCCAGCTTATAATAACTGCATATATTGGGAGAGGGATAAAGAAATATATATATATATAGTTGCAGATAGTTAGTGACATATATAGTGACTATTTTTTATTGCTTTTATGTATCCCAGGACTCACTAGAAAACAGTGGCAAGTGTTACAGATGTGGACTACCCCAGATAAATAAATGCACAGTAGCCTATCTATTTGCTTACCTGTCAGGAAGAAAAGTGAAAAATACATATAAAAACACTAAGATAATAAATGATGGATAATCCATTGCTTGTGGCATAACTAACACAAATTATCATTTTGTGTAGCATATGCAAGCAGGCTATATGGAGGGCAATGCTTGAAGCAGCACTGCGTGTTTATTTTCTGTGCATGTGTGCATAAAGTTGGTCAGTCTATTTGGGTCTAAACCTACAAATGTATATGCGCAAGGAAGGGGGATAGGAGATAATAATATTACTGTCTCTGTTACATAATCTAATATCAGTCATTAAACCAGCTTCCCCTATCAGTTGGCTATATCGCAGGGGTCGTATTTTCAAAACGCAGATCATCAAAAAATCTGCGTTTTTAAACCATTTCACCTGTGTTTTATATAGAATGTCAACCGTATTTTTTTTTGTTGCTTAACTAGAGTGATCAGGGGCATGCAACTATAGTTTTCCTTCACAGAAAATACATTAGTGCAACATATTCGGAAGAAAATAGCTTCATTTTCATCAGCTGACAACAGAAGTGCAACACAAGCCAATTCTTAGAGTGAAAAAGCAAGGCCTTTTTTGCAAATAACTATGAATGGTCCAACATATGTTTATGATAGAAAGAATGGTGCCAGCTACATTTCCTAATGTTTTGCTTGAAGTTAACCTTGCATTTTACCAGAGGCTGGCTACACTGAGAAAAGTACCAGAGAAAAG
This sequence comes from Oncorhynchus tshawytscha, assembly GCF_018296145.1. NCBI lineage: Eukaryota > Metazoa > Chordata > Actinopteri > Salmoniformes > Salmonidae > Oncorhynchus > Oncorhynchus tshawytscha. The sequence continues at coordinate 10,429,810 of NC_056454.1, read as the reverse complement.
TAGCTACACATCAGTCAGAGCACTGTCTGTTGATAGAATGCCTTTTCATGAATTTTCATCCAAAGTGGAGAAGTGCAACTGAAGCACAAAATTAGTCTGATGCCAAGCAGAAATTACATTAAGAAGCATTATACAGCACATTCGGGAAGTATTCAGACCCCTTCACTTTTTCCACATTTTTTTTAGTTACAGCCTTATTATAAAATGTATTAAATTAATTGTTTTCCTCATCAATCTACACATAATACCCCATAATGAGAAAGCGAAAACAGGATTTTAAGAAAAAATAACAAATACCTTATTTACATAAGTATTCAGACCCTTTGCTATGAGACTCAAAATTGAGCTCAGATGCATTCTTTTTCCATTGGTCATCCTTGAGATGTTTCTACAACTTGATTGGAGTCCACATGTGGTAAATTAAATTAATTGGACATGATTTCGAAAGGCATACATGTGTAAATAAAGTCCCATAGTTGACAGTGCATGTCAGAGAAAAAACCAAGCCATGAGATCGAATGAAATGTCGGTAGAGGTCCAAGACAGGATTGTGTCGAGGTGCAGATCTGGAGAAGGGTAGAAAAACATTCTGCTGCATTGAAGGTCCCCAAGAACACAATGGCCTCTAACATTCTTAAATGGAAGAAGTTTGGAACCACCACGACTCTAGAGCTCCTAGAGCTTGCCGCCCGGCCAAACTGAGCAATTGGGGAAGAAGGGCCTTTGTCGGGGAGGTGACCAAGAGCCTAATGGTCACTCTGACAGAGCTCTAGAGTTCCTCTGTGGAAATGGGACAACCTTCCAGAAGGACAACCATCTCTGCAGCACTCCACCAATCAGGCCTTTATGGTAGTGGCCAGACGGAAGCCACTCTTCAGTAAAAGGCACATGACAGCCCGCTTGGAGTCTGCCTTTTGGCAACTAAAGGAATCTCAGACCATAAGAAGCAAGATTCTCTGGTCTGATGAAACCAAGATTTAACTCTTTGGTATGAATGAAAAGCATCACGTCTGGAGGAAACCTGGCACCATCCCTACGGTGAAGCATGGTGGTGGCAGCATTATGTTGTGGGGATGTTTTTCAGCGGCAGGGACTGGGAGACTAGTCAGGATCGAGGGAAAGATGAACAGAGCAACGTACAGAAATATCCTTGATGGAAACCTATCTCCAGGACCTCAGAAGGTGAACCTTTGCCCCAGTCTAACAGGACAACAAACTTAAACACACAGCCAAGACATCTTAGGAGTGGTTTCGGGACAAGTCTCTGAATGTCCTTGAGTGGCCCAGCCAGAGCCTGTACTTGAACCTGCTCGAACATCTCTGGAGAGACCTGAAAATAGCTGTGCACCGACAATCCCCATCTCACCTGACAGAGCTTGAGAAGATCTGCAAAGAAGAATGGGAGAAACTCCCCAAATACAGGTGTGCCAAGCTTGCAGTGTCATACCCAAGAAGACTTGAGGCTGCAATCGCTACCAAATGTGTTTCAAAAAGTACAGAGTAAAGGGTCTGAATACTTATTGAAATGTGCTATTTCAGTATTATTATTTTTTGCAAAAATGCCTAACACCCTGTTTTTGCTTTGTCATTATGGGGTATTATGTGTATATTGATGAGGGGGAAAAAACAATTGAATCAATTTTAGGATAAGGCTGTAATATAGCAACATGTGGAAATGGTCAAGGGGTCTGAATACTTTTTGAATGCACTGTAGAGCTGTGTTTACAAAACTCAGCAAGATACTGTATTTCTTATGCGTTTCACCATTTGTTCTGCTGACAAATGCCCTGAGTGGCCTAAACAGAACCCACATTAACACCAATAACACTATCACGTTTTGTTCAGGCAACCTCAGTCACAAATTGATGATTATAGTCAAGATTGCATATTCTGTGGGGTTATTCTGCAGTCTGTGGTCAAACAAATTATATTTTCAAAGATTTCATGGAAACTGCAATCGTGATAAGCACTAACCAATCACAGCGTAGAGTTCAGAAATACGCAGACCTGTGGCAGACCTGTTGCACCACAGACTTCTGATTTATGATCGTTTTACTACTTAGAAAATAAGTCATCTCAAAACGGTTTATCTCCACCTAAATCCGAATACCATTATAATCTGATTGAACAGTTGTAACAGGCATACTGTAAAAGTATGTACTACTAGTGTAATTACTGCACATTTCTGCATGATTGGGTGGACTGCTTCGGCATTCAACAACGCATCACTTTTAATTTGCCAAACCTTTTGTCAAGACAGCAACAAGAGAGTTGGCAAAAGCAGAAACATTGTATCTGTCAAGCCATTGTGTAATATCACTGACATACAATGTCCAAAAATGTGGAATAATTCTTGGTCATATTGTTGTTTTGGTGTGACAATGCATCACCACAAAGATATTTGGAACAAAGGCCGCTGATATGTCATCAATTAAATACGGGTAACTGCCAAAATAATGGAAACACTTGAGTAAAGGAGGGATACAAAGTGTATTGAAAGCAGGTATCTCCACACAGGTGTAGTTCCTGATTTAATTATGCAATTAACATCCAATCATGCTTACGATCACGTATAAAAATGCTGGGCAGGCCATTATTTTGGCTACCATGGCTATGCCCCCATAGGATGGCAATGCCCCCATCCACAGGGCACGAGTGACCGGAATGGTTTGATGAGCATGACAATGATGTAAACCATATGCCATTGCCGTCTGTCAGCTGGGGCCTCCATTTATAACCGTTGCGTAAATTTTGCAATAAATATCTGCGTGCACCATTTCTGAAAAGACTGCATGCACAAAAATATTAATATTTATACACTTGGCGCACGCCATATATACACATTTCTCATTATAAATCAGACCTGTTGTAAAACGGTGCGCACGTGATAACAATGCTTTTATTTACTCTATGCTTTGGAAATATTGGAATTATGCCAAGACGGTGTCTAAAGGAAATATAAATGGCGAACTTGATCAAATGTCTTTGGAGTTGTTGGCAGAATGTTTTCTCTTGCAGTGACATTTGCTGCATCTGACGGTTTCTGAAAGACAAAAACATTTGCAAATTGTTGTGGATCTGTAAACTGATCGTTTGAATTCAATACAAAAGCAATAATAGCCTATATAATAACCCCAAGTAAATTACAGATGCACATGGTAATTTGTTGTATGGCTACTTTGGGAACATGTACTCATCATGGCCAGAAAAGGCAAGGAATTTGCTGACAGAGGTTAAAGTGCAGACTGTCAGCTTTAATTTGATGTCATTTTCATCCATATCGGGTGAACCGTTTAGAAATTACAAAAAAATGTGTACATAGTCCCCACATTTTAGGGGACCAAAAGTAATGGGACAAATTCATTTACATGAATCGTGAATAATGAGAGCGAGAGAGTTAGAGGCATAAATATCATACCACCCCTCCAAACAAATGCTAATCTTCATTATTCACGATTCAATCCGTTATCATGGTGTAGTATCCACATGAATGTAGAAGTGTTTAGAGACATATTCTACACTTATATACAATAAAAGTTACTCCAATAATAATCTGCTCTGAGTATATTGTGAAGCACGAAGCAGAATGATTGAAGACTTTTTGACAAGTCATCCTTTGTGCATGTTCTTACTAGGGGTGTACATTTAGGTGTAAACGAGATGTTGTTCCACTGCTAGCCTGGGAGAAGTGCTCTGTGAGGCTTACCTCCGGGTAATGTGATCCCATAATGACACAGCATTCTATATCGTCCTCTCAACAAAAGATGACCTCTATCTCTCTTTCCATACTATGCATAATAACATACTTGGTTTAATCAAATTTAGTAACATGAGAAACATTAACACTTTTTTTCAGCAAGCTTCAGGTATTCAATATAAGGTATTTATGGTCAAACACTTGGTTACCTCTTTGACCACAAGTAACAAGTTGGCTGCTTAGTCTCATTGTGTGGGGTGTACAGGACACAAACCTCACACTCAGCAGTTACTTTTGTGTTGTGTGGTCACGGTTGGCATCCCTCATCTATTTTGATCTATTTATGGTTAAGTCAGAGGGGTAAAGAATTGACCTGGCCCTATTGAAGAGCTAAAAACATCTGACCTGATCCCACAAGTGGGCTGCTGTTGTCAGCTGGCTGAGGTGTCTATGTTCAGTAGTAAGGCTTTTGCTGTGTCATGTTGGGGTCACATGACCTGGCAGATTATTGTATGCCTCACTCTTATATATGAGCACCCCTATTTTTCCCACTGTAGCACCCCATCCTATTACAATTTAATTCCACCACTATCTCCGGACACATTTGAGTAGGCAGCACCGCAAAAAGCAGACCACCTATATGAAGTGGCTGTCTGCACATGAGTTGACTTTGAACTAAGTCATGGAATGATGAGATCACAATACAGTGAAGTCCGAAAGTATTGGGACATTGACATTTTTTGTTGTTTTGGCTTTGTACTCCAGCACTTTGGATATGAAATGATACAATGACTGTGAGGCTAAAGTGCAGACTGTCAGCTTTTAATGTGCGGGTATTTTCATTCATTTTGGGTTTACTTGATACACTTCACTGTATTTTGATCTCATCATTCCATGACTTAGTTCAGTCAACTCATGTGCAGACAGCCCCTTCATATAGGTGGTCTGCTTCTTGCTGTGCTGCTCACTCAAAAGTGGCCAGAGATTGTGGTAGTTTGCTCTGCCTTTACTTGCAAACAAATGTTGATTTTGATCCACATGCAACGGCAAGAGAGGTCAAGCAAACAAACCCTCACTCTGTTGCCAGTGATGTGACAGATAAACTCTTCTTTTTTTTATCGATCAGAAACACCTGTCAGGTGTTTACCCCTCTATTTCATGGAATATGTCCTGTATTAGAGGTTAGGATGTCTTGTCTGTTTAAGTCTAAAGTTTCCTGCTACCACTCACCTCCTCAGCATTTGAGGCTCTCCAGGGGGCGATCATCTTCTCCAAGTTAAACCTTCGGAACGCCTAACATCTGGTTTGGATACGGGAAGGAGATGAGTGGAAGAATGCCTTTAACATGGTTAACGGGCACTACAAGTACCTGGTGATGCCATTCGGATTGACAAACGCTCCTGCAGTGTTCCAGGCCTTGGTCAATGATGTGTTCTGAGACATGTTGAACCGATTTGTGGTTGTTTTTGTATTTTTTTATGGATCCCCAAAGCAGCAGCTATTCTTCCTGGGATCCAGCAAAATTAAGGCAGTTTATACAATTTTAAAACATTTCAATACATTCACAGATTTCACAACACACTGTGTGCCCTCAGGCCCCTACTCCACCACTACCACATATCTACAGTACTAAATCCATGTGTATGTATAGTGAGTATGTTATCGTGTGTGTGTGTGTATGCATGTGTCTGTGCCAATGTTTGTTGCTCCACAGTGCCAACTGTTCCATAAGGTGTGTTTTTTTTTTAAATCTGTTTTTATTCTAACTTTATTGCTTGCGTCAGTTACTGTCAGGTAGAGAGTTGTGAACAGGGGCACACTTTATTGAGGCAGGAGATACCAACAGACGGACGCAACTGCGTCAAAAACCTCCAGCCTATAGGCAAAAGTGCGAAACGCGCAAAAATGTCACAATTTATGTTTAACAAACATCTTCGTGAACAACACGGTATAGGCAAACCAGTCTGGCGCGTCAACAATAAACACATAACACAAACTATTTCACACAAAGACATGAGGGGGAACAGAGGAATAAATACATGCAGTGTGATTGGGAAATGAAAACCAGGTGTGAAGGGAACAAGACAAAACAAATGGATAAATGAAAAATGGAGTGGCGATGGCTAGAAATCCGGTGACGTCGACCACCAAACGCCGCCCGAACAAGGAGAGGAGCCGACTTCGGCGGCAGTTGTGACAGTTACTTGATGCGGAATAGAGTTCCATGTAGTCATGGCTCTATGTAGTACTGTGTGCCTCCCATAGTCTGTTCTGGACTTGGGGACTGTGAAGAGACCTCTTGTGGCATGTCTTGCGGGGTATGCATGGGTGTCCGAGCTGTGTGCGAGTAGTTTAGACAGACAGCTCGGTGCATTCAACATGTGAATACCGCTCATAAATAAAAGTAGTGATGAAGTCAATCTCTCCTCCACTTTCAGCCAGGAAAGATTGACATGCATATTATTAATATTAGCTCTCTGTGTACATCCAAGGGCGAGCCGTGCTGCCCTGTTCTGAGCCAATTGCAATTTTCCTAAGTCATTTTTTTGTGAAACCTAACCACACGACTGAACAATAGTTCAGGTGCGACAAAACTAGGACCTGTATGACCTGCCTTGTTGATAGTGTTGTTAAGAAGGCAGAGCATCGCTTTATTGTAGACAGACTTCTCCCCATCTTAGCTACTACGGAATCAATTTGTTTTGACCATGACCGTTTACAATCTAGTTTTACTCGAAGCAGTTTAGTCATCTAAACTTACTCAATTTCCACATTATTTATTACAAGATTTAGTTGAGGTTTAGGGTATAGTGAGTGTTTTGTTCCAAATACAATGCTTTTAGTTTTAGAAATATTTAGGGCTAACTTATTCCTTTCCACCCACTCTGAAACTAACTGCAGCTCTTTGTTGAGTGTTGCAGTCATTTCAGTCGCTGTAGTAGCTGACGTGTATAGTGTTGAGTCATCCGCATACATAGAAACTCTGGCTTTACTCAAAGTCAGTGGCATATCGTTAGTAAAAATTGAAAAAAGCAAGGGGCCTAAACAGCTACCCTGTGGAATTCCTGATTGTAATTGGATTCTATTTTATAGACTTCCATTAATGAACACCCTCTGTGTTCTGTTAGACAACTAATTCTTTATCCACATTATAGCAAGGGGTGTAAAGTCATAACACACAAGCTTTTCCAGCAGCCGACTATGATCAATAATGTCAAAAGCTGCAATGAAGTCTAACAAGACAGCCATCACAATCATTTTGTCATCAATTTCTCTCAGCCAATCATCAGTCATCAGTCAAGTGCTGTGCTTGTTGAGTGTCCTTCCCTATAAGCATGCTGAAATTCTGTTGTCAATTTGTTCACTGTAAAATAGCATTGTATCTGGTCAAACATTTCTTTTTCCAGTTGTTTACTAAGGGTTGGTAACAGGCTGAATGGTCAGCTATTTGAGCCAGTAAAGGGGGCTTTACTATTCTTGGGTAGCAGAATTGACTTTAGCTTCCCTCCAGGCCTGAGGGCACATGCTCTCTGGTAGGCTTAAATTGAAGATGTGGCAAATAGGAGGGGCATTATCGTCTGCTATGCTCAGTAATTTTCCATCTAGATTGTCAGACCCCGGTGGCTTGTCATTGTTGATAGACAACAATATTTTTTTCACCTCTTCCACACTGACTTTACGGAATTCAAAAGTACAATTCTTGTTTTTCAGAATTTGGTCCGATATACTTGGATGTGTGGTGTCAGCGTCTGTTGCTGGCATGTCATCCCTAAGTTTGCTTATGTTGCCAATGAAAAAGTCATTAAAGTAGTTTGCAATATGAGTGGGCTTTGTGATGAATGAGCCATCTGATTCAATAAATGAAGGAGCCGAGTTGGCTTTTTTCCCCAGAATTTCATTTAAGGTGCCCCAAAGCTTTTTACTATCATTCTTTATATAATTTCTTTGTTTCATGGTGTAGTTTCTTTTTATTTAGTTTAGTCACATGATTTCTTAATTTGCAGTACATTTGCCAATCAGTTGGGCTGCCAGACATAATTACCATACCTTTTTGCCTCATTCCTCTCAACCATACAATTTTTCAATTCCTCATCAATCCAAGGGGATTTAACAGTTTTTACAGTAATTTTCTTAATGGGTGCGTGCTTATTAGTAACTGGAATAAGTAGTTTCATAATTGCATCAAGTTGCTCCTCATTACACACCACAGACCAGAAAATATTCTTCACATCATCAACATAGGAATCACTACAAACTTATTGTATGACCTCTTATACACTATATTAGGCCCAGCCTTTGGAACTTTGGTTTTTAATATGGCTATTATATTGTGATCACTACATCCTATGGATTTGGATACTGCTTTAAAGCAAATATCTGCAGCGTTATTAAAAATGTGATCAATACATGTTGATGATTTAATTCCTGTGCTGTTTGTAACTACCCTGATAGGTTGACTGACAACCTGATCCAGGTTGCAGGCACTGGTTACAGTTTGAAGTTTTTTCCTGAGTGGGCAGCTTGATGATAGCCAGACAATATTTAAATCACACAGAAAATATACTTCTCTGTCGATATCACATACATTATCAAGCATTTCACACATATTATCCAGATACTGACTGTTAGCACTTGGTGGTCTATAGCAGCTTCCCACAAGAATGAGCTTTAGGTGAGGCAGATGAACCTGTAGCCATATTACTTCAACAGTATTTCACATTAGATCGTCTCTAAGCTTTACAGGAATGTGGTTCTGAATATAGCCCGCAACACCGCCTCCCGTTGGCATTTCTGTATTTTCGGTAGATGTTATAACCATGTATTGCTACCACTGTATCATCAAAGGTATTATCTAAGTGAGTTTCAGAGAGTCAGAATATGAATGTCATCTGTTTACATGCAAGTTATTGACTTCATGGACCTTGTTTCTTAGGCTACATATATTAATATGGGCTATTTCTAGCACTTTTCTGGGTTGCTTGATTGTTTTTAATGCTTTACTGGGAAGCTTATCAGAGGTAGACTTACTCATGTCATTTACATTGGAACTGATAGTGCAGGGTGAGCTACATAAAGGGGTCTTTCTACTATTGCACACCGTCTCAGTGCTAACAGTGTAACTCTGGTGTATAAGCTCATGATTACTGCTTACAATCACTGTAGGATAAACAGATGTATTCGGTGCAATTAGGAGTACATAAATTAAATTACTTACATTGTGTTTACCAATGCCCTTAAGATCATGTACATTTGATGCAGCATTATGACAACTCATTGTCGCAATGGTAGGAATTAACTGATCATTTACCAGTCATTGTTTCCATGCAGCCTTGAAATGGGTGGACAGAGTCCAGGAGGCCAGATGATTTAGATTGACTCCATCATTCCTGTCGAGTATCTTCTGTTTCCAGAAGGTGTCAAAGTTATCAATAAAAGTGACTCCAGCAGAGCTGCAGTAGTCTTTTAGCCAGATGTGTAATTCCAGCAGTCTGCTGAATCTTTTACACCCGCGGCTCAATGATGGTACTGGACCTGAAATGATTGGCCATTTTTTGGAGTCTTTTAATGCTAAAATCAGTTCTTTAAAATCCATTTTCAAATGTTTCGAGCTAGGCCTCCTAATGTTGTTTGACCCACCATGGACTACGATAGTGTCAGCTCCCGGCATCTATGGTAGAACAGTCGGAAGCAGCCTTATGTCCTGTACTCGTGCTCCTGGGTAGCACAGGGTTTTTGCCTTGGGGACCGAGATGTTTCTCACCATAGAGCTGCCTATGATGACAGCTGATGATGTTGAATGGCCGCCTTTCCTTCCAGTTCTCTGCTGCCAGTGACTGGAACGAATTGCAAAAATCACTGAAGTTGGAGACTTTTATTTCCCTCACCAACTTTAAACATCAACTATCTGAGCAGCTAACAGATCGCTGCAGCTGTACATAGTTCATCTGTAAATAGCCCACCCAATCTACCTACCTCATCCCCATACTGTTTTTATTTGATTTACTTTTCTGCTCTTTTGCACACCAGTATCTCTACTTGCACATCATCATCAGCTCATTTATCACTCCAGTGTTAATCTGCTAAATTGTAACTATTCGCTCCTATGGCCTATTTATTGCCTACACCCTCATGCCTTTTGCACACACTGTATCTAGACTTTCTTTTTTCCACTGTGTCATTGATTTGTTTATTGTGAAATTGGCTTGTACTTCATGTGTAACTCTGTGTTGTTGTCTGTGTCACACTGCTTTGCTTTATCTTGGCCAGGTCGCAGTTGCAAATGAGAATATTTTCATAATATACTTTGAAATTAGCATTGCAGGAGTATTGGTGAAAATGTTTGTAGTCATCCTTATATAATGTGTCATGATTGAAATACAAATGTAATGCTTTTTCATCCGTTTTGGCCTTATCTCGTACCAGTAACTGCTTTCAGACCTAGTCATGCTGATCAGGGTGAAATTCAATGGTGAACAAAAATATGTCAAGATCATTTACCTGACACTTGAAGACCTTTTGATTGGAGGTAAACTTTTCATTTGCAATTGGAAATAAATGTATTGTTTTCATACCAGTCAGTCTGATTAGTCTTACCATTTACGATTGCGATTCTAATTGTAGGTTGTTTTTTAAATGTTTGTCACAGCTTTCCTGACATTTGAGATCCCACTTACTAGTTTATCAGAGGCAAAGCTGTATGATGGGTCTGGAACTGAAGTTGATGGGAATGTGTTTGAGGAGGCGGTGACACGGCCAAATCTTGGTGTTTTCAAGCTCACACTGTACAATGATGCTAAAGGTATGTTCTGGTTTTCAAGTCTTGGTTACTTGTGGCATCACTTTCAATATAACCATACATTTGACATGCATGTCTTTGTTTACGGCATAATCTTCTCTGAGTCCTGTCTGCCAGTTCTGTGGTGGGTGGTTCAGACCATAAGTCAGTTGATGATACAATACTTTTTGGCGAGGATGGAAGCCCTCCACAAAAGCGTCAAAGATCTGATGACGAAGCAAAGAATTTACATTTGTAATTCATTCTTCAATTCAATGGATTTTTCACTGCTGTTTTTAAATTATTATTTTTACAGCTAATAGAGATAATGAAAATGGTTGCACATTACTTGCTCCCATATCTGCTGAATGTTAAAAATGACTTCTGTATCAGTAGCTCAATCGCATAATTGAATAGGCTACTGCTGACCATCCACTGCTATTGGTAGAAGATTGATCTTGTATCAAACTCGATGTGATTCAAAAATCACTCCTGATATTTAGCTGACTGGGGACCAATGCTGCTTGTGGAGATTCTGATTGCCGCCTAAACATAACATTATATTCTTGTCAGGACATCACCACGGCGCAGTGTGAGAGAAACATTTGAAAAGGCATCGTCTCCTTGTTCCCATACCTAAAGGATCCCTACACCGCATATGGATATGTAATTAAAAATGACAACTGATAAAGGGGATCTGCGTTTAATTCATCTGGTATGATATCTGAGCAAATGGGACTTGGTTATTTGTTTTTTCTTTCAAGATTAGTAACCATGTTCATTTTCTTAAGGAACATTATTACGACCCTAATAGTGGAGTAGTCTTATAGAATCAAAACCATTCAGAGGAATTTGGCTTCATCAGAGAAACGGCCGACTCAACTATACTCTGGAGGGCCAACTGCTGAGAGGGAGTCCAGTCCATCCACTTTGGCTACCCTGAGTTAAGACCAGTGCCGAGAGGCCATTTCTCTTATGAAGCATTGTTCTGATGAAGAAACAGTCAAACAGAAGATGAAATTGACCTTTGAGTACAGGAAGAAGTTGACCCACGACCCGTGTAAATGCTCCACCATCCTAACCGAATTTCCACGCTTTCTTAATGTGAAGGGCTTGGTAAGACTAAAAAAATGCCAATTCAGGTTGGCCGGTAATAGTAGTTCAATGAATGTGTAGGCTGGTGATTTACTCAAACTCTGCTTTGGATGTTAAAGTGGACAATTTTTATTTTTTTGTGATGCTGTTTGGAGAGGGGGCCAATAACATTCAAGCAAAAGATCATCATGCTAAGCAAGACCCTAAGCAAGGCGATTCAGGGACCTGAACTTCAGGAGCTGATCCAGATGGCAGAATCTGCAGTTGATGAGGGAGCTGACACAAATGCTGAAAATTAAAGTGGAAAACCACACTACAGGCTGATCCAACTTTGATGTAATGTCCTTAAAACAAGTCAAAATGAGGCTCAGTAGTGTGTGTGGCCTCCACGTGCCTGTATGACCTCCCTACAACGCCTGGGCATGCTCCTGATGAGGTGGCAGATGGTCTCCTGAGGGATCTCCTCCCAGACCTGGACTAAAGCATCCACCAACTCCTGGACAGTCTGTGGTGCAACGTGGCGTTGGTGGATGGAGCGAGACATGTCCCAGATGTGCGCAATTGGATTCAGGTCTGGGGAACGGGCGGGCCAGTCCATAGCATCAATGCCTTCCTCTTGCAGGAACTGCTGACACACTCCAGCCACATGAGGTCTAGCATTGTCTTGCATTAGGAGGAACCCAGGGCCAACCACACCAGCATATGGTCTCACAAGGGGTCGGAGGATCTCATCTCGATACTGTGCGGCCCCCCAAAGAAATGCCACCCCACACCATGACTGACCTACCGCCAAACCGGTCATGCTGGAGGATGTTGCAGGCAGCAGAACGTTCTCCACGGCGTCTCCAGACTCTGTCACGTCTGTCACATGTGCTCAGTGTGAACCTGCTTTCATCTGTGAAGAGCACAGGGCGCCAGTGGTGAATTTGCCAATCTTTGTGTTCTCTGGCAAATGCCAAACGTCCTGCACGGTGTTGGGCTGTAAGCACATCCCCCACCTGTGGACGTCGGGCCCTCATACCACCCTCATGGAGTCTGTTTCTGACCGTTTGAGCAGACACATGCACATTTGTGGCCATTTTACAGTGCTCTGGCTGTGCTCCTCCTTGCACAAATGCGGAGGTAGCGGTCCTGCTGCTGGGTTGTTGCCCTCCTACGGCCTCTTGATGTACTGGCCTGTCTCCTGGTAGCGCCTCCATGCTCTGGACACTACGCTGACAGACACAGCAAACCTTCTTGCCACAGCTCGCATTGATGTGCCATCCTGGATGAGCTGCACTACCTGAGCCACTTGTGTGGGTTGTAGACTCCGTCTCATGCTACCACTAGAGTGAAAGCACCGCCAGCATTCAAAAGTGACCAAAACATCAGCCAGGAAGCATAGGAACTGAGAAGTGGTCTGTGGTCACCACCTGCAGAACCACTCCTTTATTGGGGGTGTCTTGCTAATTGCCTATAATTTCCACCTGTTGTCTATTCCATTTGCACAACAGCATGTGAAATTTATTGTCAATCAGTGTTGCTTCCTAAGTGGACAGTTTGATTTCACAGAAGTGTGATTGACTTGGAGTTACATTGTGTTCAAGTGTTCCCTTTATTTTTTTGAGCAGTGTATTTCAAATAACTCTGAAATGTTAATGTCACTGGAGGAATATACCATTTTAATCAGGATCTCTTTGTTTAGGATGGGATAGTGACCTATCCTCCATCCTTCTCCTGCTCCATTTGACTCCTCCTACATCACAAGGCCGCAAAAGACCAGGAAAGATGTCTGCATCCCAAGCTGAACAGCATCTTGTCATATTCCAAAAGGTTTGTATTGACATTCTTATTCATGGACAGTGCTGCAGCCGTTATGATGAACTAATGATGGTGTTAGTTTTTGTCTTCTTCAGGCAGGAACCAGTATCCAGGAGCACCTTGATGCGATTGACCAGAGCCGCCAACCATATCTTATTGCAGTCGGGACCAGGAAGAGCAGCATCCATGCTTACTTCATCATCCTGGACATGCGAGCCTTGCTGTGCAAGTCAATGAGAGCTCTTGTTGCCTTCGATGAGCTTTGCAAGACTCACTTTGTTTTTGGTACTGCTTACAATAGAATGCTGCGCAACATGTACACCTTCATACAAACAATTGTGTACAACATAGACATTGGGAAGGTTAAGGAGACTCCAAGGGTTGCTGAGCTCAGAGCTTTTTTAAAGATGGAGTTAACTTTGATTTAGAATATGGACTATATATGAAGAGACATCCTCTCTTTTCTAAAGAGAAAAATGCGTTTCAAATTCAACTCTTATGACTTTGAGACCGCTAATCCATTGGGATCAAAAAAGGATATTCACAAGTTGGAAAGTATATAGTTTACTTTGAGAAATGTTACCCCAAAGTTTAATTTAATTTTGGTAAATATTCACTTATGCGCACTTTTCCATACCCAGGACCTTAAAACTTATGGATTGGATTCCATTCTTGAGCCAATAGTAAGTGATTTGAAAGTGCTTGAGACTGAGGGTATTGAAGTTGCCTTCTTCAGTGGTCGTATACATGGCAGTATTGTCCAAGTAACTGGAGATAATCTTGGTATACATTACCTGTTCGGTTTTGTGGAGTAATTTAGTGCTCGTTATTGTTGCTGTTTTTGCCACACTGGGAAATGCACTCAGACCATTGTCAAACTATTCAGTCAAACTCAACACTACCTCATGTGTACGGTGTGAAGCATGCTTGCTTATTGAACTCTATGCAGTTCTTCAATACTACAGACAATTTTTCTGTTGATATAATGCATGACATTTTAGAAGGAGTTGCACAACTTGAGGTAACTTTGTGACTGCTAAAGATGTGTACGGTAGAGTTCGTTCATTTTACTATGGCTACACAGAGAGGAGGAATTTTCTACCTGCACTCAAATTGGATGATGGGGGCAATGATTTGGGTCTAAAGGCTATTCAGTCTTGGTGTCTTTTCTGTAATTTGCCATTGATATTTGGTGATCTGGTACAGAAAGATGATAAATACTGGCAGCTGCTTTTGTTACTACTACAAATGGTAAATATTGTGTTTTCTCCTATACTAACAGAGGGCATGACTATCTATCTGACACACTTACTTGCTAAACATCATAGGCTTTTCGTGTATTTGTTTCCTGATAGAAATCTGTTACCGAAACACCACTTCATGATGCATTATCCTCGTCGTATAAGGAATATTGGGCCCATTCTTCATTCGTGGTGTATGCCCTACGAGGATAAACATAATTTCTATAAAAAGCAACTGAAGAGTTTTAATGACCTTAACCAAGAAACACCAAAATGACATGGCATATAATTGGGAAACGTTCAGCCAGGATAGACTAGCTATAGGTCCAGGAAATATGTCAAGGCTCAATGAGCTGAAAGAAAGCCATGAGATTGCTGCCAAGCTGAATGTCTCAGTGCACACATGTTTTGTCAGTTAAATGGGTATAGCACCATGGTACAGAATATCGTCTTGATTTGGTCATACCTGGTGAAGTAGTCATTGAAATGCCAGTATTTTACAAAATTAAGGCTATTGTTCTGAAAGAGGAAAATGTTTTTGGGGGTTGGGTCAGTTCTTGAAACCTTATGTTTTGATGATCATTTGCATGCATTTAAAGTTGTTTTGAAGCAATGTCCATCATGCAAGGTATTTCATGTAAATGATATCATTTACCACAAACCTTTTCATTTGCTCATGTCATATGGAGCAAGGGATTCTTTTGACTACATTGTACTCTTACTTGATAACAGTTTAAGCCAGGGCTGGGACTTGTGGTTTGGTCATAATTCACATATTTGAATGTTGAAACAGCTTTGCTTGAGTTTATTGTGAAATTCCAAGTGCTTTTACAAAATATAATTTATATTTACATGGGGGAAGAGTAAATGAATAAATGAACACTGTTTAGAGTAAACACATTTTTACTCTAAAAGGATTCACCCTAGATCAACACTAGTGAGTGTCACTATAAAGTGACTCTCAAAGTGTTGATTACCTCTTAGTGTTACATTTTATTAACACCGGCCAGTATAGTGCAGTGTTAACTTTTTGCACTCCTCAGTGTTAACTCAACACTAGAAATGTAACACTTTGATCACTTTTTACTCTGTGAAGAGTGGGGCCATATGTACTTGCCGACAGTGTTACATTTAACACTGTTAAATCAACACTTTCAAATTTACTGTGTAGAGTTTACAAGCTTGATGTAACCATTGTGTGCTAGGAATATGGGACCAAATACTAAACTTAACCACTAATACACAAGTGAATTTGTCCCAATACATTTGGTCCCCTAAAATGTGGCGACTATGTACAAAAAGTGCTGTAATTTCTAAATGGTTCACCGGATATGGATGAAAATACCCCCAAAAATGAAAGTGGACAGTCTGCACTTTAACCCCATAGTCCTTGTATAATTTCAAATTCAAAGCTTCACTGTCCCAATACTTTTGGAGCTCACTGTATATCTGATCTTATGCAAGCAGTATATTTGTTGAAAGGGGAAGGTGAATTAGGGGTTAAATAAGCAGTTGGAGCTGCAGATCTCCTTTCAAAGTCCTTTTTACACAACAATGATGGCTGTGCATTCATCATTAAGTATACCCAAGTGCGCGTGTTGCTCTTTAAAATGGGCTTGTCATGTTTACATTGGTTAGTTATTGATGAATAATTCTGCGTATCATAATAATTTGTAAAGAGGTTATTGATATCCCCCTTCTCATCTTAGTGCATGGATCTAAAGATGTGTGTGAAACTTCCCTCAAGAGGTAGATCTCCAACTTGGTACTATGTAAGTGCAGCAAGTCATGTGCCAATACAGGATTAAAGGGATAGTTCACTCAAAATTTAAACATGATCAGATGTTTCCATACTTTAAATTCTACCACTCATTCAAAGCAGTGAAAACATCTGACCTGGTCCCATTAGTGGGCTGTTATTGTCAGTGTCTATGTTCAGTAGTAAGGCTTTTGCTGTGTCATGTTGGGATCACATGACCTGAAAGTATGCCTCACTGAGCACCTCTCCCAGGCTAGAGGTGGAACAACATCTCAGTTTCCATCTAAATATACACCCCTGGCAGGAACACAAACGAAGAATGACTTGGCAAAAAGTGTCTGCAATCATTTTGCTTCATGCTTCACAATCCACTCGGAGCAGATTATTGTAACAAGTGAGAGTATGGTCTCTTTTCATCGTATATTTGAAACATGTTTCGAACAATATATTAATTATCAAACAATGATGCGTAACCTATTTTACTTAATTTACCTTCTCTTTGTAATACCACAATTGTTGGGAAATGGACACCGTACTCCACGACCAGCTGGCTCCACTGGGTACGACCATGAAGGAAATCCTCCGCCTTCTCCACCGCCTCGACACCACCAGCGAGGTTCTCAATACTAGAGGTCAGCCGATTATGATTTTTCAGCGCCGATACCGATTAATGGAGGATCCCAAAAAAATTGGCCGATTAATTTATATTTGTAATAATGACAATTACAACAATACTGAATGAACAATGAACTGTCACGGTCGTTATAATGAATGTCGGACCAAGGCAGAGCTCCACATGTTTCATTGAAATGAAACTCACGAAAACAATAAAGAGCAAAAAAAAATAACGAAAACGTGAAGTCATGGAGTGCTCACAGGCCACTAGACACAAACAAGATCCCACAAAACACAGTGGGGAAAATGGCTGCCTAAATATGATCCCCAATCAGAGACAACGATAAACAGCTGTCTCTGATTGGGAACCATACCAGGCCAACATAGACATACAATAACCTAATAACCCACCCTAGTCACACCCCGACCTAACCACCATTGAGAATAAATGCTTTCTATGGTCAGGGCGTGACAGTATCTCCCCCCTCCCCCCAAAGGTGTGGACTCAAACCAGACTCAGTAGGGGAGGGTCCGGGTGGGCATCTAACGTCGGGGGCGGCTCCAGTGCGGGGCGAAGTACCCACTCCCTTGCGGATATGGTACCGGGTAGAATGCCGTGCCCGGACTGGGCACCGGCGCAGAGGAAGGCTCCTGCCATGGAGCGTGACTGGACGCCGTGCCTGGACTGGGCATCAGCGCAGAGAAGGGCTCCTGCCATGGAGCTGGACTGGACGCCGTGCTTGAACTGGGCATCGGCGCAGAGGAAGGCTCCTGCCACGGAGTGGGACTGGACGCCGTGCTCGGACTGGGACTCGGCGCAGAGGAAGGCTCCTGCCCTGGAGCTGGAGGTTCTGGACCGTGGACCGTCGCAGGAGGTTCCAGACTGTGGACCATCTCAGGACTGGGAACTGTCGCCGGAAGCTCTGGACTGGGAACTGTCCCCGGAAGCTTGGTGCGTGGGGCCGGCACTGGTGGTACCAGGCTGGTGACATACACCTCAGGATGAGCGCGAGGAGCAGGCACAGGACGTACTGGACTGTGGAGGCGCACTGGAGGCCTGATGCGTGAGGTGACACGCACCTCAGGTCGAGTGCGGGGAGGCACAGGACGTACTGGACTGTGGAGGCACACTGGAGGCCTGATGCATGTGACCGGCACTGGTGGTACCGGGCTGATGACACGCACCTCAGGGCGAGTGCGGGGAGGAGGCACAGGACATACTGGACTGTGGACATGCACTCCAAGGAGAGTGCGAGGAGCAGGAACAGGACGCACCTGACATGGAAAGCGCACTTGAAGGAGAGTGTGAGGAGCAGGCAGAGGACGTACTGGGTTGTGAAGGTGCATTGGAGACCTGGTGCGTATAGCCGGCATCAATAGTTCCGCAACTTTAACACACTTCTCATGACGAGTACGGGGAGCTGACTCATGTGGCACCAAACTGATAACACGTTCCTTTAGTCCAAATCCGTGCATCCTCCACCAACTCAACAACTCTCCCTTTTCTCTCTCCTCCAAAGTCTCCTTCTTCTCCCAGACTGACTCTGGTTCACTCCTCGGCTCCGCCCACTGCTCCATGTGCCCCCACCCAAATTTTTTATTGGGGTTTCTGTGGCCTTCCTCCCCGACTTTGTCGCTGTCCCTCCTTCGCTGCTTCCGCCTGCTTCCATGGCAGGCTATTGTCTCCTGCCATTATGTCTTCCCAAGTCCAGGCTATTCTCTCCCTGATCTCCTTCAAAGACCAGGATGCCATCTCCTCCCGAGCACGCTGCTTGGTCCTGTTGTGGTGGGATCTTCTGTCACGATCGTCATAATGATTGGACCAAGGCGCAGGGTGTGTAGAATTCCACGTTTAATAAATAATAAAACTCACCAAACAAAACAGAAGAAAACGAAACGTGAAGCTAACATAGTGCTCACAGGCAACTATGCAAAGTTAAGATCCCACAAAGCACAATGGGGAAATGCCTACCTAAATATGATCCCCAATCAGAGACAACGATAAACAGCTGCCTCTGATTGGGAACCATACCAGGCCAAAATAGACACATAATTCCCCTAGATAACCCACCCTTAATCACACCCCGACCTAACCAACACAGAGAATAAACAGCTCTCTATGGTCAGGGCGTGACAGCCATGTAAAAAAGCGTTTAAGTTCCTTGCTCAGAACATGAGAACATATGAAAGCTGGTGGTTCCTTTTAACATGAGTCTTCAATATTCCCAGGTAAGAAGTTTTAGGTTGTAGTTTTATAGAACTATCACTCTCTATACCATTTGTATTTCATATACCTTTGACTATTGGATGTTCTAATAGGTACTTTAGCATTGCCAGCCTAATCTCGGGAATTGTTAGGCTTGAAGTCATAAACAGCGCAATTCTTGAAGCATTGCAAAGAGCTGCTGGCAAACGCAGTAAAGTGCTGTTTGAATGAATGCTTACGAGCCTGATGCTGCCTACCACCGCTCAGTCAGACTGCTCTATCAAATCATAGACTTAATTATAATATAATAACACACAGAAATACGAGCCTTAGGTCATTAATATGGTCAAATCCAGAAACTATCATTTAGAAAATAAAACGTTTATTCTTTCTGTGAAACACAGAACCGTTCCGTATTTTATCTAATGGGTGGCATCCATAACTCTAAATATTGCTGTTACATTGCACAACCTTCAATGTTATGTCATAATTATGTAAAATTCTGGCAAATTAGTTCGCAACGAGCCAGGCGGCCCAAACTGTTGCATATACCCTGACTCTGTTGCACAGAACGCAAGAGAAGTGACACAATTTCCCTAGTTAAAAGGAATTCATGTTAGCAGGCAATATTAACTAAATATGCGGCTTTAAAAATATATACTTGTGTATTGATTTTAAGAAAGGCGTTGATGTTTATGGTTAGGTACACATTGGTGCAACGACAGTGATTTTTTTTGCGAATGCGCTTGTTAAATCCCCCATTTGACGAAGTAGGCTGTGATTCAATGATAAATTAACAGGCACCGCATCGATTATATGCAATGCAGGACAAGCTAGATAAACTAGTAATATCATCAACCATGTGTAGTTAACTAGTGATTATGTTAAGATTGATTGTTTTTTATAAGATATGTTTAATGCTAGCTTGCACCTTACCTTGGCTCCTTGCTGCACTCGCATAAGAGGTAGTCAGCCTGCCACGCAGTCTCCTCGTGGAGTGCAATGTAATCGGCCATGATCGGTGTCCAAAAATGCTGATTGCCGATTGTTATGAAAACCTGAAATCGTCCCTAATTAATCGGCCATTCAAATTAATCGGTTGACCTACTCCTTACCTCTGATGGAGGGCCTCCTACCACAGGTCGTCACAGTGAGCCAGTCCCCCAACCTACCCAGCCGTCCACCCAGGTCAGCGATGCCCGACTGTCCCTTCCGGAGAAGTATTAACGGCACTCCATTGAAATGCCGTTGCTTCCTACTCCAGCGCTCCCTCTATTTCGCCTATCAGATGGGAGCCCCCACCACCGAGAGGTCCAAGGTTACCACGGTCATTTCTCTGCTGACCAGACTAGTGTTGGAGTGGGCTACGGCATCTGGGAGAGAGGAGAGGAGGAGCTGGGTTCCCATGAGAGGTTCATGGCTCCGTTCAGGTGGTCTTCAACCATCCTCCAGAGGGCAGAAGGAGGTGAGTGACTTTCACAACTCCAGCAGGATGCCCAGAGTACCGCCTCACCTTTTGGACTGTGGCGGCCTCCAGCTGGTAGAAGGAGCTGGCGCTCTGTACTCTATTCTGTGGTGGACTGCGCAAAGAGGTCCAGATGGAGTTGGCATGTCAGACAAAGGACAAAATATCCTTGGACGCTCTCATCGTGATGGCCATCCGTCTGGAAAACCTTCTTCGGGAGCTCCGGTGTCCACCTCGTCACTCACCTCCCTCCTTTGGCTGTCCTGAGGCAGAGCCTGAAATCATGGAGGTTGGGGCCACACACTTCTTCACGTCAAAGCGGGGTCGCCTTAGACAGCTGAGACTCTGTCCCTATTGCGGCCAGGAGGTGTCCGGTGCATTCCAACCTGGGGTCCACGCCTACCCCGTGACCTTCCGTCTCCCTTGGCTCCAACTTAATAACCGCAAAGGTCAAAGGTGACAATCACTGCCCGGGGGCCAGGATGCTGGAGAACATTCTTTCCCACACCCTGTGGTTCCACGTCGGTGGAGGGTCCTGTGAGTGTCCTCCAGCCCATCAATCGATCCTCCCATATTGTTGGCTCATGTTTTGGGACATAGATGTGGGCATCCACCAGGTTCTGGAGAGGGAACCCGCTCCTTCTACCTGCCCTCCAGAGCGCAGCTACATCCCCACGGGGGTGAGAGAACGGCTGTTGACCTGGGAACACACATCCCTCGCCGCTGGACACCCAGGTATCACCTGCACCATCCAATCCCTCTCCGTTTCAAATATTTTTATTAAACACACACAAGAATGGTGTATAGGTATACATGACAGGTATACAATTCTTATCTAAACATAAAAGAGCATACAGGAACAACAAGACCCAGAGTTCTGGGTGCAGAACAAATAATACAAAACACGACATACAAAACAAGGACACGTAGAAAGAAAGAGGGAAGATGTCCCCCCTACCCCCCCCCCATCCCCCACACGCTGCCCAAAGGTAGATTAAAATATTACAATTGAGAGTGTGTTAATAAGTACAAATTCACAGCGCCGACTCGTCCAAGTAAGAGAGGAAAGGCTGCCAGATTTTATCAAATGTTGATAATTTATTGTTCAGGATATATCTAATTCTTTCTAAGTGTACAGTGTTTGCCAATTCACTGAGCCATAACTTCCCTCCTTTTCCAAAACAACAAGATTAGTTTTTTTGCCGAGATGAGACCATACGAGATTAGTTGTTTTTGGGGGTTGGTTAATCCGTTTAGGGACTCAGATACTCCCAGGATTATCAGAAGCGGGTCTGGATCTATTGAAGTCTCCAAAACTTCAGAGAGGATCCTAAAAATTCCACACCAATAACCATGCAAGCTAGAGCATAGGGCAAAGCAGTGGAGTAGTGTACCCTGCGTAGCCTGACATTTATCACATGTAGGGGATGTGTCAGGAAATATCCTATGCAGTTTAGTTTTGGAATAGTGTAATCTGTGTAATACCTTGAATTGTATGAGACGATGTCTGGAATTAATGGAGCATGTGTGGATATACTCCAAGCTCTCTTCCCAGTCTGCCACTGAGATGTCAGTCCCTAGTTCTTCCTCCCATTTTGCCTTGATGGCATCAGTAGAAGGTGTGCTAACAGATTGAAAAGCATCATATAGACGCGATATCAGTTTATCTGAGGTGGGGCATATCTTTATGCATCCGTCAAACATGGAAGGTTTAGCATTCCCAAATGTTGGGAGGTGTTTTCTAACGTAGTCTCTAATTTGTAGGTATCTGAAAAAATTACTTCTGGGAAGATTATAAGTTTCCCTCAGCAGCTCAAAGGAAGCAAAGGTCCCTTCTATGTATAAATCCCCTATGGTACTTATCCCCAACTCTCCCCATCGCTCAAAGGTGTTATCAAGGTTAGAAGGGGCAAAGGAGGGATTCCTGGCGACAGGGAGCATGAATGACATTGGTCTGAGCTCAAAGTGGACTTTAATTTGCTTCCAGATTCGGACTGTGCTATGTATTATAGGATTGTTACAATAAAGTGACATCTCCAGATTGACAGGCGACAAAATCACAGCGCCAATAGAGAAGGGGTGACACTCCTCACGCTCCATACTAAGCCAGCTGGATGCCGGGAGTACGTCATCCAACAGAAACGTAACAATGCAGAGGTTAGCGGCCCAGTAATAAAATATAAAATTTGGGAGAGACAATCCTCCTTCCATCTTGGATTTACAGAGGTGTTTTTTTACCTATCCTGTGTGTTTTATAATCCCAGATGAAAGGATTGATAATTGAGTCCAGTTGTTTATGAAAGGATTTAGGTATGAATACTGGGATGTTCTGATATAGGTAGAGCAGTTGTGGGAGGAAGACCATTTTAATGGCATTAATTCTTCCGAGCAGAGAAACTGGGAGAGTTCTCCAAAATAGTATGTTTGCTTTGAGTTTTTGTATCAGAGAGAGGAAATTCTCTTTAAATAGTAAGGAGTATTGTTTGGTAACTACAATTCCTAGGTAGGTAAACTTTTCTGAAGATAACTTAAATGGGAGATGTTCTAGCCAGGAGGTATTTTGCGACCGTATGGGCATTAATTCACTCTTGTTCCAATTTATTCTGTATCCCGAGAAGGTACCAAACAAATTGATCACATCAAGAATAGCTGGGATACTAGCCTGGGGTTCTGTTACATAGAGGAGGATGTCATCTGCGTATAGGGAGATCTTATTTAGAGTATCTTTAGTATTATAGCCGTGTATTGCTGCATGAGATCTAATCGTCTGAGCGAGCGGTTCGATAATTAGGGCGAAGAGCATAGGCGACAGCGCACAACCCTGCCTTGTCCCCCTGTTGAGGTTAAATCGGGCGACAATGATTGGTTAGTGAGTATTCTGGCACAGGGGTTCCTATATAAAAGCTGGATCCAATTTATGAACCTATCTCCAATATTACATTTCTGTAGGACCTTGAATAGATAGGGCCACTCAACTTGGTCAAAGGCCTTTTCGGCGTCAAGAGATATGACGGCAAGGTCAACGTTGGGTAACCTCTGAGAATACATAATATTGAAGAGGCGCCTGAGATTGAAGAATGAGTTTCTGTTAGGGATAAAGCCGGTCTGATCCGAATGGACCAATTTGCCAATTAAAGTGCTAAGCCTGTTAGCCAAAGTTTTTGCTAAAATCTTTTGGTCTGTATTAAGGAGAGATATTGGTCTGTATGACCCTACCTCTTCTGGATCTTTACCCTTCTTATGTATAACTGTAATGAACGCTTCGTCCAAAGTAGAAGGGAGAGCTCCATCCTCATTGGCCTGAATCAACATTTTGGCAGATAGGGGGAGAGCATGTTGCTGAATGTTTTATAGAATTCACCAGGGTATCCATCTGGGCCCGGGGTCTTGCCACTCTTTAGAGATTTAATTGTTTCTCGGATTTCATCAAGAGATATTTCCTTATTCAGGAAGTTAGAATCTTCCTGGTTCAGGGCAGGAAGACTACAGTCCTCCAAAAATGTTTGCATAATTAAGGGGTTAGGATCCGCTTTAGATGTATATAGAGTCTCATAAAACTGCCGGAATCTGTCATTGATGTCTTTGGGGGAAGAGAGTAATTCCCCAGATGCAGATTTAACCCTGTGAATCATTCGGTCACTCACATTTTTTCGAAGTTGTCTGGTGAGTAATTTGTGTGGTTTGTCACCAAACTCAAAATATTTTTGCTTGGCATAGAGAAAAGATTTAGCAATTTTAGCTGAGAGAATCTGATTATATTCAAATTTTAAAGAGGTAATTTTTTTATGTTTCTCCATAGATGGGTGGCTAGCATTCTCCCTATCCAGTAAGTGAATTTGACCCTCTAGTTCTTCCAGTTTTCCTCTGTTTTGCCTACTCCTGGCAGCCTGAAAGGAGATGATACAGCCTCTCAGATAAGCCTTCAGTGTTTCCCACAATAATGCTGGGGAGGTCTCTGTGTTGTCGTTGGTATCAAAGAAATGTTTTATTTGGTCTTTAAGATATTCACAGAATGTTGGTTCTGTGAGGAGCTGAGGATTCAACCTCCAGACCTTCTCGTTTGGTACAATGTCACCCAATCTCAGGGAGAAGGTGAGTGGACTGTGGTCCGAGATTATAATATCATGATACACATTACAGGTATAGGGGAGTAGTCTAGCATCCAACAAAAAGTAGTCAATTTGAGTGTAAACCTTGTGAACATGAGAGTAAAAGGAGTATTCCCTACCCGTAGGGTTAGCGATCCTCCATGTATCAAATAAGTTAGAATTTTTTATGTAGGTATTCAAGAATTCGCTTGAATAGGAGGTAGGGGTTCGCCGGGTAGAGGATCTATCCAAATATTGGTCTAGCACACAGTTAAGGTCCCCTCCAATGACCAGGTTAGTATGGAGATATCTGGAATCAGGGCAAGGACTCTTTTGAAAAAAGAGGGGTTGTCAATGTTTGGCCCATAGATATTTAGTAGAGTTACTGAGGTAGAGTGGATTTCTCCTATTGCGATCACATACCGACCCTCTTTATCCGCAATAGTGGTTTTATGTAGAAAGGGAATTCCTTTCCGTACCAGAATCGCTGTGCCTCTCGTTTTGGCAGAGAAGTTAGAGTGATACACTTGCCCCACCCACCTACACTTAAGTCTGCTATGAGAGTTATTCTTCAGATGGGTTTCTTGCAAAAATATAATATCAGACGAGAGTGCTTTCAAGTGGGCTAGGACCTTGCCCCTCTTAATTGGTTCGTTTAAACCCTTGACATTCCAGGAAGTGAATGTAAGCCCCGCCCTCCTCTCGTTTGTAGTTCCTATGGTGGCCTGCATACCATGTAACTTGATAAAAAGGTAAGAAAGCGCACCAAACCATCACGATCAGCATATGTAGCACCTACACCCGAGCAGTATCCAACCCACCCCTCCCCCCCTGCAAGCACCTTTACTTCCCACCCTGTTCCCCTAATTTCCCCAACACTTACCCCCCCCCATCAACCCACATTTAACAGGCATGTACAAACAGGAGAGAAAAAAAAAAGGAAAAATAAAAATAATAAACACATTGTCTGGCCGATGCCAAAAAAGCACGGCGTGACCTCGAACAAGAGGTAAAACAAAAATAAAATCCCAACTATACGTTCACCTCTCACTATCCTAGAACTTCTACTAACATATGAACTGAGGAGGCTCCCGCGAGTTAAGTGTTCAGTTAGCATCTAATAAACCTAAACCGAATAAGTTGCAACTTAAACATATTGCGCATTTAAGCGTCATCCTGGGTCAATCCCAGAGATAAGCAAGATATAGCCTCAAGATAATATTGCTAAGCACTGCCGGTCAAAAAATAAATCATCCGCAACCGACCTAGTCAGCCATACCTTTACATACTGTGGGTCAGGAGATCGGAACAAGGATTTGTTAAATTAAACGTTCCCCCCATAAAAAAAAATATGTTTAATAAAAAAGTAAAAATATATATATATACACACACACATACATACATACACATATATAATATATATATATATATATATATATGTACATATATATATATACACACACATACCTATATATACATATATATACATACACACACACATCCATACATATACATGTATGTATACATACCCACACAAAAAAATCATATATAAAAATATCTATTTAAAGAATATGTATATACATCCATATGCACACATACACATACAAACATTCATACCCCAGAATAACAATCTACACTGATTTAAAATATACACATACATAATACTAAAATGCTAAGAGAAAATAGTAATAAAGTACAAATAGTAATTATATTTACGCACACCTACACATACATAAGCACTACAGAGGGCTGGTGGGACTCTAGTCGGGAGAGAGGCCCACGGCCAGACAAAGGCAGAACGGCACAAAACATCAACTTGCTAACCAGGCGTCTGC
Organism: Oncorhynchus tshawytscha; assembly: GCF_018296145.1. Lineage (NCBI taxonomy): Eukaryota > Metazoa > Chordata > Actinopteri > Salmoniformes > Salmonidae > Oncorhynchus > Oncorhynchus tshawytscha. Next base: position 10,403,234 of record NC_056454.1, on the reverse strand, counting down.
CCCCTCCCAACCATCACCCCCAGTCCCCTGCAAGCAATAAATAAATGGTATGGTAGTAAGAGTGATGTGAGGATTGTAAAATAAATAACGAAACAAAACAAAAGTGGGGGAATATAAGTATATCTGTCCGAAGGTGTCAGTGATCAAACCTGGAAGTAAAAAATATGCATCGCTGAGCACAGCCAGGATGAAAGTGAATTTAACGTTAAATGAGAGCTCTGACCGCCATCCATTGGTCTGCTCAGCGTCTTACATGCTCGGTAGCCCTTGTTGAGCCCGTTTAATACATTTTCACCCAATATGGTATAGTATGGATTCGAGTCCATGAGCAGACCCTGACACGAGGCACTCTAACCTGTACGGGGGATTGGTGTATATCCCCGGATAAACTTCTCTGCGTCCAAAACCGAGGAGAGCCAAATCTTCTCACCGGAAGGCGGGGAAATTCTTAGTCTTGCAGGGAAGAGTAAGGCTGGGCGAAGATGGAGTTTGTAGAGTTTGGTCATGACATCTCTGTAGTCGGCGCGATGCTTTGCCACATCGGGCGCATAATCCTCATAGACACGGAATGTATGCCCTTTATGTGACAGGTTGCCCCTCATTCGAGCTTCACACAGGATAAGATCCTTGGTCTTGAAACTGTGACAACAGATTATTACTGGGCGAGGACGTTGGCCCGGTCCAGGCACTGGGACAAGGGAGCGATGTGCGCTGTCCAGCTGGGGATCCGAATCCAAAACATCCCATTGCATCCTTCAATAGCTTGGCGAAGAAGTCGGTAGGGCGAGAGCCCGCCTCTATCCCCTCTGCCAGACCAACAACGCGAAGGTTATTACGTCTGGATCGGCCCTCCAGGTCCACCACTTTCACAGAAAGCCTCTGCACAGTATCCTGCAATGACATGCATAGCTTCTCTAACTCGTCGATCCTACCAGCGTTGAATTCAGAAGCTTTCTCAAGGTCCACAATACTCTGGCCATGCGAAGCGACCGTTCGAATGACGCTCTCGATTTTGGTGTCCAGCTCAGCAATAGTGGCCTTAAGATCCTCAGCTATAGCAACACGTAGCTCCCCCAGAGCCCGGGTAAGTTCTGTAAGTGTCACGTTGTTGCATGTGCCTCCCGCCATGTCTGTCTCGTTGTTTAGTGGGGAGTAGGCCTCCGCTGTCGATTTATTGTCCTTTGGTCGCTTATTACTCGGCATTTTCATATAAAAAGTTACAATCTTGTATTAGAAAGAAACGTTTGTTGTAAAAAGTGCCATAAAGTAGGTTAAATTAGATTATTTCGCAAAAAAGTTGCAGGAGCCTCTCACGCACAGCCGTTCACTCCAACATGCTAGCTCCGCCCTCTCCAATCCCTCTCCAATAAATACTGGTGGCCCACCTTGGCTCAGGACGTCGCCCACCTTGTCAACTCATGTTCGGTATGTACTCAATCCCAATCCAATGATTGGGTTCAAGTCCAGGCTCTGGCTGGGCCACTCAAGGACATTCAGAGACTTGTCCCGAAGCCACTCCTGCATTGACATGGCTGTTGCTTAGGATTGTTGTCCTGTTGGAAGGTGAACCTTCGCCCCAGTCTGAGGTCCAGAGCGCTCTGGAGCAGGTTTTCATCAAGGATCTCTCTGTACTTTGCTCCATTCATTTTTGCCTCGATCCTGACTAGACTCCTAGTCCCTGCCGCTGAAAAACATCCCCACAGCATGATGCTGCCACCACCATTCATCACCATAGGGATAGTGCCAGGTTTCCTCCAGACGTAACGTGACGTCAGGCCAAACGGTTCAATCTTGGTTTCATCGGACCAGAGAACCACTGAGGAACTCTGGAGCTCTGTCAGTGACCCTGACCAAGGCCCTTCTCCCCCAACAGTTTGGCCGTGCGGCCAGCTCTAGGAATAGTCTTGGTGGTTCCAAACTTCTTCCATTTAAGAATGATGGAGGCCACTGTGTTCTTGAGGAACAGGCCACCATTAACATCGATAAGGCTGAAGTGAAGCGGGTCGATGTCAGGAAGCTTGGCCCCAGTGATGTACTGGGCTGTACGCACTACCTCCTGTAGCGCCTTACGGTCAGATGCCGAGCAGTTGCCATACCAGGCGGTGATGCAACCGGTCAGGATGCCTCTCGATGGTGCAGCTGTAGAACTTTTTGAGGATCTGGGGACCCATGCCAAATCTTTTCAGTCTCCTGAGTGGGAAAAGGTGTTGTCGTGCCCTCTTCACAACTGTCTTGGTGTGTTTGGACCATAATAGTTTTTGTTGGTGATGTGGACACCAAGGAACTTAACTCTCAACCCGCTCCACTTTAGCCCCATCGATGTTAATGGGGGCCTGTTCGGCCCTCATTTTCCTATAGTCCACGATCAGCTCCTTTGTCTTGCTCACACTGAGGGAGAGGTTGTTGTCCTGGCACTACACTGCCAGGTCTCTGACCTCCTCCCTATAGGCTCTCATTATTGTCGGTGATCAGGCCTACCTCTGGCCGGCTTACTTTATAGTCAAACATTCCATGCACATATGTCTACTCAAAGACTGGAATAATACCGTTCAGGTACGGGCAATATTTACTTCCTTGGAGAGCATGGGTCAGGGTGGCTGGCCAATCAGGGTGTGCCCAGGCGTGAGACACATGGCTTGTCCGATTGGATGAAGCCATGAGCTGGAGGAGATATCAATCTCTATAGTGAGTGGGAGAAAGGGTGAGGATGGTTGAGAGTCAGACACTGCAGCTCCAGGCAGACAAAAACAACAACACCCGCTGGAAATTAGTCCTACAGCACCCTCGGCAGGGGGATTCTGTAAGATTGAGGCCAAAGGGTTGATCAGTAGGGAACAGTGTCAAAGAAGTGAAAGTTTATCAGAGCTGCTGAGGTTTCAGAAGGTTTTGCCTGGAAAAATACAGATAGGATTCTTTAGTTTCATTGTCAGAGAATTTCTCCCATCCCCAGTGTGGTGTTTTAAATGCCAAAAAATGGGACATGGGGGACGACGACATAGTGCAGCATTTGGTGGATGCCAGGTGGAGAGAGGCTAGAGAGGCCCAGAAATATAGAATCAGTCATGATGTATCATATGCACAGGCTGTAAGAGACATTGGTGGAACTACAGTGCGAACTGATGGCGCTTCCATGGCTGCTCCTGTACTAAGTGGATCTACTGTTGGGGTTGGTGCTTCTGCTGGTCCTGGCATGTTTTCGAGACCTGTTCAGAAATCTTGAGATCATGAATGTGCTGTGTCAGAGGACAGTTTGATAGTGAATAAACTTCATAGCTTTCATTGGTAAGGTTATCAACATGTGGAAAGCAGAAATGCCAGATTGAAGGTCATAGTGGATATGGCAAAATAATTATTGGGGGTAACAGATGTTAATGTCGAAATGGTTATTGACATGCTGAATAATTCTAAGGGTGGATTGTTTCAGCATCAGTGGAGGCTGGTGGGAGGAGCTATAGGAGGACGGGCTCATTGTAATGGCTGGAATGGAGCCAACGGAACGGAGTCAAACTTGGTTTCCATATGTTTGATACCGTTCCATTCATGGCAGCCTCAGGGGCTGAAGATATTTGGCTTGGCCCCTAAGATCCTCAGAAACCTTTACAGATGCACAATTGAGAGCATCCTGTCAGGGGCACACTGTCTGCCTTCCAGGACACCTACAGCAACTGATGTCAAAGAAAGGCAAAACAGATAATCGAAGACATCAACCGCACGGGTGGGTAGAAGTTATATTTGTTTTTTACATTTTATTTTCGTAGTAGTACAGAATTAGGCAGAACATGATTGCTCGCACACTCCAACACAGTAGGGGGCGGCATGCACCTTAAATGGTTGTTTGCGGACCGCCATGATATATAAAAGTACTCAGACCTCGTTGACTTCTCTTGCTTGTACAATGTTTTTCGTCTGCTAGTGCTAGCTAGGTAATAAATAAGATATTATCTTCGCTGTGTGTTACCTTATCAAAATGTCTGCAAAGAACCAGCGAGAGAACGAAAACATTGATGAGGAAGAGTCTACGCTGAAGGAGGAATTAAACAAAAAGGTAACGTTAGATAATTCCAGATTGTTGGTGTGGGTAATGAGCAGATAGGCAGCTAAATTAGTCAGAATCTGAGTTTCTGGCAGCCAAATAATCCATCTAAACTCTCAATTGCCTCAATACATGTTACACGCTCGAACTTTCCAAGCCCTCTTACTGGGGGAGCCGTTTCCGGTGCGTCAGGCATTAACCGACAGGGAGGATATCTCGTTAAATATGGTTTAAATTCGTTAGAATTACTAAATTATATTCGCATAATTTAAAATCTACAATACTGTGCTTGTGAGAAATTTAAGGACATTTTTAAAACGAGTGTTTCAACATAGTAGTAGTTAGAACCACTACAAAGCTGATGCTATCTAGCTACCTCTTCCATAGACTTGACTGATTGCTAGCAGCAGAGCCTTCTGGCTAATGTCATAGACTGGATCTAACGTTGTTTTACAGAGAAATCGGTCGAAGTACTTATGTTGTTGTTAAATTATTGTTAAGGCGTGTTTGGTTGGATTTGCTATCTAGAAAATTGAGATCTCAGTGCTCAAGTTGGTCCAATGTTTTGAAAACAACTTTCTAGCCCCGTCCTGCTAACATATGTAACGTTATCTAATTTTATCCTAAGTAATGTTATTTCTCTGAACCGTTTTTTTTGTTGTCATTGACACGCTCTACATTTACCTGCTTATTCCCTGTCCATGTCATTTAGGGATGAGCTCCGTTTATACATCCATGAAGTCACTCACTAATTCTCCCTTCCGCCAATATATTCCATATTGCCCACTTCACTTCCTCAAAAGACAGCAAAAACAAATATTCAGAAAGTGTTAATTTCGTTTACAGATCATAATCCAGCTCAAAACTAATAAGGCTGTTACACCACATCCACCAAGGTACCTGCAAGTTCCCGGACATTTCTGGGTGGAATGGCCCTAGCCCTCACCCTCCAATCCAACAGGTCCCAGAGGTGCTCAATGGGATTGAGATCTGGACTCTTCGTTGGCCAGGGCAGAACACTGACATTCCTGTCTTGCAGGAAATCACATACAGAACAAGCAGTATGGCTGGTGGCATGGTCATGTCAGTGTGAGGGAGGCAATGCAGAAGCACCAGTGACTACCTGGCTGAGCTCAATCAAGGGTCCGGGATAAGGTAGCACGCCCGGTGAAATCAGGCCAGGAGTACACAGCTGCAGTTGGAGCAGCTGCACGACCCAGGGGCTCAGGTTGTCCAGAAGGGGACACATAGGGAGGGTGGGGATTAGTGGGAGCATGCCTAAGAACCCACAGTAAACCCAGATAAGAAAAGCTGACCCTAGCCCCTGGCACATAAGCTATTGCAGCATAATTACTGGGGACTGATGGGTTGGTAGACTGTGGGCCTGTTAAACAGGCATGGCCAACCAGGAAGGAGCTTACCCAACAACTCTGAGGCACAGTCGCCCTAGATCTTGAATGGAAAAAAACAATACTATATGGTGCAATAAACCCCCCCCCCCCAGAAATGTCCGGGAACTTGCAGGTGCCTTGGTGGAAGAGTGGGGTAACATCTCATAGCAATAACTGGCAAATCTGGTGCAGTCCATGAAGAGCAGATGCACTGCAGTGCTTAATTAACATCATGCGGTGTCTTTCCATCGGCCCTGTGTAGTGGTGCCTAGAGAAGTGGGTATACTCTAATTTTGCCAGAAAGTTCCCAAACGGCTCGCCCAGTGAAGGAAAGGCACCCTGTGTGAAAAATCCTGTTTTCCTACATGTTTTCCAATAGATTTTCACTCATTCACACTTTTTTATTTAGACCATCACATTTTTGTATTTATTCTAAGTCCACAACAATGCTTAAACCACATCAATCTGATTGGATGGGCCTGTCAGGGCCTGGCTCACCCAGGTCCATCCATGTCTACGCCCCTGACGCAAACAGCACGACAATTGTACATTACAAATAGCCTACTAACCAACACTTCAGACTAAACTTTTTCAATACCTGGTTTACTGGTAGATGTCATAAATTGAAACGTCTTTCCTAACCTCCCGGCTACCGATGTCATTCTTCTGTGAGTTGCTCCATGCCAAAACCAGTTGAGAAGTGCATATTCTTGCTGCCTGCAGACGATATTCTGTGGAAACTAGGCTGTGTGTGGCGCACAGTTGAATATATTTCACATGCTTCGCGATTGTGCAGGCTACTTTGTGCATGATTTCTCTATTTTACTACAGATAAATCGTATTCCTCCACTACACTACTTTGATACGCATCAGTGGGGATTAAGAAGTGAGCATATGCAACGCCCAATGAAAACATGAGTGCATTGGTATTAGGGATGCTGTCCTTTCAGAATCAAAAACCTGTCACACACTGAAGCCCTATAGGTTCGCCACTGCGCAAACATGTCTATAATAGATATAAAGGCTGTTAAGATATTGTTTCAAGAAAGTAGTGTGTATATTTGGCCTGCAGACGCAGTTTTATGCTCTGACAAAATGGAAGCTAATTCTGAGTTTTTTTTTTTTTTTTTTTTACCCGCTGGTCTCAGGAAGAAATGAGTCCTCACTTTCAAGACTGAGTACAAATGTATCCAACACAAGACCGAGACACTCTTGTGGTCTCGAGACTGGACTTGAGACCAATGCCGGTCTCGTACTATAACACATGCTATGAACGTCATATCAATTAGTTTCACCTGCGCTACACGGAATGCAATAATATGTAAGAAGATTAAGTACACAATATAGGGTATCTTTTTAGTGATTGTATATTTCAAGATATGCTTTAGTTAGTGTATTTGAATTATATTTACTAATATTGCAGGGGGTGCAGAACAGGCGCATGCGCACTTCCTCAAAAACAATACTTCTTTCAAAAAACTTCTCTCAAAAACAACTGGATTCTTTCCAGACTACATTTTTTTGGGTTGCATGTAACTTTCTATGTAGACCTTTTTTGTACATACCGGCCGGGACGCCAGTGATGACGGTAGTTGCTCAGTGAAACTCCATTCTTTGGTAAGTACAGAACGTAATTTGACATGTATTAAGCTTGAAAAGCTGGTGAATGGCTGCTTCCGGGGCTTAAAGGAGACCGTCTGCTGTACCCAGATTCTGGTTGACCTGCCATTCAGACCTTACAGGGAAATTGGGAGAGTAAAGTCAATCTTTAGGCTAATGGCCGTCTCTCTTTGGTTGTGCCATCATTTCATGAAAGTTCTCTGAACTGAACTCATGTCTATATTATCTGGGGTTTTTTCACTGAAAGTCATGTTTCTGCAGATCAAGGAACAGAAAATTGTGTTTGATGAACTCTCCAATCTGAAGAAAAACCGGGTAAGAAGTGGTTAATAAAATGTAAAACCTAGTTTAATTTCTTTAAGGTGTGATGTTCCTGTGAAGATAATGCTAATCTTGATGCATATTCCTTTCAGAGGGTCTATGTTCAACAGCCCAACAGTAACATATTCTTCTTGGCAGACAGAGGGCAGACTCTTGCTTCATGCAAAAGTAAGAATTACCATTTTTGTGTTAAAGTTTTGTTCTCTCTTAACCATTATTTTTGTGAGATACACTACATGTGAACTTCTCTTCCCTCAGAGGAACTCGACAACATGAAGAAGGATATGTAGAATCTACTCAATCTGTGACGGAACTACAAATAAGGCCTTACTAGCTATAAATATGTGTGGTATTTGCTGTGTACTGAGCTTGTCCCCCTCCCAGCTTGTGCTGGAGAAGCGTGTGCATGAAAACCTAAGGAAAAGAGGGCCTAACTCCAGTTGCAACATCACCAAAACAGTTTCAAATCCCCACTACCAGTGTCTGTTCTCTGCTCACGTACTTCACATGAGAGGTTGCCCTGCCCCTCAGCCAGCACAAGACCGTAACAGCAATGTATTGATGTGGAATGGAGAGGTTTTTGGAGGACTGTTATTGAGACCAGAAGAGAATGACACTGACGTTCTTTCACACCACCTCGCAGCCTGCCACAGCCCTACAGAGATCCTGTCTGTCCTGGGCAATGTCCGAGGACCCTGGGCTTTCACTTATTACCAACAGGCTGGACACTATCTTTGGTTTGGGAGAGACTTCTTTGGCCGGCGAAGCCTGCTTTGGCAATATGATGCTGAGGAGAAGTCTTTGACTCTGACGTCTGTGGCTGCCTGTCTCCCTAGCTCTGACCGACCACCACAGTGGCAAGAGGTTCCAGCAGTTGGTGTTTACAGGATTGATCTGAGGGCGTTTGCTGAGTCTGGCTGTTTGACCTTTGAGGTTTATCCATGGGTTCACGCAGGCGATAATCTATCGTCTGTTAGTCATGAATCTAAGTGGGAGGGTCTACCAAGTTACACCTCAGCAATGATGAACAATTCAGGTCTCTCCCTCACGTCTCCAGTTTGCCCACTGAACATGTCAATCCCTCAGTTGTTGGAGATAGAACATGATCCAAGCTTACAGTCCTCAGTTGAAGACCTGGAGGTGTTGCTAAAGTCTGGTGTGAGAGAGCCTGTGGTAAATCGTCTCATTGATGTTCTCAGTGAGGCAGTACGGAGGCGTGTGCAATGTCTTCCCTTTGATACACAGGTGACATCACCACTGACCAATGACCAGGCAGCAATTGCAATTCTTTTCTCAGGAGGGATTGATTCCATGGTTCTGGCTGCCCTGGCCGACCGCCACATCCCAACCCACCAACCAATCGATCTTCTGAATGTGGCATTCAAACTGCAGGAACCAAAAATTGTGAAGGAGTCTACCAAAAAAAGCAAAAAGCACAAAACGAAGCCAATGGATTCTAAAACTGACGTTCCTGATTCCAATGTGTACAACCCCTTCGGCGTTCCAGACAGGATCACTGGTAGAGCAGGTCTGCAAGAGCTTCAGGACTTGAACCCAGAGAGAAGATGGAATTTTGTTGAAATCAACGTTTCTCGGGAAGAGCTGCAGAAAATGCGCCAGGAGCACATCTGTCACCTGGTGCACCCATTGGATACCGTGCTGGATGACAGCATTGGTTGTGCTGTGTGGTTTGCGGCGAGAGGAACCGGCTTCCTCACAGAAAGCAACGAAGAAAGGGGGTTCACATCATCTGCCAAGGTACAGTAGAGTATCAAATGGGTAAAACAATAAGGAACATTCCATTTACAAGTTGTGAAAAAAGTCTTTCATATTCTAACTCCTTTAAAAAAAAATGTTTTTTATAAATCAGACCCAATTAACAACCTTTCAAGTAAATTGTCTGTTCCACTACTCTGTGATGGCAGGTGATTTTGACCGGTATTGGAGCGGATGAGCAGCTGGCAGGGTACTCCAGACACCGAGTCCGCTTCAAGACCTCTGGGCAAGAGGGTCTGGTCCAAGAGCTGGCCATGGAGCTAGGCAGAATCTCCACAAGGAATCTGGGTCGAGATGACAGAATCATAGGGGACCACGGGAAGGAGGCTAGGCAAGTCTCGGTCATTAGAAGCAATCAGATTTTCCAGTACCAAAAATACACTACATGACAAAGTATGTGGACACCTGCTCGTCAAACACCTCATTCCAAAATCATGGGCATTAATATGGAGTTGGTCCCCCCCCCTTTGCTGCTATAACAGCCTCCACTCTTCTGGGAAGGCTTTCCACTAGATGTTGGAAAATTGCTATGGGGTCTTGCTTCCATTCAGCCACAAGAACATTAGTAGGGTCGGGCACTGATGTTGGGCAATTAGGCCTGGCTCGCAGTTGGCATTCCAATTCTTCCCAAAGGTGTTCGCTGGGGTTGAGGTCAGGGCTCTGTGCAGGCCAGTCAAGTTCTTCCACATGATCTCAACAAACCATTTCTGTATGGATCTCGCTTTATGCATGTCGAAACAGCAAAGGGCCTTCCCCAAGCTGTTCCACAAAGTTGGAAGCACAGAATCGTCTAGAATGTATGCGGTTGCATTAAGATTTCCATTCACTGGAACTAAGGGGCCTAGCCTGAACCATGAAAAACAGCCCCAGACCATTATTCATCCTTCAACAAACCTTACAGTTGGCACTATACATTCGGAAGGTAGCGGTCTCTTGGCATCCGCCAAACCCAGGTTCGTCCATTGGACTGCCAGATGGGGAAGCGTGATTCATCATGCCAGAGAACACGTTTCCACTGCTCCAGATTCCAATGGTGACGAGCTTTACACCACTCCAGCTGATGCTTGACATTGCGCATGGTGATCTTAGGCTTGTGTGCGGCTGCTTGCCCGTGGAAACCCATTTCATGAAGCTCCAGACGAACAGTTCTGCTTGGAACTCGGTAGTGAGTGTTGCAACCGAGGACATGATTTTTATGCGCAAAAGCACACGCCGGTCCTGTTCCGTGAGCTTGTGTGGCCTATCACTTTGCGGTTGAGCCGTTGTTGCTCCTAGACTTATCCCCTTCACAATAACAGCACTTAGTTTAACGGGGCAGCTCTAGCAGGACAGAAATTTGACCAACTGATTTGTTGGAAAAGTGGCATCTTATGACGGTGCCACATTGAAAGTCACTGAGCTCTTCAGTAAGGCCATTATACTACCAATATTTGTCTATGGAGATCGCATGGCCGCGTGCTCGATTTAATGCAACGGGTGTGGCTTAAGTAGCCGAATCCACTCATTTGAAAGGGGTGTCCACATACTTTTGTGTATTTGAATTAATGGTGATATGCTGGATGTTTTTGTTGGCCTTGTATAGGTTTCCCTATTTGGACGAGGATGTGGTGTGTTTCCTGAATGCCCTGCCAGTGTCTGATAAGGCAGATCTGTCCCTGCCTCGAGGTATAGGGGAGAAACTGCTGCTGAGGCTGGCTGCCAAGAAACTGGGTCTGGGGGCATCTGCTCTACTGCCTAAGAGAGCCATGCAGTTTGGTTCCCGCATTGCAAAGATGGAAAACAGCCACGAGAAGGCCTCAGACAAGTGCAAGAGACTCCTTACACCTTAGATCAGCATAACATTTCATCACAATTTTTTTTTATACACTCGACAAAGCAACTAAGTCATCCTCTTAATTAGGGTCACAGTGAACTACAATATGAACAGACGTGTTAATTTCTAATAAATATACAAATACACATTTTGATTGTAATATAATTTGAATATTTTCAAAATATGTTTAATAGTTAAGGCACAAATAAAGTGGCAATGTGAAGAAAATTGTAAATCTCAAACATGGCTCTGTGCACACTACATCATATAAGACTTCACATCTTGAAGATTTTCTCTGAAGTACCGGTCACATTCAACATAGGAGGGCAGGTTTCCCACATCAAAACGGCCAGAAATCTGATGAATATACACAGGCTTTCTGTGGTGGGAAAAGGGAAAGTGTACTGAGAGAATATATTGTTTTTGCAGCCATGAATGTTGATCCTCAATTTTGAAATAGTACCTTGAAATGAGCCATGACAAAAAGTTTCCAGGTGCGTCCTTTTCTTCGATTGGTGCGTCCTTTGACAAAAGAGCTGCTTTAGTTTAATATCAAGTGATGGATTATCAGCACAAATTAAGGAAATTACTGTTTACCTTATTTTCATCAAGAAAGGCATCCAATAGATGAAGGATTTTCTTGGAAAACAAGTAGAAACATGGACACTGAAAAAAAAAAAGGCATACACTAGCAATAGGCGAATATGTAGACACTCTGGGAAACTGGGAGGTTTAGTAGCAAGTCGCGAATGCTTCTTGAGCTTATCAGCAAATAGATTACTTGCTCCTAGTTTGAGCCTTAACATAAACCAAAGGTTTATCTGCTGTGTTCAATGTTGCAATTATAAACATTCCAAAGTAAGAAAAGTCTTGAGGTTGTATATATATTGTAGGGAGGGACAGAAAAGTGTTAGTCTGCACATACTGCTCTCCTTGATTTTGTCTCCGAGGGAAGAGGTTTCTCCTTCATACAGAGCACCCGAAGGTGTTCATCGACTTCCAAAATACCATACTTCTGTGTCTCTATGGGAGCAAATACAGAAATACAACTCATTAAGAAGGTGTTTGGTATACTCTATGTAATATTACATGTAATGATACTCTCACAGATGTTATCCAGCTGGATGTGCTTCAAACAAGTCATGTGATTTGTGCAGCAATGGAAAGGTTTGTGTAAAAAACAGGATAGAGATACAAAATAGATTTGAGTTCTTTGGGGCTACAGCTAGCATGACAACTTCAAAAGCACACAATCTGACTTCTCACTCACCCTCATCTTTACATTGGTAGGAAAGAATCAGACTGCTGTCTTCACACATTGCTTGCAGTTCAGAAAACTTCTCTTTAACTTTAATGAGACTGAACTCTTCCTTGAACAAAGTGTCTCTGTGTGGAGAAGAGCCTGTCAGCATGAGTCAGTAAATGTTTTCTACATTGAGTCAAGTGAAGGCTTTTTCAAACGTACCCTCCGATAACTATTACATGGTCTTCGATCTTGAAGTGCTTGACTGTTAGCTGAAGACAGGCGACAGCACCAAGACGGTCCTTGTGGAATAAAAATGGTCAAATGTACAATTCATATTTGACCTGGACAATGCACATGGATTAACATGAGACAACACTATCCCAGGGGAAATCATGCAAGCTGACGAACCTCATTGCTCTTTGTTCCATCACTTAGTACTTTGACATTACGGAAGTCCAGGGCCCACTCCTCAAATGCTTTGTGGTGAAGGGCATTGGTCTGTTAAGGTAAAAAGATAGTCATCGTTGACATTATCACCACATATCATAATCTCAGTCCTTTAAACACGAATTTAGGTATTTCGAAATTCTTAAAATATTTATTGGGTTTTACGTTCCAATGAACTGATGAATGTTGAAACTGTTGGCCAGGTACAGTTACATGTGGAGTAAAACAATTCACATAAAATACTCTCTCTAATGTACTTTGATACTTACAATGACAAAGACGGTGTCCACGCATCCAGTGGTATTCAAAGCTTGGACCCAGTGAGATATCAAGGCACAGTGCCCCACAGGAAGCAGTGGCTTGGCAATGCCAGCCAGATGTTTGAATCTTCCGCTCGTGTCGTTATCAACATCTCTCTGCAACCTTGTTCCATATCCCGCAGCGAGAATAACCGCTTTCATTTAAACAACCGTGCCAGAGTGGGCTACTTAGCGTCAGTCACTTATTTAGCTAGGTGGCTAAATAAGACGCTAGTTCAAATGTTGCTGTAAACAGTTACCTAAAAGCAGTGAGTTATAGGTCAAGTATACGTATCAAAGCAGCAATGATAACATACGACTTCACATCTGTGTGCAATAGTGAATACACGAACCTGTGTCAATCAGAATCTCATTCCTCCACGACGTAAAAATAAATTTGGGGGGGAAAACCGACAGTGCGCTATAGGTTACAGTACAAAGTCTCAACAAAGCAACGCCTTCAAAAGTAATTGAACAGCGCCCCCATATGTCACAAATTGGAAAACTTTATGAGGAGATCAGGGGTGCGTTCGAAAATTCACTCTGGCTATCTACTACGATTTCAGAGCACTCTCTTTGAGTGTGCCAGGGAGCAGAATAACTAACGAATTTACGAACGCACCCCAAGTCTGTCTAGACAAAACGCGCCCGTAACCAAGGCTGAGCGTCTTGGTTGCCAAGAGCAAAGAATCTTACACATTCATTTGGACTTTGAGGCAACAATGTTGTGCTGTAATGCCATCAACAAGTTTAACCCATTATTCTAAAACGGTCTATGCAAGTACTTTAGAGTGTAAGCAAAGGTTAAAATAGCCTGCTAGCTAACGTAAACTATGGACATAATGGCGCGCTCACTGACATCCAGTGCTTCGTCCAGATTACAACATTCTTCTGTTGAAGAGGAGAAGGATGACACGGCCCACCTTGCTGCATTGACAGCTCAAAGAAATGCCAACGCTTTCTTTGAGAAGTACGACAAGGGTGAAGTTCAGGAGTTGCTGAGCCTAACCTCTTGTAACTGGTTTCTGGGTGGTGATGACTTCACTCAGCCAGTTGAAATGCCGCCGGGCATAATCAAACAAATGAGGAACTTCACTAACTCAAACTGTATCATTCTCGCACCTGTGGATGTGCGAGTCCCTCTTGATTACAAGGTGGTCCATCAAATAGTCAGAGAGCTCACAGTTGGCATCTATTGTTTCAACCAAGTGCCATGTATAAGTCTTGAGCCCAACTTTGACCAGAGCACCTCGTGCCAACTGTCTCCAGCATATTATGATACGAAAGTAGGACAAATTTTGGTTCATGTTGACTACACCATCAAGGCTCTTTGGCATGGAGCCAATATTCCTAGAGAAAATCGCATTCGCTTCTCTGAACTCTGGAGAAGCAGCATGGGTGTAGACTCAAATGGAGTGCCCCAGACAAAGAAAGATGTGTTTGCAGAGTTTCTCACTGCAGGTATTTGGGTGACAGTGAAATGTAATGTAATGCAAGATCAATACTGACATAGATAAATGCATGCCCTAACTTTGAGGCAAAATTGTGTCCGTTTTTTAATAATGATGTTGATTAGATTCAATTGAACATGCCTACTTTAGAAATAGGATTCCCCTCAACTGGTGATGCTTGTTGAATCCTCCAGGTCTTCAGGACATCTCAGAGGAGCCCTGTTACCAGGGCATATACAACATGGAAGTCAATGTGGATCCTACCTACGACCCCAACAGTGCAGAGGAGGAGAGGCTTTTTTCCCAACACCAGGAGAGCATCCTGCTTAAGCTGACATCCTACCTGTCCTCTGTCCGACAGCACGGCAACCTGTTTGTGTTCGAGGGCGCCCACAGTCTGGCCAGTGTGGTGAGGCTGACTGAGGAAAGGCTGGAGCTGGCCACCTATCAGAGGCTGCAGCAGAGGCTGGGTCTACAGGCAGGTCTGGTTAGGGGCTGCTTGGAGAGGAAGGCAGAGGTGTGCAGAGACCTGGCTTACCTGCGCCTCCTCACTTTCCTGGTGCCCTTCCTGGTAGGGCTAAAGAAGAGGATGAAGATCCCAGACCTGGCGCAGATGCTTCCGGCTTACTCAGGTCTGTTGCTACAGCGCAACAATGAAATATAACTTACAGGATCTCCATGAGCAACACTAGCTACATCTCTGCTACGTACTTACTGCGTTCATAACGGTATTTGAATTCTAGACTGAGGCCAATTTTCTGTCACTGAAACAACTAGGTTCCCCATTGCCTAATAAATCAGACTTTTATAACCAATACTTAATATACAGTCTGAAACATAGCAATGCAAAATCAAAGTTTTCCTTATAAGCCAGAATGTTGACTACAATTCCTTTTTAACTTACTCTACCGGTTGTGTGGTTGGTCCTTCAGCTGCTCAAAATGTTTGACAAAATATCCACAGTAAAGCGTTGTTTCACAACTTTTTTTTTAGAGCGCCAGTACTGCTGTTGAAATGTTTATCACCTGACGCGTGTAAAACCATGTAAACAACTGCAGACTTCGGTTACTGTACTTCCGTCTTGTGCACGTGCCTTTGGTCACAAGCAAACCAATCTTAATTGCCACACACAGAGATGCGTATCTTGAAGTCAGGCTAATAACAATTCCTTTGGATATTGCCTCAAATTTCAACCAACTGAAGGACCAACGCCACAAGACAATCGGCAGAGTATGTTCAAATTCTGTTTATTCAACATTCTGACTTGTAGGAACTGTTTGGAATGTTTTAACATCAACTTGTGTGGCGATGCCTACACAATTTGAAGGCATTGCCACGTTTCGTGCCAAGGTTCCCTATGGCTATCATACCATTGACTTTGGGGTTGCAACAGATGTGCTTATCTTTGTTTTCATTCTGTTTTTGTAGATGATAAACTGAAGACAGAGAGGGAATTACCACCATTGCTCCTTGGACCTGCGTTCGCCTGTAAACATTTTCCGTACAAGTCAGATGAGTATTTTCACCTTCACGGTGGGATTGAAGTTGACATCGGAACCCCTCAGCTAGAGGAAGTCTCTGAGGAAACAAAGGTGAGAGTTAGATTCACTTACTAGTGAGCCGTCAATAGCCACTTAAGAGATATCTACTTCCACAGTGAGGCCCTAGTTTCATAATGAAATCAGGTTGTCTTGTGGTTCCCTCCAGGAAGCCTTTGCTGCACTGCAGAGTCTTGCAGTGGATCACCTAAGAGATCTGCTAAGTCAGGACACCACCTACAAAGAGCACTTCCCCGTACCAGTCCACAAGGTCAACGGCAATAAGTATGTTAAGTTCACTTGCAGAGAAGCGGTCTTAATATGCACGCATAAACACACACATCTCACTTACATTGAGCTCGGAGGCCTTACACTCGCACACAGATGCACTTGTAAGAGAACACAAACCCATGCTTTTCAGTGTCCAATGGTCAGGCTCTTACACGCTGCTTGATGTCTTTGGCAGCTATCATGTGATCTCCATTGAGGTGGGCTCATTCTACCCTCAGCCTAATGTGGTTCCATGGTGGGAGGCCCTCAACACTGCCATCAAAACCCTGAGAGGGAAGAGACTGCCTCTCTCTGACATCCAGCTGCATGAGCAGTTCAAGAAGACATTTGGCTACAAAAAGGCCATCAATTGCAAGGTGCTGATGGAGAAGAAGATATAGCAATATAGGAAGCTGTTCTTCTTTTTTTTGTATTAAGTAAATGTAAAAGGCTTGTATGATCGTGTGTGTTATTTCTCACTGGGTTCAGAGTGTGCCATTTGGCCTGCGTGCTGCGGCAGAGCGTGGCCTATCCGCTGTGTTCTACTCGCTGAGCCGTCGGAACTCTCCATCTCACCTGGGAGTCCTGGATGAGCAGGGCTACTCCCTGCTGCACCACGCCGCCAAACACAACCACACTCACATCATCTGCCAGCTGGCCACCACCGGGGTCAACCTCAACCAGACAAGCAGTGGCAGGTTCAGCCGCACAGGTCAGAGACATGCCTCTCTCTCCCTTACTCTCATTTACACACTGTCCTCAACTGTTTACAAACACCTTTTATTTTGCAGTGAAATCTGGAGGTGGCGGTGGGCCCCCAAAAGAAGGAGCTGGTAAGCACATACCAGTGAGAACATGCCAGCCTCACTCTACTGTAACGAAATAGGGCTTTCAGACACCGCTTTCCACTTGTTTGTACCTGTTCCAGGCTCCACTCCCATGCACCTGGCTGCTCAGTGTGGTTCCCTGGAGGCCATCAGCTGTCTGCTGGCTCTGCAGGCCGACCACCGGCTAGTGGACCGCAGGGGCTGGATGGCTGTGCACTTTGCTGCCTACTACGGCCAGGTGGCCTGCATACAGGCCCTTTGCAGGAAAGACCCAGAGCTGGTGGAGATGCAAACCACTGCCGAGTGAGTGAAGAGGCACTTCTAGGTTTAGAATAGATGACATGTCTAACAGGATTCAGTAGGATGCAACAGCAGGCCACTGGCACCGTTCACAGAAGCTTTCAGTGTCATTTAATGTAACACTAGCATGACATTGCTCTGTAATCAGCACATACAACAGTGGAGGCTGCCGAGGGGAGGACGGATCATAATAATGGCTGGAATAGAGTCAATGGAATGGTATCAAACACGTGGTTTCCATGTCGTCGATACCATTCCATTGACTCCGTTCCGGCCATTATTATGAGCGGTCCTCCCCTCGGCAGCCTCCACTGACATACAAGTAACAGACGCCACAAAATGCACTGGAGGCGGTACGGATGCATCTGCTTCTACGTGCACACAGGTTGACGGTGTTGTTTTTTTGTCTCCTCAGGTACCGCAGCTGCCCGTTGCTCCTGACGGCCACGTCTGGCTCCGTGGAGGCCCTGGACTACATGCTGTCCGCGGGAGCCAACTGGAGGAGGAGGGACAGCAAGGGCAACGACGTCGTGCAGCTGGCCGCCCTCTACTTCCACCCCAAAGTCCTCAGGCACCTCATCTCGCTGGGCCTGCCGGACCTGCCTGTCTGGAAGATCCTCGTGGGTACGCTGCCTGGTGGAAGAGATGGGAATTAGCTAGCGAGCGAGGGTTAAGCAAGGCCAATGTTTGTTTGGATCGCAGGTTGTATCCGTTCGATGAGTCTGCACGGATACTGAGGTGTATGTGTGTGTGTGTGTGATGGAGCAGAGATGCTGCACAGCGAGGACCACCGCAGGCTGGAGATGGCCATCCGCTGCCTGGAAGCTCTGTGTGTCACGGCCAAGTCCTTCTGGAGGGATATCATGGATGCAGGTGAGTGAGTTTTTGGAGAGTTTGGGCCTATATCAGACAGGAATGCCTTGTTTTATACTATAGCCATGAATACTAGCTTTGTATTGCCAATTTATATTTAGCTAATTTTCAACCATCCTTAGAGTTATACTCCATATCACAGTAACATTACAGCATTAAACATTTTTGGTACTACGGAATACAAAGCTAGGCCACTTGCAATAGAATCAAAATATCGAAGGACCCTAAAGCAGTTGACCTATTCTGTAGGAGGGATCCCGGCCCTGTTGGAGCTAATGCGCAGCACGAGACCAGCGCTGCAACGTATGGCTGCCGCCGTGGTGTGTCACATCTCGGAGAGGACACCCGTGTGTGAGGCCCTGGTGCGCTATGGTGCCGTGCCGGTTCTGGTAAATCTGCTGGGCAGCCAGCAGGCCGAGCTCCACTCCCGCTGTGCCCTCATACTGGCAGACCTGGCAGGGCACAGTGACCAGTACCAGTCCCTCATAGCCCAGCAGGTTAGTACTACTGATATAATCAGTCTTTCCCATAGCCCATCTGGTTAGTAATTGCTCTAACTAATAGGTGGGTTCAGTTATAACCAGGCTTGTGTGTGTGTGTGTGTCCTGTATTTGTGTATGTTTGACGATTCCTGCATGCGTGTTTGACAGTTCATTTGTGTGTGTCCAGGGTGGAGTGGCCCCGTTGGTAAGGCTCCTGGGCTCGGACCTACATGATGTGCTGGTGAACACTGTGCGGTGCATCAAGGCGCTGTGTGTCCGTAGCCCCGGCAATCAGACGGCCGTGGCTTTGGCTGGGGGGATTCCACAACTTGTGGAGCTCTTGACTGTCAGATCAGGTACACTGTTAAATCATGAGTAAGACGATGATCATGATGTTATAGAACATGATGATGAATCGTCTTTCTGGCCATGTATTCTCCAGAAGTGTTGCAAGAGGAGGTGTGTGCGGCTCTGGCTGAGCTGGCTAAGGGACACCGGGAGAACCAGGACACCATCTGTGGAGTGGGTGCCGTGGCCCCGTTGGTGCTCATACTGCGGGGGAGGAAGATAGCCACGCAGGTGACGGCAGCCAGAGCCCTGGAGGCCATCGCTGATCACAACCCTGCCATTCAGGCCCGCTTTCTGAAGAAGTCGGCCGCCAAGCACCTCCTACGACTCTTAAAGGTAGGACCTGAGCAAGTCAAATCATTGTTTCCCTCATTTTTAAATATGCTTATGGAATTCTTGAACATTTTATATTCATGTACTTTAAGTTGTGTCCCCTGGGCCATGTTCAGGGTTGAGTTCAGTAGGGCACACTGTATCAAACTGTTTTGCCACAGAAAATTAACATTGTGCTCTTGTGGGACAAATTCAGATAGTACCTCCCCATTTAAATCTTTCAAAAAAGTTTTCTCCCTATTGAACGTGACCCAGGTGTTCCAGGTGGAGGCGAGGGAGCAGGGGGCCGTCTCTCTATGGGCCCTGGCAGGACACACTCTGAAGCAACAGAGACTCATGGCAGAGCACATCGGCTACCACTTCATCCTCGAGCTCATCCTCTCCTCCTCCGACAGGATGCAATATGTCGGTAGGTTCTCTCATTTCTCATATTTTTGTTTTAAACGCTACCCCTCTGTACTTGCTAAGTCTCTTATGCAAAATAGGTCTTTTACACCAAAGTAATCTCTCTCACAAGAGGAAGTTAAATGGCAATCATCGGTTCATGGACAGAGTTGGCTCGCTGACATCAAGCTTTTCCAGACATTTTATTCGGGTCAAGGGGATGCCGTCTCCGGGGATCGATGAAACTAAACACTGAGTGTCGTAAAACAACGAAACTTCCATGCGCTGTTGACAGGCGATGCGGATAAATGATTGACGGTACCATAAACAGGCACCCTGAGGTTTGTGCTGGAGCGAGGCTCACCTCTGTCACCACAAGACCAGCCGCCTCCTGCCCCCAGACGGCTTTCTTCTGCTAGACTCATCACCCGCAGCCAGAGCACAGGAAGGCATGCAGTCAGGAATGCCTGTCTGTCTATCCCTCCATTGGGAATCCCAACACCTTGAAAATAAGAGGAACACAATCTCAAACAAAATTTGAATGAGACAAACATTTCAATATCCCAAAGTTGATTTGGAAGAACTGGGGTATCAATTGAAATGGGATGGGTCACTCCCCATACCTCTGTCATTCCTTGAACACATGTTCCCGGGTAGTTTTTAAGAGCCTCTACTCTTCCCTCAGGTCCTCGGTCTGTCAAACATGTCTACAGAACATCTGTACAGCAGCTTCTGAAATAGTTTCTGTCCAGACAAGAGGACAGATGGTTCTTTCATTCCAGCCTTCTTTTTCACCAAAAAAATGCCTGTCGTTCTCTTAAAAGGGAGACGAACTGAGGTTAATGATGTGGAAATGGTAGGCCTGCGCCTGACCACAGTAACACCCCGACCAATGGTTTAAAAAGTGAATGTACAGATTGAATTCTAGGTAACACTTTACCTGAACCATCTGTCACAAAGTCTACATAACGCCACCATAGTAATGGCACTAACAGTCATGACTGCTAATGTCAGCTTATAGTCCTAGCGACTAACTTTACACTATGCATAACCCAAAATTGTTATTAGGGCCAACTAATTGACAGGTCAAAACTCTAGCCAACTAGCTTACCTAGATAATATTTTCCGCCATGACTCTTTCATGAGCTGACAGCTGGCAGCAACTTATGCCTTCGTCCTGTCATCTTTACACTGATGGACACCACTGCTGGCCGATACTCCATAAAGGCATCAATCACTCACACCCCAGCACTGCCACCAATTGTCAAATGTGGTGTGGAGGTTTCAGATCTGGTCACGCCAGAGAGGGACCGTATGAAAGAATTCAAGTCGAGGTTTACATACAATTCAGCTTGGTAAAGAGTAAAAAAAATAGTATTGTCTTTCAGGCTGCCAGGCAGTTATAGCACTGAGCAGGGACAGTCGGAGCCACCAGGATGGGCTGTGTAAAGAAAATGGGGTGCCCCCGCTGGTTCGTCTACTACGGGGGTCCCGGACCACAGAGAGTACCCTCCTCAGTGTTATACGATCCCTGGGCATCCTGTGTATTGGTTTGTACATTCTCACTGTTGCATGTACTGTGTTTCTCAAGATAAGATTAAGGCAATCAAAGGTTTGCGTAAACCATGCATTGGTATCAATGGGCGATTTGAGTAAACCTTTGTCATGATACTACTTGACGATTTTGACCATTGAAGTTTTAACAGTGCTACAGTAGTAACATGGCTTTCAGACTTGACTTGGAAACAAGTCATGGTATACAAGCTAATAATATACCATAACTTCTAGTGCATGCATGTTTCGTACATCTAATTTTAGGAGGGGCACACACCAATAACCCAAACAGCCAGAGGGTCATAGCTGAGGCGCAAGCCATTCCAACTCTGTTAGAACTTGTGAAGCACCAAGAATCACTGCAGGTCAAGGTAAATACATTGGAAATCGATCACACACACAAAAAAGCGTTCTCTCTCTCCCCTTAAATGTCCTTGGTAGTGCCACAAAAGTCCCACATACAAGGGCGTCCAATACTAGAATTTCCATTGAAAGAAATTGAGGCTTGGGTGACATGTTGATTCTCCCTCAGGTCCAAGTGGCTCAAACGCTGGCCTGTGTGCTGCTGGGAAACCAGGACCTACAAACAACCTTCTGGGAAAAAGAGAAGTTTACCTACGAAACAGTTCTAGAGTTGCTGCGAGTGCCAGATCAGGTAAACCATTTGAAAGGCTGTTTGTGGGCTACTTCATAACTTTAGCCCAGAACCTTTCGGTATGTCAGCTGTCAGCACAGTCACTAACAAGATGAGGTGGAACAAGATATGGGTCTAATAGAGATTAGAAAGAAAAGCATCCAAGATACAATACTGTTATCGCAATGTGCAATGAACTACTGGCACTTAATGGTCAAGGACTGCTCAAGCAGTAAGGGGTGTTGACACTCCGTAAAGTGCATTCCCCATGGCAATTTGTCATGTTTGCCTTTTTCCCAGCAGGACATCTGCCTGGAGGCTGGTTATGCCCTGTCTCTGTTTGCCTACAACAACACCACCCAGCAGGCAGCTATCCTGCAGAATGGTGGCATTCCCATAGCCATGTACGAGCCCTTCTTGAACTCCAGGAACGAGATGGAGAGGGCCAAAGCTGCTTTTCAGGTAGCCATGAACTAGATCATTAAAAAAAATCACCTGAGGGCCACAGTAATATCAATGAGTCATTAACAGCTGCTGATTTGTATGTGTTTTCCGACTTGACACGGAATTAGTGTTAGGTAATGCCTTTTATCGCTACCTTTTCGTTTTGTGGTAACTGGTCTCTCCAGATAGTTGTGCTGGCCAAAGTGATCACAGACACGGACCAGGTGACTCTGTCTGCCAGAGGGGTGACTGTCCTTGTAGACCTTCTGCAGTCCACTAATCCCAACACTGTGGTCCTGACAGGTAACTTCAGCCCAGTACTATGTATGGGAAGAACATTATATACACTGAGCAAAAATATAAATGCAACATGTAAACTGTTGGTTCCATGTTTCATGAGCTAAAATAAGACCCCAGAAATGTTCCATACGCACAAAAAGCTGATTTCTCACATTTTTTGCACAAATTTGTTTACATCCCTGTTTAGTGAGAATTTCTGCCAAGATAATCCATCCACCTGACAGGTGTGGCATATCAAGAAACTGATTAAATGGCATGATCATTACACAGGTGTACCTTGTGCTGGGGACAAAAACCCATTCTAAAATGTGCAGTTTTGAGTGTACAGAAATATGTGATGAGATCCTGAGGCCCATTTTTTAAAGTTATCTGTGACCAACAGATGCATAATTAATTTATTTCAATTGACTGATTTCCTTATGAACTGTAACTCAGTAAAATCTTAAATTGTTGCGTTTTGTATTTTTGTTCAGTATAGAAGAACACTAGTCTTACCTTACTGCATACATTTCTGCCATAGCTCAGTTGCTAGCCAGTCTGGCTCACACCCGGGCAGGTATTCCTGATGCTATTGTCACCATGGGAGCTGTTGGTCACCTAGTCTTACCTTACTGCATACATTTCTGCCATAGCTCAGTTGCTAGCCAGTCTGGCTCACACCCGGGCAGGTATTCCTGATGCTATTGTCACCATGGGAGCTGTTGGTCACCTATGTGCTCACCTGTATTCTGAGGAGGAAGAGGTAAGGATGGGACTTGTGGTGTGGGGGAGCATTCCTGTCTATGACTATTGCCTGAAATCTTATTTGGAGAATCTGAACTGCTCTTGACTTCAAGTAATGACACTAAATGATATGACTGACTGAAGAATTTAACTTAACAGACTATCAAGATAATTAATTCTACAACCATCAAATGCTATCCAACTTTACATATTTCAGGTTACGATGTGCAGATTTTTGATACAAGCATTGTGGTAAAATCTTGAATATCTTCAGGTGCGAACGGCATCTTCAAGTGCCCTCGGCTACCTCACCTTTAACCGTCACGCACATCGCCTCTTGTTGGTGGAATGTCGAAACACTCCATCTATGTACAACCTTTTGACCCAGCATCTCATCGAGGATGCCAAGATCTCACACATTTTTACTGCAGAGTTCGAAAGGCAGAAAATAGTGGGGCTGCCATCACTAAGGTATGTTTGTTTTTTTTGCCCTAAAAAGCTATGCTTTCATATTTCTAGCTGGGATAACATCAATCATTTCTGTCCTTTTTTAAAAGTTTGGAGATAAATGGTGGCCCACCTGTTCCTCAGCGCAACAAAAAAGGTACATTTTGTTATGCTGTACATAATTATTTGAATCTATTTCATATAATAAAAAGTCGCAATCGTCTTTTGTCGCCTCTACCTACGGCAGGTTTGTCCAAAAAGACAAGCCGCACTCCTGGCCTGTCAGTGTCTGCAGGCCACTTTGGAAGGACCAGCTCGGCTCCAGTTCTCCAGCTTCAACCCCAGAGGAGCAGGACAGCCAACCCCAAGGTTAGGCTGCAGGGAGAGGGGCCAACCCATAGCTCCCAGCCCACCCTGGAGTCACTGAGGCTGGATAAGGACAGCCAGTGGCCCTGGCAAAAGCAGTGACCCTGGAGGTCAGCCTAGGATCTAGCCTGACTGGGCTAGCTTAAAGTTGTAGTGAAATGATGACTCAGGGAGCCATTCTATTTATGTTCAAGATGAATATATTACATTGATATTATTAATGGGAATGACTGACTTAATGGTATAATATATTGGAAGTCGATTGAATAAAAAAAACGAAATGAAACACCTAACACAGAATGGAGTCCTTTCTGCCAGGATGTATTTCAAAAGTTTAATGGTAAATAGTAGGAATTATATGGATATGTACATAAGTGAACGTCAGTCCGTAACCCTCAGCTTTAATGGTGGAAGTTTGATAGCTGCCTCCTTCACTTCTGCTGTTATGTTCACACCCAGGGGAGCTCTAGAACACAAGGGGCAACAATTAAGCTATAGAACTGTTATCAATTGAAGTGAGTCATCTTTTTTTGGACTTACTTGGGCTCATAGTTGACCTCCTCAGTATGGGACAGGATGCCCTTTCCTTCCCTCAGTCTCTCAACTCCATTCCTGAAATAACGTGTGGTTGAATGCACTGGACTCCAAAGCCATATATAAGCTGTGTATTATAGCTTATTTGTCATGTTTTCTTTATTATATACAGTACCAGTCAACATTTGACACACCTACTCATTCAAGGGTTTTTATTTGTACTATTTTCTACAATGTAGAATAATAGTGAAGACATCAAAACTATGAAACAACACACATGGAACCTTGTAACCAAAAAAGTGTTCAAACAAATTAAAATATATTTTATATTCTTCAAAGTAGCCACCCTTTGCCTTGATGACAGCTTGGCACACTCTTGGTATTCTCTCAACCAGCTTCATGAGGTAGTCACCTGGGGCCTCATAAAACTGTGCAGAGGATTCACGTCAAAAGGTGGCTTACGGGCGAAACACAAAGTGCTTAAGCACAAAAATATAATGATTTATAACACAGTGCGCACCCACGTCGGTTTCCCTTTAACAAATCACAATCGACAAGAAATTTGCCGCACGTGAGCGAGCATTTTGTCCCACCCTTTTAACACCCAAAGTTGCCTATAAATAGTGAAACGCCCCTAATTAATATTCATCCATACTGACTGCATGATGGCAAATCGCAACAGAAAGGCTAAAAAAATACATTTCACCTAGTGTGAAATGGAAGTTCTTGAAGGGGAGGTTGAAGCAAGGAAAAAAATATATTGTTTGGTAGACACAGTGTGGCACATTGTCTGTGCAAGGTTAAGTGTTTGTGCTGCGGGGGAAAGGGGACACCATAACACAATCCCCTTTGAGCGACTTGCCAGTACTATATGGGAATCCCTCCTGAGTGGAGTAGGGGGACATGCAAGACGTACAGGATGATTTTGATTGTCAAAGCTACCCAATTGCCTAACACCTTCAGGTGTGGTAATTACCCTGATTGTAACTGACAATGACAGGGCCATTATCACATTGACAGTTCTGGGCAACGAACATGTGATAACATAAACTGCACTCGTATCTGTCCGACTGAGGCATCGTAAACGGCATCAGTTTAAACGTAATTTGTCCTACTGTTCACCTTTTATGAGAATAGATTTCATAACATGCAAGTATTGTTTAATAATTACAGATCCAATTAAATATGATTCCCGATTAAACTACAACATATTTGAGGGGTTATTTTGTAAAAACATATCTCCGTTTGTATTTATTATCCTAAATCATGTTTCTTGTGTGTTTTTATTTGTGTGCACTCCAGGGAACTCTTCATATATAATATGTGAGGTAATATTTCGATTTATTTTAAACAATGGTATCGATTTCAAAGTGTTTCTCGAGTTTCATCCATCTGCCTTTGGAGTCACCGTTTCTCATTTCTCCAGGTTATGTGCGTAGGTATGGGTCAAAGTGTCGGTGGAGGACTGCACATTCTCCTGTCAAGTTTGTTTTTTATAAATCCCAAAAAGTTTGCTTCGAAAGTGGTGTACGCCTTCTTTTGTGCCTGTGCAATGTTTTTAAATGAGGCCCCTGGAATGCATTTCAATTAACAGGTGTGCCTTAATTTATTTTCTTAATGCGTTTGAGCCAATCAGTTGTGTTGTGACAAGGTAGGGATGGTATACAGAAGATAGCCCTATTTGGTAAAATACCAAGTTCATATTAAGGCAAGAACAGCTCAAATATGAGAAACGACAGTCCATTACATGAAGGTCAGTCAATGTGAAAAATGTCAAGAGCTTTGAAAGTTTCTTCAAGTGCAGTTGCAAAAACAAAGCGCTATGATGAAACTGGCTCACAAGAGGACCGCCACAGGAAAGGAAGACCCAGAGTTACCTCTGCTGCAGAGGATAAGTTCATTAGAGTTAACTGCACCTCAGATTGCAGCACAAATAAATGCTTCAGAGTTCAAGTAACAGACACATCTCAACATCAACTGTTCAGAGGAGCCTGCATGAATCAGACCTTCATGGTCGAATTGCTGCAAAGAAACCACTACTAAAGGACACCAATAAGAAGGGACTTGCTTGGGCCAAGAAACACGAGCAATGGACATTCAACCGGTGGAAATCTGTCCTTTGGTCTGATGAGTCCAAATTTGAGATGTTTGGTTCCAACTACTGTGTCTTTGTGAGACGCAGAGTAGGTGAACGGATGATCTCCGCATGTGTGGTTCCCACTGTGAAGTATGGAGGAGGTGGTGTGATGGTGAGGGGGTGCTTTGCTGGTGACACTGTGATTTAGAATTCAAGGCACTATGTGAGACGATAGTCTTACTAAGCGCAAACTAGATGGGTTGGCCTATCATTTTTTCCCCAACAGAACAATGACCCAACACACCTCCAGGCTGTGTAAGGGCTATTTGACCAAGAAGGAGAGTGATGGGAGTGCTGCATCAGATGAACTGGCCTCCACAATCACCCGACCTCAACCCAATTGAGATTGTTTGGGATGAGTTGGGCCGCAGAGTGAAGGAAATGCAGCCAACAAGTGCTCAGCATATGTGGGAACTCCTTCAAGACTGTTGGAAAAGCCTTCCAGGTGTAGCTGGTTGAGAGAATGCCAAGAGTGTGCCAAGCTATCATCAAGGCAAAAGGTGGCTACTTTGAAGAATCTCAAATATATTTTAATTTGTTTGAACACTTTTTTGGTACCTACATGATTCCATATGTGTTATTTCATAGTGTTGATGTCTTTACTATTATTCTACAATGTAGAAAATAGTAAAAAATGAAGAAAAACCCTTGAATGAGTAGGTGTGTGTGTGTATATATATATATATATATATATATATATATATATATTTTTTTTTAAATTAGTTATACTATTTTGATATTGATTACTGCACTGTTGGGTAGAGCATGCAAGTTAAGCATTTCACTGTACTTGTGCATGTGACAATAAAACTTTAACTATATATTTTCAAAACCAAAATAACTAATAGTCTTCTACATACCATGCGATCATGACTCCATTGTCAGTACAAAACTTGGATGGAGGACAAAGCAAATGTAATCCAGTGGTGTCTGTGACAATCTTCAAAATCTTTCGGATGTACTGGTTACTGGCAACTCCTCCTGACACCACCTAACAGAGCAAAACATTTAGGACACCGTATGGACACCATACAATTGTTTGTAGAAATACTGTGCCTTCAGAAAATATTCACACCCCTTGAGTTTTTCCAAATTTTGTTGTGTTACAGCCGGAATGTAAAATGGATTAAATTGAGATTTTGTGTCACTGGCCTGCGCATAATACCCCATAATGTCAAAGTAGATTTATGTTTTTCAAAATTGTTACAAATTATGCAAGCCTATATAAATTCAGGAGTAAACATGTGCTTAACAAGTTGCATGGACTCACTCTGTGTGCAATAATAGTGTTTAACAGGATTTGATTACCTCATCTCTACCCCACACATACAATTATCTGTAAGGTCCCTAAGTTGAGCAGTGAATTTCAAATACAGATTCAATCACAAAGACCAGGGAGGTTTTGCAATGCCTCGCAAAGGGTTGTAGTACAGAGCCAAAACAAAACAAAAAGTGTCACTGCCCCAAAACTTTTGGAGTTCATTGTACACCGAGTATACCGAACAGTAGGAGCACCTTCCTAATATTGAGTTCCTCTTGGCCTCAAGACAGTGTCAATTCATCAGGGCAAGGACTTTACAAGGTGTCAAAAGTGTTCCACAAGGATGCTTGCCCATATTGACTTCAATGCTTCCCACAGTTGTGTCAAGTTGACTGGAAGTCCTTTGATTGGTGAAACATTCTTGACACACACAGAAAACTGTTGAGTGTGAAAAACCCAGCAGCGTTGTAGTTCTTGACACAAACCAGTGCACCTGGCACCTACTACCATACCCTGTTCAAAGGCACTGAAATATTTTTTATTTCCCATTCACCCTCTGAATGGCGCACACACACACACACAATCCATGTCTCAATTGTCTCAAGGCTTAAACATCCTTCTTTAACCTATCTCCTCCCCTTCATCTACACTGATTTGAAGTGGATTTAACAAGAGACATCAATAAGGGATAGCTTTCGCCTGGATTCTATGTCATGGAAAGAGCAGGTGTTCTTAATGTTTTGTTTACTCAGTGTATATTAGTGCTTTATTCTTGTTCATTTTTTACAAATGTTAGTATTTCTTCTTCCACTTTGACAGAGTATTTTATGTAGATCATTGACAAAAAATGACAATTAAATCCACAACAAAGTGGAAAAAGTCATGGGGAGTGAATACTTTCTGAAGGAGATCATTCAATGCAATATTGTGGATTAGATCATCTTGATAGCTGTGAAAACCCCTATCCAATGATTGGATTTCACTCACCAGTGTTGGATTGCAGGAAGGCAGAAGGTCTTTGGCCTTACAGAACAAAATGGCACGATGTGTGCGCTTGGCAATGTGAGAGGCCACTGCGTGCTGCGTAGCAGCAGCTATGTCATTAACACATGACAACAAAGTTCCCTGCTCCACACCTTGGATGAAAAAAAACATGTAGGTGCATTTTCACACAAAACTTGTCTTTTGGTATTTGTTTCATTAGTCCATTGTTGATATAGTCCCAAAATGTTTTGCATATCAGCAATCAAGGATCAAGATATAACTTTCAAAATAAAGAAATATAGCTGGGATTTCTGTATTTTGAAAGTTATACATCTCGAAACCTTGATGGCTGGCTGACATGCAAAACATGTTGGGCCGATATCAACAATGGACTAATGAAACAAATACCAAAAGATTGTTTTTTGGTGGAATTGTCCTTCAATTTAAGTGATCTGATTCTATTAGTTGATTAAGGAAAGGTTATGATATAAATGCATATTATATCTTTATGAATTATTTATTACCTTCCTCTTCCTCTTTTTTCTGTATTGACATCGTCACCTGGTTTCGCAGACCAGCAAATGAGAAGTTACAGTCATAGTGCGCTCCCATTGGTGGCTTGAAGAGAAACTTCAACCTGTTTCCATCTCGAGCCAGAATCTCTATTGCTTGACCCCCACTTATCATGGAGCACTTTGGGTGTTTGATGAGTGACAAACGTCTTGCCACCTGTGAACACACAAATGTCACAAATTCAAGGCCAAAAAAACCCACCGGCCTCTTAAGTGTTTTCTAAAAAGTTATACTCTTTACCTTGTCCATAGTGTCCCCTGGAGCTTCATCCAGTGTTTGACCCAGGAGAAGAAAGTCATCGATTCCTCTGGCCAGAGCCAAGAGAGAGTGACCTCCGGAGACTAGGAGGACAAGGAAGGGGAATACTACAGGCTGGAGCATCCTGACTGTCAGGGCATGGGCCTCCATGTGGTGGATGGGGATGAAGGGCTTCTGGTGTAGCTTTACAAAGTTCAGGCTAAAGTCCAGGCCTATCCCCAGACTCAGGGCCAGGCCCGGCTTCACTGTGGTGGCTACAGCAGACAGTTGACTCTGGGTGACGCCACTCCTCTCCATGGCCTCCTGGACAATGCGGCCTATGTTCTCTCTGTGGAGCCGCTGGGCAACAGTGGGAATAATCCCACCAGTCCTACAATCAAATACAAATGGAGAACATGATGACCTTTGCAAGGTTTTATCTTGATTCTTGACCATGGGGGGCATTGCACTGATAAATAAGACAATCACTTTTGTTGAATGAACATGAAAAAAATACAAGATTGTACCCACTTCAGGTGCACCTCTTTTTGTGAATGAAGAGATTCTCCAAGGATTAAGCCTGTTTCATCCATTACAGCCGCACCTGTCTCGTCACAGCTTGTCTCAATGCCGAGAACAAGCCGGGAACTCATTTTTCTTCTAAAAGCACATTTGCTTAAAATCTTGGCTCTAAACATATGTGTGCCCTGTTGAGCCGAAGCTTTAAATGCAAACATTTTATTTCACTAAACCCGATTTTCCTGCACTAGCCAAAATACATGCTTAAATTACTGAAATTTGGTAAGCACCGCTATCCGTAGAGATTCGCAAGAGGCGAGGAAAATAGCTCTGCTACTAGGGACCATTACGATGGTCTATTAGTATTTTCTAAAGGTATGTCATTCATTAATAACTTGATTTTAAGTCTCACGACAATGCCACTGTCAGTGACAATTAAATACGTTTGCATTTGTCGCAAATGCTAAAATTGCGGTGCTCCACGACCTCACGCTTGTACTTCTGAGGAGCTTGTGTCACATGTAAACAATTCCTCCATGAAACATCAAATAGTTTTCTAGTTAGGTGCAGTTACATTTTTCCGAGTTGAAAATTTGAAAGAACATTTCAAAATGTTTTGCGGATATCGACGGGAATATGTTTTAATTAAATAACTACTTTTTTTATTAACCTAGAAAACAAAACTGTGGGTGTCTCTGAATAGTGATAACCTTTGTTTCAGGGGGAAATTATATGCAGTTGGACATCAACAAGCATTTACGGAAATGTTGGATGAAATATCACTTTTTACAGCTCTAATCAAACCTGGTCAACAAGGCACATTTAATTCGGCAATCAATATGCGATAGGAATTCAAAGTGTGTACTTGTTGTATTTTGTTCGTCTGATGTTAAAGTATCCTCACATCTTTTCGGCACTGCATCCAATGTTTATCTTATTTGGATGATTTTGCAACTACGGGCACTCGGGGTAGTACATTTTTAACATTTTATAGAATGTTTTATTTTTAAATTCTTTAGATGTTAAATTCACACGACAATCACCCCATTCTTTTTTTAACACCTCTCTATCAAGAATTTTGACATTTTCAAAAGTATTTTATACCTACATTTCACTTTTGCCCTTGTCCCTGACCCAGAATGTTGAGCTTCTACTGTTTTTCTATGGGAAAACATTGTATAATGTGTAATTATTAATGTTAGAAAATAGGGAGAAAGATTCCCCAAAGACAAGAAGAAAGGGAACTGAAGGGAACTCCAAAGAACTTGAGAAGGATTTTATTTTATTGTTTCAAAATGCCATCATTGCAGAGTTAAAGCAAAAATATCAAAAAATGTGCATTGCCAAGGACAAACAACTGGCTTAAAAAATGCTTAGAGGCAACATCCTGAGAAAATATGGCCTGGTCAAAGCCGCAAACGGATCATTTGAATTTTCAGCAAAAGCAATGAGGGCAAATGAAAACAGGTCAACAAGTCTTCAATACTCCAGGAAAAAGCAGTGTAACATAATTAGCACAGCCACAGAAGAGAAAATCACTTGATTTTATGAACGTGATGACAACAGTAGAGCAACAAAAGGGGAAAAGGACACACTAAGAAGGAAAAATAAGAAAAAGCAGAAGCGCTTCTTTAATGGCATAATTCAGAAACTTTTCCTACTATGCATTCTTTAGAATACGTCCTTTTTGGGTTGTCAAGCTAACAGTCCAGGATAGGGACACATGCCTCTGCAAAACCTACGCCAACCTCCAGTTCATGGCAGACCAACTACAGTATCACAGCAGTCACTGTTATATATCTCAAAGGCGATAAAGAGCATCGAGGCCCTCCCACCAGATCACCTGGAGACAATCTGTGGGACAGTGAAGATACACCAGGTAATAGTTGTGGGTTATTTTATGTCAAATCTTCCATTTGTTATACAAACATTATCACTACACTATGTATCACTAGACTATGCTATCATTACATATTTTGAATGTGCATAACTTTTAGAAATCATTTTTTCCAGATCGTCAGCGACAGTCCAGAGGATACTCAGTTGCTTCTGTTCCTTTCCACATCACTGCACTCCACAGACTGTGACTCTGTTTGAAAAAATAGAGGCAGACCAAGATGGAAAATCCAACACATCTCACAGCGCCTTCCAGCCCGTTGAAGATCAAAGTGAAGCATTGATTGGAAAGTGGTGTGGGGTGGAGTGTGATCAGGACGTTTACCCTGGCATCGTGCAAGACGTTCACACAGAGAGTGGTGCTCTTGTTAAAACCATGAGTCGCGTTGGCCCCAACCGTTTTTTTGGAGGCCGATGAGAGACAACATCATATGATACAGACCACAGCATGTGCTTGGACTTGCCCTTGAACCCCGACCCTGTGACCAAGAGGTACATGGAGCTGGATGGTTGGTCTGAGAGGAACGTGGCCCTATTTCTAAGCCTTAGATACTCATATACAGTACAAAGCAGGACATAAAATCATGCATTAAATAAAACATGTGCAGCTCTCAATGAACTTTTCCCTCAATATATAGGTGCTGGAAGTTCTAGTTGTTGCATCTAAGTGTAGTCAAAGACAAAACATTGTTCTCATGTTAAAAAGGTGCTAGTTCCAGTGTTTTAGAATCTTACTTTGTCTTTTATTATTTAAATGTTTAAACAATGGTTGTGGTTCAAAATGTTAGCAATAAAATATTGTTTTCCTACGTAATTTTTTTTTACATATACTCATTTATTCAGAAATATGTGTTGTGGTCTATGTATAATTTACATTGATTGATCATTTACATTGATTGATTTGTTTTAGATAGGGAAATCATATGGTTGTTATCATAATCTCACAAAAAGGTTGGGTGGAAATATCTTATTTTTCATAAATGTTTTCAGCTGTCACCAAGGCAAGTTTATACATTCAGGCGTCGTGTTGAATTATTCATTTTAGGAAAACCTTAATCACTAAAAATAATATTCAATACAAGTTCATGTACACATAATAAATGTGTTAAAAATAAGTTCATTTCATTTTCAACTAAAATGGATGATTAATGATATGATGCAAATTACATTTGTCTGGCTGTCTGGGAAAAATGACAAAAATAGTACAAATGCAGCCGTTTTCAGATATTGTTTCTAGACAAATCAAAGACAAAATACTGGTAAAATGGTGTTTGAATATGTTTAACTTGGCCAAAGTGCCCAAAGTTGCAGAATCACCCATTTTATGTAAACATTGTCTGGATCGGAGTTCTTTGGCCAGATTTGTGGTTGAAAATCTTTTTAACACAGGTACTATGTGAAATGGAGCCACAGTCCAAACGCATCAAATAATCTGAGTGTGACATAGACTCCTGGGTCGCTAATCCTGTGCTGTCCAACGTTCACTCACATGACGCTGAGCTAATCGAGGCCTTTGCAGCTCCCATCGTCAACAAGAAAGAAACCTCTCGTTTGATAAAGGAGTTTGCCACATCAAGAGAGTACGGGGCATGCAAGGATAAGGGCAACCCTCACCCTCTGGAGATCATTATATGCCTTGCCAGTGATGCACCAGACATTGACTGCAGTAAGGACATGCACATATCTGATCTGTCGCCCTCAGGTAGAATAAACTGTGGAGGTCTAGGGGACCTTTTCCTGGTCAAGACACCAGCATGCCCTCCTTTGACCAGATCAAAGTCCTATTATGAGGACAAGCAAGTGACGGTGGCACTAAAAGGCCAGCTGTTCACCTCCTCTATGAAAGCCAAGATGCAGGACTACATGGCTGCTGTGGCTGCAGCAAGAGCAGGGCAGGAGAGAGGCATGGAGGCTGTAGGGGCTGCAGTCGTTGAGCCCGAGGCAGTGAGGATTGTTGCTGCTGGAAAGGCTTTCACCCACTTAATCACGCTGTCATGGTCTGCATTGACCTTGTGGCACGTGGGCAGCGTGGTGGGGCCTACACCCATGATAAGTACCCCTCCTGCCAGTTTGTTTTGCCCGACTCCTCACCCTCTGAAATACATGTCGCCAACCATCCATGCCAACCTGCGGGGTCCTGCGGGACAAGGACAGTGCAGAGGAGAGCGGTCAGCCGTACATCTGCACCGGGAACAACCTGTATGTAACTTGAGAGCCTTGTATTTTTTTGTGCCACGCTGCTAGTCCAGTCCAGGAAGTCTTCTATGGAACAGCCTCTATCGATGTGGCATTTGGGACTAAATATAAAATCGATGCTCAAAAATATCAGACTCACCGCTTTGAGGTTTTCAAATGAGTTTTGAGCAAACAGTACCAAAATTAATTCCTAAGGTTCACATAATTGTTACAGGAATGCTCTACCTTTATAATTGGATAGTCTCACATGTCAGATTACTATGCACACACGGTTTAGGAATAAGATCAAGGTGTAACGACATTTTGGATTACATAAATTTTCACTTTATTGCATTTCATTTTAAACAAAGCTTTTGCCACTGTGACATCACTTAAAAGCATTCACAGCTTGTTTTTATGCTCATCTCCCACTGTAGTCAGTGCATGTCAAAATATGGGTTTCCATCCATTTCCCTCAATAAATTTAGCCAGTTAAGACATACACACTGCTTTTAAGGGCACAAATGTTTTAATGATGTTAGATACAGGGGCTGACAAAGCTCCAAGAATACCGTGGATAAGCCATGACCAAACAGAACAGGACTAGCTGCCTTGGTAATACCATCCAGGAGATCTCCTAAACAAGTACAGCTACATGAATATAGGTACATAGGCAAACCGTAGACCCCTCTCAGTAAACACTTTCATCTGACAAAACATCTTATGAAAAATCATCAAGAAAGACATGAACCTATACATACAACTATATACACTGAAAAAAATGCCTGCCCTATATAACTGAGTAACAATGAGAAATGATTCATATACCAAGGAAATCATACAAAATGTGTATTTCATATTGTTCAGTTCTTTTCAGCAATGATAACCCATCTAAAAATAAGTGTCAAACATTGAACCATAGGCTCCTACTTTTATGGAGAAATTATCTTTAAAAATGCATCTGATATTTCCAAGGCTTTCGGTTACGATGAGAAACATTTATTGTAACAAGGAGGAACGCAATCTTTGTCACTGTGTGAAGTGAGGGCAAACAAAAACAGAACAAAAAAAGCTCCACTTTTTAAACATGGGCCAGCCCAGGTCTATGTAGATTAAAAATAATAATAATTAAATATTTACTTAAGTTAGTAATGCACATGGAATTATCGTCGATCTCCAAGTCTCCCACTATAGTTTAACCTGGCGTATCTAAACAATGAGTGACAATTACACATAACGTACAAAACTGCTCAGTACAAACTCCAGTGGTACAGAGTAAATAGGGTTAACTATTCATCTTGCTATGAGCCAATAGCTCCTTTGAGAGTTTGTCACACCACTGACTCTCAACACTCAGCTTAATACTTGTTGATGCCAAAGATGCGGACTCCGTGTAGTTGTGGCAATTTGGGGATCAGCACACTCAAAAGGGAGGCAGTGTTTATGACAAAGTGTGTAGTGTCGTACTTCGTGTAGAAACTTGCAAGAAAATATCTATAGGGGGAGAAAAAAAGACAAGTTAGCAAATGTGTCAGTTAAAAAAAGCTCTGCAACATGGTAAACAGTTGGAATTTATAGGGCTGGTTTCCCAGACACAGATTAAGCCTATCCTGGACTAAAACACATTCTCAATGGAGGATTTAAGTGGTTTTTAGTCCAGGACTAGGATTGATCTGTGTCCGGGAAACCGTCCCATACAGTTTGCAATTATTTCTGCATTGGATGCTAAAATGGGTATCTAAAGCCAATGGCCAAAAATGTAACCTCTTGTTCTAAATGACGGGAGGCGACGTACAAAATGATTGGGGAGATGGTGAAGAATTTTCTGGATGATGTGAACTGCACGCCGTAGTCCAACTGTTCCCAATGTGTCAGGAGCCGGGCTTTGCCTTGGTCTGGGGTCTCAAACGGAGTGCCTTTCACTGCATGCATGAAGACATACATCCCCTGCAAGACAGACACACAGTGAATGAGTCCAAATCTTGATGACGAGAGACAGTCCACTAAGACAAGACAAACTAATCATAAAGTAGCAAATGGTGCCTGAGACTGAGGGTAGATGTTGCAGCACAACTACGTGTCCTTTTGGTTCATTAAAATAAAATGTTTATTTGAATTCATCCTTCCTTGGAATGAGTTGGGATAGAATCGGAACTGTATTTATGCTAAGAAGCGGAGTGCGTGTGAAATCTGCTTACGGGTGCAAAGCTGACCAAAGCCTCTCACAATTACCTCAACTGATACTTTATGAACTACTAGGTCATACGTGGGACATTGGGAGTGAGTATATTCTGGTTATTCACTTCCTACGTTCCTTTACAACACTTGGCACTGAGAACATCAGGTCATTTGAATGAGAATGCTACATTCTATTAAATAACAGGGTCTGTAAAAAGTCTTCATATACCAGCTGAATTAGCAGTTAATGGCAAGCGAAAGATACAGTAAACAATAAGCTGCTGAACTGAAATAGCAGGATATTGTGGTTCCCTTTTAATGGCCTTCCTTAGGGCCATGATACAGAAGACTTTTCCAATATGGGGACAACAGTTAAACTTAGTGAGTTGTCATGTCAGTGACCTTGTTTCTTTATTCAACAGATTGTGCAAGGAACAATGAGAGGCCAGTGCAATGAGGAAGCAACAATTGTCTAGGCAACAACTTTGAAGGAAGGGGGGGGTTTACCATGATATGGCTGAAAGTAAGAAGAACAAACTGGTGATAGGCTATTAAAGTGTGAGAAGATAAATGACTTACAAAATTGTGTATAATATTTGTGAGAGTCCACACCACAGGTACACTGAAGAAGGGTATGCTCAAGAGCACAATGTGAAGCATTCCAACACCGAGGGCATAGGTGAGCCAGATCCCTCGACTGTTCATGACCCGAGTGTTGGGGTTCACCTCACTGTGCGCTACGCCAACATTCATTTTGTTTCTGTGAACAAGAGGAGTATGAGGATTGTGTTACTGATGAATACACCTTATTCCTTTGAAAACATCACAAAAATGTGTCACTCATAAATTATCCCAACAGGGAGCCAATTACTACTGCAATACACAAAGTTCATAGCCTGCAGGTACAGGATAGATTACGCAAATAAAATGAACATGATCTGCTTAGGCTATGTAGTACATTTTCACCTTTCTTGCACAACAATACCTCTTGCTGTTGTTTTCAGACAAATCATTAAAATTACGCTTTCCACAACATGACATATTGTAACCTATTTGGACTTTAAATTGTCTGAGAGTTGCTTTTCAGACCATTGGTTGGCTTGAGATTTAAAGTTTGAAGTTGCGTCATAAATTCTCAGATTTCTCAAGTTCTTGATAATGGTGATGTCGAAAAACGTAACTGTGGGCAAGTAGCTATCCTTGTTTATATACCAGTATGCTTGGAATAGGGTTTGCTGGTATCTCAGCCATTTGGAGAAAGTGTGTAGCATTTTCGCTTTCAAGCATTAAAGGGGAAACCAACCTATTCACTTGCAAATGTCCCATGAGGGTCATGCATTCAAAAGCAGCTGCACAGAGGCTTTTCATTTGAAAAGTGCAGCAACAATGCTATGGCAGACACTTGCTTGCTCTGATGACCTTCCCACCGATTCTTATTACCCTGTTAAATGGAATCTGATCTGTTCTCTAGAGCACCAAACAATATTCCCTAAAATGTTCCCTAAAACCCGTAATATTAAAAGGCAAAGATGGACTCTATAAAGCATATACAGTGCATTCAGAAATTATTCAGACCCCTTTACTTTTTTCAAGCTGTTACATTAAAGCCCTGTTCCAAAATTGATTAAATTGTATTTTTTCCCTCAATCTATGCACAATACTTCATAATGACAAATCAAAAAAAGTATTTTTTTTTCTTTCTGCAAATGCATAAAAATAAACTGAAATCACATTAACATAAGTATTCAGACCATTTACTCAGTACTTTGTAGAAGCACCTTTGGCAGTGATTAAAGCCTTGATTCTTATTGGGTATGACGCTACAAGCTTGGCACACCTGTATTTGGAGAGTTTCTCCCATTCTCTGCAGATCCTCTCAAGCTCTGTTAGGTTGGAGCATTGATGCACAGCTATTTTCAGGTCTCTTCAGAGATGTTTGATCGGGTTCAAGTCTGGCTGGGCCACTCAAGAACATTCAGAGACTTGTTCCGAAGCCACTCAGCGTTGTCTTGGCTGTGCGCTTAGGGTCATTGTCCTGTTGTGAGATGAACCTTCGCCCCCAGTCAGAGGTCCTGAGCGCTCTGGAGCAGGTTTTCGTCAAGGATCTCTGTACTGTGCTCCATTCATCTTTCCCTCGATCCTGACTATTCTCCCAGTCCCTGTCGCTGAATAACATCCCCACAGCATGATTGCTGCCACCACCATGCTTCACCGTAAGGATGGTGTCAGGTTTCCTCCAGACGTGACGCTTGGCACTCAGGTCAAAGAGTTCAATCTTCGTTTCATCAGACCAGAGAATCTCATTTCTCATGGTCTGAGAGTCTTTAGGTGCCTTTTGGCAAACTCCAAGCGGGCTGTCATGTGTATTTTA
Organism: Oncorhynchus tshawytscha; assembly: GCF_018296145.1. Lineage (NCBI taxonomy): Eukaryota > Metazoa > Chordata > Actinopteri > Salmoniformes > Salmonidae > Oncorhynchus > Oncorhynchus tshawytscha. The sequence continues at coordinate 10,364,149 of NC_056454.1, read as the reverse complement.
CTGAGGAGTGGCTTCCGTCTGGCACTCTACCATAAAGGCCTGATCGGTGGAGTGCTGCAGAGATGGTTGTCCTTCTGGAAGGTTATCCCATCCTCACAGAGGAACTCTGGAGCTCTGTCAGAGTGACCATGGGGTTCTTGGTCACCTCCCGGGACCAAGATTTAGTACCCTTTCCCAAATCTGTGCCTCGACACAATCCTATCTCGGAGCTCTGCGGATAATTCCTTTGACCTCATGGCTTGGTTGTTGCTCTGACATGCACTGTCAACTGTGGGACTTTATATAGACAGGTGTGTGCCTTTCCAAATCATGTCCAATCAATTGAATTTACCACAGGTAGAGTCCAATCAAGTTGTAGAAACAGCTCAAGGATGATCAATGGAAACAGGATGCACCTGAGCTCAAATTCAAGTCTCATAGCAAAGGGTCTGAATACTTATGTAAATAAGGTATCTTTGTTTTTAATAGGTTTGCAAAAATGTCTAAAAACCTGTTTTTGCTTTGTCATTATGGGGTATTGTGTGTAGATTTTAAGGGGGGGGGGGGATTATGTAATCCTTTTTAGAATAAGCCTCTAATGTAACAAAATGTGTGAAAAGTCGAGGGGTCTGAAAACTTCCCGAATGCCCTGCATAAAATGCTTGGAGGATTGATTGTACATTAAACTTTCTCCATTTCCGTATAAATAACAGACATTGTTGACATTGAGTGAATGTGTTCAATGTTTCTTTTGTCGGAGAGCTAACTTGTTGCCAATGATGTTTCCTAGGAATTTGTAGTCCTCCACTCGCTCAATGATCTGTCTGTTCATCTCCAGTGGTGGGGATGGTAGGTTGGTCTCTTCTGTAGTCAATGACCAGGTCTTTGGTTTTGGTTGCATTGAGGTCCAGGTAGTTCTGTATTACACCACAGTAAAAACATGTCCATTTCAGCCTCGAGGTGCCCTTCTGAGTTGCCTGCTGTGTCCATAATTACTGTGTCATCTGAATACGTGATGAACATCATCTCTGGGTCTGAGCTCCTAAAACAGGTGAGATGAGGGAACCTTGTGGTGATTCTGTAAAGATGGTTCTGGACAAGCTGCAATGAGACAATTGAATCTGACCAGCTGTTATCTATTTGTCAGAAAGGAGAGGACCCAGAGAATCAGATGTGGATTGACATTCATGTTCTGGAGCTTTTAACCCATTAAGTGAGGACTATATTAAAAGGCACTTGAGAAATCCACAAATACCATTCTGACGCATGTCTTGGGTTTCTCCAAGTGGGTGTAGGCACAGTGCAGTAGGGACTGAACTGCATCATCAACACCCCTGTGCCGCTTGTAAGCAAACTTGAGTGTAGGCAACCACTAAGGTTGTCTGGCCATGATACTTTATCCTTTTAAATAAAGCATCTTCATCTTTTAGTTGAAGCTCAACATTTGTTACAGTGTGTGACATGTTAGGTCAGAGTTCAGCTCCTTCTTTTCCATTGCAAAGTCATATTGGTCAAATCTACAACAAACAAACAAAAAACTTGAGTTTCTCTGCCAAGCCAACAAAATCTTTTTATTTTGGAGCAGGGGACAGTTGGGTGTTGTTAAAGCCTGCCAGTGTTTTCACACTCTCCAAGCACCTCTGGCTTTACCTTCCTGAAAGAGCCTTTCCACCTTATCCTTGTACACTCACTCACTCTTGGCCCGTTTCATCTGTTTATTTAATTTGGATTGAATTAGTTTACCTTCAATCTTGTTGCCAGTGGTAAATGCTATTTTCTTTTCAGATCCTTTGTGATCATGGGTTTTTTGTTAGAAAATAACTTTTAAGTTTTGGAAGGAACAATAATATCCTCAGAGAATTTGTGGCCTCAAGACTTGCTCCCTCTGAACACACTCCAGTCTGCACAGTCAAAGCAGCCCTCTAAGGTCTCACTGGCATCATTCTCCCATTTTCTGACCACATCTTCCCGTTGTAGTTTGGTGCAATAGGCTGGGATTAGATGTATTGTGATCTGCGGTACTAAGGGGTGGTTTTTAATAGCTTTTTATGCATTCTTTAATTTAAAAAATAAATACAAAAATCCATAAACATATTAAGTCTTATGTATTATAGGTGTATGTATATATGTCCCTCATCTTTCATCGGCGATAAACAAAATCCTTCAAATAAAATAAGATACTGTAGCTGTTTAGCACAGATCCATACAGCTATGGGTGCCTCCACCCGATCATGCTAACGTTAGATAGCGAATTAGCACAGGTGGTGCCTGTCTTCCATCTGTTTTCCATAACATGGAGATATGGCCATGTGGGAACACTAACCCTATAAAATGTGTATATCCACTTAAATACTTTTCAAAAAACAAAAAGGTTCTCACTGACATGAAAGATAAGATCCTTATGCTTCAAGCCATGCGTGAAAATGTTCAGACCGAGCGTCGGGGCTTTTAACAAAACGCCCCCGTACAGAAGATGCCTTCATCCAATGACTTATGTTTAATGCAATGGAACTGAGAGTCACGATCAATGGCTAATTTCTAGTTAGCTTAGCCGCACTAGCTAACATTAGCTAGGTATCTACCATTACTTTCACATGTCTTTAAGTGCCAGCTAACGACTCCGCTGGAAACTAAGTAGCTAGCTTACTTTAGCCAACAGCCAAGCTCCAGCTACTTTCAACAAGTCAAGTGAAGTATTGTATGCTTGAAACAACACCAGTTGAATTGCTAACTTGCTAGCTAGATATTTTTTCGTGAAAATAGCAATACATAAGTCACAATATTTGCATATCAATAGTGTTATCAAATATTTTACCAAACAGTCAACACAGATATTGTCATGTACTTACTGGAGTACCTTGTTATGAATCGGTTTTTAAACGTGGCAGTAAGAACGACAGAAGGCCAAGCTCCCCTTCACTAGCGGCACAAACGATGACGTCACTTTTGAGTTGCAATTAGGAATCCAAAAAAAAATAAAAGCCAGCCTTTCAAAACATTGCAATGTGGATAACTCATTCAAAGATATTATATTTGAATCAATGTCATTTTTTTTATTGTGCGTATAAGCAAATGCAAAGAGGACTTTATGGAAACAATTATACAAATATGCTCCTAAATAAAATAAAAAATAAGACCACTCTCGAAAAATACAATGTTCAGGTTGGTATGTTCAAATCATTGGGGTGTAGAGAAAAAACGATTCTATGTGCTGAGGTAAAAGTGGGGTTGGGAATACTTAGTTGGGTCTATAGTACCTATATATGCAGTTATTTCATGGAGACTGAGGTCTAAATACCCATCAGCACTTTCTACTCCACTCACTCCATTGGTCCCAATGCAATACACTTTGGGTCTATAAATTACATATTGGCTTATAGAGAAAAAAAAACAATTTTATGTGCCGTAGTAAAGGTGTGGTTGGGATTACACAGTAGGGTCTGTAGAATATTTTTTGGTGTTATTATTACTTGGGGGACTGAGGTCTAAATACCAAGCAACACTTTCTATTGCACTCACTCCATTGGTCCCAAGCAAAACACTATGGGGCCAATTCCGACCCTTGTTAAGCAGTGCATAAATGGAACATAATTAACTTTATATGCACTTTTCTCTATGGCCCTGATTCCGACCCAAGTTAAGCGCATGTAAATGGAACGTTATTCCCTTTTATGTACTTTTCTCTCTGTGTATTCTGACCTTGAATTTAAGTATGAGTTATTCACCCGCTATTAATTCATGGTGGAGATCTAAGAATTTAAGGTGTGGTGGATGTGTCTACAGATAAGTCGTATTCTGACCTTGACTTAATGCCCTCATAATTCCACCACCTTACGTGCAAGGAAACCATGAATAAGGTAGAGTGAACCTGCCGGTTCCAAGTGGGAAAAGGTATCTACTTTTTCCCCCTGATATAAATAACAGCATTCTCCATGCACCTTAAGAGCTATTGATAAGAGCTAGGTAAATTAGTAAGGTAAAGGGGATTGTAAATACACATAGCAATTGTTTTAGAGAATTATTCCTTATTATTTCTGGAGATGAATGTGAAACCAGCCATATGGAAGCAAATTGAAAATAATATCAACATGAGGTATTGCAGCCCCTTTTCCACAGTGAAATAGGTGCCGTTATTCAGAATTTGATTTGTGTGCCCTCATAATTTGCGTGGATGAAATTTGGACACTCAAGCTATAGGCTTCTGTTGGGCTGAACCTGCTGAGAGGATGTATGCACTTTAGAATGTTTTAATTATAGACTATGCCCAGGCTTTTCTCTATTTTATTTGACAAATTGTATCATGTTAAATTTTAGCCACTTTCGGAAGCCACCGTCACATAACTGTCAGTGTTTTAGTGTTTGTTTTCTTCAATTTGTAGTTTATCTTTTTGCATCATTCTATTCTATTCCATTTAACTTTCTTTGTTTTTCCTGAGGGTCGCTAGCGTTAGTGGATCATATTATGCTAACATTGTGCAATAATTTGGGACATGCAGCCAATTTGAATCATTATGGAATCATTATGAAACCTGGTGCATGGTTCACAACTACACCGTTGTCATACAGTTCCATGATTAGTGACAGACTATTGTTCAACCCCTATGGTACACTTTTATCCACCTTCCAATGTTCCATGGATTGAACTTGAATATGACAAAAGTCTGGATGAATTCAAACTATATTTTTTATTCCTCAATATATTATAGTGTATAAAGGCTCTCCAAATATTTTTTTGTATGATTCATACATACTTTCCTAACCCTTAAATTTGCCTAAATAATCTACAAGATCAGAGTATTTTAAAATCTACCAGTTGGTACTGAGGCGGAGACTAATATGCATATATTTAGATGGCTTTCTTTCATTGATCCCTATATTCTGACACTGTTCTCTCAATGTATTCTAGTGTCTGTTGACAAACTTCAAATGAAAGGTACACCACATTTATAGGGATGGCTTAAGATAAATGTACTGAAAACCCTATTGAATGAAAATGCCACAAGAAAATCTGTCGAATGAAATGTCTTCAGCGCGGAAGGGAACCACGCCTGCAAAGCCCGTTAAGCACCTGCATAAGGTGTCTGAATACTAACGACTGAGAAGTGCTGAGGAAAGGCGTGCATAGAAAAGGCTTACATTTCCATAGTTGGAATCGGCCACTACAGGCCTATAAATTACACATTGGCTGAAAAAATAAAATACTAATATATATGCCGAAGTAAAAGAGGGGTTGGGAGTACTTAGTAGGTTCTACAGAATCTATGTATGGTATAAAACATATATAGAAGTGCTCCTGAACCCCCCAATATGAAAACAAGTACTGCATTTAAATCAGCAGCAACGCTCCTAGGGGTGTAAACTCTGTGGATTTGGAAACTACAAATGAATGGAACCCCCTTTTACTGTGACACAATGTAGGTGCAATAAATTATAGGAAATACACACACACACAAAATAACATTGTGACCATTTAGGCTTGAAGAAATATACAAATGAATCACATCATATCTTATGGAAATACTTTAAATTATAGCTAGTATAAAATATATCAGTAATTGTGCACATTTGTCATCATTTTATTAATTTACAAAGTGTACAGGTCATAACTCTAAAAAAATCCATGACCCGGATGTACTTAGTTAGGAACTAACTTTCCAAACAGCCAATCACATGCCAAAGGTGTGAAGGCGCTAATTTGACCTCTTCCACCAGCAAGAATAAGGCCGTGACCTCCGCGATTTCCCTTCAAAATAAAAGTCCCGCAATGAAGATCGTAAAAAATCGATAAAAATGGTTGAATTTCATTACATTTTATGTGGAAATGTTAGCAAACTTAGAATTTTGTTTAACAATATGAAAAAAAGGGAAAAGTTAATTGCCTTTATAGCACAAATAATACTATATCAATGTTTTTATTGTTAACAGCTTTGAAAGTAATCATCCATTGCGACATCCATTTGACTTAATTGTGTATGCACACACCCATTTTGATTCTTGACGATTAACTTATACATACCACATGTGCTTAGTTCAACTATCATACCCAATCAGAACCCAAAATAAAAGCTTGCTTTATTCCAATGTTTAAACACTGTCTCAACGCTGTGCGTTACAAGGATGACATCCTCCTCCTTCATGTGGTATCCTTCCTGCAGGCCCATCCTGACATGACCCTCCAGCATGACAATGCCACCAGCCATACTACTCGTTCTGTGCATGATTTCCTGCAAGACAGGAATGTCAGTGTTCTGCCATGGCCAGCGAAGAGCCCGGATCTCAATCCCATTGAACACGTCTGGGACGTGTTGGATCAGAGGGTGAGGACTAGGGCCATTCCCCAAGAAATGTCTGGGAACTTGCAGGTACATTGGTGGAAGAGTGGGGTAATATCTCACAGCAAGAACTGAAAAATCTGGTGCAGTCCATGAGGAGGAGATGCACTGCAGTACGTAATGCAGCTGGTGGCCACACCAGATACTGACTGTTACTTTTGATTTTGACCCCCCCCTTTGTTCAGGGACACATTATTCCATTTCTTTTAGTCACATGTCTGTGGAACTTATTCAGTTTATGTCTCAGTTGTTGAATCTTATGTTCTTACAAATAATTGCACATGTTAAGTTTGCTGAAAATAAACGCAGTTGACATTGAGAGGACCTATTTTGTTTGTTGCTGAGTTCATTTAAGGACCACAAAATGAGCAGCACGCTCCTCTGGGTGAAACTCTGTGGATTTGGAAACCAGAAGTGGTCCTGACTAGAATGGACACCCTTTACCTGTGACAAAATGTTCAGAAAATTGTGTACATGGTGCAAAAAATTATAGGGGTACACACACAAAAAACATTGTTGACGATTTAGTCTTGAAAAAACAACTAATCAATCACATATCTTATAGAAATCATTTTATTATTCTTTGTATGATAACTAATCTGAAAAAATATAATAGCAACATGCAACTACTTCAATGATTAACTGAGTTACAGTTCATGTAAGGAAATCAGTCAATTGAAATAAATAAATTAGGCCCTAATCTATGGATTTCACAACTGGGCAGGGGTGCAGCCATGAGTGGGCCTTGGAAGGCATAGGCCCACCCACTTGGCAGCCAGGCCCACCCACAGTGGAGCCAGGCCTAGCCAATCAGAATTAGTTTCCCCCCCAAAAAGGGCTTTATTACAGACATAAATTCTCCTCAGCACCATCCCACCCCCTCTCAGATGGTCCTGCAGGTGAAGAATCCAGATGTGGAGGTCCTGGGCTGGTGTGATTACAGGTGGTCGGCGGTTGTGAGGCTGATTGGACATACTGCCCAAATTCTCTAAAACGAAGTTGGAGGTAGCATTCAATTATCTGGCAACAGCTCTGGTGGATATTCCGGCAGTGAGTTTGCCAATTGCACGCTCCCTCAACTTGAGACATCAGTGGCATTGTGCTGCGATAAAACTGCACATTTTAAAGTGGTCTTCTATTGTCCCCAGCTCAAGGTGCACCTGTATAATGATCATGCTGTTCAATTAGCTTCTTCATATGCCACACCTGTGGATGGATTATCTTTGCAAAGGAGAAATGCTCATTAACAGGGATGTAACCAAATTTGTCCACCGAATTTAAGAGAAACACACTTTTTGTGCGTATGGAAAAAAATAATAATAATTTAAATCGTGTTTTTGTTCAGTGTAGGATAAAATATATCGATAATTGTGCACATTTTCCATAATGTTCGTCCTAACTTTTATTTACCAAGTATACTGGACGGGACTCTTATTCTGAATGATTCCAAAAATCCGTGACCTGGAAATACTTAATTATTCTTGCCTGCTTTACACACTGAACTACTTCACAGCGTCTAATTTTTTAGCACGTGTATTTGCGTTGTTGTTATTGAACCAGACCGGACGCGGAGGTAGGAGATAGCTGTCTTTCAAATAAATAACTACACAGTCCACCAGTGAGTCCCTATTGTGTTAAAATGTATTGTAAATGAATTCATCGTTTCGAGAGTTCATGGCTGTCAGGTAAGGTTCGTTAACTAGCTAATGTTATTCATTCAGCCAGCCATGGGTATAATAATTAGCTGCAACTAAAACGAGAGTTTATATTGGACAAATTAATTGAAGTCCCGTTCCGTTTTAACAAACTTTTAGCAACCGAATCTGCGGAATGACTACACCCTTGCTAGCTAATTTAACCCTAATCAGCCAACCAGTTAGCTAGCAATTGTGTTGTGAGTGACATCTCATTGCACTACAATCAAAGATTGGTATAACTCAACCAAGATAGACCATGGCCTGTCGTTTCCAATTGGAATAGAGTCATATTGGCGTTGCAGCCAAGCGAGATCCTATTGGCCCGTTCTTGCACACGTCTAAATATTTCCGTTCGGGAACGCCTACTCGTGAAATGCGCGTGTGCAATAACTCAATTCGACTTTACACTCCTAAACAATGTGATTTAAAAAAAACTTTAATCGATGAGAATATTTGCAGATTGTAGCCAAAATCGATCTCGTTTCATCTTCTCCCACTGCCTGCCATATTTGGTAGTGAGTGGAAACGCCAAGTGGATGCTTCATATGTTATATTCCAGTGAAATATCTCATTGTTCCATCTGTGCTACAATGTCATATCAGTTTTTTCCTCCATATTGCAGGTGTCCATAAACGGTAACAAATCATGAACCGGCTGCCTGCAGACACCGTGAGGCTTCTGTCCAGCTGTCAGGTCATCAACTCTGTGGTAAACGTGGTGAAGGAGCTGCTGGAGAATTCCTTGGATGCTGGTGCCTTGAGCATTGACATTAAACTGGTAAAATATTATTTTAACTGTTACTGTGACCAGGGAAGCACATGAAAATCACTAATGGCATGTTGAAATTGTCACGTTGTAAAGCACATATTTGACTTGTTTTCCCTGGTGAGAATTAGGCCTACTTAAAGGGCAATTGCACCACTTTTCAACCTGATATTCATTATCTCCAGCACAATAAGTGTCTTCATGTGAAAATATGTTTTTCTACATGGGGTGGTCATTTTGGTGCGCATAGAAAGGAGTCATGAGTGCATTCAGGTAGGTTTGCCGTGGTAAATTTAAAAAACAAACTGGGTCATTCTGTTAAGAACAACCCAGGGTATGACGGCATGTCATCTTGTAACTGTACATCAAACAGTTTTCATAAAAGTTGACACTGTATATGACATGTTTGATGATTTGGAAATATGAAGTGCACATTTGAACTCATGGCTTGCTTTTATGACATCAAAGCAGTATTTATTTTAATACTCAATGTCTCATCTGTCAAAATACATAGTCATTTTAATTTACAGCATTTCATTCTTGCAGACAACAAATAATGTGCAAAAATTGCTAGGAGGGATGGGGGTAACTTCTTGTTGCTTGCAGTGTTTAAATTCAGAACGGCTGTCAGTCAAAACCATACAGCACAGTGAAGCGCAGAGCCAGAGCTCTGACGTCATGTATAGCATGTTACTGTACAGCCATTACGTTCCAATTTAGGAGGCTTATAATTGCCCAAATCTGCCATTTTCAACCTATATACGAGAACGAACGTTAATTAAGGGTTACTCCTACCCTGCATTTTTTTAGGACCTTGTCTTTTTAACCACAGATCATAGAAACGTTTCCACATACAGTGCAATCGGAAAGTATTTAGATCCCTTGACGTTTTCCACATTTTGTTAATTAAGTTACATCCTTATTCTAAAATGTATTAAATGTTTTTTCCCCATCAAGCTACACACAATACCTCGTAATGACAAAGCAAAAATAGTTTTTTTGAAATTTGTGTACATTTTTACCAAATAAAAAATGGAAATAGAACATTTACATAAGTATTCAGACCTTTTACTAAGTACTTTCTTGAAGCGCCTTAGGCTCGCTGCAGCCTCCAGTCTTCTTGGGTATGACGCTACAAGCTTGGCACACCTTTATTTGGGGAGATTCTCTCATTCCTCTCTGCAGATCCTCTCAAGCTCTGTAAAGCTGGATGGGGATCGTTGCTGCACAGCTACAGTACCAGTCAAAGTTTGGACACAACTACTCATTCCAGGGTTTTTCTTTATTTGTACTATTTTCTACATAGTAGAATTTAGTGAAGACATGAAATAACACATATGGAATCATGTAGTAAGCAATAAAAAGTGTTAAACAAATCAAAATATATTTTCAGATTCTTCAAAGTAGTCACCCTTTGCCTTGATGACAGCTTTGCACAGTCTTGGCATTCTCTCAACCAGCTTCATGAGGTAGTCACCTGGAATGCATTTCAATTAACAGGTGTGCCTTGTTAAGAGTTCATTTGTGGACTTTCTTTCCTTAATGCATTTGACCCAATCAGTTGTGTTGTGGAAGGTAGGGGTGGTATACAGAAGATAGCCCTATTTGGTAAAAGACCAAGTCCATATTGTGGCAAGAACAGCTCAAATAAGCAAAGAGAAACGATGGTGCTCTGGAGCAGGTTTTCAACAAGGATCTCTCTGTACTTTGCTCTGTTCATCTTTGCCTCATCCTGACTAGTCTCCCTGTCTCTGAAAAACATCCCCATTGCATGATGCTGCCACCACCATGCTTCAATGTGTGGATGGGGCCAGGTTTCCTCAAGACGTGACGTTTGGCATTCAGGCCAAAGAGTTCAATCTTGGTTTCAACAGACCAGGGAATCTTGTTTCTCATGTCTGAGAGTCTTTAGGTGCCTTTTTGGCAAACTTCAAGCGGGCTGTCATGTGGCTTTTACTGAGGGGTGGCTTCTGTCTGCCCCTCTACCATAAAGGCCTGATTGGTGGAGTGCTGCAGAGATTGTTATCCTTCTGTAAAGTTTTCCCATCTCCACAGAGGAACTCTATAGCTCTGTCAGAGTAACCATCTAGTTCTTGGTCACCTCCCTGCCAAGGCCCTTTCCCCCTTAATGCTCAGTTTGGCCTGGCTGCCAGCTCTAGGAAGAGTCTCTTGGTGGCTCCAAACTTCTTCAATTTAGGAGTGATGGAGGCTATTTGGTTTTGGGGACCTTCAATGCTGCAGACATTTTTTGGTTCCCTTCCCAAGATCTGTGCCTTGACACAATCCTGTCTTGGAGCTCTGTGGACAATTCCTTTGACCTTATGGCTAGGCTTTTGCACTGACATTTACTGTCAACTGTGAGACTTTATTTAGACGTGTGTGTGTGTGCCTTCCAAATCCATGTCCAATCAATTGAATTTACAACAGGTGGACAATCACTTTGTTGAAACAGCTCAAGGATGATCATTGGAAACAGGAGCTCAATTTAGAGTCTCATCGCAAAGGGTCTGAATACTTATGTAAATAATGTATTTCTGTTTATTTTGAATACATTTGCAAAAATGTCTAAACCTGTTTTCACTTTGTCATTATGGGGTGTTGAGTGTACATTGCTGAGGAAAATACATTATTTGATCCATTTTAGAATAAGGCTATAATGTAACAATGTGGAGAAAGTCTAGGAGTATGAGTACTTTCCAAAGGCACTGTATGTAGACAATGGTTTTGTGTTGGAGATAATGAATGAGGTTGAAAAGTGGCAGAATTGCCCTTTTTAAGGTATGCTGTTTAACCTGTCATGATAAAATGAATAGCAAGCAACACACACTGTCTCCAACTCTCAATTACTGTCTGAAATGGTTGTAGTGTACTCATGGTCATGTCATCTGAATTCCTAAGATATTTTCCCATTTCGAGTGGGCTCAGCTCACCTGCTCTCAGTGTGAGCTTGTTTTTCTTGGCATGGCGGAATACTTGAGTTCACTCTCATCAATGCAGTCTTTGCCCACTTCAAAGCCATTTCTTAATGAGCTGTCAGCAGTAATACTTTCAGGCAGCACAGCCAGCCTCTGAGGACATAGTGAAGCTTTTTTTATTGGACTAATATTTCTAACTCTTCTCCTATATTGCCAAGAGGGAAGCAAATCCACTTATGAAGAGGAAGACATTTTTCCGGAACTGTGAACACCACATCGTCAATATCAAATGCCTCCAAGCATCTAGCACATCTAGCCTGTATGGAAGGAAGCTAATGTTTTATTGAAGCACAATTGATTATTTTCTTGTACTTCCTCCTCTTGAATTGGAAACTAAGCTGCAGTGGACACTAAAATATGATCAGATCAACCCACAAAAGGTACTTTTAAGATCTTAGGTGTTAATAGGACCCAAAACTAAATCTGCTTTTGAGAGACTTTTGAAGGGACTACACTGAACTAACTACAATTTCTTATGAACTGCATTCTGTTTTTTGTTTATGTCATGTCTTAGGAGAATTATGGTTTTGATCGAATAGAAATCAGAGACAATGGCTCTGGCATCAAAGCTGCTGATACTGCTGTGATGGCTGTGCAACACTACACCTCTAAGATCTGCAGCCACGACGACCTGGAGCACCTGGTGACATATGGCTTCAGAGGAGAGGCCCTGGGCTCCATCTGCGCTGTGGCAGAGGTCAGATATGTCTTTTAGACAATTCTGCTCCAAAAAGTCAAAAGCGGAACTAAGTAGCTGTGATAGATTTGTCCCATTGACTCCCACCAGGTAGCTGTCACGACAAAGACGTCAGAGGACGACGTCGGGACCCGATACACGCTTGACCTCACGGGAAGTGTTGTTTCCCAGAAGCCCTCTCACCTAGGGCAAGGTTTGGCTTTTTCCTTTTTACTGAAACGGACAATCCATTCCGTCCGATTCCAGCAATATTTATTATGTATACTTGACAGAGAGAAATGTTATGGGTAGGCATAAGCTTTGATGTCTTTTCAGGTACCACAGTCTGTGTGCTGAAGCTTTTTAAGAATCTCCCAGTGAGGAGGCAGTACTATGTCAACACGAAGAAGTGCAAGGAGGAGTTGAAGAAGGTGCAGGACCTGCTCATGGCCTATGCCATTATAAAACCAGAGCTGAGACTCACCCTCACTCACAATAAGGTGCAACTTCTTTCTTATTTATTAATCTTATACTTCTTACCACAAGGTGTCCTCATCTGTCTGTATATTCCATGAAACCAATCCCTGCATACCTCCCAATAATCACTGTTTAGAGTGTCCTTAATGCTGTGTGTGATTTGATACGTTAGTGGTGTCTTGATGGGACTTAAAATGGTAGATCATCTTATTCCAGGGATGTGTTTCTCTCCTTACAAACACAATTCGATACACATCTTGTTACATGGGCTCCGATACTATACAGGAACGATACTTTTAGTTTGAAACGATTGGCTCTGTCTCAGCTGACTTCTGAGCTGTGTGTTTTGTATGATGTAGTGTGTGAGCTGAGCCATAGGGCAGACTGAGCATCTACCACAATCAGATGAGGGGGGGGCAATTGATCTGAAATTCTCATCACCCAGTGATTTAACTTGTCTATTATAAGTTCAAATTGTTTTGAGCTAGTAATATGTCAATATTTATCTTTGGAAATGAGCAATGACCTACATAGCCAATTAATACATTGCTCAAAAAAATAAAGGTAACACTAAAATAACACATCTTAGATCTGAATGAAATATTCTTATTAAATACTTTTTTCTTTACATAGTTGAATGTGCTGACAACAAAATCACAAATTATCAATGGAAATCAAATTTATCAACCCATGGAGGTCTGGATTTGGAGTCACACTCAAAATTAAAGTGGAAAACCACACTACAGGCTGATCCAACTTTGATGTAATGTCCTTAAAACAATTCAAAATGAGGCTCAGTAGTGTGTGTGACCTCCATGGTCCCGTATGACCTCCCTACAACGCCTGGTCATGGTCCCGTATGACCTCCCTACAACGCCTGGTCATGCTCCTGATGAGGTGGCAGATGGTCTCCTGAGGGTTCTCCTCCCAGACCTGGACTAAAGCATCCGCCAACTCCTGGACAGTCTGTGGTGCAACGTGGCGTTGGTGGATGGAGCGAGACATTATGTCCCAGATGTGCTCAATTGGATTCAGGTCTGGGGAATGGGCGGGCCAGTCCATAACATCAATGCCTTCCTCTTGCAGAAACTGCTGACACACTCCAGCCACATGAGGTCTTGCATTAGGAGGAACCCAGGGCCAACCGCACCAGCATATGGTCTCACAAGGGGTCTGAGGATCACATCTCGGTACCTAATGGCAGTCGGGCTACCTCTGGCGAGCACATGGAGGGCTGTGCGGCCCCCCAAAGAAATGCCACCCTACACCATGACTGGCCCACCGCCAAACCGGTCATGCTGGAGGATGTTGCAGGCAGCAGAACGTTCTCCACGGCGTCTCCAGACTCTGTCACATGTTCTCAGTGTGAACCTGCTTTCATCTGTGAAGAGCACAGGGCGCCAGTGGCAAATTTGCCAATCTCTGTGTTCTCTGGCAAATGCCAAACGTCCTGCACGGTGTTGGGCTGTAAGCACAACCCCCACCTGTGGACGTCAGGCCCTCATACCACCCTCATGGAGTCTGTTTCTGACCATTTGAGAAGACGCATGCACATTTGTGGCCTGCTGGAGGTCATTTTGCAGGGCTCTGGCAGTGCTCCTCCTGCTCCTCCTTGCACAAAGGTGGAGGTAGCGGTCCTGCTGCTGTGTTGTTGGCCTCCTCCACGTCTCCTGATGTACTGGCCTGTCTCCTGGTAGCGCCTCCATGCTCTGGACACTACGCTGACAGACACAACAAACCTTCTTGCCACAGCTCGCATTGATGTACCATCCTGGATGAGCTGCACTACCTGAGCCACTTGTGTGGGTTGTAGACTCCGTCTCATGCAACCACTAGAGTGAAAGCACCACCAGCATTCAAAAGTGACCAAAACATCAGCCAGGAAGCATAGGAACTGAGAAGTGGTCTGTGGTCACCACCTGCAGAAACACTCCTTTATTGGGGGTGTCTTGCTAATTGCCTTTAATTTCCACCTGTTGTCTATTCCATTTGCACAACCGCATGTGAAATTTATTGCCAATCAGTGTTGCTTCCTAAGTGGACAGTTTGATTTCACAGAAGTGTGATTGACTTGGAAGTACATTGTGTTTAAGTGTTCCCTTTATTTTTTTGAGCAGTGTATAACACAGCTTTGGATTTCACCCCTGTCACAAAAGCAAATGTTTCTGACCGTTTGGAACTTTACGGAGGAGAGCTGCTCTCCTCCCGTTCAGACCAGTGCAGCTCACAAAAATGATTGCTGTCCTTGTTACGAAATGACACATTTACCCTGTTCATGTAATGACCGAAAAAAAACAATTGGCAGGAACATGTTCAATCAGCGAGATGTGAGTTGTGTCCACCCCAAGTAGCCCACACAGCTCTACCGGTAAAAACACAATTTTCTACAGCGCATTTGGTAACAATGACCCAGCAAATTACATTGGTTGTCCCGCATTAAAGCCTATGATTTTAATATTGTGCAAGCCATTTTACATCTGAACATCTGAATGCTGAAGGTGCAGCTCAGGTGTAGCCTACGAATATTAGAACAGGGATAGGGTAGGCCTAGCTACCTCACAGCTGCTCACGCCAATGAGTCTCCCGCACTGTGCGCACATGACTTGTAGATCAGTGTCATACGCAGGTACAGTGTCTTCAGAAACCATTCATACCCCTCGACTTATTCCATATTTTGTTGTTAGAATTCAAAATGGATTACATTTGTTTTTTTTCTCACCCATCTGCATACAATACCCCATAATGACAAAGTAAAAACAAGTTTCTTGACATTTGTGCAAATTTATTGAAAATGAAATACATAAATGTAACTTACACTGAACGAAAATATAAACGCAACATTCAACAATTTCAAATATTTTACTAAGTTCCAGTTCATATAAGGAATCAGTCAAATGAAATTAGGTCATTAGACCCTCATCTATGGATTTCACATGACTGGGAAGATAGGTATGCATGTAAGGGTCACAGATGCCTTAAAAAATAAAAGGTAGAGGTGTAGATCAGAAAAACAGTTCGCATCTGGGGTGTCGCGCTGCATTGGTCACATCTCCTTTGCATAGAGTTGATCAAGCTGTTGATTGTGGACTGTGGAATGTTGTCCCACTCCTCTTCAATGGCTGTGTGAAGTTGCTGGATATTAGTGGCAAATGGAACACACTGTTATACACCTGAATCCAGAGCATTGCAAACATGCTCCATGGGTGGTGACATGTCTGGTAAGTATGCAGGCCATGGAAGAACTGGGACATTTTTAGCTTCCAGGATTTGTGTACAGATCCTTGTGACATACAACTTTCATAACAGTTACATACCAATTCAAGTCCGGGAGTAGTTCAAAGTCCGGGTACAGGGGGTGGCTTGGGTTTAAAATGATTTTGTGAGCCTTGCGGAGGGCCCTGACCTTAAAGATCTCATCCAGGCTTGTCTGTTTGACTCCTTCATTTGCCAAATTAAGTCGGTTACAATGCATATCTGCAGTCAATTCAAGACACTGAGGACGACGAGTTCGCAAATGAGCTTCCTTGTGACAATTTGTGCAGACATTCTTTAGTTGTGCAAACCCAAAGTTTCATAAGCTGTCCCGGGTGGCTGGTCTCAGATGATCCCGCAGGTGAAGAAGCCAGATGTGGAGGTCCTGGGCTGCTGTGGTTACACGTGGTCTGCGGTTGTGAGGCCGGTTAGACGTACTGTCAAATTCTCTAAAATGACGTTGGAGGCGGCTTATGGTAAAGAAATTAACATTCAATTCTCTGACGACCACCTCTGAGGGGCATTCCTGCAGTCAGCATGCCAATTACACACTCCCTCAACTTGAAACATCTGTAATGATCATGCTAATTTAATAAGCTTCTTGATATGCCACACCTGTCAGGTTAAATGTATTGATCACATACACATGTTTAGCAGATGTTATTGCGGGTGTAGCGAAATATTTGTTTCTAGCTCTGACAGTGCAGTAATATCTAAACATTTCACAACATATACCCAATACACACACATCTAAGTAAAGGAATGATGAATTAAGAATATATAAATATTTGGATGAGCAATGTCAGAGCGACAGACTAAGATACAGTATATACATATGAGATGAGTAAGGCAAGATATGTAAACATTATTAAAGTGACTAGTGTTCGATTTATTAAAGTTGCCAGTGATTTGGATTATCTTGGCAAAGGAGAAATGCGTGCATGGAACATTTCTGGGATCTTTTATTTCAGACGAGCACGCACTTCTGCCATTTTGCTTTGATTGGCTTGTTAAGGATCATATCACCTTAACCGACACCCACTACAATTTGCATACTGCCCCAACAGATCCAGGGATGACGCAAACGCAATGCACACTGCCCTATCTCATCTGGACAAGAGGAATACCTATGTAAGAATGCTGCTCATCAACTACAGCTCAGCTTTCAATATAATAGGGCCCTCCAAGCTCATCACTAAGCTCGGGGCCCTGAGTCTGAATCCTGACCTGTGCAACTGGGTCCTGGACTTCCTGACGGCCGACCCCAGGTGGTGAAGTTAGGCAACAACACCTACTCTACGCTGCTCCTCAACATAGGGCCCCACAAGTGTCCTGAGGCCCACTGTTATGCCATTCATCTGTCGCCATCACCTGTTTCAGCATGATAATGCATGGCCCCATGTCACAAGGATCTGTATACAATTCCTGGAAGCTAAAAATGGCCCAGTTCTTCCATGGGCTTTATACTCTCCAGGTGTGACCCAATGAGCATGTTTGGGATGCTATGGATTGACGCGCAAGACCGCATGTTCCAGTTCCCGCCAATGTCCAGCAACTTCACACAGCCATCGAAGAGGAGTGGGACAACATTCCACAGGCCACAATCAACAGCCTGATGCACTTTATGCGAAGGATATGTCTCGCTGCATGTGGCAAATGGTCACACCAGATACTGACTGGTTTTCTGATACACGCCTCTACTTTTTTAAAGGGATCTGTGACCAACAGATGCATATCTGCATGTAAAATCCATAAATTGGGGCCTAATGAATTTATTTCAATTTACTGATTTCCTTTATATGAACTGTAACTGTATTCAAATCTTTGAAATTGTTGCATTTTTTTTTCTTTTTCCCGTGTATATATTTATATTCCAGACTCTGACATTGCTCATTCTTTTGGGGTTTGTGTGCGTTTTTGTTTTGTTAGGTATTACTGCACTGTTGTAGCTAGATACAAAAGCATTTCACTGAACATCTGCAAATAGTGTACGCCGCCAATACAATTTGATTTGAGATTCAGTTTCAGTCAGTGGCCACTTGGAATAAAATAATAGGGGAGGGAGTCAGAGGAGTTACTCGACCGCCGTATACTTTTCATTGAAATCACTCGGAGATCATCAAGGGAGGAGTGTGTCCCCATTTCATGGCATTAGCACTTGGGAGACATATCCCGTATCCCGAACTTTGCACTTCAGCCTGTGTTGGGTTTCATGGCTTCTCCAAGTGCTTTTTACGGGAGTGATCCGTTTACAGTCACTAAATAGCATATTTCATTGCATAGACGTGTGCTGCTGCGGGCAGCATGCTTACAGAAATCAACACCCTTGAGATGTACTTGTTGGTGGACACCAATGACAGGGCCACCCGTGGGTGTGAATGTGTTTGCTTTTTCTCCTGGACTACTTTCCTCTCATACATCTGACACGAAGGAAAATCTGAGGAATCCGTGCCTCGGTGGAGGTTGCACAGTGATGAGGAAGATTGTGTAACCTTGTGGCCACTGTGGTCAACTTTCATTATGCAGTGCACAGTGATCCATTGGGTTGAATAATATGCTCAGACAACATGCTGATTTTGAGAATGTGAACTAGTGTCTGTTTTACAAGCTCCAAGGTGCTAGCACAGACTCGCTGATTCAGTAGAACTGCTCTCACAGTATGTGACCTAACATATGCACCAGTGTACACTAACTTGTTCTCTAGCCTTCCCCAAACACCCTGGTCTGGTTCAGGTCTTTCTGGAACAGTTGACACCGTAAACCTCTCTCTTAGCCCCTCTTGTGCCGCCACACAGGTAAGGGAAGTGCTACAGGAGAGGCTTTGACTGGTGGTCAGTGTCTACTGTCTTGATTTTGAGATCCGGCAGGTGGTCTTTTTTTAGCCAGACTGAAAATAAGCTGCTACGTGTTGTTGCAGGTGGTGTTGTGGCAGAAGGCCAAGGTGTCCGATCACAGGATGGCTCTCATGGCTACACTGGGGCCCAACGCTGTGGCCCACCTGCTCCCCGTCCACCATCAACAACCAGAGGTCAGTCAAACACTCACACCAGCATCACTCTGTCATGGGACTGGTTCAACCAAACCGGTAGTCATAGATAAAACGCTTCTGTCGTACTACAATAATGCAATTTAACTATGCTAAATAAGTGAAAAACAGAAATTGGATATGAGTTCTACAACACCGCTTAGGACCAACGCTGTTGGCCTTACCCCAGAAACTTCCCATCTGTTTTGATTGAACCCTCTTTCGAGTGGCTATCATAATGTAGTCTCAACATGGTCAAGGGCTTTAATGTTATACCTCAGTCCTGAAATATGTGAGCAGGTGGCTGTTCTTGGAGGTGTCCACACAGAGCTTGACTTAAACATTGCTGGTTTTGCAGTGCTCAATGACACCAATTACTATTTTATTGACTTCTGTATCTCCCAAATGTACACATCAGTCACTTTAAAAAACATTTATATATATTTTTTTACAATAAGTGCCCTGCCTCCAAAATGGAAAAAGAGGACATGTAAAGAGTCAGAGCACCATTTGACTCAAATGACATGTGATGCAAATGGAAGGGGCAATCATGAAACGATACACCATAACTGTCTTTACAAGAAAAGGCCATTCGAACCCTGGTGACAAATGTGGCACTGAATTAAATTCGAAGAGATTGTGTGACCCACGTGGTGCATGTGGATGGCCCAGTGTCATAGAGAGACATGGCACGGCTGCTCTGGCACCCAGCCACTCGTCCTCCCACTGCCCTCCAGTCTTGGCCAACACCAAGTTTCCCCAGAGACCCTCTCTCCATATCCTGGGTGTGTTCCACAGTGCATGGACCTTGCTCTGGATGGTGGTGTTTCAGCTGCAGAACGGACAGGTCCACCATGTTTGTGACTGACTGCAAGTGAGAAATACTAGACACCAAGCTTGGGAAATGACTGCACCAAGAACTCCTGCTTTCAAGCCAGTATATGATGTTGGTTGGCTGTTCGGCAGCTACGTCTATGCCCTTTTTCTCCTTGTGTGAGATTTGCTTTGTTGCTGGTAATTGAGTTGGCTGTGGAGCGTTAAGTTTCTGCTTTGTCATGGTAGGTGTTGTGTGGCTGCTACCTGCCGTGCATCTCTCGGCTAATGTGGCCTGACAGATACTGAGCACAAGTCCCTTTCCCTTGTTTGCTTTTGTTGTTATTTTTCAGCAGGACTCTGGGTCCTAGTTATGAGGAGGACCATTGGCCTTTGTCCTCCCGGTAGCAATGAAAGAACGCTTATTGGCTCCCCCTTCATTCGCCGAAGCTTAGCGATCACGGAATCCAGTTCATAGATTCTGGAAAGTTGATGTAGGGGCCATGCCTCTTGTGGAACAAAATGTGACGCTCATTTTGGCAACGTGACAACACACAACCATGCCCTTTGGTGCAAAGGTACCATTGGTGCTCTCATAACTTGACCTAATTAGATAATGAGCAGAACAAGAGGAAACCACATGTACACTAAAGTTCAAAAGTTTGGGTTCACTTAGAAATGTCCTTGTTTTTGAAATAATTTTTTATTTTTTTTGTCCATTAAAAGAACATAAAATTGATCAGAAATACAATGTAGACATTGTTAATGTTGTAAATGACTATTGTATCTGGAAATGGCAGATTTATTTTAATTTTTATGGAATATCTACATAGGCGTACAGAGGCCCATTATCAGCAACCATCACTCCTGTGTTCCAATGGCATGTTGTGTTAGCTAATCCAAGTTTAGCGTTTTAAAAGGCCAATAACACTGGCCTTCTTCAGACTAGTTGAGTATCTGAAGCATCAGCATTTGTGGGTTTGATTACAGGCTCAAAATGGCCAGAAACAAAGACCCTTTCTTCTGAAACTCATCAGTCTATTCTTGTTCTGAGAAATAAAGGCTATTCCATGCGAGAAATTGCCAAGAAACTGAATATCTCGTACAACGCTGTGTACTACTCCCTTCACAGAACAGTGCAAACTGTCTCTAACCAGAATAGAAAGAGGAGTGGGAGGCCCCGGTGCACAACTGAGCAAGAGAACAAGTACATTAGTGTCTAGTTTGAGAAACCGATGCCTCACAAGTCCTCAACTGGCAGCTTCATTAAATAGTACCCGCAAAACACCAGTCTCAACGTAAACAGTGAAGAGGCAAATCCGGGATGCTGTCCTTCTAGGCAGAGTTGCAAAGAAAAAGCCATATCTCAGACTGGCCTAAAAAAATGAAAAGATGAGGATGGGCAAAAGAACACATACACTGGACAGAGGAACTCTGCCTAGAAGGCCAGCATCCCGGATTTGCCTCTTCACTGTTTACGTTGAGACTGGTGTTTTGCGGGTACTATTTAATGAAGCTGCCAGTAGAGGACTTTTTTTAATCAGGACATTTTTCAGCTGTGCTAACATAATTACAAAAGGGTTTTCTAATGATCAAATTGCCTTTTTTACAATGCTAAATTTGGATTAGCTAACACCACGTGCCATTGGAACATGGGAGTGATGGTTGCTGATAATGGGCCCTTGCACGCCTATGTAGATATTCCATTAAAAATCAGCCGTTTCCAGCTACAATAGTCATTTACAACATTAATAATGTCTACACTGTATTTATGATCAATTCGATGTTATTTTAATGGACAGAATGTGCTTTTTTTTCAAGAACTAAGACATTTCTAAGTGACCACAAACTTTAGAACGGTAGTGTACATGCAAATCCACAAATTGCATTGCATCAATGAACTGGCTTTTCATTTACTATGTGTTACGTTATGAGAAGTTTTGCATTGCTCATTAAAATGAGCAGTGTGCCGCTCTAAAACCAAAACAATGTGTCCCTGGAACTACATCTTCCATGTGTGAGGATAGTGTGTTTTGTGGTACCAGATTACATATAGCTCAGCTACATCGATAGCTTTGCAATAACATTAGCCTTAGGTCTGGCTCATGAAACTCATTATCCAGATAAGGATATGTTTTTGTCTACCAATTTTGATTTTTTTTTTCTCAACATTCTTAGAATGTCCTATAGACCCACCTTTTTAATTTATGCGGTGAGAGGTCTGCTTGAGTAATCAGTCATTAGCCAGGGAGAGATGATCACTCATCGGGTAGGACACCAAGCCAAGATGTGTTCCAGTTCCGCGCTCATGGGTGTGACACGTGCAGACAGACTGGGAAACACAGCCAGGCCTGCTGCTCAGGTCACCTGAGAAAAGTTTGACTCAATCTTAGGACCCTGGCCTGTGTCAATCCTAGGACCTCTGTTTTTCAGATTTAGGTAGGTTGTCTTGCAGATTTCATATCTCAGACAGTTCTCACTTGGTTTGTTTAGTTATTTTCCCTTAACCTTGGTGCCTACTATATTTAACTATTTCATCTTTGGCAAGACATTGTTTAGATTTTATTTTATTTTTTTTACCCCCTTTTTCTCCCCAATTCCGTGGTATCCAATTGTTAGTAGTTACTATCTTGTCTCATCGCTGCAACGAAGGACAAAAGCCATGCGTCCTCCGAAACATAACCCAACCAAGCTTCACTGCTTCTTAACACAGCGGGCATCCAACCCGGAAACCAGCCGCACCAATGTGTCAGAGGAAACACCGTGGCTCTGGTTAGCGTGCTCTGCGCTCGGCCCGCCACAGGAGTCGCTGGTGCGCGATGAGACAAGGATATCCCTACCGGCCAAACCCTCCCTAACCCGGACGACGCTAGGCCAATTGTGCGTCGTCCCCATGGACCTCCCGGGCCCGGCCGGCTGCGACAGAGCCTGGGCTCGTACCCAGAGTCTTCTGGTGGCACAGGCTGTTTGACATATTTTGTATAAAAATATACTCATTGTCACTCCTTGATTGTGTGGACGCATCAAGAGGCTTAGCTGTAAGTGTGTCAACGAGTATCTGCGGGGAACCTGGGTCAGTTTTTTTCCTGTACTACTTTTGTAATTACGAGATTGGGGTCCTGTGGCAGTGAACACTGCTGCCAATGAGGCCCAGATTACCTCTACACGACTCCGCCTCGAATAACCGAGCTCATTCATGGCCAGGTAGTCTGTGGGCAGGACACCTGCATCAAAGTGAAATGCTAAACATTCGAATGTTGGGTAACTGATTTTTGGTTAGAAAACACTAATGTAAGTGGTATTTTTTAAATTTTTTGCCCTAGCAGTACACTGCTGATTCACGTAATCAACTCATCAACACGCTTTGATTATTTGAATCAGCTGTGTAGTGCTAGGGCAAAAACCAAAACGTGCTCGCCTAGGTAAACAAAAAATGCATAGACTGTCTCTCCTTGTCTATAGAAGGAAACAAATAAGTGTTTTTAATTTGGGGAAAATGTACCTTTTTTTAATTTTTACAATGCATCTGTAATTTAAATACCATGTAAGTACAGTATTGGTACATATTGTTAAAAATTATGCAAAAAGCATGTTTTGCATAGCTGCTGTAGTTAATGCGTACATTACATCATGATGATAGAAAAACAAATTATCATCAAATGAGTACTACTAACAGATTTAAATTACTTTTGCCCAAGGTATCCATGGAATATGTTTAAACTGTGTACTATTACTGATCTACAATATATGTTCATATCACTGACCAACATGGGCCTGGGAGGCTCTGAGACATTGGTATCCACAGTACTCCACCAATTATACATTTTTCGACTCAGTACTTTAAATGCACTGTAATGTAAGCTTTAAAACAGCAATGTTTTCTTTCTGCCTCATGGCAAAATGTGTAGAATTGCAGGATATTAGCTTGAAAAATGCAACATTTTCTTTGTCATGCTAAGAGGCTAGCCTTTAAGTGTTATTAACCCAGGGGGCGAGACTTGGTTCGTCCAGCTGTGCACTGCAGACGTTATAGTAGAACTCCTTGTAGGGCTAGGCGATATATTGAATTAATTAGATTGTGTTAAAACAAATTTGAATTAATGTTCCAAATGCCTGTATCGCAAGAATTTAGTAATTTTTATTCTACTTCTGTTTTTGAGTGTTTGTCTTTTTGGTCTCGTCTCCTTCATTCCTTCTTTACTGTGCATGTTCCCACTCGCACACAGACGCCAAGCCCCTCCCCAACAATAACAATGCAAATAAATATAACTTTCTCTCTGAATACAAGCAGTTTCAACTTGCTATTTGAGGTTTGGTTCAACATAATCGGTCATATGGACCCTCACCCTCCATTTGGCAAATACAACCATAATTATATCCTGATTCCTGCTTACAAGCAAAAACTAAAGCAGGACGTATCAGTGAT
This sequence comes from Oncorhynchus tshawytscha, assembly GCF_018296145.1. Taxonomy (NCBI): domain Eukaryota; kingdom Metazoa; phylum Chordata; class Actinopteri; order Salmoniformes; family Salmonidae; genus Oncorhynchus; species Oncorhynchus tshawytscha. The sequence continues at coordinate 10,339,732 of NC_056454.1, read as the reverse complement.
TCGCTTGGTACGGAAGTGGGCAGATGATGCGGATGCTACACTACAGGACTGTTTTGCTAGCACAGACTGGAATATGTTCCAGGATTCATCAAATGGCATTGAGGAGTATAATGCAACAATGTGGATTAAGTCAAGGGGTATGAATTCTTTCTGAAGGCATTGTAATTGTGCGTCAAAGCTTATTTAGAGGTTTTAAAAATCGATGTGAATCGCCCATAAGTAGGAAAAATTCTAGATATTATTTTTTCGCAAAGCCCTAACTCCCTGTAATACATTTTTATCGCACAAGAGTTGTTCTGATTGTGAGGGGGGTCCCTGATGAATTTGCTATCACAAGGGGGAACTCCTGTATTACATTCTACCTGCCTGTGTAATATGCATGTTAATTGGCACTTGGCATGAAGTGAGATCAAAATGTAACTGTAAAAAAATGTTTTGCACTGATAAATTGTTCCCCAGTTATTATGTTGATTTTATTTCTTTTAACAGATCGTAATTGATGGATTCTTTCCCAGACCTGGTATGGATTGCTCTTTAGCAAGCTCCAGTAACCCCGACAAAACATTTATCTTCGTGAATGATCGACCTGTCCACCAGAAGGATATCCTGAAGGTAAAAACATTTTTTGTGTTAATGAAATGTACATATGTTTGTTTGTTTGGTTTAGGTAAAGGAAATCGGCAGCCAATGGGATAGAGGTGTTTTATAAACAAGAGCTTTTGAAGTTGCTTGGACAAAATATTTGTTGTCCTGTAATTGTACAGTGCGTATTCACTAGAGCTGGGACGATAAACCAAACATTATTGATCATACCGATCACTTATCGGTGGCATTTTGTTGATTTAGTTCATTATGGTAATTAGCCTATACTAGAGAAAGGTGAAGTTTGAAAATAAATAATTGTTCTAATATGGGTGATTTGTTAATGGGACAATTGATGGCTACAACCATCAAACTATTACTAGTAGTTTCAAGGATAATAAAAACATAGGTTTATAACACTAATATGGTTAAAAAATATATCATTCTATTTATTTTTATCACATCAATTCAGGCACTAGAAGCACACCCAGTAGTATTTTTTTATATTACATAAAGTCACTCCAGCTGAAGATGACAATGCATACAGAATAAAACCCAAAAGCTTATTTCCATTGCAGTCCTCTGAAGTATTACTTTGTCATCGTATAGGCCTGTCTATTATCCCCAATGTAGCTCTGTCATTTGTTACTGTCACTTTGACAGTGTTGTAGCGTTTACATAACAAAGTGACGCATTGCTCATAGTATCATTGCAGTTCATATACCTTCTTTCTGCTTGACCATCAGGTGGTTCGGCAGCACTTCCTGGCTCAGTACCCGGCAGACTCTGCCCTCAATCGTTACCCCACTGTGATGCTCAATATCACTGTTCCCTCATCCACTGTAGACGTTAACCTGACACCCGACAAGACCCAGATTCTGCTCCAGAACAAGGTGCCGTTTTCTATTATTTTATCCATTTCCTTGCAGACCGGTTGAAAGATTAGAGAACTAGGGGGAAACAGAATATGATGGGGGGGGGTAGCTGCAGAACCAGTTACCAGTCAATTTAGACATTTCGGCTTTCAGACTGATTCAACTGCGAATGTGAAATGCAAGATCCATTTAGCAAATTCACGATTTCCTTACGTGTAGCCTCTGCGGTACAGCAAGGAATCCACGTACTTGCTTTGGCGAGTAAACGTTACGGTCTCTTAACTTGAACTTCTCTAAAATGTAACTCCTCAAAACAACTTGATTTGATCTTTTATAAAAATAGAAAGTGCTGACCGTAAACAGTAAGTTGACAATCAGTTCTGCACCCACCACCATTTGAAATAAGAGGAGCTGACCAGTGCTGTAATTAACCACAGAAATTAAATGAACAGTTACCTGGTTGCACAGCCATTTTCTGTAAGCAGAAAGGGAAAAGTGAACAGCATGGGCATTCATGTGTGTGGTATTTCTCACTGAGACTTTGACTCTCAGGTGGCTGTGCTGGCTGCAGTGGAGACGCTGTTGGTTTCCTTCTATGGCCCTGGGTTGGGGTCTGCCACTGAGGCTACACCAGTCACTACAGAATATGATGGAGGCAGCGGCCTGCATGCTGGCCCATCACTGGGCGACTGTAGGGGAAACGCTGAGTTAGAGGACAGTCTTGCGGAGCACAGTGTCAGAGTGGCCAAGGCTCCATCTGACTGCAGTGATGGCCCTCTATCCAGGGTAGTGGCTGGTGACCAGACAGCAGACACTAGCTCCTCCTCTTCCTCTGAAGACTGGATAGTTAACCTAAATCCAGGGGACTTTGACCTGGCATTTCCACAATTGGAAGATTACATGGCTTCGACCGGCACCGGGACAACAAATCCAGGCACGGCCAAAGGCCTGGAGAGGCTCGACAACCACGACCAAGGTCATGACAAAGGCAAAGACGTTGAGCAGTTATCAGCAGTGAGTTGGAGCCGAGGAACGGCTCTGACAGACCCCTCCACAGGCGAGCCGTTGCAGCCCGTCAAGATCCACCTGGCCACCGGATGGAGCAGTGACCTTGGCCAGGTCAAGGCCAAGGGTCAGAGCAGCCCTGGCAAAAAGGTGTCCAACGCTATAACGGAGAAACGGGCGGCGCTGACGGCCTACGACTTGATCAATAACCGTGCCATGAGGACACCCCTGTCCCCTGCCGCCCTGTTTGAGAGGGAGACCCGGGCATCAGTTCTCCAGGAGAAGCCCACAGCCAGCCTGCAGGACATCACCACTGCCGTGCAGGAGCGATGGAAAAACCTGGGGGAGGAGGACCGAAAAAAGTGGGTTTCCAGACTTCACTTTCGAAGCAGTTGTTTCCATTTGTTATTATTAGCAAGGCAAAAAAAAGAAAGGTTGACCTGTCACTTGCATGTGTAAAATATGGCCCAGGAAATTTTGCTTGGCATATTCATGTTGCTACCCAGACAGAGAATTGTTGAGATGAGCTATGTTTATATTTTCCAGACAACTGAATCTGATTACTAGGTTACATGGTCAATATTTTCCACTGTAAAACAGGTATTCTGCATGATGAAATATCTCTCCTTTTTCCAAAGTATGCCATGCATCTTAGGCACTCAAAAGTATTTTGCTAGTCAGAAGCTTAACAGATTTAACTTAATATTCTGTATGTGGACACGCACTAACCCTCTCCTCTGTCTCGCCCGTCTGGTGTGGCTTGTTTCTAGTTGAAGACGTCAGAAAGATCTTAATCAGCAAGTGCAAAAGATGGGTATTGATTTATGAATATGTTCTAGTATTTCGATTTGTTGCGTTTTTGACAAATAATAAGATGTAGGCGAACAAAACGGATGATATACACTGTATACAAAACATTAAGAACACCTGCTCTTTCCATGACAGACTGACCAGGTGAAAGCTTTGATTCCTTATTGATGTCACTTGTTAAATCCATTTCAACTCGTGTAGATGAAAGGGAGGAGAGACAGGTTAAATAATTCCTTTTAAGCCTTTAGAGAATTGAGACGTGGATTGTTCTGTATGTGTTCCATTCAGAGGGTGAATGGGCAAGACAACATATTTAAGCGCATTTTGAACAGGGTATGGTAGTAGGTGACAGCACACCGGTTTGTCAAGAACTGCAACTGCTGGGTTTCTCACGCTCAACAGTTTCCCTTGTGTATCAAGAATGGTCCACCACCCAAAGGACCTCCAGCATACCTGTGGGACATTTCAGCACCGTGTAGAGTCCATGCCCGACGAATTGAGGCTCTTCTGAGGGCAAAATCAGGTGTTCCTAATATTAGGTGTATGAATGAATATAGTTTTAGAAAAATTATTGGATCATTTTGTTAGCACTTTATAATAACACCATGTAATCACACATTTATAATGGATTAGCAAAATACTTTATTCATTTACCAATCATTACACCATTCATACAATGTTTGATATGGGTCCTTTATAAACCATTTACTAATCATTAGTTAAGTATTTTTGCTTGACCTCAAAAGTGTGGCCTATTTATGCTTTATAAGTATATAAGCTGATGCTCCTTAAGTTCTCAAAATAGCCAAGAGCATAACCAATGGTTAAAGAATAAGCATACAACACAGGATGTTAAAGGAAATATGTCAACCATTTTATTCACAAACAGTGAAACTGTTGCAAGGAATTGCGTGAGTTGTAATGTAACTGTTTTGCTAATGTCAACCTAGTGAGTGGTAGTTAATCATGAAATGGGGAGATGTAGCCTACAACTAGTGGACTTTTTATTCCTTCGCTACTGAGGTGTGATTGTGGTAGAAATGTTAAGTGTACAATGCATGGCAAAGTATGTGGACACCTGCTTGTCGAACATCTCATTCCAAAATCATGGGCATTAATATGAAGTTGGTCCCCCCCCCCCTTTTTGCTGCTATAGTATATTTGCTTACATTCCCAGCTAACAAGATGCTTGTTTTTTTTCTTCCTGTTTCTACCGATGCAATTCATTTGGAAACTGGCCCAGCTTCGTAACTAATCAGCTAACATTGTCAAACTCTGTAGTTAGTCTGTCAGGCAAGAGTTGATTGGAGGAGACTGAGTTTGTGTGTGTGGAATGGGAGGCGTGTAACTGTCACACAATTTTTTTATGGAACCCCTTATTAGGAAGAGAGTATGTGTATGGTTAAGGAAGAATAAAGAGCAGAAGGAAGAGCGAGATTATGTTCCTAACCACAATTGTATCCTATTTGTTGCTCCTCTCCCTCTGTTACTCTAGGTCAGTGTTAGAGAAGGAAGTGATGTGGAGATTCAGGGCTCAGCAGCAAAAGGCAGGTAGGAAGAGGAGTTGGAGATGATGGGAGGGATAGAGATGTGGAGGGAGAAAGGAAGAGGAGAGTGAAAAGGAGGGGAGAGGAGGGAGGGGAAGGAGAGCACACATGAGAGGGGAGCCTATGTTTCCATCGAGTGTGTCTGCCCCAAGTCCAACCATTCACCCTTGTACCACACAGCCTGGGCCTGAAGTGACAGTGGCAGGGGTTTTGGAGTGATCTTTAAGTGGTAGGACCTTATATTGGTTCACATGGACCAGGTTGTAACTCATTTGAAAGCAGGTGAAGTTTTGAGGGTGTGTGGTGTGCGTCCTGAGTGGACACGGGGCAGAAAGTGTGAGATGTGTAGAAACCTCTCTTTAGGTGCTCTACGTATTCTGTGCCACTTTGCAGGATGGGGCCGTGCTTCCAGAAGTTCCATGACATGTTGTAGACTAGATGGAAACACAAACATGACCGTGTGAAATATGAATTGTCCAACAAATATTCAATATAAAGTTGGTTGCCCCTTTGCTCCAATAACAGCCTCCACTCTTCTGTTAAAGCTTTCCACTAGATATTGGAACATTGCTGCGGGGACTTGCTTCCATTCAGCCATGAGCATTAGTGATGTCGGACACTGATGTTGGGTGATTAGGCCTGTCTTGCAGTCGCCGTTCCAATTCATCTCAAAAGTGTTCAATGGGGTTGGTCAGGGCTCAAGTTCTTTCACACCAATCTCGACAAACCATATCTGTATGGAACTCGCTTTGTGCACGGGGGCATTAAGAATTCCCTTCACTGGAACTAAGGGGCTTAGCCCGGACCATGAAAAACAGCCCCAGACCATTATTCATCCTCTACCTAACTTCATCCTCTACCTACAGTTTAAAAAATAAATATATTTCACCTTTATTTAACCAGGTAGGCCAGGTGAGAACAAGTTCTCATTTACAACTGTGACCTGGACAATATAAAGCATAGCAGTGGGACAAAAACAACAGTTACACATGGGATAAACAAACATACAGTCAGTAACACAATACAAAAATATATGTAGTAATGTTAGGGAGGTAAGGCCATAAACGGGCCATAGTGGTGAAATTACAATTTAGCATTAACACTGGAGTGATAGATGTGCAAATGATGATGTGCAAGTAGAGATACTGGGGTACAAAAGAGCAAAACAAATTAATAATATGGGGATGAGGTCGTTGTGTATGCTATTTACAGGTACAGTGATCGGTAAGCTGCTCTGACAGCTGATGCTTAAAGTTAGAGGGGCTTCAGCTTCGGTGATTTTTGCAATTCGTTCCAGTCATTGGCAGCAAAGAACAGGAAGGAAAGGCGAAATATACCTTCTAGAGCGCGTGCTACGGGTTGGTGTTGCTATGGTGACCAGCGAGCTGAGATAAGGCGGGACTTTACATAGCAAAGACTTAGATGACCTGGAGCTAGTGGGTTTGGCGACGAATATGTAGCGGGGGTCAGCCAACGAGAGCATACAGGTCACAGTGGTGGGTAGTATGTGGGGCTTTGGTGACAGACTACATCCAATTTGCTGAATAAAGTGTTGGAGGCTATTTTGTAAATTACATCGCCGAAGTCAAGGATCGATAGCATAGTTTTATGAGGGTATGTTTGGCAGCATGAGCGAAGGAGGCTTTGTTGCAAAATAAGAAGCCGATTTTGGATTGGAGATGCTTAATGTGAGTCTGGAAGGAGAGTTTAGTCTAACCAGACACTTAGAATATGTGGACAACTACAAATACTTAAGTCAGAACCTTCCCGAGTAGTGATGCTGTACAGGCGGGTGAGTGCGGGCAGCAATCCGTTGAAGAGCATGCATTTCGTTTTACTAGCATTTAAGAGCAGTTGGAGGCCACGGAAGGAGTGTTTTGTACGGCATTGAAGCTCGTTTGGATGTTTGTTAACACTGTGTCCAAGGAAGGGTCAGATCTATACAGAATGGTGTTGTCTGCGTGGAGGTGGATCAGAGAATCACACACAGCAAGAGCGACATCATTGATATATACAGAGAAAAGAGTTGGCCTGAGAATTGAACCCTGTGGCACCCCTAGAGACTGCCAGAGGTCCGGACAACAGGCCCTCTGATTTGACACACTGAACTCTATCTGAGAAGTTGGCACTATGCATTGGGGCAGGTAGCGTTCTCCTGGCATCTGCCAAAACCGGATTTGTCCGTCGGACTGCAAGAGGGTGAAGCGTGATTAATCACTACAGAGAACGCGTTTCCACTGCTCCAGAGTTGAATGGTGGCGAGCTTTACACTACACTGCTCGGCCATGGAAACCCATTTCCTGAATCTCCAGAAGAACAGTTCTTACGCTGACGTTTCTTCCAGAGGCAGTTTGGATCACGTTCTGTGAGCTTGTGTGGCCTTCCACTTCGTGGCTGAGCTGTTGTTGCTGCTAGATGTTTCCACTTCACATTAACAGCACTTACAGTTGACCAGGGCAGACATTTTACGAACTGACCTGTTGGAAAGGTGGCATCCTATGACGGTGCCACGTTGAATGTCACTGAACACTTCAATAAGGCCATTCTACTGCCAATGTTTGTCTATGGAGATGGCATGGCTGTGTGCTCGATTTTATTCATCTGTCAGAAACGGGTGTGGCTGAAGGCCACATTTGAAGGCGTGTCCGTATACAGTTGAAGTTTACAAAACATTCAATTGTTTTTCAACAACTCCATATATTTCTTGTTAACAAACTATAGTTTTGGCAAGTCGGTTAGGACATCTACTTTGTGCACGAGAAGTCAATTTTCCAACAATTGTTTACAGACATATTATTTCACTTATAATTCACTATCACAATTCCAGTGGGTCAGAAGTATACATACACTAAGTTGACTGTGCCTTTAAACAGCTTGGAAAATTCCAGAAAATGATGTCATGGCTTTAGAAGCTTCTGATATAGGCTAATTGACATAATTTAAGTTAATTGGAGGTGTACCTGTGGATGCATTTCAAGGCCTACCTTCAAACTCAGTGCCTCTTTGCTTGACATCATGTGAAAATCAAAAGAAATCAGCCAAGACCTCAGAAAAAAAATGTAGACCTCCACAAGTCTGGTTCATCCTTGGGCGCTATTTCCAAACGCCTGAAGGTACCACGTTCATCTGTACAAACAATAGTAGGCAAGTAAAACACCCTGGGACCACTCAGCTGTCATACCACTCAGGAAGGAGAAGTGTTCTGTCTCCTAGAGATGAACGTACTTTGGTGCGAAAAGTGCAAATCAATCCCCAGAACAGCAGCGAAGGACCTTGTGAAGATGCTGGAGGAAACAGGTATGAAAGTATCTATATCCACAGTAAAACGAGTCCTAAATCGACATAACCTGAAAGGCCGCTCAGCAAGGAAGAAGCCACTGCTCCAAAACCGCCATTAAAAAAAGCCAGACTACGGTTTGCAACTGCACATGGGGACAAAGATTGTACTTTTTGGAGAATTGTCCTCTGGTCTGATGAAACAAAGAGAACTGTTTGGTCATAATGACCATTATGTTTGGAGGGAAAAGGGGGAGGCTTGCAAGCCGAAGAACACCGTCCCAACCGTGAAGCACGGGGGTGGCAGCAGCATGTTGTGGGGTGATTTGCTGCAGGAGGGACTGGTACACTTCACAAAATAGATGGCATCATGAGGTAGTAAAATTGTGGATATATTGAAGCAACATCTCAAGACATCAGTCAGGAAGTCAAAGCTTGGTCACAAATGAGTCTTCTAAATGGACAATGACCCCAAGCATACTTCCAAAGTTGTGGCAAAATGGCTTAAGGACAACAAAGTCAAGGTATTGGAGTGGCCATCACAAAGCCCTGACCTCAATCCTATAGAAAATTTGTGGGCAGAACTGAAAAAGCGTGTGTGAGCAAGGAGGCCTACAAACCTGACTCAGTTACAAAAATTCACCGAACTTATTACCTGAAATGTTTGACCCAAGTTAAACAATGTAAAAGGCAATGCTTCCAAATACTAATTGAGTGTATGTAAAACTTCTGACCCACTGGGAACGTGATGAAAGAAATAAAAGCTGAAATAAATAATTCTCTATTATTCTGACATTTCACATTCTTAAAATAAAGTGGTGATCGTAACTGACCGAAGACAGGGAATTTTTACTAGGATTAAATGTGGAGGAATTGTGGAATTTTCAGGAATTGTGAAAAACTGCGTTTAAATGTATTTGGTTAAGGTGTATGTAAACTTCAGACTTCAACTGTGTGTGTGGGGTGTGTGTGATTTGCAGGTAGAAATGTTCACGTTTAACCTTTTTTTGTTTCCATTGCTTCAGTCTTTTAACTGCGGACTTTGGCTTTCCTTTTGCGAGGGCAAACCGGAACTCCCGATTTCTAACACATATGGACCCAGAACTTAATCGCACAGCTGACCAAATTACGTGAGATTCTAGTTCTTGGTTGATTACACACTTTTGTTTTTGTAGAAAAGTCACTGCCAACAAACACTTGTTAGTATCTATAATGTATAAATAGCCCACACTTAGATGAGACCACACAAATATTTAACTAATGATTAGTAAATGTTTTATAAGGAACAATATTAATCATCTTATGAATCATTATTAAATACTTTAAAAGTTGTTTATAAATGTGGGAATAACCAGGTTACTAACATTTACAAATGAGTAATGATTAATCATTTATGAATAAATGATTTACTAATTCATAAATAAATGCTTTATTATGTGGAGCTATTATAAAGTGCTATCAATATTTTGAACATTTTGCAACTTTGGGGAATTACACAAATGTTGCACATCTTACATTTTGTGACCTTTTTTTAATTGCCTTTCCACAACTGAGAGGATAAGATTTTTCCGCAGTATCCATACCACAGTACACTGTAATAGGGTCTGCATGACTCATGATTCCGCACAAGGGAACTCACCTTTGTGCTTTCCTAACAGTGTAGAATTATTTTAATCGAACGTATCAAAGATGAGCAATGCATGTCGTACTACCATTCTCTGGACTTCTAACAACATCCAGATACGCTTTCACAGGCCAGTAAATCCAGACCGAACAACATGGAATAACATCATTAGCCTCTACTGAATTTATCGTAGATTACTGCATACCAATTGAAAGGATGGAAAATGTGTATCAGCATTAGCCTACGTGTGGAACCTATGTAAAGGTATGGACGAGTGTATGGAAAAAGACATCTGTTTTAGAATCGCGCCATGTGTTAGTGCTGTCTTAAACATGAAATAAGAGGAGGCAAATATTTGGCTCTTTTCGACGCTGCTGTTAAGTGGCACGCCACTTCTAGGAATCGTTATCGCTCTCGCATGAACTTTAGTAACACAGGTCAGTTGCATGTGTGGATGCAGTGCCATAAACCCATAGGGTTATTTACTTGGAAGCGTGTGGGAATGGAAGTTAGCAGACCCCCCCCATGCTTGATGTAGCTCTTGCAATGTTTTATTTGTTGTGATTATATGAAGCAATAGAATGAGGAAAGATAACAAAAACCCTGTCTGTCTTCCAGCTACCAGATCCTCCTCCAGAATCCCTGTGCTAGAGAAGCACTGGCTTCTTATTGCACGCACTAATATACTTTTGATCCTCTCTTATGAAAGCCAGGCTCTAAATGCAAACATTGTGTTACCTAATAATGCAGTAGCTTGAAACATTGAGTATAGCACGGTCCACTGTAGTCGGTCTTAGCGGACACTGTAGCTGCTGGGAGGATTTTTGAGGATCTCTCCCTTATTTCCCATGTGTGCACTGCATAACCAACACCTGGCTGCAATCTGAAACTGCACACTTTATCCAGGGAGACTTAAATTGCCTTACTGCTTTACATCGCTGTTGTGTAGGTGGACCTTTGTCTTAAGGCTGTACTGTTTGGGCTTCCAGAAGGTACGGCGTTGGTAGAAGGTGATTTACAGTATAGATGGACACTTTTTAAAATTGTTTTATATAGCAACGCTGACAATATTACTCCAGAATTTTGGGAGCACCCCAAATTTTTCTCTGTCCCCTGAGCTCCCCACAAATGCTCCTTTTGGAGCCTTTCACATTAGAATACTGGTATCGCTTCTGCACTTCACAAAAGTTTACAAACTTTAAAAGGTAAACTTTTTTTGGACCGCTTTTAGCTTATTTTTAATATACTTTCTCAGAAACGGAGACGTGTCCCTCTGACAACAATGATTTGCGCATTCTGAATTGGGTTCAATTACTTTTTTATTCTGTCACCCTGGACTGCCGTTTCCTGTTTCACTTGTGACTGTTTCCTTAAATTTAAACGGGGTGTTTCAGGGCATAAACGACTCAGGCAGATTGACAGTAAAATGGGATTGGTTTCTTTATTTGCCGACTCAATACATTAACACACAACTTGTGAAAGGAAGTGCCAAACAGGTGCCAAACATAATGCGGAGAAAGATGTGTGTTTTTTGAATGAATGGGGTTTCTGGAGCTAAACTCTTATTTTAGTGTATTGAACCAATATCTGATCATACTTGGATACAAGCAGTAGTTATTGCTTTCAAGCATGTTATCGCTACTTTAGCCCTAACCTCTAGCCTTGAGGTGACTCAAAAAGTTTGTATTGACAGCAGCTAGCAAACCTCAACACACTGCCACTGATGTTAATTGGCAGGAATGTGGACAATTCCAAGTGGAAGGTCAAGACTGGATATTTTAACAGTCCCCCACTTCCATTTTGAGTGATTCACCTCCCACCCCCATCTGACTACTAGTAGCAGATGTTTTTCATCTTGACATTTTCTGCACATTTTCTAAGCTATGATTTACTGCATGTCACTGGGACCCACTTAGATTCACTAGAGTAAATTGAATCAAGATTCCATATGTGAATTTAGGATATTTAAGTGGCCGCAACTTGTGACACCTTCAATAAACCTGCACTACCGGTCAAAACACCTACTCATTCAAGGGTTTTCCTTTTAATTTGACTATTTTCTACATTTGTAGAATAATAGTGAAGACATCAAAACTATTATATAACACATATTGAAAAATGTAGTAACAAAGTGTTATAAAATATATTTAGATTTGTTTATTTGAGATTCTTCAAATAGCCACCTTTGCCTTGATGACAGCTTTGCACACTCTTGGTATTCTCTCAACCAGCTTCACTGGTCTTGAAGTCCACTGACTAGTCCCATCCCAAACCATTTCAATTTAGTTGAGTTCGCAAATCCAGATTCACTGTCCTCCTTGGTCAAATAGTTCTTACACAGCCTGGATGTGTGTTGGGTCATTGTCCTGTTGAAAACCAAATGATAGTCCCACTAAGCGCAAACCAGATTGGATGGTGTATCGCTGCAAAATGCTGTGGGTGCCATGCTGGTTAAGTGTGCCTTGAATTCTAAATAAATCAGTGTCACCAGCAAAGCACCCTCACACCATAACACCACCACCTCCATGCTTCACGGTGGGAAATACACATGCAGAGATCATCCGTTCACCCACACCGCGTCTCACAAAGACACGGCGGTTGGAACCAAAAATCTCAAATTTGGACTCCAGACCAAATCACAGATTTCCACCGGTCCAAGCAAGTCTCTTCTTATTGGTGTCCTTTTTAGTAGTGTTTTCTTTGCAGCAATTCAACCATGAAGGCCTGATTTCACGCAGTCTCCTCTGAACAGTTGATGTTGATGTGTCTGTTACTTGAACTCTGAAGCATTTTTTTGGGCTGCGATTTCTGAGGCTGGTAACTTTATTGAGCTTATCCTCTGCAGCAGAGGTAACTCTGGGTCTTCCATTCCTGAGGCGGTGCTCATGAGAGCCAGTTTCATCATCACGCTTGATGGTTTTTACGACTGCACTTGAAGAAGCGTTCAAAGTTCTTGAAATGTTCTACATTGGCCGACCTTCATGTCTTAAAGTATTGATGGACTGTCGTTTCTCTTTGCTTATTTGAGCTGTTCTTGACGTAATATTAACTTTTTTTTTTAACCAAATAGCTGTCTTCTCTATGCCCCCTACCTTGTCACAGCACAACTGATTGGCTCAAACGCATTAAGAAGGAAAATTCCACAAATTAACTTTTTAAGAAGGCACACCTGTTAATTGAAATGGATTCCAGGTGACTACCTCATGAAGCTGGTTGAGAGAATACCAAGAGTGTGCAAAGCTGTCAAGGCAAAGTGGCTATTTGAAGAATCTCAAATATAAAATATATTTTGGTTTGTTTTACCCTTGTTTTGTTTTTTTGGTTACTACATGATTCCATATGTGTTATTTCATACGTTTGATGTCTTCACTATTATTCTACAATGTAGAAATAGTAAAAATAAAGAGATCCTTGAATGAGTAGGTGTTCTAAAACCTTTGACCGGTAGTGTATTAACATTCCCGTAGATGAATTGGTTCTGAATGAATAAGCCAGAATAATTAATTGTAAAAGATTAGGGCTTTACGACTAATAAGCTGAGCTTGCAAACTGATATGCAGTGTGTAATTAAGTGATAATGCCCGAGAAACTGGTATTTTGATGATATATTGGCACAGGTGTTAGGGCTGAGAAGAAGTCGAGGGCCGGCAAACTGTGCCAATATGTGACCAACTGGCTCGATTCGGCCTTATGTAGCAACATTTTAAATGGTGCTTTTTAGATTGGATAAAAGTACACTCGGAGCTAGAAAATTCTATATAATACACTACAGTTGAGGAACAATAGGAAAGTAATTCTGCTTTGAAAGTTGATTTTAACCTCACGTCTGAGAAAAGTAAATTCAACCTGTAGTGTCAGAGTGCGCTCTCGGCATTTGTAAACGCAGAGCACTGTCAGATTGTCCATTCATAAATTCAAATTTGGAGCGTTCAGAGCGCACACAGTACGCTCTGGCTGAGGATTAGGGTTGATCCGAGCATTCTGACCTAGCCAGTTAGCTTGGGTGCTTGACTGCTGTTAACATTGGCTAACTTGCTAGCTACTTCCAGACACATACGAGAACAGCTCATTCTGACCATTTTACTCGCCCTCTCAGAGCTGGTTAGGCTGTTTTATGTTATCCAGAGCGTTGGTGACTAACTGTGCTGCTGGCAACAATTTAATTGCGCTTTTTTGCCAACATTTACTTACAGTGGCCATATTCAACAGGTGCTGAGCGTTCATAAATTTGTCAATTATTCTGCACTCTGGCACTCTCAGATGAGTGCTCTGAATTCGGGGTAGATAGCCAGTTGTCGAAGTGACATCATGAACATTCCATTGAAATGGTTACTTGCATAGTGGAGTCTTTTTATTTAGACGTGTAACTAGTTAAACAATGAACCATAATCCCAACTCATAATGTTACTACCCTGCATGAAGCTGCAGGTAGCTAACCAACCAGGTTCAATGTTAGCTAGCTAACATTAGGCTATAACTAGCAATGCAAATGGCACTGAGATACATTTATGATCTGTGTAGTAATATTATTTGTAACGTTAGCTAACGATCCAGCTAACTTGAAATGATTTTCTGACAAAATTAGAATTGTTTAATATCTGAAAATGTAGCTTGCAAGACCATCTTCTCCCTTTGTCACGGATGCCATGGTTGCCCTTAGTTTGAAGATGTAATCTGGAGACAGGTATTTTATACAATAGCCTTTTGTGTGTTCTCTTTTCGACTCCCTCTGCATAATTGCAATCAAACGGCAGAATTTTCTCCCTCCTTATCTATCATACTTTAATTCAACTGGGCATTCCACTGATCTCAACTCTGTCCTCCAGAAAGGGGAGAGCAACATTGTTGATGCGCGACATACGCCTAATATATATATATATATATATCACACACACTTCGAGGGCATTATATCTTTAATACAATGGGTTACCAACATATTCAAATAATGATTGACATATTTTCATTAAACTTTATTTTGATTTAATTTATTCATACTATTTCATCCTTCCACAAGATATAGTTCCGACACAAATTTGCATTTGTTTAAGCTGTTTTCTAGTGACATTTATTTGGAATCATGGCATAGTGGCAAAATGTGCTCAATTGTCAGGACACTGTTGTTCAGAGGGTTACAACACCGCTAACGCAATCACTTCAAACTGAAGCTGGAAAGGCTGCAAACTAGCTGCACTTCATTTAGTTTGATCTTTTTTAAATTTACATTTCTTTATATATATATCCATATAAATGATGCCAGCTGATTCATGATTTTGACTGGCTGAGAAACGCTGCCTGCCTGCCTGCCAATAATGTATACTCCCGACATGTTCTTTACTATGGGACAGCTGGAGATCGAATTTGAATATTGAAACGATGTTGCAAATGTCGGCGAGACAGACCGCAAGGTTTATGCAAATCTCTGCTGTTAGTCTAAAAGAAATGTTAGATAATATCTAGATGCTTTTTACAGTGGAGATCAGGTTTATAAATTGTCTGGCTGGGCTGTTGACACAGTGGATTGCGCAGTCAGATGGAACAGAGTAAATTTGCATTTTAATGTCAAAGATTTAGACAGTGCTAACTTGTGGAATAGACACTGGCTGGAATGTGGTTTTAACCAATCAGCATTAAGGATTAGATCCACCCGTTGTATAATGCACAGTAGCTTACAATAACTAACTTTCTGAGCTTGCTCAAATTTGTAGATAGTTCTGAATTCTTAGATTGACAATTTTAAAGGGTATATCAGTGTTTTTAAAAAGCACTTTCTCACTGATTTGAACAACTAAAAAAATCCTAGGAATAAGCATTTTTGAGTGGAGTACTCCTTTTAACATCTTAAAGATGGTTTATAACCCAGTGCAACTTTGTGCTGCGTCTAGTGAGGTGACGTAGGAGGAATCCTGAATGTGATTGCTGACCAGATCTGGGATAACTATAGTTTTAACTCTGCTTTGTGGAAAGTAACTATTTTTTCAGGGGTGACCAAATGGTTACTTTGGAGGTGACTACAACTACTTGAATACAGATCCCCAAAGATTACTTGAATACAGAGCTGAGAAAGCAACTACTTTTCTGAAACTATTAGATTTGCTACCTTCAACTAAAGGCAGGACTGTATCTTTATCAGGGCACCCGAGTGGCGCAACATCTCAGTGCAAACGGCGTCACTTACAGTCCCTGGGTCGAATCCAGGCTGTATCACATTCGGCCGTGATTGGGAGTCCCATAGGGCGGCGCACAATTGGTCCAGCGTCGTCCGGGTTTGGCCGGGGTAGGCCGTCATTGTAAATAAGACTGACTTGCCTAGTTAAATAAAAATGTATACAAATCTGGAACTGCATGTTGAAGATGGAATGAATAGAGCACACACAATCTCCTGATAGTCATATTTGATGAACACAATTCTATCTGAACATTTTGTAAATGTCCGTTCTCCTGACTGTCCATAGCCCAAGGTATACATAATCCGTTCAAACCGATGATATTCTGTAAGATTAAGTATAAATAATAAGTTATGCTCAGCTACTGTATGACTCTTTCAACGTGCCGCAAACAATTTATTTGATACCTAAAAATACTGCAGAGTAATTCAAAGCCATTTGCAAACAGCACATTGGATGTTTAGCGAAAACAACTTCGATCCTCTGTCCATCTGAGGGTAAGTGTTCTTGTCTTGTCATCTTTTTTAAAGGGATACTCTCCTCAGAATACAAACTAACATTTTCCACATACCTTGGATGTAGTTGATTCAAGAAGGCAGTTTTGAGATTTCCTTTTGACACTTCAGCCATATTTTGTTACTGTTAGCATTCTCGGTAACACTTAACATTGAACAGTTCTTGTAATAAAATTACTTCTGGAGCAATATTTTATTAGCAAGTTGTTGCATAATACTTTCATAATTGCATTTTAATTGCATTGCAATGAGCTGAGAGTTACCTACTGTACACGAGGAATAGGTTCTGTTCCTTGTTCCGCTTATTATGCATTATAAAGCAAAGTACTATGTCAGGAAATGTTGCTATTGTAATCAGTTACTACACATGCATAAGAACTTGATGTCAAGTGTTAGTTTATTAACCTTATTTCCCATTCATTATGATAATGTATTCCATGTCCCTCGTATTTAAGTCTAGGCTATAGACAGTTGATTGTTTAGCAACAAAGCTGACACGTGTGCAACTGTGGGCCAAAACAGACTGGGTTGTCAAAGGCTGTTGATAACATGTAAACTATATTTAGTCTCCAAATGTTTATTGAAAGCATAAATACATTTGCACAATGAGCACTCTGTCTCTCAAATACATGGTTACCCTTACAATTTAAAAAAAGTTGTAACTGCAGTCGACTGTGGTATTTTGGTTGCAGTAATTGCAGAATAACTGCAGTGTACTGCAAAATTACTGCAGTAAAAAATATTGTTATTTTGGATGCAGCATACTGCAATTATACTGCACCCTAACTGCAATCTTTTTTAGTAAGGGTAGAGTTGTTGCTTAGGTAGCTAGCTAATTTTAGCAATATTAGCATAGAAATGACATCAAGACCTCAAAGTCAGACCGTCTCAATGGCAGCTTCTTGTCATTGTTGCTAGCCATCTGTCAGTTAAGAATCATAACCCACACCTTCCGGCCACATTGATGCGCTTGCTTCATTTTCGTGATTCTGTCTGCCAACCCGTCGATATGGGTATACTAAGATTCATCTCTAAGAGCCCTCCAAACCATGTGCTTATGATAATATGCAGTATTTAGACTAATTAAACTGTTGTAGTTTTTGGTTCTTCATCAAATATTTGGCAGTTATAAAATATATATTTTTTGTTTTCAAATAACTTGCATATATTCAAATAACTCCAAATATTATGTGGTTTTCTGAGAGTTATTCAAATTACTAAATTGTTTTTCTTAGATCTGTATTTGAATGTCAAAGTAGTTTTAGTTGAAACTCTAACTATATTCGACTAAAGTTGGTGTTTTCAAATAAACTACTAAATGCAATTATGTCCTGTCCAGGTCTGTTGCTACATTCTTACAGAGACCTTGAGTGAGATACCTTTGTGTTATGTTGGAGATGATAATATACCATTTCTTAATTGGCTTAATTGGTTTCTGGTCCTTGCAGGTATGAGGATAAGGCAAAGAAACACCTGGAACGCTATGACCTCCAGACCAAACTGGCCTCTGATCGAGATGTGAGAGAGCCCGAGCGGCGGCTCTGTCTGGTCTCCCCGCTGAGTCGGCCCCAGGGCCAGAAACGCAAGGTCCTGCCTTCTAACCAGCCGGTCCTAGACCAACTCTTCTTTTCCCAGCCCCAGAAAAAGAGGAGCCCTGGGCCAAAGCCCTCACAACCACTACCGTTCAGTGTGGTTACCCTCAGGCAGCGGCTTCATCGCCTCTCATTCCAGAGCAACCCAAGACCTCAGGGCCTCCGGCTTGTAAACCGCTTGGCCTCTCAAAGCGCCTGGGTCGTTTTATGTGGTAGAAAGCTTGTGTTGTTAAATCCATTTCGGGTGGAGGAGGCCTTGCTGTTTAAGAGACTTCTGGAGAATAATATACTTCCAGCAGCGAGCCTGCAGAACCCGATACAGTTAACAGATAGGTGAGAAATCTGAGTGATACGTTACCCAACAGTGAAATGTGAACATTGACCCAATCTTGTTCTTCGCTCATAAGTTTATTTCATAAAGCATTGTATAATCTAGTCATTATGTAACACTATCTGGTATCATCTGGTACCTACTATACAGTACTTATAAATGACTGGGTAGAATTGTAATTTTATAATTTATACTGAACAAAAAATATAAACGCAACATGTAACAATTTCAAAGATTTTACTGAGTTACAGTTCATGTAAGGAAATCAGTCAATTGAAATAAATAAATAATGTCCTAATCTATGAATGAAACATGACTGGGCAGGGGCATGGCCTGGAAGGGCACTGACCCACCCACTTGGGAGCCAGTCACACCACTGGGGAGCTAGGCTCAGCCAATCAGAATGAGTTTTCCCCCACAAAAGGGCTTCATTACAGACAGAAATACTTCTCAGCATCCTGCAGGTGAAGAGAGCCCGGGTGTGGGCTGGCATGGTTACACGTGTTGAGGTTGGTTGGATGTACTTCCAAATTCTCTGAAGAGACATTGGCTTATGGTAGACATTCAGTTATCTGGCAACAGCTCTGGTGGACATTCCTGCAGTCAGCATGCCAATTGCATGCTCCCTCAACTTGAGACATCTGTGGAATTGTGTTGTGACAGAACTGCACATTTGTTTGTAGATTTTTATTGTCCCCAGCACAAGGTTATCTTGGTAAAGGATAAATGCTCACTAACAGGGATGTAAACAAATTTGTGCACAACATTTTAGCAAAATAAGCATTCTGTGCATATGAAACATTTTTGGCATCTTTTGTTCCAGCTCCTGAAACATGGGACCAACACTACATGTTGCATTTATATTTTTGTACAGTGTACATGATTACTTTTGGGATCATTGTCCCATGTGGTACCAGGTATAGATTTGTTGTCCTTTGTTAATGCAATATGTGCTTGTCTTTTTTTAGTATCCTAGGGGGTGCTGAGTATACTCAGTCTCTCTGTACAATGGAGAAGGGAAGTCCTGAGCTGAGAGGAATGGCCATCTTCTCTGATCCCAGGCTTGTGGCCAACGGGTTTCAAATCACACTCACTCCAGGTAGGGTAGAATATGAATTAAATAGATTTTCACCATTGGTTGTTTAGTTGACAAATAGCCATATTTAACTTCTTGTAACTACCCATCCCGGATCCGGGAGCTTTGTCATGAACTACAATAATTAGCATAACGCAACGGACAAAAAATATTTTCTAGAAAATATTCATAAAATGATAGTGAAACACAGCTTAGCCTTTTGTTAATCACCCTGTCATCTCAGATTTTGAAATTATGCTTTACAGCCAAAGCAAGACAAGCATTTGTGTAAGTTTATCAATAGCATAGCATTATATGCCTAGCTAGCAGCAGGCAACCTGGTCACCAAAATCAGAAAAGCAATCAAATTAAATCATTTACCTTTGATGAGCTTCAGATGTTTTCACTCACGAGACTCCCAGTTAGATAGCAAATGTTCCTTTTTTTCCAAAAATATTATTTTTGTAGCCGAAATAACTCCGTTAGTTCTTCACGTTTGGCTGAGAATTCGACTGGATATTGCGGTCACGACAATGGCGAAAAATATTCCAAATTAGCTCCATAATATCGACAGAAACATGGCAAACGTTGTTTATAATCAATCCTCAAGGTGTTTTTCAAATATCTATTCGATAATATATCCACCGCGACAGCTGTATTTTCAGTAAGACCGGAAAAATAGCTACCTCTGTCTATTACGCAAAAATTACTCAGAGCCCTCAGCCGGACACTTACGCAATGTAGTCAGTCGCTTACGCTCATTCTTCAACATAAAGGCGTGAAACAACGTCAAAATGCTGTAGACACCTTGGGGAATACGTAGAAAAAGGAATCTGGCTGATAGCCCATTCACTGCTCAATAGGGACGCATCGGAACGCAGAGCTTTCAAAACATGAGTCACTTCCTGATTGGATTTTTCTCAGGCTTTCGCCTACAATATCAGTTCTGTTACACTCACAGACAATATTTTTACAGTTTTGGAAACTTTAGTGTTTTCTATCCTAAGCTGTCAATTATATGCATATTCTAGCATCTTGTCCTGACAAAATAGCCCGTTTTACTTTGGGAACGTTATTTTTCCAAAAATGAAATTAGTGCCCCCTAGTTACAACAAGTAGAACATGTCATCTTGAGTTGAAAACACAAAAGAACAGACACTGGACAGAGGAACTCTGCCTAGAAGGCCAGCATCCCGGATTTGACTCTTCACTGTTGATGCTGAGACTGGTATTTTGCGGGTATTATTTAATGAAGCTGCCCGTTGAGGACTTGTGAGGCGTCTGTTTCTCAAACTAGACACTAATGTACTTGTACAACTGAGCAAGAGGACATCGGGGCCTCCCTCTCCTCTTTCTATTCTGGTTTGAGACAGTTTTCACTGTTCTGTGAAGGGAGTCAGACACAGCGTTCTACGAGATTTTCAGTTTCTTGGCAATTTCTGGAGTGGAGGGAAGCAAAATCCAAACTGGCATCTATTGACACTTTTTTTGGTATACCAGGACCATTCACAGTTGAGCTCACTCAGTTTAGCTGAATGCTGATTGGCTATTATTATTTTTTAATTATTAAGGGAGGCCAAATTCTTGCTGGCTTCCATTGCATTCAATGCTACGGCACCAACAATGTCGTACTCTTTTTGACCAAATCAAATGTATTTATATAGCCCTTCGTACATCAGCTGATATCTCAAAGTGCTGTACAGAAACCCAGCATAAAACCCCAAACAGCAAGCAATGCAGGTGTAGAAGCACGGTGGCTAGGAAAAACTCCCTAGAAAGGCCAAAACCTAGGAAGAAACCTAGAGAGGAACCAGGCTATGTGGGGTGGCCAGTCCTCTTCTGGCTGTGCCGGGTGGAGATTATAACAGAACAAGGCCAAGATGTTCAAATGTTCATAAATGACCAGCATGGTCGAATAATAATAATAAGGCAGAACAGTTGAAACTGGAGCAGCAGCACGGCCAGGTGGACTGGGGACAGCAAGGAGTCATCATGTCAGGTAGTCCTGGGGGCATGGTCCTAGGGGTCAGGTCCTCCGAGAGAGAGAGAAAGAAAGAGCGAATTAAATTCACACAGGACACCGAATAGGACAGGAGAAGTACTCCAGATATAACAAACTGACCCTAGCCCCCCGACACAAACTACTGCAGCATAAATACTGGAGGCTGAGACAGGAGGGGTCAGGAGACACTGTGGCCCCATCCGAGGACACCCCCGGACAGGGCCAAACAGGAAGGATATAACCCCACCCACTTTGCCAAAGCACAGCCCCCACACCACTAGAGGGATATCTTCAACCACCAACTTACCATCCTGAGACAAGGCTGAGTATAGCCCACAAAGATCTCCGCCATGGCACAACCCAAGGGGGGCGCCAACCCAGACAGGATGACCACATCAGTGAATCAACCCACTCAGGTGACGCACCCCTTCCAGGGACGGCATGAGAGAGCCCCAGTAAGCCAGTGACTCAGCCCCTGTAATAGGGTTAGAGGCAGAGAATCCCAGTGGAAAGAGGGGAACCGGCCAGGCAGAGACAGCAAGGGTGGTTCGTTGCTCCAGAGCCTTTCCGTTCACCTTCCCACTCCTGGGCCAGACTACACTCAATCATATGACCCACTAAAAGAGATGAGTCTTCAGTAAAGACTTAAAGGTTGAGACCGAGTTTACGTCTCTGACATGGGTAGGCTGACCATTCCATAAAAATGGAGCTCTAGGAGAAAGCCCTGCCTCCAGCTGTTTGCTTAGAAATTCTAGGGACAACTAGGAGGCCTGCGACCAGAGAGCATCAGATCGATGGCCTACACATACAGACAGGGGGATGCTGTTTCACTGGCTCGAATGCTTTCTCCGGGGAGATGCATTGAGCCTCATGCGAATTGAAAGAACATTTTGAAACACGGAGAGACGAAATATACAATTAACATTTTTTGTAAAATATATTGGTCAGCATTTCCCTGGTCCTGGTGATGCAGTTGGACCCAGTGAAAGTTTGTTGACTTGTTAAAAAGGATTCAAGGTTGTTTAAAAAAATATTTTTTTACCTATTCGATGACTTCACTGTTTTCTTGTTTTCCTGGTCCTATCCTTTCATCTTACTTACCTTCTCTCGCTGGTACATAAAACTGCATTTTACAGCCCACCCTTTCCTTCTGTTAGAAAATGGGCCTTTTATTATTCCTTGATTCAAGCTGTTTAAAGGTCTGAAGGATTGTGCAATTCAATTTAACAAAGGTTGGGCTCATTGGATGTCATTAATGTCATAGTTCACAAATAATTTAGAAATGTCAAACATAAGAGCTGGAGTTACAGGATTATGGTAAATTATTTCTGACAGAGTTGCTGTGTCAGTATTATTTTAGCAGTGGATGAGAGGGAAAAAAGATAACATTTCCCCCCAAAATGCTTCCATCATATGCAACATATTTAAAGTTATTCAAGGTTCCGCATTACTTTGTATGGAAGTGGGTTTTCAGTGGTCAACATTTTCAAGTAACTTGTCTAGGTGCTGACTTGGGACCGAATTCCCTCTGGGGGGTTAACGATGATAAATCCATCCCATTATCATTAGTCTTAATCCCTTGCCATCAATGCTTTAAATGTGGAGGGGGGAAATTCCTATCAAGATTCAGACAACTGATTTACCATTTTTATTAGCTTTTCAATGTTTTGATTTTCAGTCAGTGTTTGTGTACGGGTATATTTCTGTTTTTCATATGACATCCACACAGTTTCTCTGCATTGTAATGTGTATATGTTCACTATTAATAGTGTTAGATGGTACTGAACAGTCTCAAATACCTTGAATGGCTGTGAAAGCTAAAGCAAACTACTCCCCATCCCCCATCTTCAGTTGGTGTGACCTTATTTTTTTCTTGCGGTTGAAAAGTGCAAAAGGCCTTCTCCAAATCCTGGTTGTTTTTAGTGCCGGTATGGGTCACCTTAGTTGACTTTGGCATTTTGCCAGGCACTGTGCCCTCACAGTGGGTTTGTACCACGGTGTGCAGGTGAAGATAATGGCTGCCCTTTAGAGAGGGAAGAATTTCCAAGTATTTTTGTTGCCAATCCCAGCAGGTGGGTGTGAATGTGAGACTTAGGTAGCCAGGATGGAGCGATTGCCAACAGTAATAGCAATATCAGATTTTTAACAGTAATGTAATATTGCTCACATTTCTGGTCATAGGAAAATGAGTGCTGGTATTATAATGGCCACAGTGGTTGTTGTCTCCGAGGTCTCTTAGAACTTAAGTTGTGCTATGTTCTATCCTACAGAATAGCGGAGTGGCGGCTTGTTGCTTATTGACCCAAATTTGATCCTTTGCCAGTGCGGCCCCTATTACATTTGCTTTCCTTTCGCCAATGTTTTTCCTCATTACTGAGTGATTAATGCATGGCGACTGTATTGTCTTGAGTTACCTGCCACTGCAAGTACTTAACCCATATCATCTTGACGCAATAGAGAAACCTACGTTTTGTGTGTCATGTGATTCCGATGGGTTCAACACAAATTTGTTCACAGGCAAGGGTTTTGCCTCATAATAGTAGCACACAGGGTTGGAGTAACTGATTACATGTGTTTTAAAGTTACATGGAATCTGATGGAAAGATGGCGCCAACAGAGAAGGGCGACATCTTAAGAGATCCAACCCAACTTTGCTATTTATCAACTTTTTTTGTGTTGGTTTTAACTTTTTTTGGTCAACGTTCATACTTGTAACACATATGACCGCCACACACACACTTCTTTACATCAGATTGACAGTTAATAATCTCAATTTTGACTTCGAATCCGACTTCAATTCTGACTCCGCTGTTCCCTTGTTCATACCGGACCCCATTTCTTTGTTTCATGGGCTACCAAAACACAGAGGGTGTGGACACGGTAGACGAGCCTGTATCCTGATGAGATTGAGACGAAGAGAAAACCAACTGGCACACTGTTGGCAAATGTCCAGTCACTCGAGAATAAGATGGAGGAGACTCGCGAAGAAGCTCATATCAGAGAGACTTGAGTGAAACATGACTGGATGACTATGTACGTAGAACTCAGTGGTTTCTCCATGCAGCGGCACGATCGGATGAAGGCAGCCTCGGGCAAGTCCAAAGGGGAAGAGGTGTGCCTCTTCATAAACAACTGGTGCCCTGCTTCCAGTGTGAAGGAAATCTCTAGCTTTTTCTCACCTGATATAGAATACCTCATGGTAAGCTGCAGACCCTTTTATCTACCAAGAGGGTTTTCATCCGTAATTATCATGGCTGTCTACATCCCTCCACAATCCCACACCTCTGACACTCAACAAACTGTATGGGGGCAAAAACAAACAAGAAACCACTAGACCAGAGGCAGCGTTTCTGGTGGGCGGAGACATTAACGTGGGCAGACCATAAAACCATTCTACCTAACTTTTACCAACACGTCTCCTGTGCCACTAGGGGCACAAACTTTAGATCACTTTTATTCTAGCCACAGAAACGCACACAAGGCCCTCCTTCGTCCTCCCTTTGGCCATATCTGACCATGACTCTATTCTCCTGCTTCCTGATTACAAACTAAAGCTCAAACAGGAAGTACCAGTGACACGATCAATACGGAATTGGTCTGAAGCAGAAGCGAGGCTACAAGACTGATTAGCTAGAGTCAGTGCTATCTGGGATCCTTGGGACGTCACTACCCTAAACCTAATGTTAACCCCTACCCTAAACATAAGATAAGGAAACTGTTATTTAAAAACATTTTACCATGTATTTATCCCCTTAGGCACTAAACTAAAATATCTCCATGTCTTCATTTTTTAACTGGTACCGGGGAATTTCAGACGAGTCTTGTGAGACTTGTGGGCGTATTAGAACAATACATTTGTAAAATGTAATAACTTAACAAAATGTGGAAAAGGGGAAGGGGTCTGAATACTTTCCGAATGCACTGTACATGGCCATTAAGGCAAAATTGTTCTTCAAGATGAAGTAAAAGCAGGGTCAAATAATAAGCACAGTGTTTAAGGGTGCAACAGGTCAGTACCTCAGCAGTGAATGTCAGTTGGCTTTTCATAACCAAGCATTCAGAGGCCGAGGCAGCAGGTGCAGTAGAGAGAGGGAGGTTGTCGAAACAGCAGGTCCCGGACAAGGTAGCACGTCCGGTGAACAGGTGCAGGCAGAACAGCAGAAACTGGATCAGCAGCAAACCAGATGGACTGGGGATGAGGACAGCGGAGTTGTCAGGCCAGGTAGTCCTGAGGCATGTTCGTTGGGCTCAGGTCCTATGGGAGAGAGAAGCGAAATGGGATAATTAGAGGGAGCATACCTAAGATCATGCTCACCCTAGCTTCCCTGGCACATAGACTATTGGAGACTGAGGTGGGGGGTTGGGGGAAAACTGTAGCCTCATCCAAAGTTACCCCCAGACAGGAGAACCCCACCCACTTTGCCAAAGCACAGTCCCCACATCACCAAAGGGATATCAACAGACCACTAACTTACAACCCTGACACAAGGCCGAGTATAGCCCACGAAGATCTCGCCCTACCACAAGAGCCCGAGGGGGTGCAATGCCGGACAGGAAGATCATGTCAGTGTCTCAACGCACTCAAGTCAAGCCTGGTACAACGTGATGCCCCTCTCCTTGGGAGGGCATGGGAGAGTGCGAGCAAGCCAGTGAATCAGCTCCCTTAGGTTCAGAGGCAGAAAATCGCAGTGGAGAGAGGGGAGCCGGCCAGGCAGAGACAACAACGCCTTGACGTTTGTACAGCAGGACCAAATCGGAGAGCAAGTTCATGTAATGCTTTGTAGGTTAGCAGTAAAACCTTGAAATCAGCCCTAACCTTAACAGGAAGCCAGAGTCTAGCACTTGAGTAATATGATTTTTTTGGGGGGGGTTCTAGTCAAGATTCTAGCAGCCATATTTAACACTAGCTGAAGTTTATTTAGTGCCTTCAACATGTTTCATTGAAATGTACAGCTGTTTTTTTTTTTAATTTAACCTTTTTATTTAACCAGGTAGGCCAGTTGAGAACAAGTTCTCATTTACAACTGCGACCAAAACAACAGTTACACATGGGATAAACAAATGTACAGTCAATAACACAATAGAAAAATCTGTATACAGTGTGTGCAAATTAAGTAAGGAGGTAAGGCAATAAATAGGCCAATACTGGCAAAGTAATTACACTTTAGCAATTTACACTGGAGTGATATGTGCAGATGAGGATGTGCATGTAGAAATACCGGTGTGCAAAAGAGCAGGAAAACAAATATGGGGATGAGGTATGTAGTTGTTTAGATGGGCTATTTACAGATGGGCAGTGTACAGCTGCAGCGATTGGTAAACTGCTCTGACAGCTGACGCTTAAAGTTAGTGAAGGAGATATAAGTCTCCAACTTCAGTGATTTTTTTTTTGCAATTCATTCCAGTCATTGGCAGCAGAGAACTGGAAGGGAAGGTGGCCAAAGTAGGTGTTGGCTTTGGGGATGACCAGTAAAATATACCTGCTGGAGCGTATGCTACGGGTGGGTGTTGCTATGGTGACCAGTGAGCTGAGATAAATCAAATCAAATGTTATTTATCACATACACATGGGGCTTTACCTAGCAAAGACTTTTATAGTTGACCTGGAGCCAGTGGGTTTGGCGACGAATATGTAGCGAGGACCAGCCAACAAGAGTATACAGGTCGCAGCGGTGGGTGGTATATTGGGCTTTGGTGACTAAACTGATTGCACTGTGATAGACTGCACCCAATTTGCTGAGTAGAGGGTTGGAGGCTATTTTGTAAATTACATCACCGAAGTCAAGGATTGGTAGGATAGTCCGTTATACGAGGTTATGTTTGGCAGCATGAGTGAAGAAGGCTTTGTTGGAAAATAGGAAGCCGATTCTAGATTTCACTTTGGATTGGAGATGCTTAATGTGAGTCTGGAAGGAGAGTTTACAGTCTAACCAGACACCTAGGTATTTATAGTTGTCCACATATTCTAAGTTATAACCGTCCAGGGTAGTGATGCTAGTCGGGTGGGCGGGTGCGGGCAGCGATCGGTTGAAGAGCATGCATTTAGTTTTACTAGAATTTAAGAGCAGTTGGAGGCCACGGAAGGCGTGATATATGGCATTGGAGCTCGTTTGGAGGCTTGTTAAAACATTGTCCAAAGAAGGGCCAGATGAATGGTGTCATCTGCATAGAGGTGGATCAAAGAATCACCAGCAGCAAGAGCAACATTATTGATATATACAGAGAAACGAGTCGGCCCAAGATTTGAACCCTGTGGCACCCCCATAGACTGTCAGAGGTCCGGAGGACAACAGGCCCTCCGATTTGACACACTGAACTCCATCTAAGAAGTACAGTTGAAGTCGGAAGTTTACATACACTTAGGTTGGAGTAATTAAAACAACCACCACAAATTTCTTGTTAACAAACTATAGTTTTGTCAAGGTGGTTAGGACATCTACTTTGCATGACACAAGTCATTTTTCCAACAATTGTTTACAGACAGATTATTTCACTTATAATTCACTATTAAATCAAATGTATTTATACAGCCCTTCGTACATCAGCTGATATCTCGAAGTGCTGTACAGAAACCCAGCCTAAAACCCCAAACAGCAAGTAATGCAGGTGTTGAAGCACATTGGCTAGGAAAAACTAGAAAGGCCAAAATCTAGGAAGAAACCTAGAGAGGAACCAGGTTATGAGGGGTGGCCAGTCCTCTTCTGGCTTATAACAGAAGATTATAACAGAACATGGCCAAGATGGTCAAATGTTCATCAATGACCAGCATGGTCAAATAATAGGTCTGGGACAGGTAGCACGTCCGGTGAACAGGTCAGGATTCCATAGCCGCAGGCAGAACAGTTGAAACTGGAGCAGCAGCACAGCCAGGTAGTCCTGAGGCATGGTCCTAGGGCTCAGGTCCTCCGAGAGAGAGAATTAGAGAGAGCATACTTAAATTCACACAGGACACCGGATAAGACAGGACAAGTACTCCAGATATAACACACTGACTCTAGCCCCCGACACAAACTACTGCAGCATAAATACTGGAGGCTGAGACAGGAGGGGTCAGGAGACACTGTGGCCCCATCCGATGATACCCTCGGACAGGGCCAAACAGGAAGGATATAACCCCACCCACTTTGCCAAAACACAGCCCCCACACCACTAGAGGGATATCTTCAACCACCAACTTACCATCCTGAGACAAGGCTGAGTATAGCCCACAAAGATCTCTGCCATGGCACAACCCAAGGGGGGGCGCCAACCCAGACAGGAAGATCACATCAGTGACTCAACCCACTCAAGTGACGCACCCCTCCTAGGGACGGCATGAAAGAGCACCAGTAACCCAGTGACTCAGCCCCTGTAATAGGGTTAGAGGCAGAGAATCCCAGTGGAAAGAGGGGAACCGGCCAGGCAGAGACAGCAAGGGCGGTTCGTTGCTCCAGAGCCTTTCCGTTCACCTTCACACTCCTGGGCCAGACTACACTCAATCATATGACCCACTGAAGAGATGAGTCTTCAGTAAAGACTTAACTTGTTATGGCTGCAATCCCACTAACGGGATGTGTCATCAACAACCGCTGAATAGCGCAGCGCTACATTCAATAAATATTACTATAAATATTTTATATTCATGAAATCACAAGTGCAATATAGGAAAACACAGCTTAACCTTTTGTTAATCCACGTGTCGTGTCAGATTTTGAAATTATGCTTTACAGCGAAAGCAATCCAAGCGTTTGTGTAAATGTATCGATCGCACGACAAAAC
The DNA here is from genome assembly GCF_018296145.1 of Oncorhynchus tshawytscha. NCBI lineage: Eukaryota > Metazoa > Chordata > Actinopteri > Salmoniformes > Salmonidae > Oncorhynchus > Oncorhynchus tshawytscha. The sequence goes on along the minus strand of NC_056454.1, from coordinate 10,310,576 downwards.
ATTAAGTACACTTAGCATCAGGTAGCTTGGTCACGAAAATCATAAAAGCAATCAAATTAATCGTTTTACCTTTTGATCTTCAGATGCTTTCACTCACGAGACTCCCAGTTACACAACAAATGTTCCTTTTGTTCCATAAAGATTATTTTTATATCCAAAATACCTGTTTGTTTGCTGCGTTATGTTCAGAAATCCACAGGAAAGAGCGGTCATGACAACGCAGACGGAAATTCCAAATGGTTTCCATAATGTCAACAGAAACATGTCAAACGTTTTTTATAACCAATCATCAGGTTGTTTTTAAAATATATAATCGATAATATATCAACCGCAAATGTCTTTCACAGGAGAGGGAAAAGCAATACCTATCCAAACTCTGTTGCGCGAGCAAAACTCATGTGACCACTTTGACGTAATGTTTTTGTTCTGGCTCATTTTTCAAAATAAAAGCCTGAAACTATGTCTGAAGACTGACACCTTGAGGAAGTGATAGGAAAAGGAATCTGGTTGATATCCCTTTAAATGGAGCAAAGGCAGGCTATGGAACATGGAGTTTTCAAAATAGAAGCCACTTCCTGTTTTGATTTTCCTCAGGGTTTCGCCTGCACTATCAGTTCTGTTATACTCACAGACAATATTTTGACAGTTTTGGAAACTTTAGTGTTTTCTATCCAATACTAATAATAATATGCATATATTAGCAACTGAGACTGAGGAGCTGGCCGTTTACAATGGGCACCTTTTCATCCAAGCTACTCAATACTGCCCCTGCAGCCATAAAACGTTAAAGGTTGAGACCGAGTTTGCTTCTCTCACATGGGTAGGCAGACCATTCCATAAAAATGGAGCTCTATGGGAGAAAGCCCTGCCTCCAGCTGTTTGCTTAGAAATACTAGGGACAATTAGGAGGCCTGCGTCTTGTGACCGTAGCATACGTGTAGGTATGTACGGCAGGACCAAATCAGAGAGATAGGTAGGAGCAAGCCCATGTAATGCTTTGTAGGTTAGCAGTAAAACCTTGAAATTAGCCCTTGCCTTGACAGGAAGCCAGTGTAGGGAGGCTAGCACTGGAGTAATATGATAATTTTTGGGGGTTCTAGTCAGGATTCTAGCAGCCTTATTTGGCACTAACTGAAGTTTATTTAGTGCTTTATCCGAGGTAGCCGGAAAGTAGAGCATTGCAGTTAGTCTAACCTAGAAGTAACAAAAGCATGGATACATTTTTCTCCATTTTTGGACAAAGTTTCTGATTTTTGCAATGTTACGTAGATGGAAAAAAGCTGTTCTTGAAACGGTCTTGATATGTTCGTCAAAAGAGAGATCAGGGTCCAGAGTAACGCCGAGGTCCTTCACAGTTTTATTTGAGACAACTACAACCATTTAAGATTAATTGTCAGATTCAACAGAAGATCTCTTTGTTTCTTGGGACCTAGAACAAGCATCTCTGTTTTGTCCGAGTTTAAAAAGAGAAAGTTTGCAGCCATCCACTTCCTTGTGTCTGAAACACAGGCTTCTAGCGAGGGCAATTTTAGGGCTTCACCATGTTTCATTGAAATGTACAGCTATGTGTCATCCGCATAGCAGTGAAAGTTAACATTATGTTTTTGAATGACATCCCCAAGAGAAAATATATAGTGAAAACAATAGTGGTCCTAAAACAGAACCTTGAGGAACACCGAAATTTACAGTTGATTTGTCAGAGGACAAGCCATTCACAGAGACAAACTGATAAGATCTAAACCAGGCCAGAACTTGTCCGTGTAGACCAATTTGGGTTTCCAATCTCTCCAAAAGAATGTGGTGATCGACGGTATCAAAAGCAGCACTAAGGTCTAGGAGCACGAGGACAGATGCAGAGCCTCGGTCTGATGCCATTAAAAGGTCATTTACCACCTTCACAAGTGCAGTCTCAGTGCTAATACCAGACTGAAGCATTTTGTATACATTGTTTGTCTTCAGGAAGGCAGTGAGTTGCTGCGCAACAGCCTTTTCTAAAATCTTTGAGAGGAATGGAAGATTCGATATAGGCCGATAGTTTTTATATTTTCTGGGTCAAGATTTGGCTTTTTCAAGAGAGGCTTTATTACTGCCACTTTTAGTGAGTTTGGTACACATCCGGTGGATAGAGAGCCATTTATTATGTTCAACATAGGAGGGCCAAGCACAGGAAGCAGCTCTTTCAGTAGTTTAGTTGGAACAGGGTCCAGTATGCAGCTTGAAGGTTTAGAGGCCATGATTATTTTCATCATTGTGTCAAGAGATATAGTACTAAAACACTTGAGCATCTCTCTTGATCCTAGGTCCTGGCAGAGTTGTGCAGACTCAGGACAACTGAGCTTTGAAGAAATACCTAGATTTAAAGAGGAGTCTGTAATTTGCTGTTTAATAATCATGATCTTTTCCTCAAAGAAGTTCATGAATTTATTACTGCTGAAGTGAAAGCCATCCTCACTTGGAGTGCTGCTTTTTAGTTAGCTTTGCAACAGTATCAAAAAGAAATTTCATATTGTCCTTATTTTCCTCAATTAAGTTGGAAAATTAGGACTATCGAGCAGCAGTAAGGGCTCTTCGATAATACACGGTACTGTCTTTCCAAGCTAGTCGGAAGACTTCCAGTTTGGTGTGGCGCCATTTCCGTTCAAATTTTCTGGAAGCTTGCTTCAGAGCTCTGGTATTTTATGTATACCAGGGAGCTAGTTTCTTATGAGAAATGTTTTTAGGGGTGCAACTGCATCTAGGGTATTGCGCAAGGTTAAATTGAGTTCCTCAGTTAGGTGGTTAAATGATTTTTGTCCTCTGACGTCCTTGGGTAGGCAGAGGGAGTCTGGAAGGGCATCATGGAATCTTTGTTTTGTCTGTGAATTTATAGCACGACTTTTGATGCTCCTTGGTTGGGGTCTGAGCAGATTATTTGTTGCAATTGCAAACATAATAAAATGGTGGTCCGATAGTCCAGGATTATGAGGAAAAAACATTTACATCCACAACATTTATTCCGTGGGACAAAACTAGGTCCAGAGTATGACTGGGACAGTGAGTAGGTCCAGAGACATGTTGGACAAAACCCACTGAGTCGATGATGGCTCCGAAAGCCTTTTGGAGTGGGTCTGTGGACTTTTACATGTGAATATTAAAGTCACCAAAAATGTGAATATTATCTGCTATGACTACAAAGTCCGACAGGAATTCGGGGAACTCAATGAGCAACAGTGGATATGGCCCAGGAGGCCTGTAAACAGTAGCTATAAAATGTGATTGAGTAGGCTGCATAGATTTCATGACTAGAAGCTCAAAAGTTGAAAACGTCATTTTTATTTTTTGTAAATTGAAATTTGCTTTTGTAAATGTTAGCAACACCTTGGGAGATATGGTCACTAGTGTAACCAGGAGGTGAGGCCTCATTTAACACAGTAAATTCTTCAGGCTTAAGCCATGATTCACATCAAGATTATGATCAGGGATTAGTTAATTGACTATAATTGCCTTTGAAGTAAGGGATCTAACATTAAGTAGCCCTATATTGAGATGTGAGGTATCACGATCTCTTTCAATAATGACAGGAATGGAGGAGGTTTTTATCCTAGTGAGATTGCTAAGGCAAACACCCAACCCAGGTTGAGGCACAGACATGGTCTCAATGGGGATAGCTGAGCTGACTACACTGACTGTGCTAGTGGCAGACTCCACTAAGCTGGCAGGCTGGCTAACAGCCTGCAGCACAATTCCAGTGGGTCAGAAGTTTACATACACTAAGTTGACTGTGCCTTTAAACAGCTTGGAAAATTCCAGAAAATGATGACATGGCTTTAGAAGCTTCTGATATAGGCTAATTGACATCATTTGAGTCATTTGGAGGTGTACCTGTGGATGTATTTCAAGGCCTACCTTCAAACTCAGTGCCTCTTTGCTTGACATCATGGGAAAATCAAAAGAAATCAGCCAAGACTTCAGAAAGAATTGTAGACCTCCACAAGTCTGGTTCATCCTTGGGAGCAATTTCCAAACGCCTGGAGGCACCACGTTCATCTGTACAAACAATAGTACACAAGTATAAACACCATGGGACCACGCAGCCATCATACCTCTCAGGAAGGAGATGCATTCTGTCTCCTAGAGATTAATGTACCTTGGCCCGAAAAGTGCAAATCAATCCCAGAACAACAGCAAAGGACCTTCTGAAGATGCTGGAGGAAACCGGCACAAAAGTATCTATATCCACAGTAAAACAAGTCCTATATCAACATGAACTGAAAGGCCGCTCGGCAAGGAAGAAGCCACTGCTCCAAAACCACCATAAAAAAGCCAGACTACAGTTTGTAACTGCACATGGGGACAAAGATTGTACTTTTTGGAGAACTGTCCTCTGGTCTGATGAAACAAAAATATAACTGTTTGGCCATAATGACCATCGCTATGTATAGAGGAAAAAGGGGGAGGCTTGCAAGCTGAAGAACACCATCCCAACTGTGAAGCATCATGTTGTGGGGGTGCTTTGCTGCAGGAGGGACTGGTGCACTTCACAAAATAGATGGCATCATGAGGTAGGAAAATTATGTGGATATATTGAAGCAACATCTCAAGACATCACTCAGGAAGTTCAAGCTTGGTTGCAAATGAATCTTCCAAATGGACAATGACCCCAAGCATACTTCCAAAGTTGTGGCAAAATGGCTTAAGGACAACAAAATCAAGGTATTGGAGTGGCCATCACAAATCCCTGACCTCCAACCCATAGAAAATTGGTGGGCAGAACTTAAAAAGCGTGTGCGAGCAAGGAGGCCTACAAACCTGACTCCGTTACACCAGCTCTGTCAGGAGGAATGGGCCAAAATTCATCCAATTTATTGTGGGAAGCTTGTGGAAGGCTACCCAAAACGTTAAACAATTTAAAGGCAATGCTTCCAAATACAAATTGAGTATATGTAAACTTCTGACCCACTGGGAATGTGATGAAAGAAATAAAAGCTGAAATATATCATTCTCTACTATTATTCTGATATTTTAGATTAGGATTAAATGTCAGGAATTGTGAAATACTGAGTTTAAATGTATTTGGCTAAGGTGTATGTAAACTTATGACTTCAACTGTAATTGGCGAGGCAGTCATTAGAGAAACCAAGGCTGTTGAGTCTGCCAATTTAAGAATGCGGTGATTGACAGAGTCGAAAGCCTTATCCTTAGCCTATGGTCGATGAAGCTGCACAGTAAAGTATTTTATCGGTGTCGGTTATGATATCGTTTAGGACATTGAGTGTGGCTGTGGTGAAGCCGTGACCAGCTTGAAACCGGATTGCATAGCGGAGAAGGTACAGTGGGATTTGAAATGGTCAATGATCTGTTGATTTCACTTGGTGTTCGAAGACTTTAGAAAGGCTGGGCAGGATTAATATAGGTCTGTAACAGTTTGGGTCTAGAGTGTCTCCCCCTTTGAAGAGGGGGATGACCGCGGCCAGTTTCCAATCTTTAGGAATCTCAGATGATACAACAGAGAGGTTGAACAGACTAGTAAATAGGGGTTGCAACAATGGTGGCGGATCATTTTAGGAAGAGATGGTCCAGATTGTCTTGCCCAGCTGATTTGTAGGGATCCAGGGGGCTTGGGCAGTTGCTGCGGGGGGTGCAGAGATGTTGCCTGGGGTTGGGGTAGCCAGGTGGAAAGCATGGCCAGCCGTAAAGAAATGTTTATTGAAATTCTCGATAATCATGGATTTATCAGTGGTGACAGTTTTTCCTAGTCTCAGTGCACTGGGCAGCAGGAAGGAGGTACTCTTATCCATCGACTTTAGTGTCCCAAAACTTTTGGGAATTAGTGCGTTGTCTGCATAGCAGTAAAAGTTGACAGTGTTTCTGAATGACATCACCAAGAGGTAACATAATGACTTCAGTTGTACAACTGAATAGGTATCCCCCTTTCCCTTCCCTTTCCCTACATAGTGAAAACAATAGTGGTCTTATAACGGAACCTTGCGGAACACCGAAGCGTGCCATTGATTTGTCAAAGGACAAACCATCCACAGAGACGAACTGATGAGATCTAAACCAGATAAGAACTTGTCCTTATAGATAAATTATTTTCCAATCGCTCCAAAATAATGTGGTGATTGATGGTGTCGAAAGCGGCACTTACTTGACCCTGCTTGTCATGTATGAACGTTGGAGCATCTTAAGAACAATCTGGCCTTAATGGCGATGTACTCTTATCTCCACCTGGGACACAGACAGGATGGGCCACCCCTCAGAGCCTGGTTACTCTCTAGGTTGCTTCCTAGGTTCCTGCCTTTCTAGGGAGTTTTTCCAAGCAACCGTGCTTCTACATCTGCATTGCTTGCTGTTTGGGGTTTTAGGGTGGGTTTCTGTATAGCACTTTGACATCTGCTAATGTAAGAAGGGCTTTCTAAATTAATTTGATTAAGGTCTATAGCATGAGGACAGAAGCAGAGCCTTGGTCTGACGCCATTAAAAGGTCGTTTACCACCTTAACAAGTGCAATCTCAGTACTATGATATGGTGGACTGGAGCGTTTCTTATGCATTATTTGTCTTCAGGAAGGCAGTGAGTTGTTGAGCAAGATTCAATATAGGCTAATTTTGAGTTGTATTAAAACATTTTCAGGTCAATGTTTTCCATGAGAGGCTTTATTACTGCCACTTTTAGTGGATTTGGTACACATCCGGAGGATAGGGCGTCGTTTATTATGTTCAACATAGGAGGATCAAGCACAGGAAGTAGCTCTTTCAATAGTTGGAATTCATTTTAGAGATACTTATATTCAAATAGGAGTCTGTAATTTGTTGAAGAAGTTCATGAATTCATCACTGCTGAAGTGAATTCCATCCTCGCTTGGGGAATGCTGCTTTTTAGTTGGCTTTGTGACAGTATCAATAAGAAATGGTAGATTGTTTTTATTCTTCTCAATCAGGTTGGAAAAGTAGGCTGATTGAGCAGCAGTGGGGGCTTTTCGATATTGCATGGTACTGTCTTTCCGTGGTATTGACTTCCATTTTGATGGCATGCCATTTTCTGGAAGCTTGCTTCAAGGCTCAGGTATTTTCTGTATACCAGGGAGCTAGTTTCTTGTGTCAAATGTATGTTTTTTAGCAGTGCGACTTAATCTATGGTATTATGCAAGGCCAAGTTTACGTCCTTGGTTAGGTGGAGGGAGTCTGGAAGGTCATCCAGGAATCTTTGGGTTGTCGGAGAATTTATAACGCGGCCTTTGATAATCCTTGGTTGGGGTCTTAGCAAATTATTTGTGGCAATGAGTACACTACTGTTCAAAAGTTTGGGGTCACTTAGAAATGTCCTTCTTGGCCTCCCGGGTGGCGCAGTGGTCTAGGGAACTGCATCGCAGTGCTAGCTGTGCCACCAGAGACTCTGGTTTCGAGCCCAGGCTCTGTCGCAGCCGACCGCGATGGGGAGGTCCATGGGGTGACACACACTTGGCCTAGCGTCGTCCGGGTTAGGGAGGGTTTGGCCGGTAGGGATATCCTTGTCTCATCGCGCACTAGCGACTCCTGTGGCGGACCGGGCGCAGTGCACGCTAACCAGGTCGCCAGGTGCACGGCAGTTCCTCCGACACGGGGTTGGTCCTTCAAACTTTGCTTTCGTCAAAGAATCCTCAATTTGCAGCAATTACAGCCTTGCAGACCTTTGGCATTCTAGTTATCAATTTGTTGAGGTAATCTGAAGAGATTTCACCCCATGGCTTGATGGTCGCTTCTTACGTACCATACAGTCAAGCTGCTGCCATAACAGCTCAATAGAGTTGAGATCCAGTGACTGCTGGCAACTCCATTATAGACAGAATACCAGCTGACAGCTTCTTCCCTAAATAGTTATTGCATAGTTTTGAGCTGCATAGGTCATTGTCCTGTTGTAGGAGGAAATTGGATCCAATTAAGCGCCGTCCACAGGGTATGGCATGGCCTTCTTCAAGATCCCTTTTACCCTGTACAAATCTCCCACTTTACCACCACCAAAGTACCCCCAGACCATCACATTGCCTCCACCATGCTTGACAGATGGCGTCACTCCCTCCTCCAGCATCTTTTCGTTTTTTCTGTGTCTGACGAATGTTCTTTGTGATCCAAACACCTCAAGCTTAGATTCGTCTGTCCATAAAACTTATTTCCAATCTTCCTCTGTCCAGTGTCTGTTTTCTTTTGCCCATCTTTTCTTTTTATTGGCCAGTCTGCGATATGGCTTTTTCGTTGCAACTGCCTAGAAGGCCAGCATCTCGGAATCGTCTCTTCACTGTTGACGTTGTGTTTTGCGGATACTATTTAATGAAGCTGCCAGTTGAGCACTTGAGGCGTCTGCTTCTCAATCTAGATACTCTAATGTACTTGTCCTCTTGCTCAATTATGCACCGGGGCCTCCCACTCCTCTTTCTGTTCTGGTTAGAGACAGTTTGCACTGTTCTGTGAAGGGAGAAGTACACAGTGTTGTATGAGATCTTCAGTTTCTTGGCAATTTCTCGCATGGAATAGCCTTCATTTCTCAGAACAAGAATAGACTGACGAGTTTCAGAAGAAAGGTCTTTGTTTCTGGCCGTTCTGAGCCTGTAATCAAACCCACAAATGCTGATGCTCCAGATACTCAACTAGTCAAAAGAAGGCCAGTTTTATTGCTTCTTTAACCAGACAACAGTTTCATCTGTGCTTACATAATTGCAAAAGGGTTTTCTGATGATCAATTAGGCTTTTAAAATGATAAACTTGGATTAGCTAACACAATGTGTCATTGGAACACAGGAGTGATGGTTGCTGATAATGGGCCTATGTAGATATTCCATAAAAAATCAGCCGTTCCCAGCTACAATAGTCATTTACAACATTAACAATGTCTACACTGTATTTCTGATCAATTTGGTGTTATTTTAATAGCCAAAAAATGAGCTTTTCTTTCAAAAACAAGGACATTTCTAAGTGACCAAAAACTTTAGAATGGTAGTGTAGGTCCCCAAGTGCAGTTGCAAACTGTAGTCTGGCTTTTTTATGGCGGTTTTGGAGTAGTGGCTTCTTCTTTGCTTAGCGGCCTTTCAGGTTATGTTGATATAGGACTCGTTTTACTGTGGGTAAAGATACTTTTGTACCGGTTTCCTCCAGCATCTTCACAAGGTCCTTTGCTGTTGTTCTGGGATTGATTTGCACTTTTTGAACCATAGTACGTTCATCTCTAGGAGACAGAATGCATCTCCTTCCTGAGCGGTGGTCCCATGGTGTTTTATACTTGCTTACTATTGTTTGTAGAGATGAACGTGGTACCTTCAGGCGTGTTGGAAATTGCTCCCAATGATGAAACAGACTTGTGGAGGTCTACAATTTTTTTTTGAGGTCTTGGCTGATTTCTTTTGATTGTCCTATGATGTCAAGCAAAGAGGCACTGATTTTGAAGGTATGCCTTGACATACATCCACAGGTACACCTCCAATTGACTCAAATGATGTCAATTAGCCTATCAGAAGCTTCTAAAGCCATGACATAATTTTCTGGAATTTTCCAAGCTGTTTAAAGGCACAGTCAACTTAGTATATGTAAACTTCTGACCCACTTGAATTGTGATAAAGTGAAATAATCTGTCTGTAAACAATTGTTGGAAAAATGACTTGTCATTCACAAAGTAATGTCCTAACCGACTTGCCAAAACTATAGTTTGTTAACAAGTCATTTGTGGAATGGTTGAAAAAACGAGTTTTAATGACTTAAGTGTATGTAAACTTCTGACTTCAACTGTATCCACCTACAATACTTCATACCCCTGCACATTGATCTGGCACTGGGAGTCCCTGTATATAGCACCATTCCTGTGTATTTTATTCCTCGTGTTAGTGTATATATATAATTTTTAAACTGCATCTTTGGGAAGGGCTCATTAACAAACAAGCGTTTCACAATAGTCTATACCTGTTGTATTCGGTGCATATGACCAATACAATTTCATTACAAAAAGACTAACTGTAATCAGTTACAAATCAAATGTTATTGGTCACATCACATGGTTAGCAGATGATAAAGTGAGTGTAGCGAAATGCTTGTGCTTCTAGTTCCGACAGTGCAGCAATATCTAACAAGTAATATCAAACAATTACACAACAGATACTTGATACACACAACTCTAAGTGAAGGAATGTAACAATATATAAATATATGGATGAGCAATGACAGAGGAACATAGGCTAAGATGCAATAGATGGTATAGAATACAGTATATACCTAATGAGATGAGTAATGCAAGATATATAAACATTAAAGTGCCATTTTTAAAGTGACTAGTGTTCCATTTATTGTTGGGGCCAATGATCTCAAGTCTGTATGAAGGCAGCAGCCTCTCTGTGTTAGTGTAATGGCTGTTTAACAGTCTGATGACCTTGAGATAAAAGCTGTTTTTCAGTCTCTTTCCCAGCTTGATGCACCTGTACTGACATCTCCTTCTGGATGGTAACAGGGTGAACAGGCAGTGGCTCGGGTGGTTGTTGTCCTTGATGATCTTTTTGGCCTTCCTGTGACATAAGGTGCTGTAGGTGTCCTGGAAGGCAGGTAGTTTGCCCCCCTGGTGATCTGTTGTGCAGACCTCACTACCCTCTGGAGAGCCCTGCGGTTGAGGGTGGTGCAGTTGCCGTACCAGGCGGGTGATCGGCCCCCGACAGGATGCTCTCAATTGTGCATCTAAATGTTTGAGGGATTTTAGATGACAAGCCAAATTTCTTCAGCCTCCTGAGGTTGATGAGGCGCTGTTGCGCCTTCACCACACTGTCTGTGTGGGTGGACCATTTCAGTTTGTCCGTGATGTTACAATTTTTGACAGGTGACTGGTAACTAATGGATTACATTTAGAAAGTAACCTACCCAAGCCTAGTAGCACATTGTTTGGTGTATGCAAAACATTTCTCTCCACAGTGGTAATATTTTTCATATATACTGAACAAAAATATAAATTCAACATTCAGCAAGTTCATAATTTTACACAGTTAAAGTTCATATAAGGAAATAAGTCAATTGCAAATAAATTCATTAGGCCCTAATCTATTGATTTCACATAAATGAGATTGCAAATATGCATCTGTTGGTCACAGATAGCTTTTATAAAAAAACATTATTTTTTAAAGTTAGGTGCGTGGATATGAAAACCAGGCAGTATCTCGTGTGATCACCGTTTGCCTCAAGCGGCGTGACACGTCTCCTTCACATAGAGTTGGTCAGGCTGTTGATTGTGGAATGTTGTCTCACGCCTCTTCAATAGCTGTGCGAAGTTGCTAGATATTCGCGGGAACTGGAACACGCTGTCGTACTCGCCGATCCAGAGCAGCCCAAATGTTTGTTTCACTCCTGCAAGGTCTTAGTAGCTTACAGGAAATGTGTACAAATCTTTGCTACATGGGGCTGTGTGTTATCATGCTGAAACATGAGGTGATGGCGGCGGATGAATGGCATGACAATGGGCCTAAGGATCTCGTGACGGTATCTCTGTGCATTCAAATTGCCATAGATAAAATGCAATTGTGTTTGTTTTCCGTAGCTTATGCCTGCCCCTACCATAACCCCATGGGCACTCTGTTCGCAACGTTGATATCAGCAAACCGCTCGCCCACATGAAGCCATACACATGTATGCGGTTGTGAGGCCGGTTGGAGGTACTGCCAAATTCTCTAAAACAATGTTGGAGGCTGCTTATGGTAGAGAAATTAACGTTCAATTTTCTGGCAACAGCTCTGTTGGACATTCCTGGTGTCAGCATGCAAATTGCACGCTCCCTCAATTTGACATCTGTGACATTGTTGTGTGACAAAACTGCGCATTTTAGAATGGCCTTTTATTTTCCCCAGCACAAGGACTACTTGTGTAATGATCATGCTGTTTAATCAGCTTCTTGATATGCCACACCTGTCACGTGGATAGATTATCTTGGCAAATGAGAAATGCTCACTGACAGGGATGTTAACAAATTTGTGCGCACAATTTTACAAGCTTTTTGTGCGTATGGAACATTTCTGTTATCTTTTATTTCAGCTCATTAAACATGGGACCAACACTGTATAATTTTTATTCAACAACATTGTATGCCATTAGGATCATTTTCCGCCTCAATATTTTGTTTCCAGTCTGCAAAGACATCGTAATAGTCATTTAGCACTCTATTTGGTCCCTTGGTTGTTTTACTTGGACCCCAGTATGGGTGTAAATCACAATATTTATTTATTATTCTTTCCTGGAGATAGTTGTTAGTGTCTGGAGTATATTAATCCTTGTTTTCTGCTTTCTTTGGCCAGGGTCCTCGTCCACTGAGAGACATCTGGAAGTGACAGCGATGGCCGACTGCGTGCCTTTCCTCGGTATGGAGGACCTCAGGGAGATCCTTACAGCTGTTCTGCACAGGAATGCTAAGACCGTAAAGGAGTGCCGGCCGCTAAAAGTCACCAACTACCTTCAGGTGTGAAACTAACATTGATTCATGTACCTGAAAATAAAGCTCACTTACACAATAATAAATGTATGTGTGAATATACAGTGCCTTCAGAAAGTATTCACACCCGTTGACTCTTTGCACATTTTGGTGTTAAAGCCCGAATTTAAAATGTATTCAATTTTAGTTTTTTTTTTTGGTCACTGGCCTACACAAATATCCCAAAATATCAACGTGGAATTATGTTGTTAGAAATGTTTACAAATGAATTAAATATGAACATCTGGAATGTATTGAGTCATTCAACCCATTTGTAATGGCAAGCCTAAATAAATTCAGGAGTAAACATTTGCTTTACAAGTCACATAATAAGTTGCAATAGTAGTGTTTAACATGATTTTTGAATGATTACCTCATCTCTGTACCCCACACATACAATTATTTGTAAGGTCCCTCAGTCGAGAATGAATTTCAAACACAGGTTCAACCACAAAGACTAGGGAGGTTTTCCAATGCCTCGCAAAAAAGGGCACCTATTGGTAGATGGGTAACCATAAAAAAAGCAGACATCGAATATCCCTTTGAGCATGGTGAAGTTATTAATTACACTTTGGATGGTGTATCAATACACCCAGTCACTACAAAGGTACATATGTCCTTCCTAACTCAGTTGCCGGAGAGGAAGGAAACCACTCAGGGATTTCACCACGAGTCCAACGGTGACTTTAAAACCGCTACAGAGTTTAATGGCTGTGATAGAAGAAAACTGAGGCTGTATCAACATTGTAGTTACTCCACAATACTAACCTAATTGACAGAGAGAAAAGAAGGAAGCCTGTACAGAATACAAATATTCCCAAACATGCATCATTTTTGCAACAAAGTTATACTGCAAAAAAAATGTGGCAAAGCAATTCACTTATTGTCCTGAACACAAAAAGTGTTCAAAACACGTTAAAGTACCACTCACCATATTTTCAAGCATAATAGTGGCTGCATTGTGTTATGGGTATGCTTGTAATCGTGAACATGTTTTCACATTGTCATTATAGAGCAGGGGTGGGCAACTCCAGTCCTCGAGGGCCTGATGGGTGTAACACTTTTTATCCATCCCTAGCAAACGCAGCTGATTTAATCAAATTGCGTTCTAAGCTGAAGATCATGATTAGGTGATTTATTGTTCACTGGGGGAAAACTGTGACACCAATCCGACCCTCTAGGACTGGAATTGCCCACCCCTATTATAGAGTATTGTGTGTGGATGGGTGAGAAAAAACATTGATTTAATGCATTTTGAATTCAGGCTATAACACACAAAATGTAGAATAAGTCGAGGGGTATGAATACTTTCTGAAGGCACTGTGTGTATACATAAGGTTCCTATACTGTACTTTCCTGGCGGTAAATTGATGTGAAGGTTTTGAAAGCCCTTTATCATGTAATGAAAGTGGAGATGGAGTCAAGACCGGAACACTCCAGTCCGAGTCCCATTGAGACCCAGACCCTGTATATTGACACCATGATGAGACCAAGACCAATTCATTGTGATAAAACGAGACCCAGAGAAATAATACATTCTCTCTAAACATTTGGCATCTGGCTTCCACGTTTAAAAAGCAAGGTAAGTAAGAGTAGCCATGTCCAAACCTGAATGGGCCCATGGGGCAAAAGCCTACCTCTTGTTTGTATTATAAAACAGCTTGATGTACAAGTACACCACCTGGACAGGATGCTAGTCTATCACAGGGCCTAACCACAAATCCATCTCCCCAACCTTCCAATCTCAGGGCAGATACTCTTACCCCCAAGGCCACTCAGTTGGCCAGAAAGCAAGGTGGTGCATCTTGACCACATGAGTTTAGAGACTACAAAAAACAATGTTATTTTCTGATACTATGAGCTGAGATCAAGACCCAGACCAGGATAGTGGTGCCAAGAAGCAGACACCCAATGTCAACATCAAGACCACTAGATCAAGACTATCTCTAGGTGAAAGCCAAATATACTGACTATGTTGCCTTTAATGCATGATGGTGTGTTCCGCTTGAAGGGAGAAGCTGTTCGACTGGCCCGTCAGCTGCCTGTGACCCTTGCCAAAGAGGATGTGGAGGACATACTTTTGCGGATGCAACAGCAGCTAGAGGAGACCAGCCAAGCCTGCATCCATGGACAAGCCTTTTTCCACCACCTTTCTGACATTCCTGACACCGAACAAGAGGCGCTGAAGATCATGTCCAATATTTTGTAGCTTTGTTATCTTTTGTTACCTTTTCCATGGAGGTATAGAGCTAGTTAAAACAAACCCTGGATAAAGTGCATTTGGAAAGTAATCAGACCCCTTGACTTTTTCCACATTTTATGTTACAGTCTTACTCGAAAAGGGATTAACTTGTTTTTTGTTCATCAATCTACACACTACACCATAATGACGAAGCAAAAACAGGTTTTTAGACATTTTTGCAAATGTATTAAAAATGAAACACTGAAATAGTACATTTACGTAAGTATTCAGACCCTTACTCAGTACTTTGTTGTTGCACCTTTGACAGCGATTACAGCCTTGAGTATTCTTGGGTATGACGCTATAAGCTTGGCACACCTGAATTTTGGGGGGGGGGTTTCTCCCTTTTTTCTCTGGAGATTCTCTCAAGCTCTGTCAGGTTGGATGGGGAGCGTCGCTGCACAGCTATTTTCAGGTCTCTCCAGAGATGTTCGATTGTGTTCAAGTTCGGGTTCTGGCTGGCTGGCATTGAGAGACTTGTCCCAAAGTCAGTCCTGCATTGTCTTGGCTGTGTGCTTAAGGTCGTTGTCCTGTTGGAAGGTGAACCTTCTCCCCAGTCTGAGGTCCTGAGTGCTCTGGAGCAGGTTTTCATCAAGCATCTCTCTGTACTTTGCTCCGTTCATCTTTCCCTCGATCCTGACTAGTCTCCCAGTCCCTGCCTCTGAAAAACATGGTGCCAGGTTTCCTCCAGACGTGACACTTGGCATTCAGGCCAAAAAGTTCAATCTTGGTTTTATCAGACCAGAGAATATTGTTCCTCATGGTCTGAGAGTCCTTTAGGTGCATTTTGGCAAGCTCCAAGTGGGCTGTCGTGCCTTTTACTGAGGAGTGTCTTCTGTCTGGCCACTCTACCACAAAGGCCTGCTTGGTGGAGTGCTGTAGAGATGGTTGTCCTTCTGGAAGGTTCACCCATCTCCACAGAGGAACTGTGGATCTCTGTCAGAGTTACCATCAGGTTCAAGGTCACCTCCCTGACAGTCTCTTTTCTCCCGATATGCTCAGTTTGGCCGGGCGTCCAGCTCTAGGAAGAGTCTTGGTGGTTCCAAACTTCTTCCATTTAAGAATGATGGAGGTCACTGTGTTCTTGGACTTTCATTGCTGCATACATTTTTTTTTGGTACCATTCCCCAGATCTGTGCCTTGACACAACCCTGTGTCGGAGCTCTACGGACAATTCCTTCCTCATGACTTGGTTTTCGCACTGACATGCACTGTCAACTGTGGGACCTTATATAGACTGGTGATGTTACCACAGGTGAACTCCAATCAAGTTGTAGAAACATCTCAAGGATGATCAATGGAAACAGGATGCACCTGAGCTCAATTTCGAGTTGTATAGCAAAGGGTCTGAATACTTATGTAAATAAGGTCTTTCTGTTTTTTATTTTTAATACATTTGCAAAACTTTTGAAAAATCTATTTTCTCTTTGTCATTATTGGGTATTGTGTGTAGATTGCTGACATTTATTTTTATTTAACCCATATTTGAAGATCTGCTTATCAAGATGTTGTGTTCCTGATTTATTTTTTTTAAATGCAGGTCTTCATAATAAATGGTTTTATGTATGCATTTATTCACTTTCATTAACATTAGTAAATACATGTTATACAATTATTATTTTTTACATAGTTTATTTAGTTAAGCAGGTCTTAAGGTTACAAGAAACGTCCATAGTCGATAAGATGAATATCTAATACATGCATTATATTTAGATTTTGCACAACACTTTTGATTCAGTCTTCAAAGTAATAATAAATATGCTCTAAGTTTTTGTTAATGGATGAATTGGTCATCAAATTTGATCTGATCTTCATGTAAGTCACAACAATAGACAAACAGTGTGCTTCAACTAATAACACACAAATTAGTGTATTTTTCTTGTCTAAATTGAATACATAATGTAAACATTCACAGTGTAGGTTGGAAAAAGTATGTGAACCCCTAGGCTAATGACTAATGACTTCTCCAAAAGCTAATTGGACTCGGGAGTCCGCTAACCTGGAGTCCAATCAATGAGACGAGATTGGAGATGTTGGTTAGAGCTTCCCTGCGATAAAAAAACTGTCACAAAATTTGAGTTTGCTATTCACAAGAAGCATTGCCTGATGTGAACCATGCCTCGAACAAAAGATCTCAGAAGACCTAAGATTAAGAATTGAAGACTTACATAAAGCTTGGAAGGGTTACAAAAGTATCTCTAAAAGCCTAGATGTTCATCAGTCCACGGTAAGACAAATTGTCTATAAATGGAGAAAGTTCAGCACTGTTGCTACTCTCCCTAGGAGTGGCCGTCCTGCAAAGATGACTGCAACAGCACAGCGCAAAATGCTCAGTGAGGTTAAGAAGAATCCTACACTGTCAGTTAGACTTACAGAAATCTCTGGAACATGCAAACATCTCTGACAATTATACGATACGTAAAACACTAAAAAAAAATGGTGTTCATGGGAGGAAAGCCACTGCTTTCCAAAAAACCCATTGCTGCACGTCTGAATTTTGCAGCAGTGCACCTGGAAGTTCCAAAATATTCTGTGGACAGATTAAACTAAAGTTGAGTCGTTTGGAAGGAATACAACACTATGTGTAGAGGAAAAAAAGGCACAGCACACCAACAGTAAAGCATGGTGGAGGAGCATCATGGTTTGGGGCTGCTTTGCTACCTCAGGGCCTGAACAGCTTGCTAATCATTGATGGAAAAATGAATTCCCAAATTTATCAAGACCTTTTGCAGGAGAATGTTAGGCTATCTGTCTGCCAATTGAAGCTCAACAGAAGTTGGGTGATGCCACAGGACAACGACTCAAAACACAGAAGTAAATCAACAACAGAATGGCTTCAACAGAAGAAAATACGCCTAATGGAGTGGCTCAGTCAGAGTCCTGACCTCAACCCGATTTGAGATGCTGTGGTGTGACTGTGGCATCACACCAGACATCCCAAGAATATTGCTGAACTGAAACAGTTTTGTAAAGAGGAATGGTCAAAAATTCTTCCTGACCATTGTGCAGGTCTGATCCTCAACTACAGAAAACGTTTGGTTTAGGTTATTGTTGCCAAAGGAGGTATACTTTTTCCACCCTGCACTGTGAATTTTTACACTGTGTTCAATAAAGACATGAAAATGTATAATTGTTTTTGTGTTATTAGTTTAAGTGAACTGTGTTTGTCTAATTGTTGTGACCTAGATGAAAATCAGATACATTTTATGACCAATTTATGCAGAAATCCATGTAATTCCAAAGGGTTCACATACTTTTTCTTGCCACTGTACGTTGTAAAATATGAAACTGTACATTGCTAACAATCAGCTTAGGGACATGTTGAAAATCATGTGTTGAATAATCTGTGTCATCGTGGGTTATGCTTATCTGCAGAGCTCTTCATCATTTTTGGGGAGACAACACCCTTAGGCGTTTGAGTATGTTGGCCACAAATGTTGCCCCCCCACTCAACTCTACCCATCAGGAACTCACATTCTTATGCAGTGTGCTAGCCTACTTCTAAAAACTGGGTCAGCTTGAGTTGCTGGGCTGCAACCATTCAGCATGATCATGCTCCTGCTGATAGCTGTGATTACTTGAATGGGAGCCAACTATATCTTCATGTCCCGGATTCTCCATGGTAGGCACCTGACTTGGCCCTGTGCTGGACTTTTTTGTGTTTGAGTGTGAAACATTTCCTTCATTAGCAGAAAAACACAGCCCTGTCCTGTGTTACATGTAGGCACCGACAGTTGAAGTCGGAAGTTTACATACACCAAATACATTTAAACTCAGTTTTTCACAAGTCCTGACATTTAATCCTAGTAAAAATACCCTGTCTTCGGTCAGTTAGGATCACCACTTTATTTTAAGAACGTGAAATGTCAGAATAATAGTAGTGATTTATTTCAATCTTTATTTATTTCATCATATTCCCAGTGGGTCAGAAGTTTACATAAACTCAATTAGTATTTGCCTTTAAATTGTTTAACTTGGATCAAATATTTTGGGTAGCCTTCCACAAGCTTCCCACAATAAGTTGGGTAAATTTTGGACCATTCTTCCTGATAGCTGGTGTAACTGAGTCAGGTTTGTAAGGCCTCCTTGCTCACACACGCTTTTTCAGTTCTGCCGACAAATGTTCTATAGGATTTAGGTCAGGGCTTTGTGATGGCCACTCCAATACCTTGATTTTGTTGTCCTTAAGCCACTTTGCCACAACTTTGGAAGTATTTTACTTTTTATTTAACTAGGCAAGTCAGTTAGGAACAAATTCTTATTTTCAATGGCAGCCTAGGAACAGTGGGTTAACTGTCTTGTTCATGGGCAGAACAGATTTTTACCTTGTCAGCTCAGGGATTTGAGCTTGCAACCTTTTGTTTACTAGTCCAACGCTCTAACCACTAGGCAGGCATATGCTTGGGGTCATTATCCATTTGGAAGACCCATTTGTGCCAATATATTTTCTATATTACCGATATGGTCACCAGTGTATTGTGCGTCTCGCGACAATACTGAGAAACATATGAGTCATATAGCTCTATAGAAAACTGTGAGTTTTTACAGTGAGTGATGACAATTACTGATAAATGTGGGATGTGATCCCGTATTTTAGTTGTGAGGGTATTTTTTTAAATCGTTAAACAATGAGCTGAAAAAGGGCTTACTATTAGTGAGATTATCACTATACAGAGATACAGTAGTCACTGAGAGACCAGAGTTTTAAAAATCCAATTTTAACAATAGACCTCTGATTTGAAATCAAAAACAGAAGAATCAATGACCCCACAAAGTGCCATTGACCCATGAAATGTGGTGTGGCTGTAAGAATTCTCCCACTGCTGCAAACCAGTGCCTTTAACACCCATGAGATTAGTGTGTGCTTGATGCCCATGAAATCAAAGTAGTTGCTTTTCTGTGGTTGGCCCAAAAGTGCAGTCACTGTGAGGCACCTCCAATTACCTTGCTTCAAATAAAGCTCAGATGCTGTAAGGATTTAACAGTTGGTGCCCTGTGGACATATGGTTCATGGCTTTAAAATGTTTTGAGCAACTCTATATGAGCAAGGTGGTGGTGGTTATCATGGAGTTTGACAGCAGGGACCTTAGGGGCAGGCTTCCCCAATAGGCGGCCTGCGAGCCAAATTCGTCCCGCGGGTGATTTTATTTGGCCCTCCATGTTTTCTTAGCAAAACATAATATACATATTTTGGAGGTTTTTCATTGTTAGACATGAGACTACAATCACCAGGAAATCAGCTCACATATAAACAGAGGCATGCAGTGGGGTCCGAAATGATTGACACACCCTCGATTAAAGATGAGCAAAAATAACAAATTGAAATAGTGAGCTACAGGCAACTGCTAAAATAAGGGAAACATCAACATGGTGTTTTGGGGGTTTGTGTGGCCAAAGAGCTCTATTTTCATGTCATCCAACAAATGTAAATGCCTGGAGTTGGCTAAATGAATTTGGGGCTTGGATTGGAACTAGTGCTTTGGTCAGATGACATGAAATTAGAGCTCTTTTGGCCACGCACACCAGTGGTGGGTTTGGGGTTGAAATGAGAATGAATGAAAGCAGAAAATAACCCCATACCTACTGTAAAATATGGTGTTGGATATTTGTTATGGGGCTTATTTTGCTTCCACTTGTCCTAGGGCCCTTGTTAAGGTCAATGGCATCATGAACTTTACCCAGGATATTTTAGCCAAAAGCAAGAATGCTGAAACTTGGCCCGGGTGGAGCTTCCAGCAAGACAATAACCCCAAGCATACATCAAAATCCAAAATCATGTTACTGAATGTATCCAGTGTATTTTTAGATTTCATTATCAACAAATGTACAGTAAATGTAAAATGCACATAAAATCAACAGTATAATGTTTGGATTGTCTTTTCAGGTGAAATGTTGTCCTTACCTATTGGTCTAATAATTTATTCCCATAATCTCCAAACAGTTCCCTTTCAATTGCTACCATGCTTATGCATTTCATATTTCTTCTTTAAGAACTTTTCAATTTAGCCCTATCCATATAGGCCAATTCCTGCGAGTGTGAAGGGTTAATAAACTCTTGCCCGTTTTTCCTTTCGTAAAGGAAATTGCATTGGGTGTTGACCAGCTGAAAAACTTGTCTTGAGAGAATCACATTTTTCTATGAGGTGTTGCGGAAAGCATCTCAAATGCTGCTCTCTAAAAGCCACAGCAAATTGAGGACAAACTTGTTATTTTGGCAAGCTAAATACAATGCCGCTTGAGGGTGGCAAAGGACTTGGAACTTCTCTGCAGCTGTCTCATGAGCATTAAGAGCATTTTAAACTAATGGCATCAGTCCTCTCAAATGAAACCGATGCTAAGGAACATGCTGAGCTTTTTGAATAGTGTCCTAGTAAGGCATATAAATATATAAGGCTGTGTCATAACTGTGCCCATAGGGACTGGAGGTGATGGAGAGGTCACCCAATGCCAGAGGCAGACTCTGGCAGTGCTGAGGCCTGGATCAGGTAGTGGTTCCTGGTAGGATCTCTAGGGACTACTTGCTCCAGCCTTGTATGGGCATTTCATAGGGGTGGTGACATTTTTGATTTTTGTCAGGACCAGGGCGGTAATGGCAGGAGAGACTGAGAGCGGCAGGTGGTAATTCAGGTGGATACAGCTCATGTTTCATGGGGTTGGATTGGTTAGTGACAATATTAGTTTCGCTTTTGGAGTACCAAAAACAAATAGAAATGAAATTATTCTAATTGTGTCCTCAAAGCCTTTTGATGGAGACTTGGCTGCACTGTCAGTCATTGTGCCATTTAGTTTTTTTTATTCTGTCATCACTGATCCATAATTGAAATGTCAGAAGAATAATTGTGGAACTGCTATGCAGGAACTGCTACTAGGGTAGCCTAGTGGTTAGAGCGTTGGACTAGTAACCGGAAGGTTGCAAGCTCAAACCCCCGAGCTGACAAGGTACAAATCTTTTGTTCTGCCCCTGAACAGGCAGTTAACCCACTGTTCCTAGGCCGTCATTGAAAATAAGAATTTGTTCTTAACTGACTTGCCTAGTTAAATAAAGGTAAAATTAAATGTAAGGTTTGTGCATATGAAATGCAGCCATAAGTAAATAATGAACACTTTTTTGTGTGATGTTGAGTCATCTCAGAAATGTGCTAGCAGGTTGGTAGCTGGGGGTAACAAAGACATCCTTCAAGTGGCAGTGGTTGAATCCGGGTGTGGTTCTTGGCCGGTTTTTACTTTTGTAATCCTACCCATGCCCTAACCCTATACCCCTAACCTACTAGCTAGCTTGCCTAAACGTAACCTACCCTAACTGTTAACCCTAACCAGTTGAATGCTTAACCTTAACGTTGCCCTAATGTCAATCACGCCCTAGCATGCTTAAACTTAACCTTACCCTATCCTTAGCCACTTACTAGAATTATTTGACGTAACCTTGTTAACGTAAAACTGCTTGCACCAATTGTCCTATTATTTGAAGGACTATATTAGATTTTTGACATAAGCAAAGTGTTCTCTCATATCTAACTAATACTGGTGCCAATAGTGTACTTTATACATTTCTAAATGGAAATCAAAACTCCTCGTCATTCCCTACATCCAGTTTCCTATTCCTTAACAGAAACAGACGGTGCCCCTAACCTCTTTCTGTACTGCTAGGTATAGTATGGATTTCTCATTGCCGATCCAAAAGTCGTGGGAAGGTGGGTCAATATATAGCACATGTCATTTTATTTAGGCCTTGATGACTTTGTTAATGGGGTTACGTTACCGTGCTGCAAACGAAGTATGCAGTTACCCCAGTTGTTGAGTACAACCTGAGGAGTAGAGGCCTCGCACGTTGGAGCAGTGATATGAGATATTATATAACTTGATAATGTTCCATCTGGACAGTCCATTGCGTATGATGAGGAGGAGCTAGCAGTATGCAATACATTATTGGATGCACTATGCTAATTGATGCGCTAACTATTGGTAAAAAAAAAACAACAACTCTAGGCTCAGAAAAAAACAATACATAAAAACATGTCAGGTGGTTTGAATGACAGCTGGTAAAATAAGTAATGACTGACCTTTTTAACTGTCACATGTTTAAAAGATGATAATCAGTTAATCCCCGCTAATCACCCTGATATGACCCCAATGTGCCGAAGGCAGCACACATGGGGCAGAGTGCACACACTCTGGAGGCAGCACACTCATGACACGAGTGCATCAGGGAGTACCCACGGCTCTAATCGAAGTTTCAAACAAGGCAGGATCCAGGGCCAAGATGATGGCACCTCTGGGAAGGCTGCCAGCCCTCCTCTTGTACCCCCCCCTCCCCCAATAGGCTCTTAAGATCATTTTTGCCTTGCAGCAATGCTGAAGCCATCTGTGGAGTCACAGTGGAGGCCATGAAAACCAAGACGTGTGCTGTGGTTTGACCTTTCCCTGTGGCAACTATAATATTATCATAGGATGAGCTATTGGGTTGCACTCTCCTCGTGTTTGGATTCAGCATAGATATAAATGTGTGTGGGGGAGGGGGTATTTTTTTTCAAGACATTCATGTATCCATAAGCATGTTTCTTAGTTTAGTGTGATTTGGTTCCTTTTTTTTTTTTTATTATTTATTCAGACTCATAAGCGAGCATGAAGGTAGGGGTGCAGTGATTCACGTGTCAGATTTAGTGGCACATGCTTACACAACTTTTTCTCTGGTGCATCCTGGGATATACAGTGGGGCAAAAAAGTATTTAGTCAGCCACAAATTGTGCAAGTTCTCCCACTTAAAAAGATGAGAGAGGCCTGTAATTTTCATCATAGGACTTCAACTATGACAGACAAAATGAGAAAAAAAATCCAGAAAATCACATTGTAGGATTTTTTATGAATTTATTTGCAAATTATGGTGGAAAATAAGTATTTGGTCACCTACAAACAAGCAAGATTTCTGGCTCTCACAGACCTGAAACTTCTCCACTAAGAGGCTCCTCTGTCCTCCACTCGTTACCTGTATTAATGGCACCTATTTGAACTTGTTATCAGTATAAAAGACACCTGTCCACAACCTCAAGCAGTCACACTCCAAACTCCACTCTGGCCAAGACCAAAGAGCTGTCAAAGGACACCAGAAACAAAATTGTAGACCTGCACCAGGCTGGGAAGACTGAATCTGCAATAGGTAAGCAGCTTGGTTTGAAGAAATCAACTGTGGGAGCAATTATTAGGAAATGGAAGACATACAAGACCACTGATAATCTCCCTCGATCTGGGGCTCCACGCAAGATCTCACCCCGTGGGGTCAAAATGATCACAAGAACGGTGAGCAAAAATCCCAGAACCACACGGGGGGACCTAGTGAATGACCTGCAGAGAGCTGGGACCAAAGTAACAAAGCCTACCATCAGTAACACACTACGCCTCCAGGGACTCAAATCCTGCAGTGCCAGATGTGTCCCCTTGCTTAAGCCAGTACATGTCCAGGCCCATCTGAAGTTTGCTAGAGAGCATTTGGATGATCCAGAAGAAGATTGGGAGAATGTCATATGGTCAGATGAAATCAAAATATAACTTTTTGGTACAAACTCAACTCGTCGTGTTTGGAGAACAAAGAATGCTGAGTTGCATCCAAAGAACACCATACCTACTGTGAAGCATGGGGGTGGAAACATCATGCTTTGGGGCTGTTTTTCTGCAAAGGGACCAGGACGACTGATCTGTGTAAAGGAAAGAATGAATGGGGCCATGTATCGTGAGGTTTTGAGTGAAAACCTCCTTCCATCAGCAAGGGCATTGAAGATGAAACGTGGCTGGGTCTTTCAGCATGACAGTGATCCCAAACACACTGCCCGGGCAACGAAGGAGTGGCTTCGTGAGAAGCATTTCAAGGTCCTGGAGTGGCCTAGCCAGTCTCCAGATCTCAACCCCATAGAAAATCTTTGGAGGAAATTGAAAGTCCGTGTTGCCCAGCAATAGCCCCAAAACAGCACTGGTCTAGAGGAGATCTGCATGGAGGAATGGGCCAAAATACCAGCAACAGTGTGTGAAAACCTTGTGAAGACTTACAGAAAACGTTTGACCTCTGTCATTGCCAACAAAGGGTATATAACAAAGTATTGAGATAAACTTCTGTTATTGACCAGATACTTATTTTCCACCATAATTTGCAAATAAATTCATTAAAAATCCTACAATGTGATTTTCTGGATTTTTTTCTTCTAATTATGTCTTTCATAGTTGAAGTGTACCTATGATGAAAATTACAGGCCTCTCTCATCTTTTTAAGTGGGAGAACTTGCACAATTGGTGGCTGACTAAATACTTTTTCCCCCACTGTATGTAAGCATATTACTAGTTTTCAGAAAATTGTGCATTCAGAAATGATTGACACCCCTTGACTTTTTCCATATTTTGTTGTGTGACAGCTTGGATATAAAATTGATTACATTGAGATTTTATGTCACTGATCTACACATAATACCCCATAATGTCTAAGTAGAATTTTGTTTTTAGAAATTTAAAACAAATGAATTACTGAAAATCTGAAATGTTTTGAGTCAAAAAGTATTCAACCCCTTTGTTATGGCAAGCCTAAATAAGTTCAGGAGTAAACATTTGCTTAACAAATCACATAAGTTGCATGGACTCACTGTGTATAATTTAATAGTGGTTAACATGATTTTTTTTAATGACTACCCCATCTCTCTGTACCCCAGACATACATATGTATGGTCCCTCAGTCACGTATTGAATTTCAAACATAGATTCAAGTTTTCCAATGCCTTACAAAGATGAGCACCGATTGGTAAAAAAAAGAAAAAAGCAGACACTGATTATGCCTTTGCGCATGGTGAAGCTGTTAATTAGGCTTTGGATGGTGTATCAATACACCCAGTCACTACAAAGATACAGACGTTCTTCCCAACTGACTTCACCCGAGAGAAAGAAAACTGCTCAGGGATTTTACCATGGGGCCAATAGTGATTCTAAAATGGTTGCTGTGATAGTTTTTTCCTATCAACAACTTGTAGTTACTCAAATACTACTTGACAGCATGAAATAAGGAAGCATGTACAGAATAAAAAAATATAATACACATGGCAATGAAATGACCTTTTTGTCCTAAATACAACGTGTTAGATATTTTTTGCAAATCCAATACAACACATCACTGGGTACCCCACTCTGTATTTTGCTTGTCAGGATAAAAATAAACGGAATGTAGCTAACCACAGGTAAAATCCTAGAGGAAAACCCGGTTCACTCTGCTTTCCACCAGACACTGAGAGACGAATTCACCTTTCAGCAGGACAATACCCTTAAAACACAAGGCTAAATCTGCACTAGAGTTGCTTACAACATTGAATGTTCCTGAGTGGCCTACTTACAGTTTTGACTTAAATCTGCTAGACTTGAAAATGTCTGTCTAGAAGTGATCAACGACCAACTTGAATTTGAAAAAGAATAATGGGCAAAAATTGCACAATCCAGGTGTACAAAGCACTTAGAGACTTACCCCAAAATATTAACAGCTGTATTTGCTGCCAAAGGTGTTTCTAACATGCATTGACTGAGGGGGATGCTTATCTAATCAACATGAGTGTTTTATTTGTCCTTCCACTTTGACATTATTTTGTGTAGATTACTGACAAAAAAATTACAATTCAATCCATTTTAACCCCACTTTGTCACTAACATAACGAAATGTGGAAAAATTCAAGGGGCGTGAATACTTTCTGAAGGCATTGTATTATGACAGATGGTTGTGCATAGTCCCAGGATGTAAAAGGCATTAATACTGTACTGTCATTTAGCCAGTGCTAATTTGTGTTGTTGGTTCTTGCTGTTAAATTACATTTGACCAAGCAGGTCATACTGTTATAATGAATAGTTCCTTCTGTAACTAATTGTAACTATAAGTTTAATTGTAATGGTAAATGTGCTTAGCTATGCCGTGACTACAACAGGTAGCAACACCAGAAATTAGCACAGTGTGCAAATCTCTGAGCCATCTTGTGCATCCAGGGACTAAGTGGGCCACTGCATGTCCGAGTGGAGAAACTTGCCAAATAAGATCCATTCCAACAGTGCCACAATGACGCTCAGAGCTGGCAGGCTTCTGGAGCTGTTTGGATATGTGTGACGAGTCAGACTGTGAGTCAGATGTCACGCTCCGCTGCTTGAAGACCAAAGAGCAGCACTGGTGGACAAATCCAATTACACAATATATACAAAAGTATGTGGACGCCCCTTCAAATTGATGGATTAAGCTATTTCAGCCACACCCGTTGCTGACAGGTCTATTAAATCGAACACACTGCCATGTAATCTCCATAGACAAAACATTGACAGTATAATGGCCTTACTGAAGGGCGCGGGGACTTTCAACGTGGCACCGTCATAGGATGCCACCTTTTCAACAAGTCAGTACATCAAATTTCTGCCCTTCTAGAGCTGCCCCGGTCAACTGTAAAAGCCAACCGTCGGCTGGAGTGGTGGAAAGCTTGCCACCATTGGACTCTGGAGCAGTGGAAACGAGTTCTCTGGCATGATGAATCACAATTCACCATCTGGCAGTTCGATGGATTAATCTGGGTTTGGTGGATGCCAGGAGAATGCTACCTGCCCAAATGCATAGTGCAAACTGTAACGTTTGGTGGAGGAGGAATAATGGTCTGGGGCTGTTTTTCATGGTCTGCGATAGGCCACTTAGTTCCAGTGAAGGGAAATCTTAATGCTATATCATACAAAGACATTCTAGGCGAGTCTGTGCTTCCAACTTTGTGGCAAGAGTTTGGGGAAGGCCCTTCCTATTTCAGCATGCCAATGCCCCCGGGCACAAAGCGAGGTCCATACATAAATAGTTTGTCGAGATTGGTGTGGAAGAACTGAGTGGCCTGCACAGAGCCTTGACCTCAACCCCATCGAACATCTTTGGAATGAATTGGAACGCTGACTGTGAGCCAGGCCTAATCGCCCAACATCAGTGCCTGACAAGTCGTTCGTTCTAAATGTTCCATTGCCATGATGGCAGGCAGCGTTCTTATCCCTTGCTTGCTCGCTAGCCAACTTCAGCTAACACAGTCACGTCAAACAATCTAGAAAGAATAACAGCAAAGTAGCTGCATTTGCCTCAAAACACCAGTCTCAACGTCAACAGTGAAGATGCGACTCCGGGATGCTGGCCTTAAGGGCAGAGTTCCTCTGTCCAGTGTCTGTGTTCTTTTGCCCATCTTCATCTTTTATTTTTATTGGCCGGTCTGAGATATGGCTTTTTCTTTGCAACTCTGCCTAGAAGGACAGCATCCCGGAGTCGCCTCCTCACTGTTGACGCTGAGACTGGTGTTTTACGGGTACTATTTAATGAAGCTGCCAGTCGGGGACTTGTGAGGTGTCTGTTTCTCAAGCTAGACGCTCTAATGTCTTCTTGCTCAGTTGTGCACCGGGGCCTCCCACTCCTCTTTCTATTCTGGTTAGAGACAGTTTGCACTGTTCTGTGAAGGGAGTAGTACACAGCGTTGTACGAGATCTTCAGTTTCTTGGCAATTTATTGCATGGAATAGCCTTCATTTCTCAGAACAAGAATAGAATGACAAGTTTCATAAGAAAGTTCTGTGCTTCTGGCCATTTTGAGCCTGTAATCGAACCCACACATGCTGATGCTCCAGATACTCAACTAGTCTAAAAAGGACAGTTTTATTGCTTCTTTAATTAGAACAACAGTTTTCAGCTGTGCTAACATAATTGCAAAAGGGCTTTCTAATGATCAATTAGCCTTTTAAAATGCTAAACTTGGATTAGCTAACATAACGTGCCATTGGAACACAGGAGTGATAGTTGTTGATAATGGGCCTGTGTACGAGCCAGTTGTGTTGTGACAAGGTAGGGTTGGAATACAGAAGATAGCCCTATTTTTTCCTATTTTGTTGCCTTACAACCTGGAATGAAAATTGGGGGGGTTGTATCATTTGATATACACAACATGCCTACCACTTTGAAGATGCAAAATATTTTTTTATTGTGAAACAAACACGAAATAAGACAATAAAACTGAAAACTTGAGTGTGCATAACTCAAACATAACATGATGCTTCCACCACCATGCTTCACTGTGGGGATGGTGTTCTCAGGGTGATGAGAGGTGTTGGGTTTGCCCCAGACGCAGCGTTTTCCTTGATGGCCAAAAAGCTACATTATAGTCTCATACCTTCTTCCATATGTTTGAGGAATCTCCCACATTCCTTTTGGCGAACACCAAATATGTTTGCTTATTTTTTTCTTTAAGCAATGGCTTTTTTCTGGCCACTCTTCCGTAAAGGCCAGCTCTGTGGAGTGTACAGCTTAAAGTGGTCCTATGGACAGATACTCCAATCTTTGCTGTGGAGCTTTGCAGCTCCTTCAGCGTTATCTTTGGTCTCTTTGTTGCCTCTCTGATTTATGCCCTCCTTGCCTGGTCTGTGAGTTTTGGTGGGTGGCCCTCTCTTTGCAGGTTTGTTCTGGTGTCATATTCTTTCCATTTTATAATAATGGATTTAACGGTGCTCTGTTGGATGTTCAAAGTTTCTGATATTTTTTTATAACCCTGATCTGTTCTTCTCTACAACTTTGCCCCCTGACCTGTTTGAAGAGCTCCTTTGTCTTCATGGTGCCGCTTGCTTGGTGGTGCTCCTTGCTTAGTGGTGGTGCCCCCACTAATGGTCTTGCAGACTGGGGCCTTTCAGAATAGGTGTATATTCTGAGATCATGGACAGATCATGTGACACTTAGATTGCACACAAGTGGAATTGATTTAACTAATTATGTGACTTCTGAAGGTAATTGGTTGCATCAGATCGTAAGTAGGGACTTCATAGCAAAGGGGATGAATACATATGCACGCAACACTTTTCAGTTTTTTTTTTAATTGTTTTTTTTAACGATACTTTAAAAAAAAAATCACTTCACCAATTTTGACTATCTTGTGTATGTCCATTACATGAAATCCAAATAAACATCTGTTTGAATTACAGGTTGTAATGCAACAAAATAGGAAAAACGCCAAGGGGGATGAATACTTTTGCAAGGCACTGTAACTGCACCTCGGAAATTGCAGCCCATAAAAATGCTTCACAGTGTTCAAGTAACAGACACATCTCAACATCAACTGTTCAGAGTAAACTGTGTGAATCAGGCATTCATGGTCAAATTGCTGCAAAGAAGCCACAACTAAAGGACCCCAATAATAATAAGATACTTGCTTGGGCCAAGAAACACGAGCAATGGACATTAGATTGGTGGAAATCTGCACTTTGGTCTGGAGTCCAAAATTTTGATTTTTGCTTCCAACCGCCGTGTCTTTGTGAGATACAGAGGTGAACAGATGAACTCCACATGTGTGGTTCTCACAGTGAAGCATGGAGGATAGGTGTGATGGTGTGGTGGTGATTTGCTGATGACACTGTCGGTGATTTAGAATTCAAGGCACACTTAACCAGCATGGCTACCATAGCATTCTGCAGCAATACGCCATCCCATCTGGTTTGCGTTTAGTCCCACTATCATTTGTTTTTCAACAGGACAATGACCCAACACACATCCAGGCTGTGTAAGGGCTATTTGACCAAGAAGGAGGGTGATGGAGTGCTGCATCAGATGACCTGGCCTCCACAATTATCCAACCTCAACCCAATTGGTTTGGGATGAATGAGTTGGGCCGCATAGTGAAGGAAAAGCAGCCAACAAGTGCTCAGCATACCATATGTGGGAACTCCTTCATGACTATTGGAAAAGCATTCCAGGTGAAGCTGGTTGAGAGAATGCCAAGTGTGCCAAGCTGTCATCAAGGCAAAGGGTGGCTACTTTGAAGAATCTAAAATCTTAAATATATTTTTATTTGTTTAACACTTTTTGGGTTACTACATGATACCATATGTGTTATTTCATAGTTTTGATGTCTTCACTATTATTATACAATGTAGAAAATAAAGAAATACCCTTGAATGAATAGGTGTGTCCAAACTTTTGACTGGTACTGTATGTATATGGTGCATTTGGAAAATATCAGACCCCTTGACTTTTTCCTTATTTTGTTTTTTACATTACAGCATTATTATTATTTTGATTTTTGTTTTATTTTACACACTTTTTTTCTCCCCAATTTCATGGTTTACAATTGGTAGTTACAGTCCCGTCCCAAGACTGCAACTCCCATACAGACTCGGGAGATGCGAAGGTCGAGAGCCGTGCATCCTCCGAAACACAACCCAACCATGCCGCACTGCTTCATGGCACAACGCCTGCTTAACCGGAAGCACCAATGTGTCGGAGGAAGCACACTACACCTGGCGACCGTGTCAGCGTGCATTGATCCCGGCCCGCCACAGGAGTTGCTAGTGCGCGATAGGGCAGGAACATCCCTGCCGGCCAAACCCTCCCATAACCCGGACGACGCTGGGCCAGTTGTGCGCTGCCCCATGGGTCTCCCGGTCACTGCCGACTGCGACAGAGCCTGGACTCGAACAAGGTTCTCTAGTGGCGATGCAGTGCCTTAGACCACTGCGCCGCTTGGGAGGCCCTACAGCATTATTATAAAATGGATTCAATTGCAATTTCCCCTCATCAATCTACACACAATACCCCATAATGACAAAGGGAAAACAGGTTTTTAGAAATGTGTGATAACAGAAATACCCTATTTACGTATTCAGACCCTTTACTATGAGACTCGACATGATACCATATGTGTTATTTCATAGTTTTGATGTCTTCACTATTATTATACAATGTAGAGCTCATTTGGGAAACTCCAAGCGGGCTGTCATGTGCCTTTTACTGAGGAGTGGCTTCTGTCTGGCCACTCTACCATAAAAGCCTGATTGGTTCTTGGCAACCTCCCTGACCAATACCCTTCTCCCCCGATTGCTCATTTTGGCCAGGCGTCCAGCTCTAGGATGAGTCTTGGTTGTTACAAACTTCTTCCATTTAAGAAAGATGGAGGCCACTGTGTTCTTGGGGACCTTCAATGCTGCAGAATTGTTTTGGTGGTACCCTTCCCCAGATTTGTGCCTCGACACAATCCTGTCTTGGAGCTCTACGGACAATTCTTTCGAGATGTTTTTTGCTCTGAACTGCACTGTCAACTGTGGGACCTTTTATATAGACAGCTGTGTGCCTTTCCAAAATATGTCCAATCAATTGAATTTACCACAGGTCGACTCCAAGTTGTAGAAACATCTCAATGATGACCAATGGAAACAGGATGCACCTGAGCTCAATTTCGAGTATCATAGCAAAGGGTTTGAGTAGTTATGTAAATAAGGTATTTCTGTTTGCGCTGTGTCATTATGGGGTATTGTGTGTACATTGATGAGGAAAATGTTTTATCTATTTTAGAACAAGGCTGTAACATAACAAAATGTGTGAAAAGGGAAGGGGTCTGAATACTTTCCGAAGGCATTGTATACAGTGCTTAGGAAAGATTTCAGACCCATTGACTTTTAAATTAGGGGCTAATGAATGTATTTCAATTGACTGATTTCTTTATGTAAACTGTAACTCTATGAAATTGTTGCATGTTGCGTTTATATTTTTGTTCAGTGTGTATACAGAATATGAACTGAAACTGTTCTATACAGATAGAATGTGTAAGTGTAACTGCTCCTGGAGCAGAGTTCATGACAGCCAGGGGGGTATCTGTTAATGTTCTTCCAAAATACATTTAAAAAAAATGAAACAACAGATTGAGATGAAGTAACCAACTATTCCATAATGGCTTGGGAATTCCGCTCAATGATGTCTGTGAGGTGAATTTTCTCCCTGAAATTGTATCTCTGAACTTGAAGATGCAGTCCGGGACAACTGCCATGTTGTTAATTGTTTCCCTCAGACATTACCTCAAATGTACAGTTCCTTCAGAAAGTATTCCTGCCCTTTAACTTATTCTACATGGTGTTGTGTTACAGCCTGAATTCGAAATGGATTAAATAAATACACAATCTAAACCAACTACACACATAATGACAAAGTGAAAACATATTTTTTTGAAAATGTAGCCAATTTAAAAAAAATTAAATACAGTATGTATATGAAATATTTTTGTAAGCATTCACACCCCTGAGTCAACACATTGATGTCTCTAAGAGTTTTGTAAACCTGGATTGTTGACACATTTAAATTCTTCAAGCTCTGTCAAGTTGGTTGTTTTGCTAGACAGACATTTCTGTCATAGATTGTCAAGCAGTTTTAAGTCAAAATTGTAACTAAGCCACTTAGGGATATTTGTCATGGTAATGTCATGGGGAGCAACTCCAGTGTATATTTGGCTTTGTGGTTTAGGTTATTGTCCTGCTGAAAGGTGAATATGTCTACCAGTGTCTGTTGGAAAGCAGACTGAACCAGTTTTTCCTTTAGGATTTTGCCTGTGCAAAACTCCCTAATCATTGCCCATTGACAGGCATGCCACTAATATCATGCAGTCACCACCATGCTTGAAAATATTAAGAGTGGTACTCAGTGTTGTGTTTTGGATTTGCCCAAAACATAACACTTTGTATTCAGTTAATTTCTTTTCACACATTTTTTGCAGTGTTACTTTAGTGCCTTGTTGCAAATAGGATGCATGATTTGGAATATTTGTTTTATTCTGTACAGGCTTCCTTCTTTTCACTGTAATTTAGGTTAGTATTGTGGAGCAACTACAATGTTGTTGATCCATCATCAGTTTTCTCCTGTCACAGCCATTGAACCCTAACTGTTTTAATGTCACCATTTACCTCATGGTGAAATCCCTGAGTGGTTTCCTTCCTCTCCGGCAACTGAGTTAGGAAGGACACCTGTATCTTTGTAGTGACTGGGTGAATTGATACACCATCCAAAGTGTAATTAATAACTTCACCATGCTCAAAGGGATATTCAATGTCATTTTACTTTCTTTTTTTTACCCATCTACCAATAGTTGCCCTTTGCGAGGCATTGTGGTTGAATCTGTGTTCATTGCTCGACTGAGGAACCTTACAGATAATTGTATGTGTGGGGTACAGAGATGAGGTAGTCATTCAAAAATCATGTTAATTATTATTGCACACAGAATGAGTCCATGCAACTTATGACACTTGTTAAGCACATGTTTACTCCTGAACATATTTAGGCTTGCCTTAACAAAGGGGTTGAATTGTTGACTCAAGACATTTCAGCTTATAATTTTCTAAAAACATAATTCCACTTTGACATTATGGGGTATTGTGTGTAGGCCAGTGACACACAATCTAAATGTAATCATTTTAAATGCAGGTTTTAACACAACAAAGTTGAGAGGTGTGAATACTTTCTGAAGGCACTGTATATGCTGCATGTTTGGTTCATAGTCAATAGACTTACCTCATTACAACACAAAACCCTTAGTTTTAGTATACCAAACTTTCTAAATGGAAACTGTTGATCTGTCGCTGTAGTGGGGGACGCACATTCTCAGAAAATAAACCTTGCTAAATGGCGCACATATTCATTCCCATTGAGGAGGCTAATTATTAACAGGGATGTCCAGAGAAGTTTTGTCGGCCCGTATATATTTGGCTCTGGAAATGACTGGTTGTCAGTTTATTGTACATTTTACAGCATTATTGCTTCTGAACATTTCACTCAACCCAGAGTTTTCCGTATAATTAATTGTATGTAATAATATCTCTAAAAACGTTTCATAAATATTGTTCTGAGACATGTCAAAACATATCCCCCATCTGACAGATAGCTGATATTCTTCTTCATCCGGCTGTCGGAACTGCACAGGAATGACACTGGGAGACATGAGGTTTCCATAATCCAGACTTCTCCCAGTCTCCTTAGAGAAACATCTATCCTCCATCACTGTCAGCCCACGGCCCCTGAGAACACTTGCTTCATTGCCTTGGGCCTTGGCTGTCTTTTAGCCACATTTATGTCAGTCACTGTCCTCCTCGTAAACGAAGATAGATATTTAGATGTGTTGTAAACACGATTGTTGCAGCGGATGTACTTCCAACTGTCATGTCACACAAAAGACAAAAAAATAAGTAATTTAAATGTATCTTGAATGGACACCAAAAAGATCCCAACTTCCAGTAGCTTTACAATGTCATTAATCATGTGATAGTTTCACAGAGGTCAGTATAGTTTAGGGATGGGAGCGCTGATTCCTCCCCTAAGTGAAAAAGCAAGCAGCGGTGTGGACGAGAAGGATAAATCATTGTGGCCTGACGACAGGTAGCCTCCAGCAGCTGCACATCTGGCTCCCCTTGTCCCAGACTGGCTCCTTTTATTGCATTTCATTGCTTTCTTCGGACCCGAGAGACTTTAACAGACTACCTTTCAGCTGGCCCCTTATTCTCATCCTTTCTTGGTTATTTTAGTGATTACTACATATCTGCAGGTACCTGGATGCCTAGCAGTGTGAGGATTGAGAGGCTTCCCAGGATTGAGAAACTTTCCCAGGCTTTCCCTGTGTGGTTGATTGGCCCATCTCTTGCTGCACTTTTATGCCAGTGTCTATCCTAGCTACTTTGATTTAGTTAATTACTCACACTTGTGTGATGAGCAACCTTCTTGAGACTTGAATACTTTCTTGCCATACAAGAGACCCGGGTTCAAAACCCAGTCTGTCACATTGGTGCCGTCACCTGGATGGGTCTCTGCGAGGGGTGAAGTGTAATGGAGGTGGTTCCGTGGTTCACTTGTGTGACGAGTGACCTTCCTAAGACCTGAGGACTTGTATTAGCTCCCCAAGTCACATTAGCACAGGTCTTAGCTCCTGGAGGGCCACATACCTGTTGATTTAAATCCTTGCCTTTTGAATCAGTGTTTGATTAATGAAGTGCAAAGTTTACACTTTGGCCCCTGAGGACTGGAGTTGACACCCCTGCTGACACCCCTGTTTCAGACCTTCTCATGTGTTCAGGGAGTAGGGGTCGATAAGTAATTTGTCAATGGGCAGTCAAGACTTCCCATACATAGTCACCAGATAAATAGACAGGGCAGGAGCACACAGAGGACCAACTCCATACCAGTTACCAAAGACCCAAAACACTTGTACCTCCTTTGGTATGGCTTCCCAAAACTCTCCAACGCACCTGGCATAATAGTGATGATCCATTGATGACCCCTCAGCTATTACACCAGGGGTGGGCAACTCCAGCCCTTGGGTAACTGATTGGTGTCACACTTTTTCTCCATCCCTAGCAAACACAGCTGATTAATCAAATTGCATTCTAAACTGAAGATCATGATTAGGTGATTATTGGAGTCAGGTGTGTTAGCTGGGGCAAAACTGTGACACCAATCAGGCCCTCGAGAACTGGAGTTGCCCACCCCTGTATTAGACGTTCCTCAATCAGTTAGAAGAACACAAAGGGTTTTCGTCAAAGGGTTTTCGTCAAGTGCGACAGCTTCATCCATCCTAATCCCTATCAACCCGTGTACGTTACAAGGAAGTCCTTCCTTCCCACAATCTGCCAGAGTGTTTCTCCAGATGTTTTTTTTTGTTCAGACTCCGTATGTCTTGCACGTCTGCCGAAGGCTCCAGATGTCGGACTGCCCCTGGCAGCCTACCCCTTCCCCTTGTTTGTGGCTCTCTGCCCCGTCCGGGACCGGGATGAGGTGGAGCATCCTAATACCAGACGGAGGGGAATCCTGAGCGCAGCAACCAGAACTGTTTCCCCCTCCTTCCCCTTTTCTCACTGTCACATCCTCACCTGTCAAGCACGGAATGTTGTTGGCAGTGTCACTTCTCTGGAAATGCTAGTCTTGCGGTGACAGATGTAGTGATGATCAGTCAAAGCGTTTCCCTGCTGCTGTTCATTTAGCAGCAACACTTACCTGGCACAGACCAGGAAAACAATCCAACATGTGCAGTACTATTGCTACCTTGACAGATATTTTTTGGAGAATGGGGATTTTGGAGAATGGTGCTGATTTGGAGGTTTATCACTTAAGCACACCTATCTGATGATTAGATTTGAATGTTGGAGGTGTTCAAGAAGTGCTACTTATTTATGAAAAAGCTGATCTGGCTGCTCCAGTAGCCATGACAGCTGTTACAGTAGACTTCCAGCCATTGTGCTAATGCTAGTTAGCAATGGCTCGCAAAACTACCTTCAACTTTCTTCAAACTGCACGCAGGAAGGAATTGCTAAATCCCGCACTATCCCTTTAATACTTAGATAGCATTAACTAATACCTAATTAACAAACCATGTACTTACTAATACTTATGTACATGCCATTTATTGCCATTTTCACCTCTTTACTCATTTATTAAAAGTCTATATTTTTTTCACACACACAGATGGCAGAGAATATGCCATTACAGTCATGTTACAAGTTCCTTCCCTCCCACCCTATGAACACACCCTCCCGGTATTACCTTCATTAGCTTAATGATGTATTCATGTTAATTACTGCTTGAACTCATTAACTAAATAATCCACATGAGTAATGAAGCTGTATTCTAAAGTACTGCCGATTAGGTACTAGATCTACATTGAACTAGATTCAACAAATATTCATTGTAAACATAATGGAAAATATGTGATGTTGGTATAAAGAATACTTAATGATTTGTAGCACTATTACTTAATAATTTGTTTGTGCTAACTGCTGCATTAACTAATGTTAATTCATATCTAAGTCTATATTGTAAAGTGTTACATCAGGTATTTTATCAACTGAACTAGATGTGTACTTTTTCAACAATCATAAACACTGTGGAAAATTGTCATGTAATGTTGTCATCATGTTTATTCGTTTCAATGTAGTGTAATTTGTGTATATGTCATTGATTACATGTTTTAATTGAATTGATCGCTTCTACCTCTGAGAATGATTTGGAAGTAACTTGATTTTTAAAAATGTTATTCTACCTACTACTATTCGTTGGGCTTTTCTAGAACTTCCTGCCATTGCTATGTAGCCTAAAGGCATGATACGTGTAGGGACCACGTAATGTGTAAAGCTCGCTCCCATAGTGCTTTACTTCCTAAAAATGCACCTGTTACGTGTCCGTATGCATTAGTCGGGATGGCAGTGGGCAAGGAATAACTTTGGGGGAAAAGAATACTCTCAAAGAAAGCTGTTCTGTGAATCTACTGCACCTGTCTGCTAGACTTCAGGGTTTCCCAAACCGTCATGGGACCCCCCGGTGCCCATTTTGTTGTGTTTTCTTTGCCCTAGCCTGTGAATTGCCTGTGTAGTGGATGAGAAATTCAGGTAGCATGTTGGCTTGATGACATCGCTGACGTCACCTTCCTTGAGATCTCAAGCCAATTGTCGCTCATGGGATGACAGCTGATTCAAATAACCAACTCCTCATCAAGCTTTAATAATTTAATCAGCTGTGTAGTGCTAGGGAGAAGAAGAAAAAACATGCACTTGGTGGGGCCCCAGGACCGAGTTTGGGAAACCCTGTACTAGAGAACCACCTGACTGTCATGGCAGGCCTCCAGCTCACAGCAAGAAAGGATGTCACTCAGGGCCAATGCTCAGTTCGCCCTCTACCGGGCGGAAGTGAAGCCTCATGAAGCTATCAGTTCAATAAGTCATGCTGTCCGAACGCAACAGAGTTCACTTCCTCTCTCATTAGACTGCAATGCCTTCTACAGCCCTGACTGACTGTTAGACCCCTAGCTGGAAAAGCAGATTGAAAGAAAGTTGGAATGAATGATGTCCACAATACGTATGATATAATGTTATCAGTGAATGTTGATCTTATTACTTTTCTGTACATCCATGCATTGGTGCATGCACAAACTCACACACCTCCTGTGGCGTATCCATCAGTAGAAGACATATGTTGAAAGAATAAGGGTGGATAAACTCAAGTGAATGAGACGCATGTTGTCCAGACTACTCTGATCACTGCATGTTTTTTTGGTGATGAAACGAAAATGGTAACACCACCGCTGGCTGGGTCCGTGTGATTGGTCAGCTGAAAGGCACCATGTTGGTCCAATCATTTTAATGGGGTATGGTAGGACCCATGCTGTTCCTTAGCCTGGACACACTTTCTGTGACCATGGATGGGAGGGTTTTGGGTCTTGCGCTATTTGGCTGAATTGCCTGTGTAGTGGATGAGAAGTTCAGGTAGCATGTTGGCTTGATGACATCGCTGACGTCACCTTCCTTGAGATCTGAAGCCAATTGTCACTCATGGGATGACAGACATGTATCTTGCTCTGTTGGCTATAAGTGGTGTTGTGCAAAGTATTTTGAGTTTGAGCCCTGTTCAGGGGAACAGAATGAACTGTATTGCGGTCTATAATTCACATTTCATTTTATGTGAATTGGAACCTTAGGGATGCATTAGTCTTCATGAGTTTATCACAAGAACCTTCCTCTTATGATTCAGTTTACATGACTGAGGCTTGTGCACATGAACAGGAATGTTAGAAATGACCTTTATATGATTCCACATGGCACTTGTGTCATTCAGAACTCATTGCTGAAGGAGCACATCGCCCCTTGTCTAGAATACATGCACAGCCTCTAGTATTCCTAGGGCACTAAAATACCATTACTAAGCTATTGGATGAAATAACTGAACTTAACATATAAGCAAGCACCTTTATTTGATTAACAGGTATATAGTCGCATTTGTACTGTTTTCTTGCTAGTTTGTGGTCTTATACATTTACTAACAGTGGTTTAGAAAGGCAACTGCTAATGGAAACAATGGCATATGTATACAATACAAATTAGCAAACATATCAAAATCAGTTTTTACAACTTTTGTAGCAACCAATTTATTCTATTGGTTTGCCATAGTGCAAACTGTGTTATTTGTAAGACAGAGTTTAAACGTGGTTTTAACATTCATACTTTTCAAAATATATTTATCTGTCTTAAACACATCTCAATGTGTAGACTGCATTCATTGTGCCTCCGGTTCAAGTCCTCCTGTCCAGTAATGTTGATTTACAATAAGAATAATTCAAGTGAGTAGGGCAGTTCAGGCAGTTGAATGGTGGTGAAGCTGTGATTAAAAGTTGAATAAGAATGCACTGTTGCTGTGTGTGTGCATGGTGTTTATGGCATTATGCATGAAGGCCAGTTCAGACTGAGACCTCAGCTATAGTTTTCCAAGCCCTTTCAAAAGTCAATGAGGATTCCCGGTTTCACTCTCAAACAATGCTTATATGATTATCACACCGATAGGTAAGCGTAGCTGTAAAATCTTGGGGGGGAAATGAGTCTGTGTGTGTGTGTGTGTGTGCACCTATGTTTCTGACCTGGGTTAAAATATGATTTGTTTTCTTTCCAGTACTTAAGCTGTGCTTGCCTGGTGCAATGGAATCAATGGATTATTCCCCAAAGTGCAAACCTCACCTGTCTCCATCAAACAGTCAAAGTATTTGAAAGAAAACTAATACTATTTGAACCCAGGTCTGGTGTATGTGTGTCCATCCATGTCTGTATGTTTGAATAACTGGACGGAGCGTGTAACATTTAACAGTTTTGTGGGAACATGTGGCGTACTTTAGGCTACTACGTCCACTCCCAAGTCCAACAGGCGTTGTGTTCCTACATCCATGTGGTTTTAGGCCATTGTGGCTGCGAACATGTGATTGGAGGAGGGAAGAAAACAAAAATGAAAAAAAAAATGAACGAGACATGTCCGTGGTGGAAGCGCTGCTCAGCGAATGG
The DNA here is from genome assembly GCF_018296145.1 of Oncorhynchus tshawytscha. Classification (NCBI taxonomy): domain Eukaryota; kingdom Metazoa; phylum Chordata; class Actinopteri; order Salmoniformes; family Salmonidae; genus Oncorhynchus; species Oncorhynchus tshawytscha. The sequence continues at coordinate 10,270,277 of NC_056454.1, read as the reverse complement.
ACGGGCATTTCTTTAGCCGCTATTCTGGCTCTATTGCACCGTGTTCTGCAGAAAGCACTGGTAGTGGTGGATGGATCTGTCCCAAAGTCCAGGGGGGAGACCCTGGTGAGCCCCTCCCCCTCACCGGCAGAGCTCTCGCTCACGAGCAGCCGCATCGGTCCACCACCATGGAGGGGATCTTGCCGTAGATTATCTGCTCTTTGCGGTTGAAGTAGAGCATGTTGATGGGGGACATCTTGGTGGGGGTGCAACAGGGCCCGGCAGTGCCTCGAGGGTTAGCCTTGTTCACCAGGTGGGTGTGGGGGTACTTCTGCAGGTGCATGTACTCGCACTCACCAGAGCAGTAGTTGGCCTTGTAGCGCTTGGGGGCAATAATCCAGTCCCAGCCAAAGTCTTCAAAGTCTACCGTGAGCGGGTAGCGGCAACAGCGGGACTCGGGGGAGTTCTCGTCACAGTCCAGGCCCGAGTCTCTCCTGAAGCGCTTTGGGCCCTCTGAAATCGTCACCTCCATGAAGGGTTGCTGTAAAGGCACAATACGGAATGGTTGAAAACCAGAAACAGGCATTGCTTGATACATTGGGAAACATATTTGATTTTGCCTCTCGAATAAAACATTGCTTTATTAATAAAGGTAAAAAATAAAAATTGCTGATCAAGGTTTCAAACCTGGTGTTGTGATACTTTGAGCCACTGAAAATGTGTGTGTGTGTGTGTGTGTGTGTGTGTGTGTGTGTGTGTGTGTGTGTGTGTACTTATATCCTTGTGGGGACCTAAAATCCTCAAAAGTCCCCATAGGGATAGTAAAACAAGGAAAGTTCTCCCTCGTCATGAGGACATAGGCTATTTTAAGCTTAGGGGTTAGGTTTAGGGGCTAGAGTGACAAATAGGGTAAGGATTTAGGGTTTGGGTTACAGGTTAGGGTTAAGGTTTAGGGAAAATCGAATTTTGAATGGAAAACAATTGTAGTTCCCCATGAGGATAGAAGAACAAAGTGTGTGTGTGCGTGTGCGTGTGTGTGTGTGTGTGTGTGTGTGTGTGTGTGAGAGAGAGAGAGGCTGTAGGCAATTACTCTGATTAGCACAGTCACACAGAGGACTTCAGGAATTTCTGGCCATGTAAATAATGTGAACTTTTATGTAATCAGGTGATAGAACTTGATATTATTGGTGGCCAGGGAAACTATTCTGTCATAGATATACTCCTTTAATGAGGTCTGCGTGTTAATACTAAAGATTCTAAAGTACTTTGAAAATGTGATTGTTAGGTAAACATAAAAGCACATGAGAGCAAGTCTTAGGATGCCAAGACCCCTCTGATCAACAACTGGTATTTGAAGCCAAATGAGTCTTGCCACACAATTTGACACAAAAATGTATTTGCACTCTTGTAAAGGGTGGCGTGTTGATATTGCATCATTACGCATTAATACATGGGTTATGGATTATTTCACATAGATCCCACGGGGATAAATTACAAAACTATTTGTAAATTGCTTCGATGGGAGATCAATCTAAACTCACCAGTCCTTCTCCCGCTTCTGCTGAGGTAACGGCCAGATCATTTCCCTTCGAGTCGAACGCATTAATCTCGATCCCCCAATTCGTCTCCGGCTGCCGCAGCCATACGGACAGCACTTGTTTCACGTCGATACTTTGCCAAGAGCTGACTCCTGCATTCACGTCGATCTTTAGAGACCGGATACCTATGTGCCTGCCCCCGTCCGTGACAGGCATCAGGCGGGAGATTTGCAGAAACACGGTGGTGACTTCGTCAGCTGGCAAAAGGTGCACCCATAACTGTGCATGAACTATGCGGTTCACCTGAATCTTCGAACTGAAGGAGAATAAGCAACACTTGGGTTTCTGATCGACTTGGACGATGGATTCGGCTGGAGGAGAGAAATTAGAACATTAATTACCATATGGAAATGTCATCTCTAATTCCACAATACAATTTGATTTATAAACTAAATTAAATGACTGCAAAAAAACGTTTGCAGTTGTATTTAACACAAAACACAAAAGAACACCCTTGGTAAACCAATTTCAAAATATATATTTAAAGTTACAATGTCATGACAAGTATTGATAAACTATAAAACACAACAATGCGTCATCTCCAGGGTATCCTGCAATATAGCCTACCCTATCTAGTTTTAGAACTGCCACACTCAACACCAGAGTGACACTGGCACATTATACGATGGAACTTGGCTCGTGCGTATTGTTCGTAAATTTACTGCGTAAAATTCTTTAGTGGTTTCAATTTAACATGAAATTACAGATCAATACGAATTCATCATTCGTATGAAATTCCAACCTATTCTCAACATAGTGGTGCAAGTAATACGGGATCAGATATGCAAGTGCGCTCTGTGCCCAATGCGTAAAACAGCTGCGGTCTGGTGCCTTTTTAACGTTATTAAACACTGAGTGTACAGAACTTTAGGAACACCTTCCTAATATTGAGAACAGCCTCAATTCGTCGGGGCATGGACACTACAAGGTGTCGAAAGCGTCCCAAAGTGATACTGACCCATGTTGACTCCAATGCTTCCCACAGTTGTGTCAAGTTGGCTGGGTGTCCTTTAGGTGATCGACCAGTCTTGTACACATGGGAAACTGTTGAGCGTGAAAACCCAGCAGCGTACATTCAAACCGGTGCGCCTGGCACCTACTACCATACCACGTTCAAAGGCACTTACGTATTTTGTCTTTCCCACTCACCCTCAGAAATGCACACATACGCAATCCATGTCTCAATTGTCTCAAGGCTTAAAAATCATTATTTAACCTGTCTCCTCCCCTTCATCTACACGGGTTGAAGTTGATTCAACAAGTGACATCAATAAGGGATCATAGCTTTCACCTGGATTCACCTGGTCAGTCTATGTCATGGAAAAAACAGGTTGTCCTAACGTTTTGTACACTCAGTGTATAGTTACATTGAATAATAGTCTGTCAAACTTACGTTCAGTGGCCATTGTCATGATTGTTTCTGTGATGGCATGTTCATCATCTTCTTCCATAACTCCATCCTTATTGTCATCTCCAAGAACATCGTACTGGTCAAGAAGTTGCTGCAAAGGTGGTGCCTTAGGCAGGAGCTGCTTGACAACATCTCTGCTGATATTGGGAGCTTGCTTGAGTCGCAGTTTGCTAAGAATTTGGGACTTGATGGCGTGTAATCTCATGTTTTTGATCTGCTGTCGGACCTCGCATGTCGAGCACTGCTCGCCGTCATCCGTGGCAGGGGGCTGGTGGTGCGCGGTTTGATCACCAAGACCCACTGGACCGAAAGCAACCATGAAACTGAGATAAATCAGAACCTGCGTCAGATGCATTATCTAAGGTGCGGAGTTTGCTATAAAAATTGAATCCCAAATGTAATATGTATTGGCATATGTGAAGGCGGACTACAGAGTTGCCTCTGTTTGAAATCAGGCTCTACACTGATAGGTGTCATACTTTAATTCGGCAGCCCTTTTTATATTGCAACTTTGGCCTCTCTTTTGTGTCGTCAAAATCTATGATTGGTTGGGCTGGCAACAATGAATTTAACAGACAGACATGAACTGCATTTTTCTGTCAAACCTTAAAGAGGTACGCAATGGCAAGGTTTGGAATAGTTTTGAGACAACTACACTATCAATCAGACAAGACAGTACTGCAAATGGTCAAATAAACATTTCGGATATGGTTATTGATTTATTGCATGAACTTAAGTCAGCCACAGCCTGTCAACATCTGAATGCCACTGAGAAACCTGTTTTATTCAGCCTATCCCATCACACCAGGGGTGGACTGGAACCAGAAATCGGTTCTGGCATTTATAACACAATGGCACATTTTCCCCCTTGAGGCACCCACAACTAAAAATGTTTCCTCATGGCCCCCACACCAGCCCATTTTATTCATTGAGGCCACCATTATTAGCCAGATAATTATCATTTTGCGCAAAAAAAAAAGAAAAAAAAAAAGAAGTTAGACAGGCCCTCTAGGCAAAGAATTTACCAACCCTTCTGACATTCGCCAGGAATGCCAGATGGTCAGTCCGCCCCTGCATCCCATCAAAGCTACAGGGATCAAATTAATCTGAGTTATGACCACTTCTTTAAGATCAGTTAGTTATATGATCAGCTTGCCTATCTTTCTGAATCTCTCTTGAAAATGTAAGGTCAATTATTTACAAATATGACAGGAACCAATATTTAGTCTATGTAGACCTATAGGCTACATGGAGTAGACCTACATGTCTCTAAACCTACTTTCCAAAGGCAAAATGTATTAATCAATAGGCTATAGGATAGATACCATTGCTAGATACCATTCCAAATATATAGCGAAATGGGCTGTAATGTAAGCCTACTATACTGTACTAAACTATAGGCTACTGGTTATTGTTGCCTTGGGGTGTCTGATTTGCGAAAGCTTTTTTGTCTAGACGTTTAGTGCCATCGTGCGGCTTATCGACAACTACAGTTGCAACATTACACACAGGTTATGAAATATTATTTTCATTTACAGATGAAAAGTAACATACAGGTTCTAATGAAAGTCAATCAAATCGTCTAAATTATGTACATTTTACGCAGCAATATGGATGGCATGACACAATGACTTGGTCACGAGTCATGTCAATGGTTTATAGCCTATTATCATTATGGAATTTGAGACTATATCCCTTATGTGAAAGAAAACATACTAAACGACTTTAACTAATGTACACTTATGGACTATACAGTTTTACGCACACTCCTCCAATGAGTTTTACAGATTTACGCATTCGTCAAGAACGAATTCGTCATATATATATATTTTTTTAAATGACAACAATTGGTTTGAAATATATCCGAGCACATATAGCTTGCTATCAATACTCATAAAACCTCTGCGGCTTAAGCGAAAGCACACTACCGTACCTCCTGTGCCATAATGGTCCAGACCCCTTGGCAGACTCAGTAGTAGCCTAAAATTTAGACACAGGGAAGCTGCACGGGGGTACACTTCAAGCAAAGGCCTGGGAGACAGGATTATAATCTATGGCATTAGTTTATAGCAACAACTGAATATATTCCTTACTTTAAACGTTGTAATAAATCACTGAGAAGTCAAGCATGCCACAAGAGGGTGATATTGTACAAGTATCAGTATCCTGATTGTATGCGCACAATTTACCTCCACGACATAGTCGACACAGATACTAATTGCTGTTGAGTGTGTATTAAAAATATAATTACGTCCTACAAGCTACAGCCGCCATTAGAAAGTGTAGTCAAACAGGCAACAATTTCAACGATGACCTATGGACAATCTCGAGTAGAATGATGGCAAGAAGGTGTAGTCATCCAGGTATGACTATTCATGGCTTTAAGACCTTAAATCGATTTAGCATTTAGTTAAATTACTGCACAATGTGGTATGGTGCAACATTGGATGCCCAGTTTGGTAACGTAGTGCACATTTCGTGCAGAGAGAGAAACCGACCAATGCTATTGCTGCCTTCCAACCTTCAAGTTCAAATCATTGGACGCATATGCAGCGGTTTGAAGGCGATAAGGAGATTGAATAGAAAGGAGAGGCGGCACGCATATTTCGGTTCACAATCCGTGTGGATGTATGACACTTCTTTATTGAAATCAACCGTAGGTGAAAGTGTCGTTAAAGAGAAAACGAGGATGTGATTTCCCCCTGGGTGAATTTGATATTCATGGGGGTAAACTCACCCAGTCCTACTTTTCCAAGAGCCCTCTTGAAGGTACGTATCCCAGGCATCAACGATATTTTATGATATGTATTTGTGTGGGAAATGGGCTATAGGCGCAGGCTACCTCTAAATAATGCTGTTTTAAGCAGAAATACGCTCACGAGTAGGGATTTTTCAGAATCCTATTTCCAAGGGTGACAACTATTTCGCCCTCTATTTCCCCATCCCGGTTAGCATTTCTCCTTGACCTTTTATGTTCACATTTCAATAGTGAGATTATTTCATATATGCCCTTACTAATTCAAGAAAGGTGGGTTATAGGAGAATGGGGGTTAAACGTCCCTGGTATGGGCAACTTCACCCTCACATTCGGAAATGAAATGGACACATTTTTTATTTAGAATAACTTTTTCTCAAAGAATATCCTGTACGACTATATTACACATAAATCAGGTTATTTCCAAATGTAAAGTAGAATTGTTATATGTGTTGGTTGTAATACACCCCCCCCCCCTAAATCCGCTGGGGAGGGAGGTAGGGTTATAGGGTCGCGTCCCATGATACCTGGGCTAGAGCTACATGCTTGCCACGTTCCATGCTTGAGCGAAATGCTACATTGCCACGTTCCTTATAGGCTACCTGGGCTAGAGCGACATGCTTGACATAAAGTAACAGACATCACTTTTCCCCACTTTGTCTTAAAATATGAAAAGATGTGTCATAAAAATCTGATTTAAGTTTCAGGAATCAGCACGGTACTTATATAAGCAGACGCCACTGTCAAAAAGCATAAGCTACAATGCTAGCATTTTGCAGCATCTGTAAAAATCTAATTGTATGTGAGAGATGAAGGGATGATATAATAGTGTGCTGCTCTCTCAGAGAAATAATCACATGCCACCTTGAATCTGGATCAGGCAGCACACGCCCAGGACAGATGGAGATGTGGACTACAGCAAATAACATCAGTCCTTTGTGCATTCAACCTAGAGCCACACAGTCTATTTACACAATGCCTAGTCAAAGTCTACACACCCCTTGCAGTTTTCACATTTTGCTGCCTTATAATTAAACACAACCTAATCCACATTTTCAAAGTGAAAAAAATGATAAGTAATTTGGAAAATGCTCTATATCTACACAGAACAGAAATATAAACATAAGATACCATTTCAAAGATTTTACTGAGTTACAGTTCATATAAATAAATCCGTCAATTGAAATGAATTCATTAGGCCCTAATCTATGGATTTCACATGACTGGTAATACAGATATGCATCTGTTAGTCACAGATACCTTAAAAAAAAGGTAGGGGTCGTGTATCAGAAAACCAGTCACTATCTAGTATGACCACCATTTGCCTCATGCAGCGCGACACATCTCCTTCGCATAGTTATTCAGGCTATTGCTTGTGGTTTGTGGAATGTTGTCCCACTCCTCTTCGATGGCTGTGCGAAGTTGCTGGATATTGGCGGGAACTGGAACACGCGGTTGTACTCGTCGATCTAGAGCATCCCAAACATGTTCAATGGGTGACGTGTCTGGTGAATATGCAGGGCATGGAAGAACTGGGACATTTTCAGCTCCCATGAATTGTGTAGATCCTTGCGACTTGGGACCATGCATGGGGTGATGGCGCCGGATGAATGGCACGACAATGGGCCTCAGGATCTCGTCACGGTATCTCTGTGCATTCAAATTGCCATCGATAAAATGCAATTGTGTTCGTTGTCTGTAGCTTATGCCTGCCCATACCATAACCCCACCATGGGGCACTCTGTTCACAATGTTGACATCAACAAACCGCTAGCACGCCATACACACTATGCTGTCTGCCATCTGCCCAATACAGTTGAAACCAGGATTCATCTGTGAAGAACACACTTCTCCAGCGTGCCAGTGGTGGATATAGAGGTCCTGGGCTGGCATGGTTACACGTGGTCTGCGGTTGTGAGGCCGGTTGGATGTACTGCCAAATTCTCTAAAAGAACGGCTTATGGTAGAGAAATGAACATTAAATTATCTGTCAACAGCCCTGGTGGACATTCCTGCAGTCAGTATGCTTTTATTTCAGCTCATGAAACACTTTACATCTTGCGTTTGTATCTTTTGTGCCATTAACTTCATCGGGCTTTAATTCCAGTTTCTCTACAAGCTATACAGAACAAAAATATATTTCCTTCAAATGTTGATATTTGCTTCCATACACAATTCAATATTACTTTTGAAATACAGTAAATAGCCTTAACTTTGACAAGTTAACAAATTATATATTCGATTCACGTCTCCAAGTAAACCAAAAATAAAAGTTAAAGATTAGGATTAACCCAGTGGCTCAGATGAAGCTATTGAAGCATTAGATACATCTCTTTTAAATGTTGATATTTGGTTGCATTATCAACCAAACACAATTCAATATGACTTTTGTACAGTAAATAGCCAAAAGTTAAGGCAATCTTAGAAGCTAATGTAACAGTATCTATTCAACCTTAAAATAAGTAACACATCCCATGGCCACATTGAGGTTTTCTAACCATAAATGTATTTTTATGTAATCATAGAAAGCGTGCATGTTCAACATAGCATGTAAAGGTCGCACGTCTGTGGAAATCTTCACAATTGCTGTAATAATCTGTGGCAGAATCTTGAACAGCATTGATCACTTGCACTATGTACTTTTAATGCAGTCTAATCTCAACTGCAATCCAGGTCATTTGGTTGTGCTATTAGATGAATGGTTGAAAGCGCAGTGATAACACATTCAGATGACTTAACTTAACCAAAAATCAGACATGTTTTTTTCCATTGGAATTTGGTTGTGCTTTAGATGGTTGAAAGCGTAGTGATAACACATTGGGAATTCAACAAACTTCTGGCTGTCCTTTTTTGAGTGGGTGAATAAAAGGTTGAAATCTCTCATTGATCAACATCTCAACCAAATATGACCCAAAAGGTCCATGTTGAAATGACGTGGTGTGTAGCTACTGCTGCATAGGTGGTAACAGAGGGGAAAATGCTAAGTCACTGTGAAAATAGTAGGCCTCTCAATCCTTTCCTTTGCCATCTGGTATTTTTAGGCTGCCTCTGATGGAAAATAAAACACTGAAATCCTCTCCCTATTTTCTCCCCCTACAGCACATGGGAAAGATCTGTGTAGGGGAGGTACAGGAGCATGGCTGACCGTCTGGACTATTCCAGCGAAGCTCGGTCCAGACAAGAATCGGCTTCCTAGCCGTCACTTCTCGACCAGAGCCTAAGCTCCTCTCAGACACACTCCTGCTTCACCAGCTCCCTGAAATCAATGCTACATTATTTCTATCATGGGATGCGTCAAATCCAAGAAGAGCGATCCGACCCAGTACGCCAACTCGGTGGAGAAGGTGGACGGGAAGCGATGGGGCGAGAATGCGCTGCTGGTCCACTCTGAGACGGGGTCAGGGAAAGACTCTGCCCGGGTGGACCCCATCCTGCTGGAGTATGCCCAGCGGCTGTCGGAGGAGATTGTGGCCCGGGCAGTGCAGCAGTGGCTGGAGGTGGACAGCCGCTACAGTGACATCCCCTACATCGAGTGTGACGTGCCATGAGGGGAGGGGAGGGGGGGGCAGGCAGGCAGTGCAAGAGGCATTTCTGTTCTGGGATTCACCTTGACCCTCTGGGGAGAGAGAGACAAATGGATGCCCAGAAGACAGGAGACCAGACAGCACTCAGATTTCAGGGTGAAACAAAACACTACGAAAATGTACCAGCTGGAGATGACAGATGTTTATCCCAATCTATGGTCCAAAGCCATTTTTCTGTTGAATTAATACATACTTGGATGTTGTAACTCATTTGGTGACATTTTGACCTTGACTAACAGACAAAGACCTTGGCTACTCCTCTCATATTCAATCTAGACCATGCGTTTCTCTCCATAGTTAGCTAGAGGATGAGAGTTGGGGTGGGTTTGGTTAAACCGTCTTGGGAGCCAATAAAGCAGGGGAGTATCATTGAATCCTGCTTTGAAAATTACCGGTTCTGCCTTTCAGTAAAATTATACCGTTTTTTGTTGTTGTTGCTTGACACGTGTCATCCTGGGGCCAAATTTCAGGTCTATGTAGGAAGTTATTAATAGGCCCCTCAAGTGGCCAGTGTTTTTCACTTGAAATGTTTGCTGGGATCAGCAGCTACACACCTCCCTCTCCATCTGTCTTCCCAGACAGAAGCTCCCAGTTTAGGGTTATTGGATAATGGCGTCCCAGGGGGCCTGTGGTCTACATCCACCAACAAAGGAAACTCATTCTTCAAACTACCCATGAAGTAGGTCCGGGACGATACCAGTATCGCGATATTCGTTAGTAACAAAACATGAAGTGAATTTAACTTCAGCCCTAATGTTGGAAACAAAAATCATTATGTTGTCCCGTTCATTTATTTTCCAAGCTATAGCACACAATATTTTACATACAGCAGGTTTTTAAAGGACCAAAGAGCTTCGTGTTTTTATTTTTGCCATGGAAAGAATATTGCGATACGGGTATCGTCCCGGCCCTACCATTAAGCATGTTTGACCACGAGCTGCAGCAACCGAGAACCTGACTACAGTCACTTTGACAAAATGATGCTCTAGGAATGTTTTACAGCGTCCTCCCATTTTGTGAATTTGAATGCCAATGACAATAGGACATTCCTGAGGGCTGGCTAGGTCCGCATGCCATGAGTAAATCAGGACATTAGGACGGATTCACACACTTTTACCGGGACTTTGCTTCTGGGCACAAAAAGAGTGCTGGGTTCACAAATACCTTTTGTTTTGGGCCAAGCATGTCTAGGGCCAAGCACCCTGGTTTTTACGTACTGTATTCTATCCAATGATGAACTACTGCCATCTGCCCCATAGAATTTACAGCACAAATATGCAACTCTAAAAGGCCATTTTTATTAAGAGCAAATGGCTTCTTAATTGTACAATGCTATTATAACAGGCCAAAGACACACATACTCACAACAGAGAGTTGAGTTGCTTGGAATAGGGGACCACAACTGCCAAAGTCCTTAATGAACGCGAATACAAGCACAATATGTTTGACGGGCTTTCTTATGACGTTTATTTGATAGACGGCGATATCAGTGAGTTTTAGTCATAGCACGTCAGTTCCCACCCTACCACAAACGATGTTCAAGAAGCTCTAAAAAGGGTGCATTAGTCTAGGCTGGGCAACATGGTACATTAATAAGTGGACATTATTTCACTGGAAAATCAAGTTTTGGTGAAGTTTGGAATGTGTATCTCAAGTGAGAATTCAGCTGCCAGGGCATTAGGTTTGCTCAGCAAAAAAATGTGGTGGTTGTGTGCTTTAACTGCTACACCAAAAACTCCATTACAGTTAAAAGCAACAAATACTGTTTATAACGACATTTGCACTAATCTGGGTTGAGAAATTAATCTCTTGAACCATCCCAAAAATTCTGTAAACAAATTGAAAAGCCTGTCGAATGCCTCCCAGTCGAAACAGTTTGCGTGTATATTGCAACAACATTTTGTGACGTTATTCTTTGTTTTGGCAGGTTTTTTTTGTTGTCTGTTCGCGCACACAAACATTTTTCTTGAGGCAAGTTGAAGTTTGGTAGCCCAAGTATATGCCCTTTCGTCGGTGATTGGTCAACAGTACTACTCCTAGTAGTAGCAGTGGGAACTATAGACAGGATTCTTCAAATTTTCATGCACATTTTCTCACTTGAGAAATACTGCACCAAACATCTTAGTTAGATGTAAAATTACTAAGATCTCCTCAGCAAAAATGCCAACATTAATTACTAATAATTCTTGATTTATCTTTGATTAATTCAGACTCTTTTGAGGAAGTGTTATTGGCTAAGTTGTTGCTACGGCATCTCAAGAGGGACAAACCGTAATATTGCTGCTTTTTTCTTGTTTTTCAAGCAAAGGTCTTTTTAAGGGAGTTTGCTAGTAGCAAACCAAACCTAGTTTGCAGGCCCATTTAGCGGTGACCCAATTTTTTTCCCCATACTGAATTCCTAAATCTAAGAACTGGGAGGTGGAGGGTTTAGAAACAGATCACTGTTATCACTGCTTCAGCTAAATGTTGTAACAACTTATAGATAAAGCTGCAACATTCAAAAGTTGATTTCCATCAAGCTTGATTTTGACTCCAGTAAATTGGTTGATAAAAGTAATGTTTTACTATGCAGAAGACAACTAGTACTACAGTATATAATGTATACAATGCATTCGGAAAGTATTCCGACGCCTAGACCTTTTCCACATTTTGTTACGTTACAGCCTTATTCTGAAATGGATTCAAATGTTTTTTTCTCAATCTACACACAATACCCCATAATGACGAAGCAAAAACAGGTTTTTAGTCTCGAGTCTTCTTTGGTATGACGCTACAAGCTTGGCACACCTGTATTTGGGGAGTTTCTCCCATTCTTCTCTGCAGATCCTCACAAGCTCTCAGGTTGGATGGGGAGCGTCGATGCACATCTATGTTCAGGTCTCTCTCCAGAGTTCGATCTGGTTCAAGAATCACTCAAGGACATTCAGAGACTTGTTCCAAAGCCATTCCTGCGTTGTCTTGGCTGTGTGCTTAGGGTAGTTGTCCTGATGGAAGGAGAACCTTCACTCCAGTCTGAGGTCCTGAGTGCTCTGGAGCAGGTTTTCATCAAGGATTTCTCTGTACTTTGCTCCATTTATCTTTCCCTCAATTCTGACTAGTCTCCCAGTCCCTGCCCCTGAAAAACATCCCCACAGCATGATACTGCCACCCCCATGCTTCAACGTAGGGATGGTGCCAGGTTTCCTTCAGACGTGACGCTTGGCATTCAGGCCAAAGAGTTCAATCTTGGTTTTCATCAGACCAGAGAATCTTGTTTCTCATGGTCTGAGTCCATTAGGTGCCTTTAGGCAAACTTGTGCCTTTTACTGAGGAGTGGCTTTGTCTGGCCACTCTACCATAAAGGCCTGATCGGTGGAGTGCTGCAGAGATGGTTGTGCTTCTGGAAGGTTCTCCTATCTCCACAGGGGAACTCTGGAGCTCTGTCAGAGTGACCATCGGGTTCTTGGTCACCGCCCTTCTCCCCCGATTGCTCATTTTGGCCAGGCAGGCCAGCTCTAGGAAGATTCTTGGTGGTTCCAAACTTCTTCCATTTAATAATTATGGAGGCCACTGTGTTCTTGGGGACTTTCAATGCTACAGACATTTTTTGCTACCCTTCCCCAGATCTGTGCCTTGACACAATCCTGTCTCGGAGCTCTACGGACAATTCCTTCGACATCATGGCTTGGTTTTTGCTCTGACACGCACTGTCAACTGTGGGACCTTATATAGACAGGTGTGTGCCTTTCCAAATCATGTCCAACCTATTGAATTTACCACAGGTGGACGCCAATCAAGTTGTAGAAACATCAAGGATGATCAATGGAAACAGGATGCACCTGAGCTCAATTTCGAGTCTCATAGCAAAGGGTCTGAATACTTATGTAAATACAGTATTTTGTTTGCTTTATACATTTGCAAAACATTTGATAAACCTGTTTTTGCTTTGTCATTGTGGGGTATTGTGTGTAAATTGATGAGGGGAAAATAATGTATTAATCCATTTTAGAGTAAGGCTGTAACGTAACAAAATGTGGAAAAAGTCAAGGGGTCTGAACTTTCCGAGTGCACTGTATTTCATAATAATAAAACTGTGATAGCCTTCTAAGTTACGTTGAACACAGAAATACAATGCTTTGGATTATGGTCAAAGTTGCAGTTCACAATGCTTCCAGCTTGAATGAAATACAAGGTATACCAACATATGTACAAACTAGGTATACCTGGATTATTTCCTTCGAAATATGATGTCAGTATCGGTAACCATGGCAAAATTACAGTAACATCAGTCTTTCAGTCAACCCTTTAGTTTGATTTTGAACAAAATGTGTTTTCTGTTGGGAGATCCTAATGCTTCCTTTGAATCATCTGAATCTATATATTTATATAATATTAATTTCACCTGCAGCACTGTACAGGTCTGTAAATAACTCATTGATTAAAAAACGTGGATAACAATAAAGCTGAAATCTATGCCTTCTACCATTGATTAAGTGACTTAATCTCTTTTTTGAGAAAGGGCATCGGCGAGGTTAGAACCTGTGACCCTCTATCCCAGTGCATAGTCAACTGCTGTTGAGGCACTTAGAATGTTAATAAATTAGAAATGTGATTAGTAAAGTATGTTGGGTAATGTTGGTGGGAAAAAAGTCAAACTTGGGTTCGAACTGGAAACCTTGCGGGTCACTACCCGCGTCTGACATCCCCCATCCACCTCAGACCCCACTAACCTTAACTAAACTCTGACCAGTGAGCTTTAATCCAACCAATTAATTCGTAAAACTACTTCCGAAATGCTTGGGAAGTTCTGATTGCAATCAATTATATTTTAATCGTCAACATTTTTAAAGATATGGGCACAATCAGAATGTGGGCAAGATCAGGAGATAGGACACGTTCGCACCTGGTATAAATGGGTCCGTTGATCATGAGCAACAAAGGTTAATCATCTGATAGTGACCCTAACCCTTACTTACCCCTTACTGAAGTCTCAGGGTACCAGATCTCAACACTGTATTCTCATTTGAGAATGGCTTGAGAAAAATCAGCTGGAATCAAAGCTACCATTACTCTAACTTTAAGCAATTTAAATGTCCCTATTCCCTAACCTTAACCTTTGGATCTGCTGTCTTCCGTCTGAATTAAATCAAATTATATTTGTCACATGCGCCGAATACAACATGTGTACTTCAGGAAACAGCAGCGGGAGCACCCCCCTATTCACATCGACAGGACAGTAATGAAGGTGGAAAGTTTTAAAGTTCCTCGGCGTACACATCATGGACAAACTGTAATGGTCCACCCACACAGACAGCATCGCGAAGAAGGCGCAACAGGTGACAAGCCAAATTTCTTTGGCTTGTCACCTAAAACCCTCACAAACTTCTACAGATGCACAACCGAGAGCATCCTGTCGGGCTGTATCACCGCCGGGTATGGCAACTGCACCGCCCTCAAACGCAAGGCTCTCCAAAGTGTAGTGTGGTCTGCACAACGCAACACCAGGGGCAAACTACCTGCAGTCCAGGACACCTACAGCACCCGATGTCATAGGAAGGCCAAAAAGATAATTAAAGACCTGTAACCTGTTCACCCCGCTATCATCCAGAAGGCGATGTCAGTACAGGTGCATCAAAGCTGGGACAGAGAGACTGAAAAACAGCTTCGATATCAAGGCCATCAAACTGTTAAAACAGCCATCACTAACATAGAGAGGCTGCTGCCTACATACAGACTCCAATCACTGGCCACTTTAATAAATTGATTTAATAATGGTCTCACTAGTCACTTTAAATAATGCCACTTTAATAATGTTTACATATCCTACATTACTAATCTCATATGTATATACTGTATTTTATGCCATCTATTGCATCTTGCCTATGCCGCACGGCCATCGTGCATATATATATATATATATATATATATATATGTGTACATATTCTTATTCCATCCCCTTACATTGTGTGTATAAGGTAGTCGTTGTGAATTTGTTGGATTACTTGTTAGATATTACTGAAATGTCGGAACTAGAAGCACAAGCATTTTGCTACACTCGCATTAACATCTGCTAACCATGTGTATGTGATCAATAACATTTGATTTGATTTGTGTAGACCTTACTGTGAAATGCTTACTTACAAGTTAACAAACAATGCAGTTTTAAGAAAACAAGAGTTAAGAGAATATTTACTAAATAAATGAAAGTAAAAAAAGTTACAATAAAATAACAATGACGAGGCTATGTACAGGGGAGACCGGTACCGAGTCAATGTGCGGGTGTACAGTTTAAGGTAATTAAGGTAATATGTACATGTAGGTAGGGGTAAAGTGATTATGCATAGATAATCAACAGTGAGTAGCATCACCTGCAGTGCAAATAGTCCGGATAGCCATTTGATTAATTCTTTAGCAGTCTTATAGCTTGGGGGTTGAAGCTGTTAAGGAGACTTGACGCTCTGGTACCGCTTGCCGTGCGGTAGCAGAGAGAAAAGCCTATGACTTGGGAGTCTTATGACAATTTTTTGGGCCTTTCTCTGACACCGCCTTGTATAGAGGTCCTGGATGGCAGAAAGCTTGGCCCTAGTGATGTACTGGGCCGTACTCGCTACCCTCTGTAGCTCCTTACGGTCGGATGCCGGGCAGTTGCCATACCAGGCGGTGATGCAACTGGTCAGGATGCTTTTGATGGTGCAGCTGAAGAACTTTTTGAGGAATATCCACAACCTATCCACTACCTAGAGTTGAAACAGATTTGATCATGTGCTCAACCTATCCTTGCCTGTCCAGGGCCAACAGCTCCCTCTGCGCCTGTGTTATGTCCCTTTAACGTTAATTGAATCATTAGATTAGCTGATAGACTGTCAGGTCCAGGAGATTTGTAATCGGCCAAATGGATTAATGGATCACACAAATTAGCTTTGATATAGTGACTCAGAAGCTTTTAGCAGCTGAACAATACAGGCTTGTACACAACGCCAATGTTTAACATTCCACTTTATAAATGGAATATACAACTAAGTGTTAATATATAGTTACATAGGCAGGTACAGTGTAATTATGCTTTTGTCAACGGCTTCAAACAACACATCAAATTACAATTGTTACGATCAGGTTTTCATACACAGCTTGATCAACGTAATTATTCTACAACATGCTTTTGGGAAGTTGGGAAATTGAAGTCATTGAATTGTACACCAGAGTGCACAATGAATTGAGAACTGGCCTTTAGCATACAGTAATACAATGCCAAATGTAACACTGAGTGATCAATTCAGGTACATGACACGGGCAAAAGACATTAAGAAGGATGCCACCTGGCTGGTGCCTTTTGAAGGGCAAATTCTAAACCCTAAAAATCTCTGACACCAAGAGAATTACTGAGCCTGTGTTCTCCAGGAGAGAGTGTTTATGCTGGTTCATTGTTTACTTAGCAAACTCCATGGCGGGTCATTTAGCTTCTCTGGCCTCATTTCTCTCTGGGAGCCTGCCTGTAAGTGCTCTTAACTGTGTGCTGAGGGTTAGAGTGCTGCAAATGGGATTTAATATAACCAATGATTTGAGCTGCGTACAGAGAAATTCAATCAAAGCCACACTGCAGAAAAATAATGTAACAGCTCAAGTGCTGCAAAAATCCCCCTTTTTATTAAAATACAAATTAGGTACAAATTACAGTAAATTGCTGTACATTTTGACATGGTGTTTTCCCAGTGTAGGCTTCCTGCATTGTGTATTTGATTGAATGTATTGGACAGACTCACATGCACAGGAAAGTATGACTCAACAAGGGCCATAAAAACCACCTGACAGTACCATCCCAAGTTATGTGATACTTCAAACAGGATAGAACCTCTTCCTTACCCAGCGACTCCACCTACTCACCAAAACAAACATTTGCTTCTTTGCACCACCAACTGCAATGAGAAATATTGCCCTTTGCCAATAATTCTGTACATCAGCACAACAGAGATATTAGATCATCGCTTGATCCATAGTCCTACGATTTGCAATTCAGCACTACAAACTTTGAGACCAGCTAGCTAGATAGTGTAGATGTATATTAGGAAACATCAATTTAGTAAATCTAGTAGAAACAAACCAAAAAGATTCACTGTGTTATCAACCATCATCGTAGAAAGATAATATACTTTGAATCCATGTTGATAGATGTCATGTAACAATCATTGACACAGTATTGTTATAATGCACTGGTGAGGTCATAGTCTCTCTGCCCCCACAGAAATGGGCACGGCACTGGGGTGTGGTCTTACCAAAGTCCTGCTGTTGTGAGAGGCCTGGCATGCCATGTCTGATGGTCCTTTCCCTGTCTCTTTTCCAACTGTATGACCACTAATAGGTGAATATGGTGGCTTATTTCAACCATAAAACTCAATGAGAACATGGATTATATTGAGTGGACATGAAAGAAAGGATACGAGGGACAGAAACTAATTTAGGCAACTTGGACACCTATGAAAAGACCTCATGAGTGCGAGGTTATGGAGGACCAAAGTGGTATCCCTTGATCTAATCTATGGGGTTGTCCTTAGAGCTTGAGGTCATGCTCCCCCAGTGGCAAGAAGTAGTCATCCACACTCTGTTCTGAGACCTCCAGTGTGGATGGTCTCCACTTGGGGCCGTGGTGCTTGTCAACCAGCACTAGGCACACAAAACAATCAATTGCATACTGCCAGAAACATCCTAATAGACAGAAATGAGGGATGTAGAGCAGTTTTTGCCAACTACTACTCAACATTGTACAGAAAAAAAGGATTTTGCCGGAGTCAAACACCTTACCTGCCTTCACACCCTCGTAGAAGTCACTGCCCTTCTGCAAAACAACAAAAATAAAAACTCATGACACACATACCTGTTTTAAACTAATAAGACCAGGAGACGGGTGCATAGCTGCTGAGGGGCGATCCTATTCCAAACCCAGTAAATTAGTAAATTGCATTACCTTTAGATGGAAAAACTTTAAATTGCTAAGAAAAGAGAAAAAAATGGGGAAGAGGAGGTAGTATTAAGGGCCTGGGGACTTTTGTCACGTACCACCATGCAGGCTTGATTGAGCCTGCACTCAATCACCAGAACCTCCTACAAGCTCTCGCCGCTTCCCTCCTGAAGCTGCTTGAAGGTTCTCTTCAGCGATGTGGGAGACATCTTGGCTAGGATCTGTCAAATTTACAAACACAAACCTGGTTAGCTGTAGCCTAGTTTGTTATGACCATAAGGTATTGATCATTAACTTCATGGTCAATACACTGGAAATGATTTAATGTGATATTGTGAACAGCCTATATCATTGTAGTCACCCACAATTACTAGCTTTGCATTGATATGTGCAAATCACATTTTATTTGTTACATGCTTCATAAACAACAGGTGTAGACTAACAGTGACTAACATACGGGCCCTTCCCAACAATGAAGTTGAGGGGCTGCACATGTAATTCACAGCCCTAACCCCCTAACTGCCCTTTCCCTAATTTCCCACACACCAACATCTGAACTCATCACTTAGTGTATGACGGCAACCGAATGTGTTACTCTCACATAATTTTATTATGTGAAAAATTATTATTATTATTTTTATATTTTACCCTATTTTTCTCCCCAATTTCGTGATATCCAATTGCAATCTAATTACGATCTTGTTTTATCCCTGCATCTCCCCAACAGGCTCGGGAGAGGTGAAGGTCGAGTCATGCATCCTCTGAAACATGACCCGCCAAACCACGCTTCTTAGCACCCGCCCACTTAACCCAGAAGCCAGCCGCACCAATGTGTCGGAGGAAACACAGTTCAACTGACGACCAGGGTCAGCCTGCAGGCGCACGGCCCGCCACAAGGAGTCACTAGAGCGCGATGAGCCAAGTAAAGCCCCCCCGGCCAAACCCTCCCCTAACACGGACGACGCTTTGCCAATTGTGCACCGCCCTATGGGACTCCCGGTCACAGCCGGTTGGATCAAACCAGGGTCTGTAGTGACGCCTCAAGCACTGCGATGCAGTGCCTTAGAGCGCTGCGCCACTCGGGAGGCCCAATGTGCACATTTTTTAAAGCAATGTTACTACTCAATGAAAAAACTATTTTCATTTAACATACACATTCTTGACACGGAACCAATGTTATAATCCCCAGTGTGCAGGTGGGATTTACATCCACTAAGAATATGTGTGTTAGTGAAACAACCAGTGTCAAAAACAGCTTTTCATGAAAAACACATACGGTAGGCAGGTCCATGTGTACTCGATGATAAGAGTGTATATAAATAGCGACTAGTGGTGATCTCTCTCTCTCTCTCTCTCTCTGCTCAAAAGTACCCTGTGCTGCAGGCCCCGACTATTAGCAATGCACCAATGCTAAATATAACAGTTGGTAGTGCAGTGTGCTGCAATGCTGGTTCTGGAGACACACATGGTGTGCTGGCTTTTGTTCCAGCCCAGTACTAAAACATCTGACAACTGTAATCATCAAACCCTTGATTGGTTGAATCAGGTGTGATATTATTTAGAGCTGGGCTGGAACAACAGCCTGCACACCCTGTGGATACCTAGACTACTGCCTTCAGGCTACCAAGGAGCAACTAACAGAGAGAATCTAATAACAGTTGACCCAATATGACTCAGGCTTGTTTACTGCGTCAAGGACTGTGGTAATGCCACGGTTCAATGCCTTCTAGGCCAGAGAGGCTGCGACTGTCACGCATGGACACATATTATTGTAGTCACAGAGGAAAGTCATCAGTGCTGGAGAAATGTACTGTAACTGGTTGTATGGAAGGGAAGGAACTCAACTTGCCCTGCCAGTGTGTTATTACTGTAAATATGGCTATGCTCTCTAAGAGCCGGGGTTCATTTGGTGTGTGTGTGTGTGTGTGTGTGTGTATGCGCACACGAACAAGCGTGCGGGTGGATAAGCCAGCATTGAAACAAGGACAGTGTTGGCTGGAATCAATCAGTTTGGATGTGCAAAAGACACCACGCTGGTTTTTAACAGTAAAAAAAAATCATGTTTTTCATGATGTATTAACCAAAGTATTTAAAATGACTGTTGCTTCTACATTGAAACAGTTTGATCATAGAGTTGTCAAACACTTGGATTCAGGAGGTTGGATTATTAAGGGGATAGAGTGACATCCCCCTAACTCATTTTAATACACCAATGGTAACATGATATTCTATTACTGAATTTAAATAAGTACTGCCTTGTAACCAACATCGGAGAAAGCGTGTTTGCGGAGGGGCGTGGTTTATATAGCTGGATACCTACTCCACAAGTGTCAAAATTATAATTAAAAGTGTACACCCTTTGCTGCCATAACTGCCTCCACTCTTCTGGGAATACTTTCCACTAGATGTTGGAACATTGCTGTGGGGACTTGCTTCCATTCAGCCACAAGAACATTGAGGTCAGGCACTGATGTTGGGCGATTAGGCCTGGCTCGCAGTCGGCGTTCCAATTCATCCCAAAGGTGTTTGATGGTGTTGAGGTCAGGCCTCTCTGCGAGCCACTCAAGTTCTTGACAAACCATTTCTGTATGGACTTCGCTTTGTGCATGGGGGCATTGTTATGCTGAAACAGGAAAGGGCCTTCCCCAAACTGTTGCCACAATGTTGGAAGCACATAATCGTCTAGAATGTCATTGTATGCCGTAGCATTAAGATTTCCCTTCACTGGAACTAATGGGCCAAGCCGAAACCATGAAAAACAGCCCCAGACCATTATTCCTCCTCCACCAAACTTTACAGTTCGCACTATGCAGGTAGCGTTCTCCTGGTATCCGCCAACCCCAGATTCATCCGTCGGACTGCCAGATGGTGAAGCGTGATTCATCACTCCAGAGAACGCGTTTCCACAGCTCCAGAGTTTACACCACTCCAGTCGACACTTGGCATTGCGCATGGTGATCTTAGGCTTGTGTGCAGCTGCTTGGCCATGGAAACCCATTTCATGAAGCTCCAGACAAACAGTTCTTGTGGTAACGTTGCTTCGAGAGGCAGTTTGGAACTCAGTAGTGAGCGTTGCAACCGAGGACAAATTATTTTTTACATGCTATGCACTTCAGCGGTCTCGTTCTGTGAGCTTGTGTGGCCTACCATGTCGTGGAGGAGCAATTGTTGCTCCTAGACATTTCCACTTCACAATAACAGCACTTACAGTTGGCATCCTATGAAGGGGCCACGTTGAAAGTCACTGAGCTCTTCAGTGAGGCCATTCTACTGCCAATGTTTGTCTATGGAGATTGCATGGCTGTGTGCTTGATTTTATATACCCGTCAGCAATGGGTGTGGCTGAAATAGCCGAATCCACTAATTTGAAGGGGTGTCCACATATACCAGACACGGATATATACAAGTATCTGGTGTTAGCTAGTTACTGGATAGCCAGGTCTTCTGCCAGCATGGAACAAAAGGGGAAGAAGGGTCATTCAAAACTGACACAGTAGTCATGTCAACACATCTGTCAGTACTGCTGTGAACCACATGATAAGTAACATGCCAAACGGGATTTCAGTGTTGTTTGAGTTTCTTTGTGTACCACCAAATTTGTTAGAGATGATTTTACTGCAACACTGCATCTAAGTTTCTTGACATAGGCATTTCAAATAGCTGCCAGTCAAGGTAAGCTCATGATTATAAGCTCCCTGCCCACTCAGCCAGTCTTTTCAAACTTCCTGGTAGTTAGCTATGAGAGAAAAAATACTTTCACATTTTTTGGGGGTGATACTTCAGTCAATCAAAAGGGTCCTTTAATACTATATGTTCCTGGAGTCTGCTCACAACGGTTTACAAAGAGACTGTGGTCTACTCTTCAACAATAAACACTACAGCAGATGAAGAAGCCGGGTGTTGAGGTCCTGGGCTTGCATGGTTAAAAGTGGTCTGCGGTTGGGAGGCCGGTTGGACGTACTTCCAAATTCTCTAAAACAACATTGGAGGAGGCTTATAGCAGAGAAATTAACATAAAATAATCTGGTAAACAGCTCTGGTGGACATTCCTGCAGTCAGCATGCCAATTGAATGCTCCCTCAAAACTTGAGACATCTGTGGCTTTGTCTTGTGAGACTAAACTGCACATTTTAGATTGCCCTTTTATTGTCCACAGCACAAGGTGCACGTGTGTAATTATCATGCGGTCATGATCATTAATCAGCTTTTTGATATGCCACACGTGTCAGGTGGATGGATTATCTTAGCAAAGGATAAATGCTCACTAACAGGGATGTAAATAAATTTGTGCACACAATTTGAGAGAAATAAGCTTTTTGTGATTATGGAACATTTCTGGGATCTTTACATGTTGCTTTTATATTTTTGTTCAGTATAGTATCTGAAAAGTACAGAAGTTTCGTTATACCGTGCAACACTAATTCTAATGTTTAGGACTGGCAACGCAGACAGTGTTGGCATTTCCAATTATTTCCATATCCACTATGGAAAATCTCAGGCCGATTGGCACAATATTATGCCCCATATTGTTGTGTTCACCTCCATCTCTACCGGTTTACTGTAGGTCCCAAAGTCATTTATATTTTATATTACCCCTGTATAAACCCACATACTGTAGGAGGCTATAAAAAGCCTATCCCTGAACACACCAACCCAAGGCACCAGATTTCTGGAAAGCTGTCTGATGAAAGGCATGTTTGAGTCTCTTGGGCTGCGTCCCAAATGGGCTGCGGCCCTATGGGCCCTGGTCAAAAGAAATGCACTAAAAAGGGAATAGGATGCCATTTGGGATGCAGCCTTGGTCATCTTCATTTGAGGCCCCTTTAGTCAACTTTATACAGGGGCCATAAATCTGCTAGGAAAAATTATCTGATGCACCAATGCTCAATAAAACAAGGTGGAGTAGGTTACTTCCAGCTCTGGGTCAAGCAGACGTTACTGATGAGGAACCACACACGGACATCCACACACACAGTACATCCTACACTACCAGTCCAAAGTTTGGACACACCTACTCATTCCAGTTTTTATTTTTATTTTCTACATTGTAGAATAATAGTGAAGACATCAAAACTAGGAAATAACACATATGGAATCATGTAGTAAACAAACAAAAAAGTGTTCAACAAATCCAAATATATTTAAGATTCTTCAAAATAGCCACCTTTGCCTTGATGACAGCTTTGCACACTCAATAGTCTTGAAGGAGTTCCCACATATGCTGAGCACTTTTTGGCTGCTTTTCCTTCACTCTGCGGTCCAACTCATCCCAAACCATCCCGATTGGGTTGAGGTCGGGTGATTGTGGAGGCCAGGTCATCTGATGCAGCACTCCATCACTCTCCTTCTTAGTTAAATAGCCATTACACAGCCTGGAGGTGTGTTGGGTCCTTGTCCTGTTGAAAAACAAATGATAGTCCCACTAAGTGCAAACCAGATGGGATGGCGTATCGCTGCAGAATGCAGAAATGCATTCCAGGTGACTACCTCATGAAGTTGGTTGAGAGAATGCCAAGAGTGTGCAAAGCTGTCATCAAGGCAAAGGGTGGCTACGCTGAAGAATCTGAAATAAAATATATTTTGATTTGTTTAACACTTTTTTGGTTACTCCATGATTCCATATGTATTATTTCATAGTTTGTTGTCTTATTATTCTACAATATAAAAATAAAAACTGGAATGAGTAGGTGTGTCCAAACTTTGGACTGGTACTGTATATGACTGAAATAATCAAATTTATAACAGACGGTTCCCTTTCAGTCGGTCACTCGGTAGAACATACTGTACTATGTGGAGTTGACCAATCCTATTCGCCTGAAGCAAACTAAATTCACGCCCAGAGGGTCAATGGATGCAGATCCAGCCCTCAGAAGCCCCGCCTTCCTGGCTATTATATCAGGTTTGGCATCCATTTTATAAATGCTTCGCTCTTCAGCTCGCCTGAAGGAAGAACGTGTCAGGTTCGGCTCTGATTCGGCTCTGACTTCGTTGTCTGTTAGTGGGGAGAGAGTACTCATCCCCCTAGATGTTGCGAGTTTTGGGTCTTGGTATTGTTTTTTGTGTTTGCTTGGGTAGGAGTTGTGTTGGCTAAAAACCCACTAGTTTTTGCTTTGCTTGTGTAGCTAGTGCTTCCTTGCTTGAGTAAGATGGGCAGTGGTAAGAGTAAGTTCAAAAAGGCTAACCGGTTTGAACCTCCGACCATGCCCTACGGGCATGTGGTTTCACAATGAAAATTAAAGAAACTCACAGTACTCACTGTTGTCTCCCGATGGATTCAATTTCCATTGAGATTCAGGCTGACTTTGTGAGGAATATTGGTGGTCAGAGTTGATAGGGGTATCATCCCAGCCAAATGAGGCTCATTCCAGTTTCTCTGGCAGTGTTCAGAGTCCGGATTCCGCGGGATGATATACACTCCCTGATGAGCTCTGGAGGATTTTCAGAGTGTGAATCGGATTGACATCAGTCCGGGGAAGCCTGAAGCCCTGGCTTTGGATTCGGCATGAGGGAGAACCATTGGGGATGAATGCGCCTTTGATGGTGTTTTCTCCTCCGCAGTGAAGTTCCTCCAGGTTTGGGGGAAGGTATTTACCTCCTGTCCCTGCAACGGTGATGCATTGCTTATCCTCTGTTGAAAGATTTATACTGAGGCTAACAAGGTGGCTAATCCTAGCACAAATAAACAGCGCCGGTTCTCTGGATTCCTGGGGGACAGTCGGATTTATTTGGATGAGACAGTTTTGCCAACAAAGCTATTTGACTCCCCAACTATTACTGTTCCAACACTGCTCCCAAGTGACTCAGTGA
Source organism: Oncorhynchus tshawytscha (assembly GCF_018296145.1). Lineage (NCBI taxonomy): Eukaryota > Metazoa > Chordata > Actinopteri > Salmoniformes > Salmonidae > Oncorhynchus > Oncorhynchus tshawytscha. The sequence goes on along the minus strand of NC_056454.1, from coordinate 10,245,211 downwards.
ATGGTGGGCAAGTTACTGGTTGCCGAGGTCCCCGGGTATCAAAATGTCTTTCCCACGTTCAGACACACGGTTGTCAAGAGTGGTGGATATGAAGGCAGGAAAATTATGTGGATATATTGAAGCAACATCTCAAGACATCAGTCAGGAAGTTGAAGCTTGGTCGCAAATACGTCTTCCAAATAGACATTGACCCCAAGCATACTTCCAAAGTTGTGGCAAAATGGCTTAAGTACAACAAAGTCAAGGTATTGGAGTGGCCATCACAAAGCCCTGACCTCAATCCTATAGAACATTTGTGGGCAGAACTGAAAAAGTGTGTGCGAACAAGGAGGCCTACAAACCTGACTCAGTTACACCAGCTCTGTCAGGAGGAATTGGCCAAAATTCACCCAACGTATTATGGGAAGCTTGTGGAAGACAACCCGAAATGTCTGACCCAATTTAAACAATTTAAAGGCAATGCTACCAAATACTAATTGAGTGTATGTAAATGTCTGACCCAATGGGAATGTGATTAAAGAAATTAAAGCTGAAATAAATCATTGTCTCTACTAGTATTCTGACATTTCGCATTCTTAAAATAAAGTGGTGATCCTAACTGACCTAAAACAGGGAATTTTTACAGGATTAAATGTCAGGAATTGTGCAAAACTGAGTTTAAATGTATTTGGCTAAGGTGTATGTAAACTTCCAACTTCAACTGTATATTGTGACATTTTATATAATGTTCATTAGAGTTGTCACATGTTAAATGGGACACTTCACGCTCACAGGCATTAACTACTCGGAGCGAATATGGCTAATGGTTATGTATGGTTGTCAAATCACATCAAATGTCATACACATATTTAGCAGATGTTATTGCGGGTGAAGTGAAATGCTTGTGTTCCTAGCTCCAACAGTGCAGTAGTACTTCACTTGTGGTTTTACTTTACTTGTGGTAACCAAGTGAATAGGAAAACTATTTTTTTACATATTTAAAATAAACAGGCAGATATTGTGTTCATACAGGAATCACATTTAACAGATATAGAGGCACTGAAATGTAGAGGATGCTGTGTTGCATAGGTTAATCATAGCTAATTGAATTCCAAACAAAGTGGTGTGATTATCCTGATAAGCCAAACACTTCATTTTGTAATGTTGAAGCAACACGCTGATGAGTTTGGCAGGCTTATCTGCATTGAGGCTCTTAACATATAGTGCATTCCTAAAGTATTCAGATCCCTTGACTTTTTCCACATTTTGTAAAGTTACAGCCTTATTCTAAAATGGCTTAAATTGTTCTCCCCCCCTCATCAATCTACACATACTAACCCATAATGATAAAGAAAAAACAGGTTTTTGCAAATGTATAAAAAAAAAACTGGAAATTTCACATTTACATAAGTATTAAAACCCTTTACTTAGCACAGTACTCAGTACTTTGCATATCCTCTCAAGCTCTGTCAGGTTGGATGGGGAGCATTGCTGCACAGCTATTTTCAGGTCTCTCCAGAGATGTTCGATCAGGTTCAAGTCCGGGCTCTGGCTGGGCCACTCAAGGACATTCAGAGACTCAGCCCCTCCTGAGTTGTCTTTGCTGTGCGCTTAGCATCATTGTCCTGTTGGAAGGGGAACCTTCGCCCCAGTTTGAAGTCCTGAGTGCTCTGGAGCAGGTTTTCATCAAGGATCTCGCTGTACTTTGCTCCGTTCATCTTTCCCTTGATCCTAGTCTCCCTGTCCCTGCCACTGAAAAACATGACACTTGACATTCAATTTTGTTAGCATGATATCCTATTGGTAGTTACCGTCTTGTCCCATTGCTGCAACTCCCCTAAGGACTCGGGAGAGGCAAAGGTCGAGAGCCATGCATCCTCTGAAACACGACCCTGCCAGGCGGCATTGCTTCTTGACACACTGCTCGCTTAACCCGGAAGTCAGCCGCACCAATGTGTTGGAGGAAACACAATCAACTTGCAGGCGCCTGGCCTGTTTTAAAGTTTTTATGATGATTTATATACATCCTCCTGTTCAGCGAGCCCAATAGATATGGATACTTTTTTTGTCTGGTATAGAATTACCTAGATTATCAGATAATCAGGTAGAGGACCTGGACTGTACTATAACATTGTACTATAACATTTTATATGAAAGCAGGGAAGCCACCTGGTCTGGATGGCGTTCCTGTAGAATATATATTTTTTTAAAGTATATTGACTTTCTTGTACCTGTATTGACAATGGTTTTCCAGGAGGCATTTAAAAATGACTCCCTTTCAGACACCTTTAACTTCTTATGGCTGCAGGGGCAGTATTGAGTAGCTTGGATGAAAGGTGCCCAGAGTCAACGGCCTGCTCCTCAGTCCTAGTTGCTAAAATATGCATATTATTATTAGTATTGGATAGAAAACACTTGAATGATGTCTGTGAGTATAACAGAACTGATATGGCAGGCAAAAACCTGAGAAGAAATCCAAACAGGAAGTTAGAAATCTGAGGTTGGTCGATTTTCAACCCAGCCCCTATTGAATACACAGTGGGATATGGATAAAGTTGCACTTCCTATGGCTTCCAGTCGATGTCAACCGTCTTTAGAAACTTGAATGAGGCTTCTACTGTGTTGTGGAGCCGGATGGGAGCTCTTTGAGTCAGTGGTCTGGCAGAGAGCCAGGTCCTGGCCACGCACATTTCACATGATAGCGACCTGCGTTCCATGGCTTCTCTACAGACATAGGAATTCTCCGGTTGGAACTTTATTGAAGATTTATGAGAACAACATCCTAAAGATTGATTCTATACTAAGTTTGACAAGTTTCTTCGACCTGTTTTGAAGTTTTCATCCGACGTTCGGATGGACCTGCACGAGCGTTTGGATTTGTGTACTAAACGCGCTAACAAAAGTAGCTACTTGGACATAAATAATGGACATTATCGAACAAATCAAGCATTTATTGTGGAACTAGGATTCCTGGTAGTGCATTCTGATGAAGATCGTCAAGGTAAGGGAATATTTATAATGATGATGATTTATAGTGTAATTATTTATAGTGATTTCTGATTTCTGTTGACTCCAATATGGTGGATAACTTTATTTATTTTCTGAGGGCCATCTCAGATTATTGCATGGTTGCTTTTTCCGTAAAGTTTTTTTGAAATCTGACACAGCGGTTGCATTAAGGAGAGGTATATCTATATTTCCATGTCTAACAATTGTATTTATCGACATTTATAATGAGTATTTCTGTAAAATGATGTGGCTCTCTGCAATATCACCAGATGCTTTTGGAACTAGTGAATGTAACGCGCCAATGTATACTGAGATTTTTTAAATATGAACTTTATCAAACAAAACATACATGTATTGTGTAACATGAAGTCCTATGAGTGTCATCTGATGAAGATCATCAAAGGTTAGTGATTAATTTTATCTCTGTGCTTTTTGTGATTCCTCTCTTTGGCTGGAAAAATTGCTGAATTATTCTGTGAGTTGGTGGTGACCTAACAATCGTTTGCGGTGCTTTCGCTGTAAAGCCTATTTGAAATCGTACACTGTGGTGGAATTAACAACAAGATTACTTTTAAAACGGTATAAGACGGCATGTTTGAGGAATTTTAATTATGAGATTTCTGTTGTTTTGAATTTGGCGCCCTGCACTTTCACTGGCTGTTGTCATATCGATCTCGTTAATGGGATTGCAGCCCTAAGAAGTTTTTAATAAGGCTTTGATATTTTTGATCACTAAAAAGGATAGATACTACAGAGCTATTAGCCTCAATGTGGATTGTAAGATTCTTACTAAGACTCTTGCGATACACTTAGAGAAGGCACTACCTAATATCATACATTGTGACCAAGAAGGATTTATTAAGAACAGGACCTCAACTGATAATATGAGAAGGCTCTTACATCTCATGTGGTTAAACCACTCAAATATAGTTCCTACCTCTGCTGTCTCCTTAGATGCCGAGAAGGCATTTGATAGGGTAGAGTGGGCTTTTCTCTTAAGAACCCTAAGAAAATTTGGGTCTGGACCAGACTTTTGTAAATGGATAGGTGTCCTTTATTCCAATCCTAAAGCAACAGTACTTACAAGTGGAATTATGCTTCCTTTTTTTGTCTTTCTAGAGGCACAAGGCAGGGTTGCTCACTCTCCGCTCTCCTGTTTTAGTCTCTTGAGACAAGGATAAGAACAGATTCAGAATTTATAGGTGTCCATGGAGGAGGAAAAGAACGCAAGCTGCTTATGTATGCAGGCAATATTCTACTGCTGGTCTCTGATCCTCTTCAGTCTGTACCACAATTACTTACTTGTATTTAATCATATTCTAGTTTGTCAGGCTACAAAATGTATTGGAATAAGTCGGAAGCAATGCCAATTAATGCCCAATGTTACTCTGGAACCTTTACCCCATTTAATTTAAAATGGGTTCCTACTGGGATGAAATATTTGGGTATTAAATTGAGTTCAAATTTGGAGGAAGTGATAGGCAAACAAATTGAACCACTACTTATCAAGATTAAGACCAATTTAGAAAAATGGGAAAAGATACAACTTTCTTTATGTGGAAAGATCAACAGGATTAAAGTGGTTGTGGTCCCACAATTTGATTGCATTCTTTACAATGTTACCTATGACTATTCCAGACCGGTATTTTAAACAATATGACAAAATAACTAAATACTTTAAGTGATATTGGAAAAAAACACAGGATTACTATGAAGAAGATGTGCTCGCCAAGGAATGTAAGGAGGCTTGGCTTTACCAGATGTTAAATTGTACAATTTATTATTTGAAGTGGCTAAATTGGCGATTCATTGGGGTAAGGGAATGTTGGCATGGATTAGATAATAATAGAACGGGAACTAAGTTATCTCCCCCCCCGCTGTTGATATTCTATCACATAGTCTTACAGGGGAGAGGTCTGTTGCAACTCCCAACCCGATGTTGTTAAACAAAAAGATGTGGAGAACAGTACACAAGATATGTGGAATTGTACATATAAAACAAGAATACTCATCATTGTGGCACAAGCCTAGGCTACGGATAGGAAAGAAGTCTGTGTGTGGCTAATGAAAGGAATTCATATTATTAGGTGGTGAAGATGTTTTGTCATACTCAGACAAAAATATGATGTGGGAGACAAACCAAATTTCTAGAAATATTTACAATTGAGGGAACCTCAACATAAAGCAGCCGATTTTTACTCAATATTTAGTCACCTGCGGAGTAAAGACATTACAAACCTCAGAACAATATGGCAAATTTTCCTTAAGTGTGAAATTAAGGAGGATACCTGGTTGAAGATCTTGTCCAGTTTAGAGAGGAACCTATGGGAAGCCAGGGGGAAACTTACTCAATAGAAGATACTACATAGGTTTTATTGGACCCCAACAAGGCTTCATCAGATGGGGCTGACCAACAATTATCTGTGTTGGAAATGCCAACATTAGTGCTACCTTTCTGGAAGGATGTTTTTGAAATATCTGGAGAAATGGTTGGGGTTAACAATTCCAGTTTCACAGAGAATATGTCTCTTGGGTGATAAAACAGAGTTACCTAATGTAACAAATGAGGAATTTGCACTGATCACTGTTGGTATTGTTACAGCAGCTAGAGTAATCCTTTGAATTTGGAAGGGCCATGTCACTCCTACTCTGAAACAGTGTATAGAATCAATGTTGGAGGTAGCATCTTATGAAAAAAATGCTTGCTAGGATCACTGGTAGAAAAGACAATTCTAGAAGCTGGATGTGTTTTATTTGTCATGTTGTTTCTAAGACTGAGAGGTTATGACTTTTGTCTGTGTCCCCATTAAGACACAGACAGACATTGGTTCACGTCCATAGACCTGAAGGATGCATATTTTCATGTGTTATACATCCTCCACCTCCCTATCGCCCGCATCTTTTCTGTGGTGGTGGAGTCGGCTTTGTTGAAGGAACAGGTTCCCATATTCAGTCTCTGGGGTTTATAGTGATTCACAAGAAAAGTTGATTGACTCCGGCTTCTGGACTCGGTTCTGAATCATGCGTTTTTTGTCCCAACAGAGGAGGGTCGCATTCCGGCTCTGTCTGGCATGGTTCCACTTGGGGCAAACGGTGTCTTTTCGCTTGTGCCGGCGGTTATTTGGTCTGATAGCTGTGGTGCCTCTGGAACTTCTGTTGATACGTCGGTTTCAGCGCTGGGTGATTGCAGACAACAGGACGGTGGTGCCGTACATCAACAGGCAGGGAGGGACACGGTCTCGCTTTCTCCTGAACCTGGCCAGTTATCTTCTCGTATGGAGCAGCGTGCATTACCTGTCACTCAGGGTGACGTTTCTTCCCAGATCTCTCAACGTGGGTGCGGATCTACTTTCCAGGGGGGGTCCCATCTCTACGGAGTGAAGACTGCACCCCTCGGTAGTGGTCCAAATAGGGGACAGGCGGGGCCGAAGAAGATCTTATGCATAGCGAGAAAACGCGCATTGTTGTCTGTTCTTCTCAATAAGGAATCTTGTCACTCCGTTGGGAACAGATTCTTTGGCGTATCAGTGGCCTAAGACCCTGCTTTATGTGTTCCTCCAGTGGACCTGATTCAGGCCACCGTGGATAGGGTCCATCAGGAGGGTCTGTTGTTGATTTGGTGGGTCCCCGGTGGCCCGGAGATCATTGATTGCGGGGTTCCGTGTAGTCGGGATCTATTGTCCCAGGCACATGGGAGAATTTGGCACCCACGACCGCAGATATGGGATCTGTGGGTTTGGCCCCTGAAAGGTTGAACCCTCAAATGTGATTACGACTGTACAGTCAGAGCATGTGCTTTCTAAAAGACAGCTGTATACATATACAGTGCATTCAGAAAGTATTCAGGCCCCTTCGCTTTTTCCACATTTTGTTACGTTACAGCCTTATTCTAAAATGTATTAAATATTTTGTTTTACTCATCAATTCGACACACAATACCCCATAATGACAATGGCAAAACTAAAAATGTATTATAAATAAAAAACTGGAACTTATTATTTTTTATTTGTCCTTTTTTTTTACCCCCAATTGGTAGATACAGTCTTGTCCCATTGCTGAAACTTCTGTACGGACGCTGGAGAGGCAAAGGTCAAGAGCCATGCTTCCTCCGAAACACGACCCCGCCAAGCTGCACTGGTTCTTGACACACTACTCGCTTAACCCGGAAGCCAGCTGCACCAATGTGTCGGGGGAAACAACGACCAACTGGCGATCGAAGTCAGCGTGCCGCCACAAGGAGTCGCTAGAGCGTGATAGGACAAGGACATACCAGCCGGCCAAACCCTCCCATAACCCAGACGACACTGGGCCAATTGTGTGCCGCCTGACGGGTTTCGCGGACGCAGCCCGGAATCGAACCCGATGCAGTGCCTTAGACTGCTGTGCCACTCAAGGCCTGAATACTTTACATAAAAAGGCACACGACAGCCTGCCAAAAATAACCTTAAGGACTCTCAGACCATGAGAAACAAGTTTAGCTGGTCTGATGAACCAAGATTGATCTCTCTCACCTGGCCAATACTATCCCTACGGTGAAGCATGGTGGTGGCATTATCATGCTGTGGGAATGTTTTTCAGGGCAGGGACTGGGAGACTAGTCAGGATCGAAGGAAAGATGAACGGAGTAAAGTACAGAGAGATCCTTGATGAAAACCTACTCCAGAGCGCTCAGGACCTCAGACTGAGGTGAAGGTTTATCTTCCAACAGGACAACAACCCTAAGCACACAGCCAGGAGTGGCTTCGGGACAAGTCTCTGACTGTCCTTAAGTGGCCCAGCCAGAGCCCGGACTTGAACCTGATCGAACATCTAAACATCTAACATCTAAACATCTAAAAATAGCTGTGCAGCGATGCTCCCCATCCAACCTGACAGAGCTTGAGAGGATCTGTAGAGAAGAATGGGAGAAACTCCCCAAATACAGGTGTGCCAAGCTTATACTGTGAGTTTGAGGGTTGGTGTCAGGTTAAAGGTGTTTCTCCATCAGAGAGCTTTGGTGGACATTTTCGTGTTCTTGCATGAGGATTTTGAGCAGGGCCTTTCTTTTTCCACATTGAAGGTTTATATGGCAGCCATCTCAGCTTGTCATGTAGGGATTGACGGCTCTACCCCAGGGTCTCATCTTCTGGTTGTGCAGTTCCTGAAATGCGTGTGTCAGCTCAGACCAGTGTCTAAGCCTACAGCATCGATCTGGGACCTGCCTTTGGTCCTGGATACTGTGTGAGCCTTTGTTTGAACCATTGGAACCTGTGGACCTAAAAGTCCTTTCCTACAAGACTGCCCTGCTCATGACCTTGGCCAAGGACGTTGGGGATCTCCACACACTATCACACTACCGGAAAATTTCAAGAACTTTCTAAGTTTCTTCAAGTGCAGTCTCAAAAACCATCAAGCGCTATGATGAAACTGGCTCTCATGAGGACCGCAACAGGAAAGGAAGCCCCAGCGTTACTTCACCTGCAGAAGATAAGGTTATTAGAGTTACCAGCCCAAATAAATGCTTCACAGAGTTCAAGTAACAGACACATCTCAACATAATCTGTTCATACAAAAATCCCTGTTCAGATCACTGCCAAAATCTGCATCTAATTCAGGAAATTTTTCAATGATGTCTCAATTGTACAGGATTGGAGTATTCCTGTGTCAAATTATGCAACGCTTCAATCACATTGGACAAAGGAGCAGATGTAAAGGTTCCAATAGTTTTGTCCTTGGCATGACTGTCAAGCCCTGACCTTAGAAATTATTTTATTTCTCTATTTGGTTAGGTCGGGGTGTGACTAGGGTGGGCATTCTAGTTTTTTGTTTCTAGGTTGGCCCAGTATGGTTCCCAATCAGAGGCAGCTGTCTATTGTTGTCTCTGATTGGGGATCATATTTAGGCAGCCTTTTTCCACCTGTTGTGTGTGGGATCTTGGTTTTGTATTGTTGCTTTTTATCCCTACAAAGCTGTACGTTTCGTTTGTTACTCTTTATTGTTTTGTTGCTGGTTCACATTAATAAACATGATGAACGCCTTCCACGCTGAACCTTGGTCCACTCCTTCCAACAACGATCGTTACAATGACAATGCTATTGGAACAGAGAAAGAGAGAGAGAGAGAGAGTAGGCTCAGGGATTAGAATCTTTGACCTGATTCTGGGCTGAACATGTAATATCATAAATGCCAGATTATGAATCCCGATGGAGCCTGAGGCAGGGAGGGTTAAAGATGAACACAATCTCTTAATCCTATGATAAAGGGGGTTAAGGGACTGGGGCTGAACGATGGGGGAGGGACATACAAATGAAATCCCAGATAGATAGTACATACAGTGTGCAGAGAGCACCGTTCAACTGGGTTTGTTTCAAAACCATGTGCCAGTGTGTTTTTCTGTTTGGCACTAATTTCTCATCAACATGCAGAAAGACTGTTCGTCATGTTTCTCAGAGGTTGAAGCAAAACCACTGATTAATTTGCGCTTCTCTTCATTTCCGGTCAACATACGGAAAGACTGGTGAGATTTCACTTGCTCTTACACCCTCTGAACATGAAGCATTCAGAGAAGCATGATTGGACATTGGATCTGAACTTTTTCATAGAAAGTATCGGACTGTGGAAGAAATGAAGGTCGAAATGCTTCACGATCGGAATATATCGACTTGCAAGACCATTTGTCATTATGTAAAGTCCAGACCACAGTAAAACCATGATTGAGAGGTAGACTTTGTGTGGGTGCAAACATTTGTGTGAGGAGATGGTGGGTGTCTGAGATAAACCGTTTGTCTTTCCTTGTGTCACAGTTTTTGGGGTAATTGGACAAGAGATTACAAAGACACCAGCCAAGTGAACTGCAGTGATGGGATAAGGGCCAGGGGGTGGTGGTAAGAAAAAATGATATACTACTAGGCCAATCGTCTCATCTGAGTCATTGATGGCCAGGGGCAATTCCTAAATGCTCCTTTCACCATGACCTCAAAAAACCTTTCAAGAGGGTGGAAACAGTGTTGGCGTACCCCTGGCGTTAGCATTCAAATGCAAGAGAAAGTGTAACAACTGAATTGAGATCTGAGAATTGAAGCCTGAGCTGTAGCTTTGAGCTTTGGCCTGTCCATTGTAGTAGGGTCAGAGAGGCAGAAGGGAAGAGAAGTGCACTGCAACTTGTGGCTCTAGGCACTTTGAGAAGTGTGGCCAAGCAGCAGGGAAGAAAGCCAGCCAGCGCCAAATAGGATTAGTCTCTCAGCCCTAGCTGAAGTTTCAGTCTAACTCCACCCAAGACCATCTCTGCTAATAAGATTACTAGAGCCCGAACGATAAATCGGTTGACCGATATTATCGACCAAATTTAGCCTTTCACGGAAATATTTGTATCGGTCTTTATTCCACAGATAAAGCGCCAATATTATATACATAGAATAAACAAATACCTCTGCTCATTTGCGGTAATTTCTTTTTTCTTTTTAATGGTTTCTTGAAGAGGGTGCTCTACGATCTGCTCATTGAACAACACTCAACCCAAGGTGAGAGATAGTAGGCATGGTGGTTTGACGGTGAGTAGCTTGCCACAGCCAGCATATCTGAATAAGTAATTAATCAAAAGTGCACTTCACCAAGCGAGCGGTCCTGTCCTCATCACATTCTCACTTAGTTAACGTTAACTGGCTAGCTAGCCAGCAAGGTAGTTAGCTTAACTAGCTAGCAATCTATGTTAATTATGTGCCAATACTGAACTGGTGCCAAAGTGAACACTCGTCCTTGATACAAAAAGAACACCGTTACTGTATGGGCCTATTATGTTAGCTAGTCATTCAATAATCATGTTAAACACTATTATTTCACACAGTGAGTCCATGCAACTTATTATGTGACTTTTACTCCTGAAATGATTTAGGCTTGCCTTAAGAAAGGGGTTGGAAACTTGACTCAAGACAATTCAGCTTTTCCTTTTTTATTAATTTGTACAAATTTATAAAACATAATCCCACTTTGACATTATCTGGTATCATGTAGGCCAGTTACACAAAATCTAAATTGAATACATTTTTAATTTAAGCTGTAACTCAACACAATGTGGAAAAAGTTCAAGGGTGTGACTACTTTCTGAAGTTAATCGGTGGACTTTTGCCTCCATAAAATTGGTAGCAGACTCAAAAATACCATTACGGTCGGGCTCTAAACATTTCTGCATGCTGCCCTGCCAGCTACCCTGGCCTGTACTGGCTAGCTACGTATGCACACACACACAGAAAAACACACCACACACACACACACACACACACAGAGAGAGAGAGAGAGAGAGAGAGATTTACACTCTGAAACAGATGGGTCTCGGTTGGTGCAATTGAATGATTATCCTGATTATGTTATTTTTCCTCTGCTGCCTTGCCAGTCCAGGGGCACATGCTCTGTATTCAAAAACGACAAACTGTTGTTTTTTTTCTTTATGAAAATCTTCAGGATTTACTTCAGTGGTAGCCCATCCGGCAAACAATGAGACCCTTGGAAACATTACATTACTTTCTTATGCCGAATCATAATTGACAATGACAGCTCCAAAATATAGATGAACTGACCTTGACAGTTGGCTGCACGCACCCACCCACACACGCACAGACAGACACAATCAGAGATCAGAAGAACTTCCCGACAGTCACGTCTCAGTGGGAGACAGCATCTGCAGCTCAGGTGGAGCAGTCAGGAATGTAATTATTTAGACACAGCACACAGAAGTCTCCTTTTGTGTGTGTGTGTGTGTGTGTGTGTGTGTGTGTGTGTGTGTGTGTGTGTGTGTGTGTGTGTGTGTGTGTGTGTGTGTGTGTGTGTGTGTGTGTGTGTGTGTGTGTGTGTGTGTGTGTGTGTGTGTGTGTGTGTGTGTGTGTGTGTGTGAGAGACTTAGTGTGCGTGTGAGAAACAGGGAGAGAGGAAGAAAGAGAGAGGCTGTGTGTGCATGAGGATGTGTATTTGTATGCAAGTGCAATGAGAAAGTGTGTGTGTGTGTGTGTGCGTGTGCGCGTCCGGATTGATAGACTTAGAACACAGCATCTATCAGAAGAATTAATGGCATTGTACAAACAAACTTTCACAGTCCAAGAGGTATTTCAATGTGATTTTGGATCATATGCTGCTAGAATAAACGTAGCTTTAAAGGGCTCAATGGCTCACTTCAAAATGACTCTAACAGGCTGTGAGGGTTCCTGAAATAATAAATCATTCTAACTTCAATATTCATACATACACTGAGTACACCAAACATTAGGAGCACCTTCCTAACAGAGTTGCAGCCTCCCTTTTGCCCTCAGAACAGCCTCAATTCATTGAGGCATGGACTCTACAAGGTGTCGAAAGCATTCCACTGCAATGCTGGCCCATGTTGACTCCAATGCTTCCCACAGTTGTGTTAAGTTGGCTCGATGTCCTTTGGATGTTGGACACTTCTTGATACACACGGGAAACTGTTGAGTGTGAAATACCCAGCAGCGTGGCAGTTCTTGACACAAACCATACCCTGTTCAAAGGCACCCACATTATTTGTCTTGACACTTCACCCTCTGAATGGCACACATACACAATCCATGTCTCAATTGTCTCACGGCTTAAAAATCCTTCTTTAACCTATCTCCTCTCAGTCATCTACACTGATTGAAGTGGATTTAACAAGTGACATTAATAAGGGATCAGAGCTTTCACTTGGATTCACATGGTCAGTCTAATTCATGGAAAGAGCAGGTGTTCTTAAATGTTTTGATATACTGTACGTACACAAGCCAGGCTACCTACCTACCTACCTACCTACCCACACACACACACACACATACATACAGAACGTACCCAGATTGAGTACCCAGATGGTGGGTTTCCCATAGCATTTGATAGTTTTGGTGGGCCATCAAGGCAAAAAGTCTGTGAATCAGCTCCCTCTTGCTTGCCTGGACAACCACCGGTACTAACTTCCTCGCAGTGAGAAACCCTGAGGGGAAATTATCGTATGAGGGGAGCCTCATCTATAATATTAGAAGCGACCATGATAGACCCCATTACGTATCTTTCTGGTAGGGCTGGGAGATATATCTCATTAATTAGAGGAATTCAATGTATGTTTTTTTTTTTTAAACAACAAGAAAATGGTTCCGTCTGGTTTGCTTAATATAAGGAATTTCCATCAAAATAATAATTATTATGTGACTAATAAAGGAATTTGATTATGTTGCAAGAGAAAAGATCATTTGCCCTCCTTAAACTAGCCAGATCATTTTCCATCAATGGATGTCGATTTAACTTGTATGACTGCTGAATAAATCCCTTATGCGCATGTGCATAACTATAGATAAATCCAACAGGAGAGTTTGAGGGATGAAAGTTAGACACATTGATCTCAAAATCTCTGTGCAAGAAACACTTCAACAAACTACAAAAGAATGTTTGGCTATTTTCTGGCAATTATGCCTTCATTATGTGTCAGATGTTAAGACTACAAACCGTTATAAAATGGCCTATTTGCGAGATTGATTTGTCATGTCAGTAGGCATAGGCTTACTAAAATCTAGGTTTATGATTGTAATTAAACTTTTCCATGGTTTGTTTAGCTGGATGCAAGTAGCCCATAGTTACTGATAGCCTACAGTAGCCTAGGCAAGATGTAAGATGAACGATTTAGCAGCTTGCTTAGTTCAAATTGACAGACTCATTTATTTAACATGAATAGCGAGGCGATTTTGAGGTAAGAAGTGCTTCTATTGCCAAACAGCTTGCTGGTATAGGCTACTGAGGACAGTGTTATAATTAATCAATATATTAATAATATGGATATGAACCGAAGAGGCCTATGCTTGTCAACAACAACTAGTGTTTTTTTCTACATTTTTTAAATTTTTATTTTATTTTTATCTGATTGACTGTTACCTTTAATCTAATGCTTTCTAACAACAGCTGTTTGGCAATTGCAATAGAATTGACCATGATCACAAATGATAACTTTCAGTTTCATTACCTAAACATGGCCATTAATAATTGCATAATAACACAAGGCTACAACAACAATAAACTGAAGTTATAGACTATTTATTAAATCCGTTTTCCAGCTTCAGGTAGGCTACACAAGTTACACAAATTGATTTGCAATGACTCCATTGATCACATAATATCAACATATTCATTGTATCCAATGGTAGGCTACAATAGCCTACATAGGCATATAAATAAATAGGCTACTTAATGGCCAACAGATTGTGATGGAAAATGTTATGTGATGGAACATTTTATGTTTGTGCTTTTCTAGAAACACATTTCTGTGTTCTATGTTTGTGCTTTTCTAATAAACAATTTTTGTGTTCATGCAAGTGACTGGTGTCATGCATCATGCAAATATAACTTGTCTGCAATATATATAAGAGAACTAACGGGACTGCTCCGGTAGAGCTCCTGATCGACATGTGTACTTGGTGCATTGAGTTGGTTGGAACCTCTCCAGCATGCTGATAATAAAGAATGATTAATTTAAGATTGATTTAAATGTCCCTGTGTAGAATGTCCACAACAAGATGTATCACTGTCCACATTCAATTTTAGTTTCATTGTGGACTTTTCCCCATATCCGAAGCAAGTGAGGGAGATCCATAACTTCCAGTTGAAATTTCCACTCGCGCAGTACTCGACACCCATGAACTGAGCATGCGTAAAACCTTTCATTTTACATGGTTTTTCCATAAGCAAAGTTGACATTAGAATACAGTTTAAAACACCTTCAAGCTAATTTATCTAATGTGCTCTAGAGCAACTTAAGTAGTTTACATGTGCATTGTCATCTTAGAACTGATGGTGAGAAAAAAGGTTGGAAATGGGTGTCTCCATAATGACAATCTAAATAGTCTACCTACAACTGGTAAAAAGTTGAAATGATGTGCACGTTTGCTGCTCTGTATCCTCTCACTCATGTGACCCAGCTGCCTGCTGCAGCGCTCAGCTTCAACAGACACCCCTCCGACCCTACCCACCACTCACGTATTCACTCACTCAGCAACAGCCTTCTCACTGCCTGATAGTCAGCAGCAGCAGGTCACAGTAAATATATATATATATATATATATATATACATACAGTGGGGAGAACAAGTATTTGATACACTGCCAATTTTGCAGGTTTTCCTACTTACAAAGCATGTAGAGGTCTGTAATTGTTATCATAGGTACACTTCAACTGTGAGAGACTGAATCTAAAACAAAAATCCAGAAAATCACATTGTATGAATTTTAAGTAATTGATTTGCATTTTATTGCATGACATAAGTATTTGATCATAAGTATTCAGACCTTCTCCAGATCCTTCAGGTTTCGGGGCTGTCGCTGAGCAATACGGACTTTCAGCTCCCTCCAAAGATTTTCTATTGGGTTCAGGTCTGGAGACTGGCTAAGTCACTCCAGGACCTTGAGATGCTTCTTACGGAGCCACTCCTTAGTTGCCCTGGCTGTGTGTTTAGGGTCGTGGTCATGCTGAAAGACCCAGCCACGACCCATCTTCAATGCTCTTACTGAGGGAAGGAGGTTGTTGGCCAAGATCTCGCAATACATGGCCCCACCCATCCTCCCCTCAATATGGTGCAATCGTCCTGTCCCCTTTGCAGAAAATAATCCCCAAAGAATGATGTTTCCACCTCCATGCTTCATGGTTTGGATGGTGTTCTTGGGGTTGTACTTATCTTTCTTCTTCCTCCAAACACGGCGAGTGGAGTTTAGACCCCCCCCACCCCCACCATTGAGACATTATTTTACTGCATTGTGGTGTCAACCCGGACTTGAACCCGATCGAAAATCTCTGAAGAGACCTGAAAATAGCTGTTCAGCAACGCCCCATCCAACCTGACAGAGCTCGAGAGAATATGCAGAGAAGAATGGGAGAAACTCCCCAAATACAGGTGTGCCAAGCTTGTAGTGTCATACCGAAGAAGAATCGAGGCTGTAATCGCTCCCAAAGGTGCTTCAACAAAGTACTGAGTAATGGGTCTGAATATGTATGTAAATATAATATTTCCATTTTTAATACATTAGCATAAATGGATAAAAATGGTTTTTGTTTGGTCATTATGGGGTCTTGTGTTGGTTGATTAGGGGGAAAAAGCTATTTAATACATTTTAGAATAAGCCTGTAACCTAACAAAATGTGGAAAAAGTCAAGGGGTCTGAATACTTTCCGAAGGCACTTTATATCATGAATCGCCCAGAAGTTTGAAAAAAATTGAGATATGACTTCTACGCCATTAATCACCCAGCCCTACGTTATGGCCAATTACTACTGGGTCGATATACAAGACCTTGCAAACCACACATAATTACAGGTTGGTCTAAAACCTGCCAAAAACACAGAAGGATCTGGATCGATTCAGAGGCAGCTCCTCCCCCTTAATGACTATGCTGTTCATCTTTGTACAGTATAAGAGGGGAATCACTACAGCAGCAGCCAGTAAGATGCGATCAGTAAAATCAATCACAACATAACAAAGAAGCAAAGAAACTCCCAAAATTATCTGGGACACATTACAGCATGGGGTGCCATGAAAGCTTTCTATTGTTCATTACAATCGATCGTCTCAGGAAAAGTGGCCCATCTTCAATAGATGAGACGAGTTAGGTGTTCATCATGCCCAGTGGAACATGATGTTGGCAAACCCCACACCTGGCAACTTGGTAAAAAGTGCACATGGGAATGAGTGACGGTCCGAGACCAAGGGTTGACACTTTGAGACTCTGCGTGAGACCGGCCTCAAGCATTTTAACGACGGTTTGATTTGCAGTTGGCCGCATGGCGAGCATTCCTTCCTTCCATAGCGGGTAGTGCCCACCAGGTGATCATCTGCATACCTTCTGTTCACGCAGCATAACTGGTTGTCAGTTTCCATATAAAACTGTATTTTCCCATGGTTCCCATGGTCCCCATAACCATCAACACTCAAAATCATATGAATAACATATAGCCAAATACATTTTTGCACCCAGGTTCATATTCACATTTTAAATACCCATACTTACTGTAGTTTGAACAAATCAGACATATATTGACCTAAACAGGTAACAGGCTATTGCGTAATTAGCTAGGTGTTCAGATTTTTAAAAACAAATGACTCTGTCACCTGAAAGAAGTGTGACCATCTATTCAGGCTAAGCGGTCAACAAACTATTTTTAAATGTTTACATAAAACATTTAAGGTTTAATTGTCATGCCATGTGAAGCCTTTGTAAAACATTAGGCAAACCGCAGAGAAACAGCCACAGAAACAGCTGTGTATGTTTCTGTGTATGTGTCACCCTGCTCGGCCTGTTCATATCTGACTGAGGAGGATGCTCTTCTTGCTATGTCTGCATGGCCCATTTATTATTAATGCACTGAAGTGACTGTGCCAAGCGAGGTGAAAATACACACAATCACAATAACATGAGCCAAACATGGACCTCAGGGGAGGGCAGGGGTCGATGCCGGCACAGTGTCTTACCGATTGCCGTCTCCAGCATGGCGAACAGAGTCTTCTCAGTGGCCACCCGAAACCTCCCGTGGACTGAGAGGCCCACACCCTGTGGGAGAGAGAGGGGAAGAAAGGGTTAGTGTGAGTAAGATAAGGGAAGATAATGAGGGGGAAATTATTAATGAGGGAATTGGGACAGAAGGAAATGGGCAAGAGAAAGAGAGAGAGAAAAGATGAGATAGAAAGAAGATGAGAAAGAGACTAGAGCAAGAGAAAGAAAGGTAAAGAGAGGGGCATACAAAGATCCATCGCTAGATATAAGTGATGTGACTGATGGAAAGGTATGTAACAGATTGTAAATGCAGACTGAGGGAGAGGCCATGTTAAGCCCTTTGTGTGTGTGTGTGTGTGTTTCTGTGTGTGTGTTTAACGAGCCACACAGAGTATTAGGAAGAAGGGTGAAGGTTAACCAGGAGGAAAGGCTGAGCATCCCTTTGCTGCCATAGCAGCACACCAAACGGTGTGTCCAAGACAAGGCAAGGACTGCATCGTTACCGTGGAAACAGCCTCCGTCTCTCCCTCTCTCTCACACACAGTGCAAAAAATATTAAAACTCAAGTACACCAAAGTCAAGCACCAATGGCAGGGCGGCATAATACAGTGGAGAATTTGATATGATCAGACTAGACATTGTAGACACTAACATTATCACACCCTGTCCTGGTCTGTAGCAGCCATGTCCCTTCAAGGAGCCCTTTGGCACAGTGGAAGCAGAATATTAGCGTCTGACTGCTGAAAAAAAAACACTAGGCCTGATATATCAAAATGCTCTGTAGACTTATCAAGTAAACTGTTTTTGATTGAAGATGGCACTAAAGATGTAAACCCGTCTGATTGAAAATGGTTGCAAAGTGCCTTTTCCAAATGGAAACTGCCGTCAACACAAGTTCATTTTATAGACGTTTCCCCTCTATAAGAGATCAGTGTAAAAGAGCAGCACTTTGCCTTCGGAAAGTATTCAGACCCCTTGACTTTTTCCACATTTGGTTACGTTACAGCCTTATTCTAAAATTGAGTAAATTTAAAAAATCCTCAGCAGTCTACGCACAATACCATATAACGACAAAGCGAAAACAGGTTTTAAGAAAAGTTTGCAAATGTATATAAAAAATAAAAAAACTGAAAATATTTATTTATATAGGTATTCAGACCCTTTGCTATGAGACTCAAAAAATTTAGCTCAGGTGCATCCTGTTTCCATTAATCATCCTAGAGATGTTTCTACAACTTTATTGGAGTCCACCCATGGTAAATTCAATTGATTGGACATGATTTGGAAGGGCACACACCTATCTATATAAGGTCCCACAGTTGACAGTGCATGTCAGAGCAAAAACCAAACCATGAGGTTCGAAGGAACTGTCCGTAGAGCTCCAAGACAGGATTGTGTCGAGGCACAGATCTGGGGAAGGGTACCAAAAAATGTCTGCAGCCTTGAAGGTCCCCAATAACACATTGGCCTCAATCATTCTTAACTAGAAGAAGTTTGGAACCACCAAGACTCTTCCTAAAGCTAAAATAGGCAAAATGGGGAGAAGGGCCTTGGTCAGGGTGATGACCAAGAACCCGATGGTCCCTCTGACAGAGCTCTAGAGCTCATCTATGGTGATGGTAGAACCTTCCAGAAGGACAACCATCACTGCAGCATTCCACCAATCAGGTCTTTATGGTAGAGTGCCAGACGGAAGCCAGTCCTTAGTAAAAGGCACATGACACCTGCTTGGAGTTTGCCAAAAGGCACCTAAAGACTCTCAGACCATGAGAAACAAGATTCTCTGGTCTGATGAAACCAAGATTGAATTCTTTGGCCTGAATGCCAAACATCACGTCTAAAGGAAACTTGGCACAATCCCTAGCATGGTGGTGGCAGCATCATGCTATGGGGATGTTTTTCAGTGGGAGGGACTGGGAGACTAGTCAGGATCAAGGTGAAGTTGAACGGAGCAAATTACAGATACAGTTGAAGTCGGAGAATTCCCTGTCTTAGGTCAGTTAGGATCACCACTTTATTTTAAGAATGTGAAATGTCAGAATAATAGTAGAGAGAATGATTTATTTCAGCTTTTTTCTTTCGTCACATTTCCAGTGGATCAGAAGTTTATAAACACTCAATTAGTATTTGGTAGCGTTGCTTTTAAATGGTTTATCTTGGGTCAAACGTTTCGGGTAGCCTTCCACAAGCTTCCCACAATAAGTTGGGGGACTTTTGGTCCATTCCTCCTGACAGAGCTGGTGTAACTGAGTCAGGTTTGTAAGGCCTCCTTACTCGCACATACTTTTTCAGTTCTGCCCACAAATTTTCAATAGGATTTTCAATTGGGTTTAGTGATAGCCACTCCAATACCTTGACTTTGATGTCCTTCAGCCATTTTGCCACAATTTTGGGAGTATGCTTGGGGTCAATGTCCATTTGGAAGATGCATTTGTGACCAAGCTTTAACTTGACTGATGTCTTGAGATGTTGCTTCAATATATCCACATAACTTTCCTGCCTCATGATGCCATCTATTTTGTGAAGTGCACCAGTCCCTCCTGCAGCAAAGCACCCCCACAACATGATGCTGCCACCCCTGTACTTCACGGTTGGGTTGGTGTTCTTCGGCTTGCAAGCATCTCCGTTTTTCCTCCAAACATAACAATGGTCATTATGGCCAAACAGTTCTATTTTTGTTTCCTCAGACCAGAGGACAATTCTCCAAAAAGTACCATCTTTGTCCCCATGTGCAGTTGCAAAGTGTAGTCTGGATTTTTTATGGCGGTTTTGGAGCCGTGGCTTCTTCCTTGCTGAGCTGCCTTTCAGGTTATGTTGATATAGGACTTGTTTTACTGTGGATATAGATAATTTTGCACCTGTTTCCTCCAGCATCTTCACAAGGTCCTTTGATGTTGTTCTGGGATTGATTTGCACTTTTCCCACCAAAGTACGTTCATCTCTAGGAGACAGAATGCGTCTCCTCCTGAGCGGTATGACGGCTGCGTGGTCCCATGGTGTTTATACTTGCGTACTATTGTTTGTACAGATGAACATGGTACCTTCAGGCATTTGGAAATTGCTCCCAAGGATGAACCAGACTTGTGGAGGACTACAAATTTTTTTTCTGAGGTCTTGACTGATTTCGTTTGATTTTCCCATGATCTCAAGCAGAGAGGCACTGAGTCTGAAGGTAGGCCTTGAAATACATCCACAAGTACACCTCCAATTGACTCAAGTGATGTCAATTAGCCTATCATATGCTTCTAAAGCCATTACATAATTTTCTGGAATTTTCCAAGCTGTTTAAAGGCACAGTCAACTTAGTGTATGTAAACGTCTGACCCACTGGAATTGTGACAGTGAATTATAAGTGAAATAATCTGTCTGTAAACAATTGTTGGAAAAATTACTTGTGTCATGCACAAAGTAGATGTCCTAACTGACTTGCCAAAACTATAGTTTGTTGACAAGAAATATGTGGAATGGTTGAAAAACAAGTTTTAATGACTCCAACCTAAGTGTATGTAAACTTCTGACTTCAACTGTAGATAGTTGATGAAAACCTGCTCCAGAGCGCTAAGGACCTCCGACTGGGGTGAAGGTTCACCTTCCAATAGGACAACGACCCTAAGCACACAGCCAAGACAATGCAGGAGTGGCTTCGGGACAAGTCTCTGAATGTCCTTCAGTGGCCCAGCCATAGCCCAGACTTGAACCCGATCAAACATCTCTGGAGAGACCTGAAAATAGTTGTGCAGCAATGCTCCCCGTCCAACCTGACAGAGGCTTGAGAGGATCTGCAGAGAAGAATGGGAGAAACTCCCCAAATACAGGTGTGCAAAGCTTATTTCGTCATACCCAAGAAGACTTGAGGCTGTAATCGCTGCCAAAGGTGCTTCAACAAAGTACTGGGTCTG
This sequence comes from Oncorhynchus tshawytscha, assembly GCF_018296145.1. NCBI lineage: Eukaryota > Metazoa > Chordata > Actinopteri > Salmoniformes > Salmonidae > Oncorhynchus > Oncorhynchus tshawytscha. The sequence goes on along the minus strand of NC_056454.1, from coordinate 10,223,844 downwards.
AATACTTATGTAAATGTGATATTTCAGTTTTTTATTTTAAATAAATGAGTAACATTTTCTTAAAACCAGTTTTTGTTTGTCATTATGGGGAATTGTGTGTAGATTGATGAGTGAAAAAAAAACATTTCATACATTTTATAATAAGCCTGTAAAAAGGTGGAAAAGGTTACATGATGTGGATAGGTGATTTATACGTCTGTGGAGCAGCACCTGCTCTGCGTTGATGTCTGTGAAAGAGCGTCTGGTCTGCAGTACCTCCGTGACTACAGACAGACAGGCAGCTTGCAGTAACAACAATAAACATGAAGCCAAAACAAACCAAAGACGACCCCAACCACCCAGGGTTCACCTGGGGGTTGTGTGACCAACAGCCATGCAGACTAAACATCAACAGAGTGAACAGACGTCACTGCAGTGTTAACTGGAAGATATGTAGCATTGATGTGACTTAGTGAGAGCCCCTCATTGACACGCATTGGCTGCAACAGACAACTACCCCAGAGCTGGGGCGCGGGGTGTGAAAGGCCACATTGGGGACAAGTACAAGGAGGGTGGCTGCCCATTCATTTTTTGAATGAAATTAGGACATGCTGTACAGGAGATCTTTCTAGAGAAATAAAGGAGTAGAATAACAATGTTTTTGAGGAAATAAAGAGAGTGGGAGGGACCTTGGTAAGGAAAACAGAGCTATAACTAGTTGATTAAACTGCCCTGGACAGGTCACCTCAGATAAGGGTCATTGGTGCCCGGCAGCTGGAAATGGTGACTGTGTCCTTTGCTGTAGGTGTGTTGGGCTGTCAGCGGAGATGAGTGTCATGGTTGTGTCAATACCTCCGCTCCTCCCAATACATTCCAATTTGCATCCTTGCAGCAAGTCAAATCAATCACATTCTGCTCAAGGTCTGAGTCGTCGAGTGATTCCTGTCGAACTTAAGGTTGATTTATATAGAAAAATGCGCTTCAACATATTTGACTAACTTGCATGAAACTGTATGAATCTATATTTCATGAAGTTCAGATTACATTTTGATTGAATCTGAAGGGTAAGACTTTGTGAAGTGTTGTGCGTGTAAATGGCCGTCAAAGGACATTCTGTTCATGTTAGGTTCTGTGAGACATTCCTATCAGATCAGGACACCAGAAATATAGAGAAGCCATTAAACATCTCAAATGGACGGAATATGAGTTGTCTATCTTGCTGGCACTAAGCAGCCTTTTCTCCAAAGTGGAAAATACCACCCATTGACATGGCCGTGCAGGCTCTGGAGACTGGAGTGGAAAAGCAGATTCCCCGCACATAGGTTTACAGAGAATTATTCTCAGGATGGAATCTGAGGCTGTATATCTCTCACCTTTTTATAGCAATGGGAACTGCTGGTCGGAATGAAGGAGCATGAAAGGGGAGCATTTAATTTAGCATTTCATAAGATGAAATCATACCCATAAAAGTAAAGGAACAATATGATCTACGGGTACCACCGACCACCTAAGTACACGTTCAGGGTATCTGGATTCCCGGAACATAGGACTTGTCAAACAACTAGTCAAATATACAGTATAGCCCAGGCATAGCACATTTCCTACTTAACATTTTACAGCTTCATCAGGGGTCTTTGGGGTATTCTCAATTATATCACTGGAGGCTCCTCAGAACAGGAAGAGGAGAACCATCCTCAGTGAATTTCATTCTAAAAGAAAATGTGGGGAACATTTAAAAAGTTATCCTTTTTAGATAAAACTATACTAAATATATTCATGTCACCAATCAATTGATTAAAAACAATTAAGGTCTACAGTAGCCTCAACAGCACCCTGTAGGGTAGAACCATGGTGTAGCCAGAGGACAGCTAGTTTCCGTCCTCCTCTGGGTACATTGGCTTCAATACAAAACCTAGGAGACTCACGGTTCTCACCCTTTTCCATAGACTTACACAGTAATTATGACAACATCTGGAGGACGTCTTCCAACCTATCAGAGCTCTTTCAGCATGAACTGACATGTCCACCCAATCAAAGGATCAGAAAATGAATCAGGTACTGAAATCATAAGCTATAGCTAGCTTGCACTGCAGTGCATCAATGTGTTTGACTCAAATAGAGAGAAAGACAATAGTTGAACAGTTTTTAACAATTAATTTCCTTAAAAATGAATGAGAAGCAAGAGAGAGAGAGAGAGAGACAGCTATATTTCGTTGTATTTTTTCACTTTCACTGAGCTAGCAAATGCAGTTTAGCCTACACAAACAACAGGCTCAAACAGAGAGGGACACAATGTTAGCTAGCTGGCTGGTTATGGCTATCCAACACTGGAACTCTTCCAAGTCAAGGTAAGCTTTTGGTTTTATTAATTTATTGCCACCGGGGCCCGCCGGTGTAACTGCTAAACTGCTTGCTGACTGTACTGTATGATTGTAGCGGGTTAACTAGCGCTTTAGCTCTAGTAGCTATGTTGACTATGACATTACCTAATATGGTGACAAGGATGTAGGCTGTATGTAGCGGTTAGCGGTTATGATATTTTGAGGTAGTACACACACGCGGATATTCTGTGTTGAGCGGTTAACAAAGAAATAGGTACACCTATATGCTTCATTTAGAGTTATTAATGTAACTTTAGTTGTTTTACATGTTTTGATTTTTAATACATTGTAAGGCTGCATGGTGCGACTAATGATGATTTGAAAAAAGTCTCATGAAAGGCATGAACTCTGCTTTGTTTTTTGCGCAGGCTGTACATACTTCATCAGTCTCTCATTCACAATTTGACAAGCACTTGATAATGCCTCAAATTTCCCAGCGGCATCCCCTTTGTGTGGCCGTAATGCCCCCTAAAAAAATCTGGCCTTTTGCGGCCAGTAGCAATTGTGCCCTTGGGTTGAATATAATAATGATAATTCCCTTCTCCCGGAGTGCTGCTTGCTCCGAAGCACCTCTCACCTCACATGGATCTCCATCATGTATTATCAGGTATGAAGGTAAGACACAGATGCAGACAATGTCGAATTAATAATGGTTTAATAATCCAACAGGGGCAGGCAATAGGTCAAGGCAGGCAGGGGTCAGTAGATTTTCAATAGATTTTCAATTACATTTGCATTGATGTCAGAATGATTAGAGGGACAATAGAGTGCTGACTACCAGGCAGTTAGCAAGCTTTTTTTTATTGAATATCCAAAATATACAATATACTTGCAGTGAAGCTGCTCAACAACTACACCACACCAGTCATCCAACAGACTATCATTCAGAGCAACACACAGAAGCATCCAGGGTCAATGCCCTGTTCAAGGGCACATTGACAGATCTCCCACCAGGCCAAAAAACGTGAACCCGAACCCTCCCTGATCCCCCCCACAGTTTCCCAATAGCGGTCCCTCAACCATCCGAGACCGCTCCCACAGCCACCCCCCCCTCCCCAAGAAGAAAATAATTAATTAAAAATACAATTCATTTTATCCCCACCCCCAAGAATTAACTAAATAAAAAAAAAGGACAGAAGAAAACAGCAAACAACAACGCAAAGGACAACTAAAATCATAACAGCAATGCCAACTGTATATGTTCGTGTGCACGTCTGGCACGATTACATGTATGTGTGTGTTCCTGTATGCATTTATTTGAATGAGAGTGTGTGTATATGCATGTGTACAAACACCTGCACGGCATCAGCCTCAGACAAACTGGCATTAGCTGTAAAAACATAGTGTCATTCAAACATAATAAAAAGTATGTTTTATTTTGACTTTATTTTGTACTTTTATCTTTGACCATCATTCTATCTCCCACAAGCAACTCCACTCCCACTGGTCTTGAATTCCACATCCCAACCCTCAGCTTCTCTCAGCCCATCCCACCTATCTCTGCTGGCCACCCTCTTTGGATTTCTACGCAACACATATCTTTCAACTATGCTGTGATGTTTAACGTACACTTTCAATCTATCTAATCGAATAGAATCCAGGTTGCGAGTTGAAGATAAATACTTTTACTAAGAGTATTAGTATATTAGTAATTGACTGACCCGCTCTGTCCAGATCTCCTAATAGTACTATTTCTAGGGTCAACCTAACAGTACTATTTCTAGGGTCAATTTTAGATCAATAGACAGGTATTTAGCGATCAATGGTTGCAGGATCTTGTCTATTTTTACAAGTTTTCTATTGAAATGGATTTCTAATCCTCTAATGTTGTTATTGGATCTGATTTTAATAGCTATCATTTCGATGGCCATAACGAATAGATATGGTGACTGCGGACACCCTTGTTTAACTCCTCGACAATTCAAAACTCTGAGAAGTAGCCGTTATTTACTATTTTACACCTGGGGTTGCTATACATTATTTTTACCCATTTTATAAGAGAATCACAGAAATTGAAAAAATTCCAGGCATTTATAAATAAAGTACAGTCTTACTTTATCAAATGTCTTTTCAAAATCTGCTATAAATACCAAGACTGGTTTCTTAGATGTTTCATGATGTTCTATTATTTCTAGTAGTTGTCGTATATTATCTCCAATGTATTGTCCATGTAAAAAACCTGTCTGATCAGGATGAACAATAGCTGGTAAAATCCTTTTAATTCTGAGTGCTATGCATTTCGGTAGTATTTTTGCATCACAACATTGAAGTTTTTAGATAGACTGGATCTTTATATTTTCCACCTGGGTCTTGTTTTAATAACAGAGAAATCAGACCTTCCTGCTGAGTACCTGACAGACTATCATTTCTATAGGAGTAGTTAAAACAATCTAACAATAGAGCTTTACATATATCAAAAAGGCTTGATATACCTCTACTGGTATGCCAACAAGCCCTGTGGTTTTCCAGACTGAAAGGATTTAATAGCCTCAAAATATTCTTCCTCTGTAATATGGCCTTTGCACTGATCTTTGTGTACATTTGTTAATTTTCCATTTGTTATATTATTTGGAAATAATTCCTTACCGAGACGAAAAAAGAGAACATCTGCCTAAAATATTCAGCTTCCTTTTTAAAAATATCATTCGGAGAATCATAGATGTCTTCAGTAATGAGTTTCTGCTAGTTATTTTGTTAGCCTTCCTGTATTGGAGATTCAGGAAGACTTTTGTGAATTTTTCTCCATATTCCATCCAGTTTGCTTTATATTTGTAATAGATTACATTAGATTGATCGTTCTTGAATAAGTTCAAGTTCTTTTTTTTTCTCCTCGAACTTATTTTGTATCTCTGTCGTATCGTTTTTATTGCTATCTACCTGTACTATTAGTTCATGTATTTCCCTTGTAAGTCTTGTCTCTTTAGCCAGAAACTGCTTTTTAACACTCCTACCACTCCTACCAACACTTAACACTCCTACCATAATGATTTCATCATTTGTTGCCTGTAAGTTCAATAAATTGCTATAAATATTTTCAAAGAAGTATGGATCATCCTGATTTGGACCAAATAGATTAATGAGCAAAGTATTTTTTTTGTCCATTTTCATATTTAAAAAGATCCACCTTCCTTGCAAATCATTCCTGACTTTTTGCACATTCAGATACTTAAAAATATATATGTTTTGTATTTTTTTATTGAATATTCAAAACATACAATATACTTGCGGTGAAGCCGCTCAACAACTACATCATACCAGTCATCCAACAGATTCCCATTCAGAGCGACACACAGAAGCATCCAGGGTCAATGCCCTGCTCAAGGGTATGTTGACCGATCTACCACCAGGCCAAAAAACGTGAGCCCGATCCCTCCATAGTTCCCCAATAGCTGTGTGCATGTCTAGCACTATTTCATGTATGTGTGTTCTTGTATGTGTAAAAAGTAAAAAATGTTGTTCATTAAAATCATCACACCTTTTGAGTTCCTTTGTCCATGACAGAAAATTATTTCACCACCCCATTCCTTTTTCCACCAACTTCATCAAAGGATGTAGAGTGAGTTTCCTGTAAACAGTATGTGTTATATTCCTTTTCTTTTAGCCATGTAAAGACTGATCTATTTTATAATCTGCTAAACCGTTACAATTATAACTGGCTATACTTATGTCTTATTTCACCCCTTACCATAACTATATACTTTTCTCAGTCTAAATTGACCATAATTAGTGCTTGTAAAGTTACTGCCACAAGAGGTATTATGATGGTCAAAATTAGTGCTTTCAAATGTCATATTTAGAATTCAAGAAATATGTTCTAGCAATATTTGTTTTATTCCCTTGCCTCTTTGCCTGTGAGCCAATGCCACAGATGTTAGAAAATTGAGACAAGATGTGTGTAGTAAATCTGAGTAGGTTGATGTGTATGATATTGGATGTGATTTAGTGAAAGTGTCTACGATGTCTGTTTAAGAGTAAGACTATAGTGTGTGCTGTCCAAATAAATAATTTGCATGGTTGAGTGTCTATGTATGTGTGTAACTTGTAGTGCATATATCCTTAATATTCATGATGATCATTGTAATCCATATCGTATCACTGTCAATGTTGCATCATAATTACATCATTGAAAAACACATCCCAGCATTTCCATAGCAACTGACATTTCACATGATTATGAAAGAGGCCTTGCATTACCCTAGAGTTAGCAAGTTTGGTAAGCTACTAATGGCCATCAGCAGCATCAGAGCTTGGAGAAGACTAATTACTGTGACTAAACAGTCACGTGGAATTTGACTGCCTTCATGACTCGTGACCGCCGGTGTGGAAATAATACAGTCACTGTAACAGCCCTAGTCACAGACACCTGATGTGTTGTGCACTGAAGTCCACAATCTAAGGGAAAAGATGAGAGAAGGAGAGCACAAAGAGGCAAATTATACAAAGCACAAAATGATCATGCTGTTTGTATGTGGCTGCAATGAAAGTGATCTGAATTTGCTTATGATCGGGGGTGTATTCATTCCGCGGATTCTGTTGAAAAACATTTCTTAAAACGGAAGCAAACAGAACGGGGATAAACATACCTGAATTTGTCCAATATAAACTCTCGTTTGCAACTGTTGGAGTAATGAGTCCTACACTGATCAAATATATTAACACATGAAACAATTTCAAAAGATTTTTCTGAGTTACAATTCATATAAAGAAATCAGTCAATAGAAATAAATTCATTAGGCCCTAATATATGGATTTCATATGACTGGGTATACAGATATGCATCTGTCAGTCACAGATACCTTTAAAAAAAAGTAGGGGCGTGGATCAGAAAACCAGTTGTTGTGACCACCCTTTCCCTCACGCAGCCCAACATCTCCTTCGCATAGAGTTGATCAGGCTGTTGCTTGTGGCCTGTAGAATGTTGTCCCACTCCTCTTCAATGGCTGTGTGAAGTTGCTGTATATTGGGGGGGGGGGGGGGCGGGGGGACTGGAACACTGTCGTACAAGTCGATCCAGAGCATCCAAAACATGCTCAATGGGTGACTGGGACATTTTCAACTTCCAGGAATTGTGTGCAGATCCTTGCGACATGGGGCTGTGCATTAATTATGCTGAAACATGAGGTGAAGGCGGCGGATGAATGGCACAACAATGGGCCTTAGGATCTCGTCACAGTATCTGTGCATTCAAATTGCCATCGACAAAATGCAATTGTGTTAATTGTACGTAGCTTATGCCTGCCCATACAATAACCGCCACCACAGGACACTCTTTTCACAATGTTGACATCAGCGAACCACTTGCCCACACGATGCCATTCTACCGGTACAGTTGAAACAGGGATTCATCCTTAAAGAGAACAATTCTCCAGCATGCCAGCGGCCATCAAAGGTGAGCATTTGCCTACTGAAGTCGGTTACAACGCCAAACTGCAGTCAGGTAAAGACCTTGGTGAGGACGACGAGCATGCAGATGCTTCCCCGAGACGGTTTCGGACAGTTTGTGCAGAAATTTTTCAGTTGAGCAAACTCACAGTTTCATCAGCTGTCTGGGTGGCTGGTGTCAGACGATCGTACAGGTGAAGAAGCCAAATGCGGAGGTACTGGGCTGGCATGGTTACACGTGGTCTGTGGTTGTGAGGCCGGTTGGACGTACTACCAAATAAACTAAAACAACGTTGGAGGCGGCTTATGGTAGAGAAATTAACATAACATTCTCTGGCAAAAGCTCTGGTGGACATTCCTGCAGTCAGCATGCCAATTGCACACTCCCTCTCAACTTGAGACATGTAAATATATTATTTTAAATGTATAGTTTTTAAAATGTATTTTCTTTATTTATTATTTTCCCCTAACCTTACTACCCCTCCCCTAATTGGAGTAAACTAATGGACAACAATACTTTGGCTTCCACTTCCAGCTAATACAGTGCATTCGGAAAATATTCAGACCCCTGGACTTTTTCCACATTTTGTTACAGCCTCATTCTAAGATGGATTAAATTAGTTTTTCCCCCCTCAATACCCCATAATGACAAAGCGAAAACAGGTAATGATTTTTTTTGCAAATGTATACATTTTTGAAAACAGAAATATCTTATTTACATAAGTATTGATAGCCTTTGCTATGAGACTTGAAATTGAGCTCCAATGCATCCTGTTTCCATTGATCATCCTTGAGATGTTTCTACAACTTGGAGTCCATCTGTGGTGAATTCAATTGATTGGACATGATTTGGAAAGGAACACGCCTGTCTATATAAGATCCCACAGTTGACAGTGCATGTCAGAGCAAAAACCAAGCCATGGAGGTCAAAGGAATTGTGCGTAGAGCTCCGAGACAGGAATGTGTCGAGGCATAGATCTGTGGAAGGGTACCAAAACATGTCTGCAGCATTGAAGGTCCCCAAGAACACAGTGGCCTCCATCATTCCTAAATGGAAGAAGATTGGAACCACCAAGACTCTACCTAGAGCTGGTCGCCTGGCCAAACTAAGCAATCGTGGGAGAAGGGCCTACAACTTGATCAGGGAGGTGACCAATAACCCAATTGTCCCTCTGACAGAGCTCCAGAGTTCCTCTGTGGACATTGGATAACCTTCCAGGAGGACAAACATCTCTGCAGCATTCCACCAATCAGGCCTTTATGGTAGAGTGCCAGACAGAAGCCACTCCTTAGTAAAAGGCACATGACACCTGCTTGGAGCACCTAAAGACTCTCAGACCATAAGAAACCAGATTCTCTGGTCTGATGAAACCAAGATTGAATTCTTTGGCCTGAATGCCAAGACTCACGCATGGAGGAAACCTGGCACCATCCCTACGGTGAAGCATGGTGGTGGCAGCATTATGTTGTGGGGATGTTTTTCAGCAGGAGGTACAGGGAAAGATGAATTGAGCAAGGTACAGAGAGATCCTTGATGAAAACCTACTCCAGAGCACTCAGGATTTCAGACTGGGGCAAAGGTTCACCTTCCAACAGGACAATGACCCTAAGCACACAGCCAAGACAATGCAAGAGTGTCTTTGGGACAAGTCTCTGAATGCCCTTGACCTGAAAATAGCTGTGCATTTAACGCTCCCCATCCAACCTGACAGAGCTTGAGAGGATCTGCGGAGAAGAATGGGAGAAACTCCCCAAATAACAGTTGTGCCAAGTTTGTAGCATCACGCCCAAGAAGACTCAATGCTGTAATCGCTGCCAAAGGTGCTTCAACAAAGTACTGAGTAAAGAGTCTTATGTAAATGTGATATTTCAGATTTGTATACATTTGCCAAAACCCTGCTATGTCATTCTGGGGTATTGTGTGTAGATTGATGAATTAAATATTTTTTCCCCCTAATTTTAGAATAACGCTGTAACGTAACAAAATGTGGAAAAAGTGAAGGGGTCTGAATACTTTCCGAATGCACTGTAAGTATTGGCTAGTACGCATATGCAGCTGTCGTTGACTTATTCCACATTTAGTTGTGTTACAGCCTTCAGAAAATACCCATAATATACACTGAGTGAACAAAACATTAGGAACACCTTCATAATATTGATTTGCACACACTTTTGCCCTCAGAACAGCCTCAATTCGTCGGGGCATGAGCTCTACAAGGTGTCGAAAGCGTTCCACAGGGATGCTGGACCATGTTGACTCCAATACTTCCCACAGTTGTGTAAAGTTGGCTGGATGTTCTCTGGGTGGTGGACCATTCTTAATACACACGGGAAAATGTTGAGCCTGAAAAATCCAGCAGCGTTAGCAACCAGGAAATTAGGGATTTCCATTAGATAACACAGCCACAAAGTCAGAACAGCATTCCCAGTTTGACAACAGAGGCAGCTTTGGCGGGAGAAATCAATATTCGAATATCACAGCCATCACAACACTGGTGGGTAAGTAATACTGTGAAACAATATTATTCCACTATTAGCGGCAGATATATTATGGACATTTTCTGAAGTTGCAAAGCAAATATTCTCACCCATCTACACACAATACCTCATAATGACAAAGTAAAAATATAAATAAATAAATAAATAAAGGGGGATACCTAGTACAACCTGTACAACTGAAGGCTTTCAACTGAAATGTTGCTTCCGCATTTAACCCAACCCCTCTGAATCAGAGAGGAGCGGGGGCTGCCATAATTGACATCCATGTTAAGACATTTATGCACATTTATTTAAAAAAATGAAATACAGACATATCTCATTTACATAAATATTTGCACCCCTGACTCAATACTTTGTAGAAGTACCTTTGGCAGCGATTACAGCTGTGAGTCTTTTTGGATAAGTCTCTAAGAGCTTTCCACACCTGGACTGTACAAAATTTGCCCATTATTCTTTAAGCTCTGTCAAATTTGTCATTGATCATTGCTAGACAACCATTTTCAGGTCTTGCAATATATTTTCAATAAATATAACTGTTTTAAAGACTATAGGCCTCTTGGTGAAATCCCTGAGTGGTTTCCTTCCTCTTCTGCAACTGGGTTAGGAAGGAAGTCTGTATCTTTGTAGAGACTGGGTGTATTGATACACCATCCTAACTTTACCATGCTCAAAGGGATATTCGATGTCTACTTTTTTTATTTTTTTACCCACCTACCAATCGGTGCCCTTCTTTGCGATGCGTGTGGTCGAATCTGTATTTGAAATTCAATGCTCGACCGAGAGCCATGCAGATAATTGCATGTGTGGAGTACAGAGATGAGGTAATCATTGAAAAAAATCATGTTAACCACTATTATTGCACACACGGTGAGTCCATGCAACTTGTTAATCAAATTGTTACTCCTGAACTTATTTAGGCAGGCCAATATAAAGTGGTTGAATACTTATTGACTCAACACATTTCAGCTTTTCATTTTTAATTTGTAAAAATGTCTAAAAACATAATTCCACTTTGACATTATGGGGTATTGTGTATAGGTCAGTGACAAAAAAAAAATCTAAATTTAATCTACTATAAATTCAGGCTGTAACACAACAAAATGTGGAAAAAGTCCAGGGGTGTAAATACTTTCTGTAGGCACTGTACAGTATGTAAGCCCTTCTATGACACATGCTACTGTGCTAACGCTGATAGGAAGACCCTGATAAAGGACTAGCTCAGGTAGCAGCTGTTTGCATAGGACTTTATTTGGTCTCACTGGAAGGGTGCAGGTGAAATCCTCATTCTGAAACCTCACCATCATCAGACAGCCATATAAGTGGGTTGCTTTCATTATGAAACAGGGAGTGACTACTTTCAATAACAAATTTTCATTTTCATTTTTCGTTGGAAAACCATTTCCGTTGTGTGCCCTAATGTACATGACCCAGAAGTGGGAACTGTTTTTGATCTCACTAATGGATTAATTGAACATCCAGATGCGAGCCATCCCAGAGTGTCTGGTCGTCTTGTAAGAACGGCATCTATGGTGCCTAATTTGATAGACTACAATGTCTGGCAGCCATCAGCAGCCCATACACATCCTAATTAAAATGTAAATTAACAAATGTCCAGAGAAATACTATGCTTCTTCTATCTAACATCAAGCATAAATTCAGATCAATTGTAAAATGCTGTAGAGCATCAACCTAAGACGCCGTTGGTGTATCATCATCAACAGGAGACCACGCAAGTTGCTGATCAATTTTGTTTACATTTTTAGCTTCCTCTATCCTCTGACTCTTTAATGCTAGATTATGAAATGCCATATGGCCAATGTAGACATAATTTGAGTGACAGTTGTTGGAATGGGGATATTACTGGCAATTGAGGGTGATCATTGCAGGCAAGTCCATGCATAAAAACTGGGTCTCTTTTTTGGTTTCTTGAGTAAGTCAGCTCCAAAATGCAGGTGTTTCAGCCTAGTTTATTGCTTTCTGTGGTGGTGGGGCAGCTAGTGGAAAATACGGAGCGTAGGGGTTGGTAATGTTCTCTAGTTCCGCCGTGATTGGCTCAGTGTTCTGTCACTCATGGGGACACTACGTCACTGCCCAATCTAAGGGTAGAGCTAGAAAATTCAGGCCCCTTGGGTGCTGCCATAGAGTTACATTAGAAGTGCCCAACCAAGAAGGCTAAACGTCAATGGCCACAGAAAAAACTGACGTCAAATCACGTTATATCTACAGTAGCTTTGATTGTACTGATCATGTCAACCTCATACATTCAAAATCTTAGCTAGCAATCATCATCATGAATCAAGTCGACAATCTACTGGCAAGTCCTTTTAAATCCTTGTCATACGAAGACAAATAATGAAGAGAAATTATAGATAAAACGTATCGGTGCTCATCGACCATTGGACAAACATTACACAACAAGTTGGAAATAGCAAATTCAATAATGAGTGGTTTGGAATGAATCAGTGGCTAACTGCAAGCATTGCAAAGCAATCACTAGCCTGCTATTCAGTGGAGTGGGTGTGTGGTCCCAAGTCTGGGTTTAAGGGTCTCTTTTCCAAGCTTAAAAGGACAAACATTAAACATTGGCCATTCTGTCAATCCAGCAGGACTGGATTGAAAATAACTTGAAACTCGTAACTGGGAAATCTGACTTCAGTGAGTTCAAGACAACGGGGAACTCAAGGAAAAAACGAGCTCCGACTGGGAAAATACTTTTGAACAGTCATCCAACTTGGAATTGTAAGTCAGGATCTCGGGCCTCTTTTTAGAGCTCAGACCTGAATATCACTGACGTCATCATGTTTGGACCTTGTTTTTTTTCTTCCAGAGTTCTCAGTTGTCTTAAATGCACCATAAATCCAGAGAATGCCAGACTTTGATGGCAGGGAAATATGTACATTGTAGCTAAGAAAGTAATACTACGTGTATGTTGTGTGTATATTGTACATTGTAGCTAAGAAAGTAATACTACGTGTATGTTGTTCCAAGTGCCTCACCCTAATAATTTGGTCCCTTTTCCCCTCTTAATTTTGCCTACTGTTCTGACTTGGTGGTTCACATGTAGCCTATAACCTGTTTTAGAGAAATGTCATCATTGAATATTTTAAGAGCTTTTACTGTCTTCTTATATACCCCCTTTATTTATCCTACGGTTCTGACTTGGGTTTACAAGGAGAAAACTGTAAGAACGGCCAATGTTCTGAATTCTGTCAATGTACATTTAAAAAGTGTTGAACAAATAGTCAATATAGCTATGTCCTAGCTCGCTCATTAATGTCTTAAATCAAAATTACGGATTGCCTCTTATCCGCTCATCGTCCCCTTTTGAGATGTACAAACTATGGCATTTGTCAGTCGAAACCACATTTGTTTTTAAGCAAGTCAGCCATGGTTTTTTTTAAAGCAGTAAATGAGGTTGAATTAACTATTTTGCTTCCAAACAAGGCTCCGCTGATAGCCAGGTGTAGCTGTGTTGGGACAGCTTTATGTAGGCCCAAACAGTTTGTCGGCACTGTTTGTCACCGTTATAGTGCAATTAATGTATTGTTTAGTGCTCTGGCTTTGCTGGCATGAATATATATATTTTTTTATTGTTTGCTGTAAATACTAAATACTAATTCTCCATTAGCTAGTGTGCTTCAATAGGACACAGTGGAAAGAGTCACTGTGCTACGAGTGTTGCACGTTATACCGAAACTTCTGTACTTTTCCTATACTAAAACATGAAAAACGTTTCGGTACTAGAATTGTTGTTACTAGAATGTGCCTTTAAAAAAATATATAGATTCTCCCCAATTGGTAGTAGTTACAGTCTTGTCTCATTCCTGCAACTCCCGTACAAACTCGGGAGAGGCCAAGGTCAAGAGTCGTGCATCCTCTGAAACACAACCCAACCAAGCCGCACTGCTTCTTGACACAATGCACATCCAACCCGGAAGCCAGCTGCACCAATGTGTCCAAGGAAACGCTGTACACCTGGCGATCTGGTCAGCGTGCACTGCGCCCAGCCCGCGCTAGTGCGCGATGAGACGGATATCCCGCCAGCCAAACCCTCCCTGACGACGCTAGGCCAATTGTGTGTTGCCCCATGGACCTCCCAGTCGCAGCCGGCTGCAACAGAGCCTGGGCTCAAACCCAGAATCTCTGGTGGCACAGCTAGCACTTATCCTGCACCGGGAGTCTGGGCTGTATCATGTTAGCTCCCCACTCATGCCTCCCAGAAGTTAACACACTTGAATAATGCGACATGGCATGTAGAAATGTTGAAACTGTTATTTACTGTTCACAGAACAATGTCCATACAGGCAAGAACACTTTACAACGCAAAATGATACTGGTAGCGTCCAGCTTTGTAGGTAACTTTGATCAGTCCCAAATGGAAGGGAAACTGATTGTTTGTCATCTGTAGCCCCATGAAATCAACCAAAACAAGCTCAATAACGCAATGCATGCATACACTCCTATTGAATATGCATTGACCAGTATATTGTGAATAGGCCTAGGCTACATCTTGATTTACCCAATTTATCAAGAGATTTACCATTCAAATAAATGACTACTATCAGGAATCAAGGTAAGACCCAGATGCAGTCTCGTCGAATTGACAATGGTTTAATATTCCAACAGGGGCAGGAAAGAGACAGGTCAAGGCAGGCAGGGGTCAGTAAAACCAGAGGTGGGGCAACAGTACTGGAAGCTCTGGTCAATGACGCTCCTAACAGGAATGTTCTCCATAGCCCACCAGAGTACTCGCTCCTACCGGTGAGCCTGGTTTTTTAAAGGACAAGGGGACACGAAATGACGAAGAGTCCTGCAATACAGACAACTCTTCATGTCAATCCTGTATTGCCGTTCCGCTGGCGATAGCCCAGCTCTGCCTAGTGGCATAGGCTCATGAAGAGGAGGTGACTCTGCCATCTTTAGCAGCCCTTGGGGCAGTTCGGGAAGCTTCAGGTTCTCTCTGCAACGAGGCCATCGGGAGCTTCCGGGATGACTTGGAGGCAAGGTGGGATCCCTGGAAATTCAATTTCCTCTCCATTCGTCGTTCCCATAATCGCTCATCGATACAGATGGTCAAGCGATGAAGGAATTGAGCTCCGTAGGTAATGTCCCGGGCTGCAAGCTTGTCCTTGACACCCTCTGAGACGCCGTGCAGGAATATATGGGACAGTGCCATTTGATTCCAAGCACTCTCTGCTGCCAAAGTATGGAAATCCACAGCATAATCAGTTACACTGCGGGAGTCCTCTCGCCCGGAGAATGGGGCATCCCACGAACCACTCCAGACTGGCTGCTGTTCCCACACTGCAGCAGCCCAGGTGAAAGCCCTCCCGGACATCAGCGTGATGAGGTAGGCTATCTTGGCATGATCCGAGGGGAAGGAGGGCGGCTGAAGCTCGAAGACGAGGGCACACTGAGCTGGCACCGGATCTGCTGGGTCAGTCATGGCCAGTTCGTACCATCAGGAATCAAGGTAAGACCCAGATACAGACACGTCGAATTGACAATGGTTTAATATTCCAACAGGGGCAGGCGATAGACAGGTCAAGGCAGGCAGGGGTCAGTAAACCTGAGGTGGGGCAACAGTACCGGACGACAGGCAGGCTCAGGGTCAGGGTAGGCAGAGGTCAACAATCCAGAGGTGGGGCAAAGGTAGGCAAGGGTCAAAACCAGGAGGGCAAGACAAAAAAGAGACTGGGAATAGCAGGAGCTGATAACAAAAACGCTGGTTGACTTGACAAACAAGACGAACTGGCAACGGACAAACAGTGAACACAGGTATAAATACACAGGGGATAATGGGGAAGATGGGCGACACCTAGAGGGGGGTGGAGACAATCACAAGGACAGGTGAAACAGATCAGTGTGTGACAGACTGCCATTATGTTATGCAGTTAGATTGTTTTTACCGAAGTCAAATTGATTGTATGATTGATTCACTAATGCATACATGACTGTCTAATGAAAGTCTAATGTAATGATATTGAACTCAAAAGATGCCAGAGCATATTGAACAGAGCAGTAACTGAATTTGGGTCTGGATCAGTGCCATTCGGTGACTTGGACTAATATGCCTTCTTGTTAAATACTAGGATATTTACCATCTACTATTCTTTCTAACCAGCACTAAAGAAGAAAAAAAAAGTTTTGAAATGTGAATCTTGCATTTCTTGCAATTGGATTAAATGGCAGTTAAAATGACTAAATGGTGAGCCTATCATCTGATGTAAGATAGGGGGCATTACAAGTTATCAGTTTAGAGTTAAGTACATAAGAGTTAAAAAATATATACAACTTACATCTGAAAAATGTGGCAGGGTGATTGAAATAACACATTTAGAAATTGTGTCAATATAGACCAGTGGCTCTGTCGTGTTTGATCAGGCCAACAGGTAGGCTCGTCATTGTTTTCAGTGTTAGACCGGGATCTGGGAACACCATAAAAAACAGACAGGCCAATAAATCAAGCCCTCGCTCAGGGGAGATAGTTCTGATTGGACAGGGGTAAAATGCTTCCATAACACTTGCTTTCACCGTCCAACCACTGAATTTATGATTTTTCCCAGTTGTCTATCGCTAAGACATCCACACTTTCCCCCCATGGAAATATGCAGAGAACAAACTTGAAGCCCAAATAAAGATAAAGATGTTTGGTGTAAAACATCCTTTAGAGGACTCCTGAGATTCTCAGGAGGCCCCCAGGTAGTAGGCTATATTGCCCCTTACTGGTGAGTAATTAAGTAAGGTAAGTAAAATCAAACTTTATTTGTCACACTATGGTGTAGACCATAGTGTGAAATGCTTACTTTCAAGCCCGTAACCAACAGAGCAGTTCAAGAAGAGTTAATAAAATATTTACCAAATAAACTAAAGTTAAAAAAATTTAAAAAATGTAAAAAGTAACACAATACGTAACAATAACGAGGCTATATACAGGGGGTACCGGTACCGAGTCCGTGTGCGGGGGTACAGGTTAGTTGAGGTCATTTTCACCTGTAGGTAGGGGTGAAGTGACTATGCATAGATAACGGACAGTGAGTAGCAGCAGGGTACAAAGCAAATGGAGGGGGGTTGTCAATGTAAATAGTCCAGTGGCCATTTGATTAATTGTTCAGCAGTCTTATGGCTTGGGGGATAGAAGCTGTTAAGGAGCCTTTTGGTCCTAGACTTGGCACTCCGGTACCGCTTGCCGTGCGGTAGCAGAGAAAACAGTCTATGACTTGGGTGACGAGTCTGACAATTTTATGGGCTTTCCTCTGACACTACCTATTATATAGGTCCTGGATGTTAGGAAGCTTGGCCCCAGTGATGTACTGGGCTGTACGCCTGTAGCGCCTTACGGTCAGATGTCGGGCAGTTGACATACCAGGCGGTAATGCAACCAGGATGCTCTTGAATGTTCAGCTGTAAAACCTTTTGAGGATCTGGGGACCTATGCCAAATCTTTTCAGTCTCCTGAAAAGGAAAAGTTTTTGTCGTGCCCTCTTCATGACTGTCTTGGTGTGTTTGGACCATGATAGTTCGTTGGTGATGTGGACACCAAGGAACTTGAAACTCTCAACCCGCTCCAATACAGCCCAGTCGATGTTAATGAGGGCCTGTTCGGCCCGCCTTTTCCTGTAGTCCACAATCAGATCCTTTGTCTTGCTCACATTGAGGGAGAGGTTGTTGTCTTGGCACCACACTGCCAGTTCTCTGACCTCCTCCCTATAGGCTGTCTTATTGTTGTCTGTGATCAGGCCTACCACTGTTGTGTCGTCAGCAAACTTAATGATGGTTTTGGAGTCGTGTTTGGCCACGCAGTCGTGGGTGAACAGGGTGTACAGGAGGGGACTAAGTACACACCCCTGAGGGGCCCCAGTCTTGAGGATCAGCGGGGCACACGTGTTGTTGCCTACCCTTCCCATACAGTATTCTCACATAGGTGTTCCTTTTGTCCAGGTGGGAAAGGGCAGTGTGGAGTGCGATTGAGATTGCATCATCTGTGGATATGTTGGGGCAGTATGCGAATTGGAGTGGGTCTAGAGTTTCCGGGAGGATGCTGTTGATGTGAGCCATGACCAGCCTTTCAAAGCACTTCATGGCTACCGACATGAGTGCCACGGGGCGGTATTCATTTAGGCAGGTTACCTTTGCTTCCTTGGGCACAGGGACTATGGTGGTCTGTTTGAAACATGTAGGTATTACAGATTCAGTCAGGGAGAGGTTGAAAATGTCAGTGAAGACACTTGTCAGTTGGTCCGTGCATGCTTTGAGTACACGTCCTGGTAATCTATCTGGCCCCTCGGCTTTGTGAACGTTGACCTGTTTAAAGGCCTTGCTCATATCAGCTACCAAGAGAGAGCATTACCACACAGTCATCCAGAACAGCTCTCCGTGACCCTATTTTTTTATTTACTTAACTAGGCAAGTCTAAATAAGAATTTGTTCTTAACTATGACAGCCTAGGAACAGTGCCCCTGAACTGCCTTGTTCAGGGGCAGAACAACAGATTTTTACCTTGTCAGCTCGGGGATTTGATCTAGCAACCTTCCGGTTACTGGCCCAACGCTCTAACCACAAGGCTACCTGCCACCCCATACAAGAAGATTTGTCTGAATGTAACCTGCCTGAGTCAAACCCTTTCCTATGCCATAAGAAATTGCCATATCTTTGTGTGCCGTGTGTGAACTCGATCTAAATCACTCACACCTCTCCATGACTCCACCCTGCCAGGGGGAAACCGACAAAAACACACAAACACATTGAACCTGATGGACACACGCAGTTCGTCTGTGCTCAGTGACCTTGGTGGGCACCCAGAAGAGGAAGGGAGGGGACACACAGCTGACAGTCTGACAGCTGGGTGAAACTATTGCCATAGTGTCTCATCCAGCATACACATGCCACATATTACTTCTCATTATGGGCTGGGCGAAATAATACATCGCTAACATGGAATGACTGCACAAGGTTCTGAGTGGATCGAAATGTGTATGTATAAGTGAGATTTTCTTTTACCCTTTATTCCAAAACAATCTAGGCTACTCATATTAAATCATGGCTTGGCTTCTACTCTGTCAGACATACCACTTCCACACATTCCTATCACAATGCATGATGGTGCACTCTTCATGGTTGTATTGACTGTCTTCGGCAGCAGCTCTATGTCTACTGTCTGAGTAACTGTAGC
The DNA here is from genome assembly GCF_018296145.1 of Oncorhynchus tshawytscha. Lineage (NCBI taxonomy): Eukaryota > Metazoa > Chordata > Actinopteri > Salmoniformes > Salmonidae > Oncorhynchus > Oncorhynchus tshawytscha. The sequence continues at coordinate 10,204,431 of NC_056454.1, read as the reverse complement.
TAGTGACTCTCCGCTTCTAACCATCGGCAGGACAACAAGGTATAAATTCACGTACCGGGCAAGTCTGACAGGAGGATGGGAAAAAACAGTGGCAGCAACATGCTCTGGTCTATGTCACTTCTCATCGCGACCAATGAGAGCCCACCTTGGTATCAATTCACAATAAAAAAGGGATTACAAGGATGTTAAGCACATGGCTGCCACCTGCAGCAAGGTCTGTAAATTATAGAGCGAACTGACACATTTTATTGTCAGCTATAAAAAGGGTGTCATCAAAGGACTTGAACAGTGTGTGAACTCATAGGGGCAAATTAATTGTACTCTAGACAGAGAGGCCTTTGTCTAAATGAGGTGTGTACAGTTGAACTATGATCAAAACCTTCAGAGTAAATTCTGTTTGAAGGGAATGAAATACACAAGTACTTCCTTGAGAGTGAATGAGGGGCAATACATCAAATGTCCATCAGTATTCCCTCCATATCAGACCCATAACTTTGCAAATTAAAGCATTTTCATACTGCTGTGAACGGTAGTCTAATGCACGTATAGTACAAAAGTTTTCCACCAAAGGCTAAATCAGTCCTTGTTTTTGGAACATTAGTCATTTCAAAGAACCTGAAATTGGGTCACTGGTGATGACTCAAAGGCTAAACATTCCAAATGTAGTATTTCTGCACACAAAAAAAGGGACATGATATTCACAAAATGACAACATATTCAAATACCCATTCTAGTCTGTGACCTAACTGGCTACCTACAGTGGTGTGTATTAATAGTGGCCAAGGGTTTCCCCCCCGAAAAAAATCCCAATTAAAAAACAAAATGATTTATCTTTCGTCTCTCTATGTTTCATACATTTTCTTCAATTCGCAAGAAGCTGAATGTATCTCACAGGAGAAACAGAGCCCCCCTGTCTCTCTATGTGTGGGCCATCTACCTGATGCTGTCTGGTCCAAACAAGTATGACATTGTGGCCACCCATAGCATTGAAGGCAAGGGAAGCCAGCGAGCAACTGAGAAAGGGCCAATTCAAGCTAGCTTCCCTTGACCCTTTATTTTTTTGTGCGCCAGGACCATTCTCAGTTGAGCTCGCTCAGTTTAGCTCAATGCTGATTGGCTAATTTTGTATACAAGGATTTGACATCACTCCTATCAAATCCCATAGAGAGCATACATAATTGACAGAAAAACTTGTTGCATCTCATTGTCCTCTGGTGGATAGTTACCCAGCTAGCTAAAATTGTCCCCTTCCTAAATTAGCCATGGATGGAGAGGTTTTACTTAATTGTACATACATTGCCAATGATTATAATGGTGATTCTGATCTAACCATTAATTCATACATTGTTGTGCCCCTGGCCTGAGAGGATGGAAGTTCAATATGTAGCCAGATGTAGACGGCTAATGTTAACTAAATAATGTTGCCCGTGAATGGAAGTTAGGCTAGCGAGCAAGCATTTTAGCCAGGTATTCTAGGACAACAAAAAATACAAGCATGTACTGTATGACAGAGTGATCGTTTCGTCAACATGAAAGAGAGGAGGATGGCATTGGTGTAGGGTGATTCTAAATCAATAGTAGTTTAGTGGTCCGAAAATGTCGGAAACATTAACTTGCTTGACCATGCTGTAGGTAATGTAAAATAAAGGCGTGGTTGAATGTATTCTTCTTATTGTCTCAGCCTTTATGCCTATATATCACAGTTGCAAGGAATATGATCTAATAAAGAGCAAGCAATGCAATTATCACAACACATAGAGTTAATTATGGCTTTTTTGGTGTGTGTGTGTGTGTGGGGGGGGGGGCTACTACTGGCTACTTATCTGCCATCTTGTTGGGTTTTGGCAAACCATGTTTGTGTTTAGAAGCCTACCTGTTTTTATGTTCATCTAACCTTTTCAAGGGAGATTACTGAGACAAGCTACAGTGACAGCCAGGACCACACTCCATCTCTGCTCCAAGGAAATCATGCTAATCATGCCCGCTCATGTCGCCATCTGGTGGTCAAAACATGCACCGCAGAAATAACTTGCAATGTCATCTATCTGTATGCTCGGAGGTCTGGGCAAAATAATATATTTTTATCCTCACCCCTCCCATTGTTATCCCATCAATAAGGGCCACATATGGTTTCTGATATATTTTATTTTATATTTTAAGGAACATAAGTCAAAGCAAGTGTTGTAAAAAAAAGTCACTGATAGCCAAAGGAGGGAAACAGGTGCTCCTAAGATACAAAAAAAATAACTGGTCTCATCAGAGAAAATGGATGTACAGTACGGTCTGTCCTTGTAGGTTCATAATGAAAACCAAACATTATGTATTACACAGGCATACTGTTTGTTATAAAACTCTCCCCTCTCTTACATAATCATGGAAGATGCGTGATTGGGACACGTACCAATAGTATTGTTCAGGATATATTCTTCACGGAAGAAGTCCTTACCAAGGGGATCTCCTACCTTCCCCGCTTCAGTCACAGCTAGGAGGAAATTACATCACAAAATGCGCTCAGTAAAGCACAGAGATGATAAGACGCCCGTTTGAAAATGGAGATGACCACATCAGTACAAATCAAGATCCTGTGTGTATGTTTGTGGATCTCAACAGTCTGTTGTTTACCTCTGATGTCTCCACCAGCACAGAAGGCTTTCCCACTGGCTCCTTTGATAATCACAATATCAGTCTCCTTGTGCGTCTACCATTTCTATGATGAAACATGCAGTAGATTCAAAACAGTTTAGTACATTATGTGGATCAGTGTAAGTCAATGCTGACTGCCATCTTAGGTTTACCCATGATACACGACAAGCTACTACATTTGCCCATTGGAATGCCAATGTAACTCTCATTGCATTCAAGCTATAGAATAGTTGTTGCATATTGCACAATATCTTTGTGTTTAAACAAGTATTTGCACGTTCCACGGCCATTAAAACAAGTTTTTCAACATTTAAGATTTTGAATGCAACCTTAACTTCCCAATTCCCTACTGTGAATAGAGGCCTTAACAGTAAGCAGTTTAGCCAAACTGTTGCCACATTTAATTAACTACTCCTACAGTTGGCTGCTGTTGTTTGCAGGAGGGGATCTGATATGGTTTCCTGTCCTTGACCCATGGCCCTAGTGACAGGTAGCCTAGATAGTGAGAGAGTCGGATCAAGTTCAGGGCTATGGATCGATTCAAGGTGATTACCCCAGCATTCCCCACTTTCTCCATCAGCACCTCGGCCTGACTTGACATCTTCCCCCAAACACACACAGATGCAATGTAAACACAAGCTGAAACATTTTAGGTACAGCAATGCAGGTGTTAAGTAGTAGTAGCAGAACGAGCTTCATTTGTTAGCTCCTAAACCCAAGGATGAGGATTTCTAGCACTCTCCTACACCACATTTCTACATGTGGTGCTGTTAATGTAGCTAATGCTTTTAACATGCATGTCTGCCCCCCTTAATTTTTGTGGAGGGAGTATTACAACATCTGAGCCTGTACACTGTAGGTAGCTAACCGTCTCAAAGCTAAATTGATCACAGATTAATCAATTGCAAGTGCTTATCACTTGTCCTTAGACCTTAAAGAGAACACAAGAAAGATGTACATGTTTTTTTTTAGAGATTAAATGTGACAATGAACTATGGACAGTGTAAACTTGGACATATTGACCTCTTTTACATTGGCTCACAAATATCAGAGGTGAGGTAGATAAGGCTTGACTAACTAAAAATGCTGTTTAATTCTTCCTTGCATTGCAGTATGGAGAAGTCCACCAATTATTGTTAATTGGCTAGGTTATTGTTAGTCACTTTGGCGAAACATATCATTTGCAGTTGGAAGACTAAGTGGCTTGACGAATGCAATGTCAAGATATCGGGCGTGCTTAAGGGGTAAGGAGAAAGCGACTGACTGTAAACGAAAGTCGAAGAGTGAAGTCGGGGGACGTGCATCGGTGACAGCCGAAAGTCAGACACTAATGTAGTTTTCCAACAGCAAGGATCAGATCAACATAGCAGTGTTGCATTGTTTCTAAAAGGTTTTCTTTATTAATGTCGAAAATACTTATCCAACACCAATATCACACACACTCACGAACCAAAATCATGGGTGTTTCTCAATATGCTTACTACCGTACTTCAAATGCATTCTCCGAGGACGTTCTCTTGAATATGTTCTTGTGAGGACGAGTGTGTATGTTCTTGTGAGGACGAGTGTGGAGAAGGCATGAAATGTTACATTTGAGAAGCACTTGCACTCCCCCTACTGTCCACGATGCATATGCCCATTCAATGAACCTTCTTCCAGCAACAATAATGACGCAACAAGAGATACACAAAGCAAACATTTTACTTCATAATAATCAGCTCTGGAAAACATGAAGAGACCACTGCAAAATTATCAGTTTCTCTGGATTTACTATTTATAGGTATTTGTTTGGGTAAAATTAACATTTTGGTTTTATTCTATAAACTACTGACAAACTTCCTCCCAAATTCCAAATAAAAATATTGTCATTTAGAGCATTTTTTTGCAGAAAATGACAACTGGTCAAAATAACAAAAAAAGATGCAGTGTTGTCAGACCTCGAATAATGCAAGGAAAATAAGTTCATTTTCATTTTTAAACAACACAATACTAATGTTTTAATGTAGGAAGAGTTCAGAAATCAATATTTGGTGGAATAACCCTGATTTTCAATGGAGGTGTCATAATACCCATAAAACCTAGCGGTCAAACAGGGAAATGGTTCCAATAAGTTTTCCACCATTCATTTTCCCCAAGGGATGTGTTTCATTTAGGTTTACTCTGACATTACTTTTGATAACTGCGTAAATCTCTCTAGGACAAGGTGACTTAAGAATATATTCAGCTCTATTTACTCTTAGATTCGAAAGTGCCAATTAGCATCAAAGTAGACATCATGCAAAACTAAAAATCCCTGCAAGCTCCTGCACGTCATCTCTAGCTGATACCTTTGCTAACAGGTATTTTGTCAATGTAAAACTTGCACAAGACAGTTAACATATTTGCCCATTTAAAGAAATGTAGCCTATTTATTCATTACTACATTTAGCTAACATTAGATAGTTAATCCAGAGATTCGTAGTCTCCAGATCATCATTGAATTTGTAGTTCTTTATGATAGCCACTTTAGCAGCTAATTAGTATTACATTTTTGGGGTAAATACAGGCAAATATATTGATAAAAGTCACCTTGTCCTGGAAAGATTTACACGGTTACTAAAACGTAACGCCAGGGTAAGCCTACAAGAAATACAGCCCTTATTTTATGTTTTTCTAAAATCCCATATGGGAAAAATAAATGGTGGAAATACAATTGGAACCGTTTCCTTGGGGTATTATGACTCTTAGTGTGTTACTCTATAGTGTCTGTGACAACTTGGGCAGCCGTTTTAAATTAGTCCATTTTCTTCTTCATTGGCTGATTGCTCCCAACTCATAGGAATCCCCACCCAGTTGGATACTTTAAAATGGAAGCACTCAATGGCAATGTCCATGCTAAAACGGGTTTTATAAACTGGGTGGTTTGAGCCCTGAATTGGCTGAAAGCCGTGGTATATCAGACCATATACCATGGGTATGACCCCAAAAAATGTTTTACTGTTCTAATTACGTTGTTAACCAGTTTATAGTAACAATAAGTCACCTTTGGGGGTTGTGATATAATGCATCAAGCCTAAAAAAAAAGCCCTAAACTGTGGTAAATTGGCATTTTATACAACGGGTGGGTCTAATCCTGAATGCTGATTGGTTAAAACCGCATTCCAGCCGGTGTCTATTCCACAAATTACCCTCGGCTAAATCTATAATGTTGAAATGCCTATTTACTATGTTCCATCTGACTGCGCAATCCACTGTCTCATCAGCCCAGCAATTTATAAATTTGATATCCACTATGAAAAGCATCTAGACATTATCTCAAATTTATTTTTGACTAGCATTTGGTTTTTAACAGCAGAGATTTGTATAAACTTTTCTGTCTGTCTCTCCCCGACATTTGAAACATCGAATTTCAACATTGAATCAATCTCCTGCTGTCCCATAGTAATGAACTGTCGGGACGAGATATACAGGCAGACAGACAGCTTTTCTCAGTCAGTCGAAATCATGAATCAGCTGGCATCATTTTTATGGATATATACAAAGAAATGTCAATAGAAAATAGGTAAAATGAAACTAAATGCAGCTAGTTTGCAGTCTTTTCAGCTTCAGTTTGAAGTGATTGTGTTAGCTGTGTTGTTGGCTAGCTCCTCTGAATAACAGTGTCCTGACGAGAGAGCACATTTTCTATGCCAGGCAAAACCGTGCATCATTAGCTAATTGTTATGGATGTATCCAAATAAATGTCACTAGAAAACAGCTTAAACAAACGCAAATGCAGCTACTTTAATGTTATTCTGGGTACACTGTTTGACGTGCCTGAAAGGTTAGGCATAGTTGGCTAGCTAGCAAGCAAGGGATAAGAACATTTCCAGCCAGTATGGCAATGGAACACTTAGAATGAACGACTGGGTATTGTCCATAGATACAGAGCAAAAAGACTTAACGACTGGGTCGCGTCTCTGGCTACCAAACTGATAGAAGAAACGTCCAGCCAATTTGTGTAGCAACCTTAGATTTATGTCGGGACTATATCTCGTGGAAGGATGAAATTGTACGATTCTTTAAAAAAAAAATGAAAATATCTAAATCATTATTTTAATGTTGGTAACACGTTGTATAAAAGTGATAATGCCCTCGAAGCCGGTGTTAGGAGGATATATTAGCACGGGCTAGGGTCAGTCTGTTATATATGGTGTAATTCTGGTGTCCTGTGTGAATTTAAGTATGCTCCCTCTAATTCTCTCTCTCTCTCCCCCTCCCCTCAACGGAGGATATGAGCCCTAGGACAATGCCTCAGGACTACCTGGCCTGATGACCTCTGGCTGTCCCCAGTCCACCTGGTTGTGCTTCTGCTCCAGTTTCAACTGTTCTGCCTGCGGCTATGGAACCCTGCACCTGTTCACCGGGCGTGCTACCTTGTCCCGGACCTGCCGTTTCGACAACCTCTCTCTCTACCACACCTGCTGTCTTGACTTCTGAATGCTCGGCTATGCAAAGCCAACTGACATTTACTCCTGAGGACTGGCCACACCTCAGAGCCTGGTTCCTCTCTATGTTTCTTCCTAGGTTCCTGCCTTTCAAGGGAGTTTTTCCTAGCCACCATGCTTAAACATCTGCATTGCTTGCTGTTTGGGGCTTTAGGCCGGGTTTCTGTGTAGCACTTTGTGACATCTACATGATGTAAAAAGGACTTTATAAATACATTTGATTGATTGATTTGTAACAACCTGTCTTCGATCAAATAAGCCTCACATCGAAAATGTGCAATTACATTTTTTGTTGACAAATTCGACTCGCTCATTAACCTCCATACAAAAATTCCTCACCTCATGTGGGTTTATTTTCATTAGAAAGATTTTGGGCGGAGTAAATCCTCTCACTTAGGCTCTTCCTGTCTGGTCTGATCCTCTCTGGAAGTGGGTAACTACAGCCCAAAATGGTTGGGTGTGTCAAAAGAAATAGGGGTGTCAAATCAAATCAAATTGTATTTGTCACATGCACCGAATACAACAGATGTAGACCTTACAGTGAAATGCTTACTTACAAGCCCTTAACCAACAATGCAGTTTTAAGAAAAATACCTAAAAAAAAATCAGAATTAGAAGTAACAAATAATTAAAGATCAGCAGTAAAATAACAATAGCTAAGCTATATACAAGGGGTACCGGTAGAGTCAATGTGCAGGGCACCAGTCAGTCAAGGAAATTGAGGTAATATGTACATGTAGGTAGAGTTATTAAAGTGACTATGCATAGATAATAACAGAGAGTAGCAACAGTGTAAAGGGGGGCAATGCAAACAGTCTGGGTAGGCATTTGATTAGATGTTCAGGAGTCTTATGGCTTGGGGATAGAAGCTGTTTAGAAGCCTCTTGGACCTAGACTTGTCGCTCCGGCACCGCTTGCCGTGCTATAGCAGAGAGAACAGTCTATGACAAGGGTGGCTGGAGTCTTTGACAATTTTTAGGGCCTTCCTCTGACACCGCCTGGTATAGAGTTCCTGGATGGCAGGAAGCTTGGCCCTAGTGAAGTACTGGGCCGTACGCCCTACCCTCTGTAGTGTCTTGCGGTCGAAGGCCGAGCAGTTGCCATACCAGATAGTGATGCAACCCGTCAGGATGCTCTCGATGGTGCAGCTGTAGAACCTTTTGAGGATCTGAGGATCCATGCCAAATCTTATCGAAAGAAAGTAGGAGCATCGAAAGCGCACATGTAATTGGTCCGAAATTCTGTCAGTTCTTGCCAGTGAGTGTAGAGATTCGTGGAGACATCACTGTAGAGGAGGGTGCATCGAACAACTGGCATTGAAATTAACTTGAGGGCTTTGCGGAAACTCAGAATAATTGTGTAGTGAAATCACTCACACTGTGGCAAAAAATTGCATGTAAATGCACGTATCTTAACATGCTTTCATGTTGTTAACATTTTCCATGTATCATATCATTGCGGTTGTGTAGGCTACTGTGCGCAGGCTACTGTGTCAAAGATTACATTTGTTGATGTCCCATTTCCAAACACCGATAGCAAGCTTGCTGAAGGGCAGACCTATTGCACTTTCAAGACAACTGGTGCCGCGTTCAAAACAACTGGGAACTCGGGAAATCTCCGACTTCCGACTTTGGTGGTTTCTAAACAACTGGGAACTCTGTAAAAAAAAATGGTTTTGACAGGGAAAAAATTGATTTGAATAGTCATCCAACTCAGGAACTCGGGCCTCTTTCTAGAGCTCTGACCTTCTGACATGAAGATTACTGACGTCATGATTTGACCTTTTTTTTCAGAGTTCCCAGTTGTCTTGAAAGCACCATATGCCACATTCAAGTCCTAGTCTGAATTAGGAAACGCGGAAATGTCCGACTTGCTAATTGGTTGTAGTTATACACTTGCTGCATTCAACCTGTTAGCCAGTCGGGCATTTCAGAATTGGCTAGTTCTAACTAGCAAGTGAATATGGAAATAAGGCGCGTTCCTTTGACCAGGCGTTGCTGACACATGCCAGATCTTACAATGCCTGGATAGGTATTTTATAAATAAACAGATACTGGATATAATGAGGAAACGCTTGTGTGCACCTACTTACAAAGTTAGACCTGAACGGTAGCTCAGCAGGTAGGGTCGGGACTGATAGAGCACTCAAACTACAAGGCGTCGGGTCATTTATATGTTATAGCTTTGTCGCATCCTAAACAATGCCATGGATTCACAGTTTTTGAAAAATAGTGAACTTGTTGGAGCAGGGCCTGCGTTATGGGCGGGCCTTAAGGGGCCTGGTCCACCCTAATGTACCTTCCGGCCCGCCCTACCATACCTTCTTGCCCATTCAAATAAAATATTAAAATATTGATAATTTATTTGACCGAGACGCACGCCGACAGAAAGACCTATCATTGTCAGATAAAGTATCCGAGCAAGCGAAACAGCGACTCTATGTATCAGTATTTGTAGCTCATGTAGGCATATCTGATGCTGTCTGGACCTAAAGAGTATTTCATGACATTCTCTTTTTTTTGTCAGACCGTGTCAGATACATGGGCTACATATTGTAACACAGAAGGGCGCTGATGCGGTCGATCAGATGCAATTTTTGACAAGCTTGCGAAGTGATTTGTTTTACAGTCAGATGAAAACATCATAACAGGTTGTGCTCATGGCACATTAAAAGGTAGGCTAATAGAGTTCAAGTTAAATTACATTACTATAAAACCCACAATATAACCGCTATAGCAGTAATTTGGACTGCTCATGAATTTAAATTAGTTTTATTACTCTGCCATTTTAAGTCATACCCCCCTCTGTCCTTGACTTTTCCTAAATAAATCAATCTATATAACACACTGTCGTTGTTAGAATCACAAACAGAACTGATGTTATAGACAGTTTTAGGAGGGAATGTCATTTATTATAGGGTTTTCCCCATTGCCCCTCCTCTCGACAATAGGACCTGCCTGCTCCACTTTTTCTCCCAATAGTTGAAGATGCTGTGCCGAGTTGATAATCACCCCGATTATTGCCTCGAAAGTGAACCTAAACTATACCGAAACGAATTTCACACATATAATTACAGATTAAACAAATTAAGTATAGGCTAAAGTATGATGGGGGAGAATGGAGGAGTTGATGAGCGAGGGGAAGCAAAGGTGCATAATCATGTATTCAGCAGCTGTAAATGAAGAACAGAACGGGCCAGTCGATTGTATTTATATATTCTAACTATAATCTCAAAATGTTATGTACTATGTCAATCTACTCTGGCCTACTTGGGAGCACCCAGTGAGAGCGTGCGTCATTTACAATGGCAAGAAGACCAAGACGAACGGATGCACTCGTTAACGTTCCTAAAACATTTGAATGAAAACGACTCAGATTGTGGGTGAAGAAATTAATCATGATGACATCTCCTGGTGAGTAATTCTGCTGATTCTGAGCCTCAACCTGAACCTAGACCAATGAGGACTAAGCGGGGGGAAAAGGCAGAACTGTGCGAACTGAGCAGGTGACCACACCACCATCAACACAAAATGTCATCACTGAGAAAGCAGGCCCTACATCTCAAGCAAGAAACAAAATCAGCAACACTCAATTGCTTTTATTGTTAAGGCTATGTGACATGGACATGCTCCAACTGATAATTGAATTTGGACTGCTGTCATATATAGACTTGTATTCATTATGCCATTATTGCTTTTGTGATGATTTTCACTATTATCAAGCACACTTGGCGCTTGTAATGATGTTTAGGCTACTGATGTTTTCGTAATTTGACCATGCATCTTGCTGACCGAGTCTTGATGGTTACGATATTAATTTTTATTTTGAAGTTATAAAAAGAAGTTTATACCGGGTTCCAACACCAATGCTTTCTGTTTCATAGATGTATTATTATTATTATTTTTTTTTTTTAACATATATCCAACAAGGAGATCCCGTGACAAAAACGTGCCCCCCTATGGAAATCAAATGCCCGTCCAACAGATTCGTTCTGGCGCGGGCCCTGTGCTAGAGGCAAACCTAACAGTAATACTACTTCTATCTGAACATCAAATGGTGTTTATTGCTGACCAGCAGACGTCACTAATGTACATTGTGTTAAAAGCTTTCAGTCATTTTCCGGCACAATTTGGTGAAAGCCCCAAAGGCTTCAGAAAGCCTCGTTTTCCCATCACTACTTCAAACCTCTCTGCAAGTTTACGTTCAGCAGAGGAAGAGGCTACGCGAGCGGGGTTTCTGTGCCCAAAATCTGTCTACGTTAAGCAGATCATTCATTATTAAGCAAGTGGAGTTTTTGAATGGGGAGGGGGGCAATTGGTGTCAAATTTAGTCCAGATAAAAATGAATTGTTATTTTAATACGTGAGGCTTATTTGATGTATTAGAAGTTTCGTATGCTTAGGTTTTAGGAGTGTACTGATTGATATAAGTGTGATGCATGTGACATCCCAGGGAAGTGGCGATTTTAGCATGTAAATCTTGGTGGGGCAAACCTAAAAATCTATTTAGGGACCAAATTATTAGAGTGAGGCACATGGGCTACTAACAGTTTACTACACAACATACACTTAGTATTACTTTCTTAGCTACAGTATACATGTCTCCCTGGCATATTATATAATTTATGCAGCAGCATACAATACATTCTTTGGACTCACCTTCGTGAACAAATTTTGTCATCAAAGTCTTGCGTTCTCTGGATTTATGGTGCTTTAAAAAAAAAAAAGGTTGAATCATGATGACGTCAGTGATCTTCGGACAGAGTTCCCGATTTGCAATTCTGAGTTGGATGACCATTGAAAATGCATTTTCCCAGTCAGGGCTAATTTTTTTCCAGAGTTCCCAGTTCTTTTGAACTCACTGAAGTCAGATTTCACAGTTCTGAGTTTACAGTTGTTTTGAGCGCGGCAGAAATCATGCTGGATTGTTTATCCTTTTAAATTTGGAAAATGAACCCTTAATCCCAGATTTGGAACCACAAACCCACTCCACTGAATAGCAGGCTAGTGATTGCTTTGCAATGCTTGCTGTTAGCCACTATACTAATTCCTTCCAAACCACTCATTGTTGAATTTGCGATTTCCGACTTGTTGTGTAATGTTTATGTCCAATGGCCGATGAGCACTAATATGTTTTATCTATAATTTTTCTTCATTATTTGTCTTCATATGACAAGGATTAAAAATAATTTGCCAGTAGATTGTCGACTAGATCCATGATGATGACTACTAGCTTGCTAGCTAAGACTTTGAAAGTATGAGGTTGACATGATCAGTCCAATCAAAGCTACTGTAGATATAACGTGATTTCACGTAATTTTATCTGTGTCCAATGACCTTGAGCCCTCTTGGATGGGCACTTCTAATGTAACTCTCTATGGCAGCACCCTTGGGGCTTGAATTTTCGAGCTTTACTCTTAGATTTGGGTGCGACGTGGTGTCCCCATGAGTGACAGAACCCTGAGCCAATCACGGTGGAACTAGAGAACATAACCCAATCACACCCAACTAGAGAACATTACCAACCCCTCTGCTCCGTTTTTTCCACTGCCTATCCCACCGCCACAGAGAGCACTGAGATTAGGCTCAAACACCTGCATTTTTGAGCTGCCTTACTCAATAAAGCAACAAAGAGACTAAGTTTGTATGCAGCTTTATTAGCTTAATGACATATTTTTATTTTTTAATATTGTGTGCAAACTGATATGTGACATGTATTCATGTCAAAATAACATGCAAAACAGGCAACCCGCCCACATTTGAGTTTAGGTTCCTACAAATCAATGTTTAGGAATGCTTGACTTTATGAGGAAACTATGCAGGGTTACAATTATAGCTTGGCTCGGATAACCAAATACCCATAAACAAATCAGAATTCCCCAGGCCCACAATAATTGACATATCAAAAATGTATACTGTGGGTTGTAGTTATGATGTACACAGTAATTGGACATTTTTTATTTTATTTTTTTAAATCATTTTGGCATACAACAAGAAAAAATACGTTTCCCTCTGTGTCCTTTAATTATTTTACATAAAAGAAACCATCATGCTTTTAAAAAAATCAGACATATGAGCGGGAGAGATGTGGGTTTGTAACATCCATATGTTAGGTATGGGGATTAGGGATTGGTTCTGGGGCTATAGTAAAGCACTGGGGAGAGAGATCCAGGTCTCTTACGGCTGATAAGAGGATAAGTCATGTCCCTCTGACTGCAGGCTCTAGTCGGAGTCACTGCTGCAGGAGCTGCTTGAACTCTGGATGGAGGAGAAACAGAAAAGGAACACCTTTAATTCAACATAAATTATTTCAATTGAACAGAGATTTTTTTTACTATGGAGCACTTTCAATTAGTTTTAGACTAAAAAGATCTCTTACCCCATGACTCTGCTTCCCTTTCTTGTGACAACCCCCATGCCAATGCCCATGCTTGTGCCTGTGCCTGCATCCATGACCGTGCCCATGACCATGACCATGACCGTGCCCATGACCATGACCATGCCCATGACCATGCCCTCCGCGACCATGCCCTCCGTGACCGTGCCCTCCGTGTCCTCCATGACCGTGCCCTCCATGACCGTGACCTCCACGATGCCCGTGACCGTGACCATGATCATGACCATGATGTCCGTGCCCGTGACCATGATCATGGCCATGAGGTCCGTGCCCATGATCGTGCCCATGCCCATGACCTCCATGGGGACCCTGTACTGGATAAGATGGTGGCACAGGGTAGCAGGTGGAGGGGGGCTGGTAGGGAGGGCATGATGGGGCCATGATGGCACCAATGGTGCACCCGCCAGGGTGTCCCCCACCTGGCATTGGCGGTTCGCACCCACTTGGGTTCACGTTGTAGCCAGAGGGATGCTGGTTTCCTATACAAGGAGAGATTTATATAGATTACGAGCCAAATTACCTACACTATAAATTGAAAGAGAGGTAGAAACAAATTAAATGGGTCTGCATTTACAAACATTTACCTTGGTTGTGACCCCACATCTCGATGTTTCAGATCAAAACCCTGAAATGGAAAAAATATTTATACTTGTTTTAATGATTTATTTAAAATATTATATTTTGTCCCCGCTTTCACTAGTATAGAACCTAGAGTTAGAGATGGAGGAGGTCCTTGTCAACATATTGCTACATTCAGTCACATCTAACCAGTCTGACTGGTTGTGGAAAATGCTATCTGCAAACATATGGAACAATAGTGTCCTAGAAAGATGTGGCTGCTGGCTGCACACTAAGACCAATGTTCCTTACCAGGGAAAGTAACAGTGGGGTGTTGGCCAACATGTTTTTTTTAGCCTTTTGCAGTGCTTTTTATTCATGTAGTTGCCAGGTAAATACTGTCTGCAAAGATACCTTTATAAACAGTTTTTCTCAGGTACTTATAAAAGATAATTGCTTTGACATTAATGTCAAGATACTATATATAATATGGTATTTCAATGGATTTCCACTGGCTGGAGCATTGAAAGCACTGAGGTAATCAGTAAGCACCTAAGTTACTGAATTAATTGATATTTTACGCAGGTACTAAGTATTTATCCCAGTATTTGCTGGTAAATTAAGCACTGACACGGGTCAAATAAACTACTTTCTTGATTACTTAAGAATTAGCATTATAGCAGAAATTGTACTTTTCCAAATGGAATACAAACATTTTAGCTTTGTTTTGTTTTTGGTCTTTTATTTCATCTGGAATAAACATTTAGTAAACGTATCCCTAAGTAGATTAAAAAAATACTTATTAACAATTAAAGATATACATAGAACATATTTCCCTGCATTGGCAATTTTAGTCTCCATAGTTCAAAGTACTGTAACACAGCAATCAAAGTGCTATCTGTTAAACTCTATCAATCATGTTTTACATGTTTCTTTAAAAAAAAACATTGTTTAAAAAAAATAGATATTGTCAAAATAAGGCATATTTAGAAATAGTGTACTTACTGAGATGTAGTTCCTGTCAGGGTTCTGTCTGCATGGCTTCCCAGAGAAATAACTCGTAATTATACTGTAGAGAGACACACCTCGCTTCCTTTAACACTCCCCAAATTTCTCGTCATAAACTAAACATACATCTCTCTTTCTCTGTGTGTGTGTGTGTGTGTGTGTCAAGGGGACGCGAGGGGGGTGGTAATAGAAGGGCAGTCATTTTTGTGTTTTTATGTAATTTGATGAATGTATAAAATAATTGGCCAATATTTGTTTCATTTTACAAAGAATTCAGTTTTAATTGAATAGTGCATATGGTCCATTGGGTTTTACGTAATGTAGTGGCTTGAAAAAGTATGTGAACCCTTTGGAATGACCTGTATTTCTGCATAAATTGGTCATCAAATTTGATCTGATTGTCACGCCCTGACCATAGAGAAACAGGTGTATTAGGTCAGGGCTCGACTAGGGGGTGATCTAGTATTTCTATGTTGTGTTCTAGTTTTCCTAGTTCTATGTTGGTGAGCTTGGTATGGTTCCCAATTAGAGGCAGCTGATTATCGTTGTCTCTGATTGGGGATCATACTTATGTTCTTCATTGTTCCCACCTGTGTTGTGGGATATTATTTTGTGTAACACGTACTCACGTTTCGTTGTTAGTTTATTGATTTATTGTTGCTAAGTTTCACTTTATTAATAAATTATGTGGAACTCAACATCCACTGCGCCTTGGTCCGTCTCTCCACACGTCCGTGACACTGATCTACGTCACAACAATAGACAAACATGTATGTGCGATAGGTATTTTGCAATTCAGCTTTTTGCTGCAATATTCTCTTATCAGGTATTAATATTTTTGTAAGTAATATGAGAAATACAAGCATTAAGAATGAAGATTAAAGACAGATGGCAATAAATATCTGGTAAGATGAGTCTTCCAACCATCAAATGACTCACACTACACACAAAGTATGAGTAATTGGGAAAGTTCTGAGCATTGGTAAATACTGGGCACTTTTTAAAGAGTTGTCATTTACAAATGAGATGTGGAGAACAGACCTGGGCAGAAAATAGTTGTATTTTGTTGTGGTAGTTGAATATAGTTTATACAGGTCTCAGAAAACCAAATAATATTTCAAAGTATTTTGAATACCTCTCAGAAAACCAAATAATATTTGAAAAAATATATATACAGTGGGGCAAAAAAAGTATTTAGTCAGCCACCAATTGTGCAAGTTCTCCCACTTAAAAAGATGAGAGGCCTGTAATTTTCATCATAGGTACACTTCAACTATGACAGACAAAATGAGAAAAAAAATCCAGAAAATCACATTGTAGGATTTTTAATTTATTTATTTGCAAATTATGGTGGAAAATAAGTATTTGGTCAATAACAAAAGTGTATCTCAATACTTTGTTATATACCCTTTATTGGCAATGACAGTGGTCAAACGTTTTCTGTAAGTCTTCACAAGGTTTTCACACATTGTTGCTGGTATTTTGACCCATTCCTCCATGCAGATCTCCTCTAGAGCAGTGATGTTTTGGGGCTGTTGCTGGGCAACACGGACTTTCCCTCCAAAGATTTTCTATGGGGTTGAGATCTGGAGACTGGCTAGGCCACTCCAGGACTTTGAAATGCTTCTTACGAAGCCACTCCTTCATTGCCCGGGCGGTGTGTTTGGGATCATTGTCATGCTGAAAGACCCAGCCACGTTTAATCTTCAATGCCCTTGCTGATGGAAGGAGGTTTTCACTCAAAATCTCACGATACATGGCCCCATTCATTCTTTGCTTTACACGGATCAGTCATCCTGGTCCCCTTGCAGAAAAACAGCCCCAAAGCATGATGTTTCCACCCACATGCTTCACAGTAGGTGTGGTGTTCTTTGGATGCAACTCAGCATTCTTTGTCCTCCAAACACGACGAGTTGAGTTTTTACCAAAAAATTCTATTTTGGTTTCATCTGACCATATGACATTCTCCCAATCTTCTTCTGGATCATCCAAATGCTCTCTAGCAAACTTCAGACGGGCCTGGACATGTACTGGCTTAAGCAGGGGGACACATCTGGCACTGCAGGATTTGAGTCCCTGGCGGCGTAGTGTGTTACTGATGGTAGGCTTTGTTACTTTGGTCCCAGCTCTCTGCAGGTCATTCACTAGGTCCCCCTGTGTGGTTCTGGGATTTTTGCACACTGTTCTTGTGATCATTTTGACCCCACAGAATGAGATCTTGTGTGGAGCCCCAGATCAAGGAAGATTATCAGTGGTCTTGTATGTCTTCCATTTCCTAATAATTGCTCCCACAGTTGATTTCTTCAAACCAAGCTGCTTACCTATTGCAGATTCAGTCTTCCCAGCCTGGTGCAGGTCTACAATTTTGTTTCTGGTGTCCTTTGACAGCTCTTTGGTCTTGGCCATAGTGGAGTTTGGAGTGTGACTGTTTGAGGTTGTGGACAGGTGTCTTTTATACTGATAACAAGTTCAAACAGGTGCCATTAATACAGGTAACAAGTGGAGGACAGAGGAGCCTCTTATAGAAGAAGTTACAGGTCTGTGAGAGCCAGAAATCTTGCTTGATTGTAGGTGACCAAATACTTATTTTCCACCATAATTTGCAAATAAATTCATTAAAAATCCTACACTGTGATTTTTTGGATTTTTTTCTCTCATTTTGTCTGTCATAGTTGATGTGTACCTATGATGAAAATGACAGGCCTCTCATCTTTTGAAGTGGGAGAACATGCACAATTGGTGGCTGACTAAATACTTTTTTGCCCCACTGTATATATATTTGATGGCTACCAAATACTTGATGAAGAACCAAAAACTACAACAATTAGTTGAATTAGTCTAAATATATTATCATACGCACATGGTTTGGAGGGCTCTTAGATATGAATCTTAATATAGTCTATAGCCTATAATATAATGACAACATTAGAATAGACCTCATTTGCAGCTTCAAAATGACAAACAAATATATTTTCATAATGAGTGAGACATAAGGTAACACTTGACATCAAGTTCTTATACATGTGTAGTAACTTTGATTATTACAATAGCAACATTGTTGTTACTTACATAGGACTTTGGGAATTGATTTATAATGGCATAATAATGGAGTTATTACAGGTGGAATAAGGAACAGCCACTATTCCTCTTGTGCACAGTAGTTAAAAACTCTTAGCTCATTGATATGCAATTAAAATGTTCATTTCCAAAGTTATGTAACGACATGCTAATAAAATGTTGCTCAAAGTAATTACAGTTTTATTACACAGGCACAAGAAAAGTTGATATCATTGATTGGTTTGACTTGATAATGTACACCTGGGGAAATGGACATTCAAAGGAGGAAAAAAAACAAATGTTTTGTTGTCACATACACAGGAAAGGTGCAGTAAAATGTGTTATTTTACAGGGTCAGCCATAGTAGTATGGCCCCCCTGGAGCAAATTAGGCCTTGCTCAAGGGCACATCGACAGATTTTTCACCTTGTCGGCTCGGGTATTCAAACCAGTGACCTTTCAGTTACTGGCCCAACATTCTAACTGCTAGGCCAGAGTTTCCATAACTAGGTCCTGCCCTAGTTTGTGTGTGCTCTATTCATTCTATTTCTATCTTCAACATGCAATTCCAGATACAGCCCTGCCATTAGTTGAAGGCAGCCAATCCAATAGTTTCTGAAAAGTAGTATGGTAGAAAATTACGAGATTACGTTTTACTACTGTTTATGCATTGAATAAAGTTTCTCAGTACTCCCTCATCTATGTCTGTGTGTACTGAGTTGGCCTCTGGGGTTTTGGGCTAGCAACTGATTTATGATGGTCTTGTCCTCTGTCGGAGCCTGCATTCCATAGATTGAATTGGTGTTTGTGTACTCGAGGTACCAGGGAGGAGATGGCTCTAGTACGGACAGCTGATAAGAAGAACCTTGTCTTAGGGGTCAAACCCTGGTTTCTATACAATTAGTAGGGATGCACGATATATCGGTAAGCATATCGGAATCGGACGATATTAGCTAAAAATGCCAACATCGGCATCGGCCCGATGTTAACGCCGATGTGCAAAACTGATGTCAATGCTGACGTGCAAACATAAATAACGTAGGTAGATGACGTAATGACACCACAAAAAAATACAGAGCTACACATAAAACACAGCATTCCTAACTTAGCCTACAATGTCTTCTGTGTGGATCTATTTTGAAGTTTCAAAGGAAGATTTAAAAAAAAGCCATATGCTAAGTTTGTGCTGCTATTATTTCCCTAGGAGGGGAGAAAGTGAAATCTTTCAATACCACAAACCTAATTACTTATTTGAAAATGCATCACCCCCAGACGTTCAGTGACTACTTAGAAGAAAAGCAGAAAAAAAACTAAGCACACACTTCCAACAACTAAACAAGTTCAAGTCAGCGAGACAACTCAAAGGCGAAATCCATTAACGCCAAGATAATAGAATTCATTGCCCTTGACAATCAACCGTTCTCTGTTGGGGATGATGTTGGTTTTCGCCGACTGGTGGGGAACCTCGAGCCCCAGTATACACACTACCTAGTAGGAGCTATTTTTCAGAGTTACAAAGTATTGTTGAAACGCATATCCATGAGCTACTTGCTATGGTCGCCACTGCTATTAGCTTCACGACTGACATTTGGACCAGCGATGTCATCCCCATACCGCTGTTGCCGTCTCAATGGCATTTGAGAACATGTTTGAAACATGAACGCACTAGCTAGCTCCATTCGAACAACTGACTCGAGAAATAAGCTCCTCAACTGCGTCTGCAGCAGACGTGATACCCTCTGTCATGGCATTGAAATGCCTGCTCAACAAAACTGCCGATACAGACCGTGGGGTTAAAACTTCTACTAGAGGCTGTGAACAAGTGATTCGGTGGCATTCTCTCTGAGCCTCTTTACTGTATCGCCACTATGCTCGATGCTAGGTACAAGGACCGCTACTTCGATGCAGGCAAGAAACAGGGTTTATGTGAAATTGTACCGACACAGCTGGACAAGAAGGAAACAGACACAGTGACAGTGCGCACCGAAGAAGAGGACCCAAGACAGAAGAGGCCACGGACAGACAGCTGAAACTTCACTGCTTGACATGTATGGGGAAATCTTGGTTGAGAATGAAACGACTGAACAAATGAACAACAAACAGCACAGCAAGTAAGTGAAAGAAGGTTTTGATTATGTTTTTACTGGTAATGGGACATACGTAAATGCCAACCGTCAGTGTGTGTGTGTGTGTGTGTGTTTAAACTATTTAACTGTTCTAGAATGCTTAAAAGGCCGTTAAAATGTTTAATATTGGTATCAGGGTTTTTGGCAAGGATATCGGCCCAAAATGTCATATTGGTGCATCCCTAACAATAAGAACAGGGAGTCGCTGACCAGCTCAACGTCTTTCTCACTTGGTTAGAATTTCCACGACAGTAGTTACTTTCTGAGATCTGTGTTGAAATTGTTTAGAATAAGTAGTCCATTTCTGAGATCTGTATTCAAATAGGTTTTTTGGGGGATCCGTATTCACATCCAAAGTAACAATTTGTTCCCCCGAAAAAAAGGAACTTTGCACAAATCCTATTTAAAACAAATTATTCCAGGTCTGGTGGAGAAGGGGTTGAATGAGGTGAGTACCAGCATTCTTATTGGCAGTCATGCTTCAGGAACAAAACAAATTGGATGTGGCATGGGGGAGGTGAAAACAGAAATGTACCTATCAAGCACGCCTTTCTTTGGAATGCCTATTGTGCAACACTTCTACTGTGTGTTATCATATGATCTCCCTTCACTATTGCTACGATTGACAGTGACATAGATAGCTTTTTGTCCAGATAGCTGCACCTTACACCCACACAAATACGGACACACGCACACACACACACACACACACACAAAAAGTTGAAGGTTACAAACACTCCCCAAAACCGCACCTTGTATTCCATTAGATACTTTGATTTGGCAAATTCGGTGAGAGAGAGCATGTGTGTGTGTGTGTATTGATGCAGGACGGGTCACGGGCTACTGGTTGGTAGGTTTGACTCACACTGTTCTCCCACTCAAACATCATCAGCTGTTGCAAGAGAGAAATAGTGAATTAGTGAAACCATCCAAAATGACTTTATTCTGCATTTCAAAATAAGATTTCATTACAAATCAATTACATCAATAGATTTTCAGAAACTAAGGTTGATATTAATAGGCAACATGGAAACACTTTTATTTCAGCACTATTTACAGATTGATTTACGGGCTCGATTTTGATTTCATAATACAGATGCCAAAATGACACCCTCATTTCTCACATAGCAGCTAAAAAGGTTTGTTTCGAAAGAGTTCAGTCCCACCAAAATGTAAGGCAAGAGGAATGTTAAAAAAGCAGGCAAGGTAAGGTGATCCCAAGTTTGAGGTCTTTTCAGGACTCACCCAGTAGAAAAATTGAAAAACGTAACTTTTACGAACAGGGTTGGGGAGGTTACTTTAGAAATGCAATCTGTTACAGTTGCTAGTTACCTGTCCTCAATTGTAATCACTAACTTTTGGATGACCCAAACTCAGTAACGTAATCTGCTAAACTTTAAGTTACTTTTAGATTACTTTCCCCTTAAGCGGCATTAGAAGAAGACAAAAATGAATATTACCAATTGAATGACATCTATTGCAGGATAAATCAATGTTAGAGTTTACAAAGTTCTGGCAATAAATAGATGTTGCATTTTACTTTATAGTTATGTAGGCTTCTTTTAACCGATAGCTTTCTACTTTAATATAGATAATAAAACGAGTAGGCTACATCTTCACATTGAAAATCAAGTTGTCAGATTTCCAATCCTTCCAATTGATTTCATACCCCTTGGTCTTCAAAAATAGGACTTGGAAAAGTGCTATTGGCATGTGAAAAATGATTTCCATATGCTGCATTTGCTATAGGCCTATTGTTTAAGCTTTTGTTGGTGACACTTTGATATCTCAATAATTTGCAGCTGTTTAAGTCCATCAAAAGTGTGTGTGTTTGACCATGTCCGTTAGGCCTATGGGCATTTTTCTTTTATCAGCACAAATTAGATTGAGCAGCAGTGTGATTCACATCAATGAGCTATATAGATATCAATAATAAGTGAAAGCCTAGCACCCGTAGGCTACAACACTGCTGTCATCCTTACCTCCAAGCGTTTATTCAAATTGGGTGAATAATCTTTGATGCTGACAGCACTCGCACCATTGTAAGACATAGCTTGGACTGTAATCTACAAAAGCCTATTCCTGCTCTTTTCCCGCATATCATTAAACACATTTGGTGTGTAATGGTCTCTGACTTGTGGTCAGACTCTCTCAAGCGGAACACATTTAAGATGATTTGAATGTTATTAAGAAAGAAGTAATCATCTAGTTTTTCAAAAGTATCTGTAATCTGATTACAATATTTTAGCTGGTAACGGATTACAGGTAAAAAATACTTTTAGAATCAGTTACATTTAACGGATTACATGTAATCCATTACTCCCCAACCCTGTTCACGACCGTTCTTTATGTATAGATTAGAAAGGGCACTGTTCCAATCCTTGCTGACTAGGTGACCTCTGACCTCACAGCTTCACCTTCCCGGCCAGAGGGCTGGAGGGGAAGAGGTTAAAGAAGCGTCCCAGCGTCCACACGGTGAAGACGTTCCTGTAGGAAGTGTAGCTGATGGCACAGCTCTTATTGAATACTCCCGAGATGTTTTCCTGAGGAAAGATAGGCCAAAATACAGTTGTGGTCATCTATAAAGCTTCAGGTTATTCTTCATGTAGTATGTATCTCTAGTAAGAATACTCTACACTGCTTCTTGGGCTCCAAATATACACACTGACACAATCTACAGTACAGTACATGAAAGACATCCAGAGGGCCAGACGTTCAACAACAGATTATGCTAAATAATTTGACAACTTCATGCTTGAGCCTTGGGTGGAGCTAAGCACTGAGCACAGTGTGACAGGAGGCGGGGACTCACCTGTGGCCAGTCTCCATTGGGCATCTGCTTGTCAACCAACAGCTGTATTCCTCTCTCAATCACCTGTGCATCTGGGTACCTGCCACAGAGCAGAGAAGAGATTGTGGGTCTACAACTTAAACATACGGAGGTTGATTGGTCCCACTTTATATCATATTGTTTTAAACCATGTAGTTACAAGGTAGTGATGGGTTCTGACTCTTAAACTTGAAATATTGTTAATTATCAGGAATCCTATGGAAATGAGGAGTGCCATAGTCTGGTTACTACACCAGAAGTTAATGATTATCTGTAGGGGGAATGTATATGGTGGAGGCAATTGTGCTTGGAATGTACTGAGGAAAGGAAAGGCAATCACATGGTTAGAGTCACTGATAAGGGTGAAGAGAGGTGGTTTAGTGAGGAATGGGGGTTGGGGTCAGGTCATATTAAGGGAGAAGGAACAGTTTATTGCCCGCATCACTTAACATGACATCTTTATTGCTAGGCAGGAAGTTAAGAGGGAAGGAGGATGCTTCACACAAATTGAGGTATATATACACTTGTGCTGGTGGAAACATGTATTTGCCTGTTCTGCTGTCCGACCCTTTGGGTGAATAAACTTGGTTTGAGCTTTTATTAGTTGTATGTCATTTTTTACCCTGTTATTTAGAACCTAACAGTAGTTATTAACGGTAGTTACAAGGTAGTCTCATAGGTAGTTACAAGGTAACTTAAACACACCCCATTCCGTACAAATGTGCGCAATCACAACATTCAAACGAGGCTGCAAAGAAAAATAATGGGACTGTAGTGACTGTGTTGACTTCAAAATCTGGGGTGTGAACTACGTTTCTATTCAACCGTTCAATCGACATGATAATGGCTCTATAGTATTGGAGAAAAGTTGAAAAAAACTGACCCTCCGTTACATCGTGACGTGTCATGCCGTAATGTACAGCACGCATAAAGCAACTATTTCTGTCTTTACAATCTCTCTCCACCAGGTGTAGCACTTCTCTCATCATTTAATTGTTTTGCGTCTTCACTGCAAGCGATCATGACTCTCAAAAGCCACTGTTTACTTCTGAAGATCACTTTAGCACCGCCCTGAAAACCTGATTCAAATTCGACACAAACCTTCAAATAGGTATGTAATGACACATTATATAAACTCTTTATAGTGTTTTATTTACATTTTAGAGGTGATAAGGTGATAAGTTGGACAGATCGAGTGAAAAAAAGCAGTTTCCCCACACGACATCTCTCTTTCTTACTATCACGCATTAGTTTCACTTCTCCTCCTGGCATTTTAAAAATGACCCGGCGGAGCTCATTGCCTTCTTGAATCATGCAGAAACGGGCAACGCAAAGGACTCGGCATGGAGTTTGTTGGAAAGGGGAGAAATTGTGCTTTACAATGGTATTGACATTACAGTTGATCTGGAAGTATTACGTTTTTTGGGTGCTAAAATAAGGTCAATTGTACGGACCAAGGCGATGTACAAAAGTGAGTAAGTTTACGTTAGTTAAATAAGTCATTACAAGGCAGATACATAAATAGTTACTGTTACCTAGCAGCCATGAGGCCCAGCAGGGCCCAGCAGGTGTTGTGGATCTGGGAGTTAGCACTCTGCACGTAGCGACGCTGCTCACAGGACTCAAAGTCCTCACCCCAGCCCCCATCCTCCATCTGGTGGGCCACCAGGAAGTCACAGGCACTCTGCACCTCCTTACACACACCACCGCTGGAGAGAGAAAGGAGACAGAAACAGACAGAGAGAGAGAGTGGGAGAGAGGGAAAGATGTATTTTTAAAGGTTTGAAAAAACGATTCCACAGACATTCGTGTTTCCTTTGAATGTGGTGTGTGCGTACATGTCTTCCTCCGGCACTAAGGATCCTTACCCATCATGGTAGGTGTGACCCATGCAGGCAAAGGCCTCCAAGCCGAACCAGACCCCATAGGTGAAGCACACTCCCCAGGATCTAGGCAACACACACCACAATAAGAAAGCACTAGGGTTGAAAAGGTACAGTAGGATTTCCTGCCTATTCCCTCCTGATTCCGTGAAGCTTCCAACCGGGATTTCTGGAAAACTTTTTGGGGGAAAGTTACCAGAATTTTGCAACCCTAGGAAGGACACATAACTAAAATGGTCCATATGACACAGAAGAATGAATAACAACATGACATTCAAATCACAGGCACCGGCATTCAAATCACAGGCACTGGCATTCAAATCACATGGCATTGGCATTCAAATCACAGGCACTGGCATTCAAATCACAGACACTGCCATTCAAATCACATTGCATTCAAATCACATCCAGAGTCCTGACAGTCTTCAATAGCCTCCTTTACTTGTATCCTTTCCTTTATGACCAGTGTTTTGGACTTGTTAGATGGAATCAACATGGAGAAGACCTATCTATATTATCTCACCCATCAGTTGTCATAGGGCCCTAAATTATTCCTTATGACCTTTAATGGCTTTATATACCTAGATGCCCAATGCTTTCCTTGGTCATTAAGTAAAGGAGACGAGGAGACACTCAGCCATGATATATAGTGCATTTGGAAAGTAGTCAGACCCCTTGACTTTTTCCACATTTTGTTAGGTTACAGCCTTATTCTAAAATCCCCATAATGACAAAGTTTAGATTTATTTTGTTTTTTAAAACCCCCAGAAATATCTTTATTTTATACAATACTTTGTACCTTGCTATTGACCCCATTTTGGGAGATGACAAGCTCTGTCAGGTTGGATGGGGTGCAAACTATTTTCAGGTCTCTCCAGAGATGTTAGAAATTCTGGCTGGGCCACACAAGGACATTCAGAGACTCCCGAAGCCACTCCAGCGTTGTCTTGGCTGTGTGCTTAGGGTCATTGTCCTTTTGGAAGGTGAACCTTCTCCCCAGTCAGAGATCCTAAGTGCTCTGGAGCAGGTTTTCATCAAGGATCTCACTGTACTTTGCTCCATTCATCTTTGCCTCGATCCTGACTAGTCTCCCAGTCCCTGCCGCTGAAAAACATCCCCACAGCATGATGCTGCCACCACCACCACACCTCACCGTTGGGATGGTGCCAGGTTTCCTCCAGACGTGACACTTCGCATACAGGACAAAGAGTTCAATCTTGGTTGCATCAGACCAGAGATTCTTGTTTCTCATGGTCTGAGAGTCCTTTAGGTGCCTTTTGGCAAACTCCAAGCGGGCTGTCATGTGCCTTTTACTGAGAAATGGCTCCCGCCTGGCCACTCTACATGTAGACCTGATTGGTGGAGTGCTGCAGAGATGGTTGTCCTTCTGAAAGGCTCGCCCATCTCCTCAGAGGAACACTGGAGCTCTGTCAGAGTGACAATCGGGTTCTTGGTCACCTCCCTGACCAAGGCCCTTCTCCACCGATTTGGCCGGGCAGCCAGCACTAGCAAGAGTCTTGGTGATTCCTAACTTCTTCCATTTCAGAGTGATGGAGGCCACTGCGTTCTTGGTGACCTTCAATGTTGCAGACATTTTTTGGTACCCTTCCCCAGATCTGTGCCTTGACACAAACCTGTCTCGGAGCTCTACGGAGAATTCCTTCGACCTCATGGCTTGGTTTTTGTTCTGACATGCACTGTCAACTGTGGGACCTTATATAGACAGGTGTGTGCCTTTACAAATCATGTCCAATCAATTGAATTTACCACAAGTGGACTCCAATCAAGTTGTAGAAACATCTCAAGGATGATCAATAGAAACAGGATGCACCTGAGCTCAATTTGAAGTCTCATAGCAAAGGATCTGCATACTTAAGAAAATAATGTATTTCTGTTTTTTATTTGTAATAAATTTGCAAACATTTCTAAAAACCTGTTTTCATTATGGGGTATTGCGTGTAGATTGTTAAGAACAAAAAAATATGTAATCAATTTTAAAATAAGGCTGTAACGTAACCAAATGTGGAAAAAGTCAAGGGGTCTGAAAACTTTCTGAATGCGCTGTAAGTGAGACCGGAAGCTACTTACCCTTCCCATGACCCATCGGGCCTCTGCACCTTCCGGCAGTACTCCAATCCTTCTCTCAGAGTGGACCTGAGTTAAAACAGTTAGAAAAAGTGATGCTTTTAGGCAGCAGCTTGGAGAGGGTTAGGGTTCCAGGCTAGAGGTATAGCATGTGTGTGTGCGTGTACCGGATCTCCTCTATCCGGTATTCAGGGTACACGTGCTGGAAGTGTCTCAGAGCCTGCATGACTGCTGAGGTGCACTCCACATAGGTGTAGTCTATCATGATGTCACCTGAAAGAAAGAGATAGGGGGGTGGTGGTGGGAGAGAGTACAAAGCTTGTATTTATACCAAAAAAGCTATTATATCCATAAATACAACACAGGGGGGGGTGAGATGAAAGACTCACCAAACACCTCTGAGGGGTTGAGTAGCTCCAACAGTCTCCCTCCTCGCTTGGTCTCATAAGTGGCAAAACCACCGTCTCTGTTTCTCATGCTTAGCAACTGCAACACACAGTCAACCAGGGCAAGTGTCAGTATTGTATGTTGCTTTTTTGTTGTATGATGGAATCAAACATGAGCTGAGAATTTGCATTATTATCAGCACCGTGAGACATCATCTTGAAAGAAGTTGAAAGTTGGGGAGAAGAGAGGAAAATACATGAAAGATCGAGAAAAGCCCCTGACACGATATATCAAGTTGTGGTAAAACTGTGATTGGGTTGTCCAGTAGATAGAAGTTAGTTGGTGTTGCCACTGACCACATTGACGGAGTCAAACAGGCGCTCTGAGGGGACTTGCTGACTGATGAAGGGACAGTGTTCCTGCAGAAGCATTACTGACTTTAGGCCCTCTGCCGTGCAGTCGGCCACGATCCAGCCACAGTCCCGCGTGCTGAAGGGGAACCCTCCCTGATAAACACACATTCATGCATGTAAGCGCGCATAGACAAACACACACACACAAATGCACGCACACAACCATGCAGGACACACGGATGTGCAGGACAAATACACACAATCACTCACACACACCCATACAGGACACGCAGACACTTCCTCTGACTGGCAGTAATGGTTCACCTTGTTCATCTGTCTGTAGTATTTCTGGTATTCTGGGGGGTTGTCTGGTATCTGATGAAAGGAGAAAACTGGTCAGACATCGGGAAAAAAATCCACATAAAAGCAACAGGTGTATTAGGAACTGAGGAATGTGTGCCCTCAAGGTGTTTTGTCTGGCAGCGAGCCAATACACTAGACTCTGTGACCTGTGTGAGGAACTCAAGCCCATTTCCTGTGACGCTCTCACCTGTGTGGTGGTGAGGAACTGGTGGGCGTGTTTAAGACACTCTTCTAACCTGGGGCTGTCCTGAGCCCCTGCCTGAATGACCCCAATTGAGGGAAAAACACAAAAACATTTCAAATCCTCTTAACTTTGACATCTTTACAGTTATCAATCATCACATGAATGGAGAGTAATGCACGCAGAACGTAAAGCATGATGAACAAGTCAGATGGGTTCTTTGTATTCTTTGTAGCGTAACATGAATATCTCACCTCTAGGAACGCCTGAGCTGCGAAAGCCGTGTCCCATAGCTGTGATCCATTGGTTCCCTATAGGAACACAACCAGACTGCATGTCAGGAAAACAGGTCAGACATTAAAAGTGGTTGTTAATGCTTTTCTGTCTACTTAATTTGGGCCAGGAAACCAGCCCATAATGCAAAAGATTAACGACATTGTGTATATCATGGCTAGCCAATACCCAACATACCTGCATTTTCATACCATCCAATCCCAGCCTATCGCAAAGCAGGAAATGGAAAACAAACATGTAAATAAACATGCTCACAACCTACTGCATTGTCACATACAACTGACTCACTAACTGACTGACCAGAGGTAGTCTGGGATCCTGGACACGTGCTCCTGGAAGGCAGCGGAGGAGGGTCCGTCCACGTGCCAGCGCACCAGCATGTTGATCGTTTTGGAGATCTGAGGAGTGAAACTAGGCGTTAAATCACCGCCACGTAACAACTGACACACAATTCTGGATCACCTTAAACCATAGTGTAAACTGTCAAAACAGCATTAAAGATGGAATCCGCACTAGGGGAAACATTGCCACTAATGTTTATCCGCCCCACGGCCGTTGTCGTTTTTGTTTCGTTGAAGAAGCAGCGGTGGGGAAGCGTTTCATATCGAGGTAAAGAAAAAAATCCAGTACATATGCTTCTGTTCTACCGCCCGTGCAATGATGTCTGAAGGGAAAGAACTGTGTTCATTGTTCGCAGTAACTTCTTTGCTGTGATAATATTGCAAACCAATGTTTCACAAAGAAGGATTCCAGCTGGAAGTGCAAGGAAATACTAGATAATCCTAAAACACAAGTGGCATCAAAAAAAAAGGTACTTCGATTAAAGTTCAGTTTCTTACTGGGCCGATGCTGATGCACTTGGTGAAACGGTCGTCAGCCTGTATGTGGTCGTACAGCTCTTTGACCGCTCTTCCTCGTAGACTGCCGCTGTGGTGGGCCTCATACACGTTCATGACCACTGAGGAAGAACAGAGAATTCAAGGTTACAGTTATAACGTCGTCACAAATGACCAATCACAAACTATTCATACGGTATGAGCAGTGCTTACTGTAAGCCACGGTGAGTAGCGTGCTGTGTGGTGTGTACATGTCACATGCTGCCACATTGTTCCGCTGACCAGGCCAGTTGATGGTGGCATAGTCCTGGACATACAGCTCCTATAGAACAGAGAAGGATGCTACTAAGTCCATGTACTCTATTGCAGCTCCATCTTATTCTAGCTGATCTTTGGGGCCGTGCCTACGTGGGCAACTTCTGGCCGGAGTGAGTGGAGCACTATGACAGAAACATGTCGCCCCCAGGTGGGGTGAAGTAACTACTGCACCTGTCTGAGGCTGAGCACCAGGGGGTCCTCCTTGGCAGCAAACCTGACAGCGTAGCAGTAGCTCATAGGAAGGTAGACCTGGCGACAGTGGCACCAGAGAGTGGATGGGTGAGCAGGGAACCAGGTAGGGAACAGCCTGAATAGAGGACAAAACATGGACCAAAGAACAGGACAAGTTGAAACATAGCTGAGGGAATCAATATCCCAAATCAAGGTTAAAGTTAACAAGTATTCAAGAGTGAGTGGCCTATCGAATTTAAACTTTTATGTATAGGTGCTATATAAAGGCGAATTAAAATCTATGTACAATTCTGATCAAATTCGTATCAGGACATCAAGCGTACCACATCTCCGGGAGGAGCGTGTTCATTCCTTCCCAGCTGTACACATTGAGGATGGCCAACCAGAATTTACCCCAGGAGGGGATGCCAACCGCGCCTCCTGTACAACAGACAGACACACAGACATGATCTGACTCTACAATGGTAACAATTTCACCTCTTATGAGGTTAAAAGCATTTAGACACTTTTTATTTCAGGTTTAAAACATATACAGGTGATGCTCTCCAACATTCCCTTTCATTTTTTCAAACAGCATATTTCTTTGGTTCCACCAACATATGAAACAAAGAGCTCAATTAATTGACCCCCAAAAAAAAAAAAAAAAATTTAACAGTTAAATAAGACCTTTGTTGTGCAGGTTGTTCCTGGCCCTAACCATATCCGGGTCATCCGGTCCCACTCCCAGAATCCTCAGGGTGGTGTAGCTGAGGGCAGTGCCAAACACTGTGGACTTGTCTTCAATGTGTCTGACAAGAAATTACCAAAACACAACAATAAGAAATCTTTGAAGCTTTGACTGTGCTGATACTCACAAGCCTCATAAGCTGTGGTAGAAACATTGCTAATTAAACTACTGGAGAATATCTAAACAGTGTGCGTGGGCATCCCTCTTATTTTCACACTGTATTTTGGGGTAGAAGTGAAGGAGAGCAGTGATGAGAACACTCACAGGCCCCAGCCTCCATCAGCCAGCTGGACAGAGCGCAGGTATCTCACCATCTCCTTCTTCCAGGCCTCAGGGAGAGGGATCTGGGTTATGTGACAGGTGATCAGGAGACCTGAGGATAGCACAGACAAACAGACAGACCACTGATGTCACCTCAGATGTTGTAAGTACAGATGTGAGTCTCATCGTTAACTTCAGTGTTTTTACTGTTTTCATAACCCATGTATTACATTATAACTACCATGGCATAATGTACACGATAATGCACACCACGTCCGACCCCGTCCACTGTTATTTTCCCATGGACATGACACAATAAAACTCAATGACTGTGCTTGTTATGTGTACATACATTATCTGTAAATATGGAAGTGAATATTGGATGGTCATTATGCAGACATTTAATTTTACGAGATACATACTGTACTTCCTCTGAAAGTGCATCTAATTATGTGTACCTGGTAGCAGGAAGAGGGGTCCTCCGTAGTCTCCTGCCCAGTGGCCATCTTCTGCCTGGAGCTGGCTGTAGAATGCCATGCCCTTCAGGGCTGACTCCACTGCAGTGTGGGCTGAGGGAGAGCCAGGGATGAATTTACTCTGTAGAGGGGCATAGGTACTGTCACAACAAAGCATGGGTCAAAGGTCACAACACTAATGACGAGCTCATTAGAGGAGAGATTTAGTTCCACCTTTTGTTCTTGTAGGGCCCAACTATTCTATCATTGAATTTATACTTCAATGAGACATATGTATATAAGAGGTGAGAGATGAGAGAATATGCACTTATTCTTGCAAGATTATAATATATAATATATATATATAATATATTATAATAATTTGGGGGGTGCTTATATTTTACCTGTTAAATTTATATTGATTTAAGTCAATTAAGGAACAAATTCTTATTTACAATGAAGGCCAACTAAGGGGACATGTAGGCAATCCAAAAAATGCAATACAAGTGTGAAATGGAAATGTTATTTATTTCAATTTTTTTGCATTTCAACTACCCCTGAGACACCCACAGGGAGTGGGGTCACAATTGTACAGCACCCCTGGAGCAATTAGGGTTAAGTGCCTTGCTCAAGGACACAGCTACAGATTTTCCACCTGGTCGGCTCCAGTATTCGAACCAGCAACCTTGCGGTTATTGGCCTAACGCTCTAGCCTTAAGGCTACCTGTCATGACTAATGCTTACACTTCAGATAGCCTAGGTCAGTCTGTTCTCATGGACCAGACGTAACATAGTAAACGTAAATCAGAGACACTGAAATGAGTATGTTATGTTAGGTTTCATATGGTTACATAAGAGATGTATACCTCATTTTCAACTACTTAAAACTTTTGCAACTACTTAGCATGTCTGCTAACCCTTGCCCTAAACCTTAACCTAACTCCTAAACTTAACCCTAACCCCTAGCTAACGTTAGCCACCTTGCCGGAATTTGTAACATACACAATATATACAAAAGTATGTGGACACCCCTTCAAATGAGTGGATTTGGCTCATTTGGCCAGTCAGCCACACCCGTTGCTGACTGGTGTATAAAATTGAGCATACAGCCATGCAATCTCCATAGACAAACATTGGCAGTAGAATGGCCTTCCTGAAGATCTCAGTGACTTTCAACATGGCACCGTCAACGTGGCACCGTCATCCAACAAGTCAGTTAGGAAAATGTCTGCCCTGGTCAACTGTAAGTGCTGTTATTGTGAAGTGGAAACATCTAGGAGCAACAACAGCTCAAACGTGAAGTGGTAGGCTACACAAGCTCACAGAACGGGACCGCTGAGTGCTGAAGCACCTAAAGATCGCCTGTCCTCGGTTGCAACATTCACTACCAAATTCCAAACTGCCTCTGGAAGCAACGTCAGCACAATAACTGTTCATCCGGAGCTTCATGAAATGGGTTTCCATGGCCGAGCAGCCGCACAGAATCCTAAGATCACCATGAGCAATGCCAAGCATGGTCTGGAGTGGCGTAAAGCTCACGGCCATTGGACTCTGGAGCAGTGGAAATGCATTCTCTGGAGTGATGAATCACGCTTCACCATCGAAGTCCAACAGACGATTCTGGGTTTGGCGGATGCCAGAAGAACGCTATCTGCCGAATACATAATGCTAACTGTAAAGTTTGGTGGAGGAGGAATAATGGTCTGGGGCTGTTTTTCATGGTTTGGGCCCCTTAGTTCCAGTGAATGGAAATCTTAACGCTACAGCATACAATGACTTTCTAGACGATTCTGTGCTTCCAACTTTGTGGCAACAGTTTGGGGAAGTCCCTTTTCTGTTTCAGCATTACAATGGCCCCGTGCACAAAGCGAGGTCCATACAGAAATGGTTTGTTGAGATCGGTGTGGAAGAACTTGACTGGCCTGCACAGCCCTGACCTCAAGCCCATCAAACACCTTTGAGAATAATTGGAACACCGACTGCGAACCAGGCCTAATCATCCAACATCACTGCCCGACCTCACTAGTGCTCGTGGCTGAATGGAAGCAAGACCCGCAGCAATATTCCAACATCTAGTGGAAAGCCTTCCCAGAAGAGTGGAAGCTATTATAGCAGTAAAGGGGGGACCAACTCCATATTACTGCCCATCATTTTGGAATAAGATGTTCAACGAGCAAGTGTCCACATACACTACATGACCAAAAGCATCATACGTTTGGCAAATTTGCAGCTTGTTATACATTTAGCAAACTCATAACATATAATGCTAATTGTAATTCGTAACATATCATATAAAATGGGTGATGGACATCCACAAATTAATACATACCATATGAAACGTAACATCATACTAAATAGTGTCTCGGATTTACGTACAGAATAAAAGTAACTTCATACTAATTAGTGTCTTGGTTTTCCGTACAGAATATATAATATGAAATGTATCGAGAGAAGGTTGCCTAGGTAAGTCCTCTCCTTTAGTAGATACAGCTGACATTCCCAATGGCTAGTGAAAAAATAAACATGGCTGAGTATGTGTACCGTATCCAAACCAAGTGAATGGGCTTCAAGCATAGTCTGCTCCCTGTCTGATGTGTCTTGATCCTCTACATAGCGCCATGTCTGCCTGCCCTCTGTGTTACTCAGCCTCCAGCGGGTCAGGTCTGTCGCTGGCTCGGTCTTGTACGGCCCCCCCCTCCTACGAAGGCATCTGAGGGTGCAAGAATTGACAGCGCGCGTATGCGTATGGAATCCATGGGCGCGCGTATCCACTGGGGACACACTGGTTGAATCGACGTAATTTCAATGACATTACGTTGAACCAACGTGGAATAGACGTTGAATTGAAGTCTGTGCCCAGTGGGTGTGGCGCTTGAGTAATTCTGCACCACAATTTGTATTGTACATAATGGCCTTTGTTGAAATTGATAGTCGTTGACATGTACCCTGTTCCTTTCCTAATGATCATGCATGTCCTTTCTGATCCAAGTTAATATTGTGAAAGAGCACAAAGCAATCAGCTACCAATCAATTAGCAAGTTATAACTTCCTACAAACGTTTACTTTTATAGCATATATAATTTCATACACATAATTGAACATGTTCGTTCTGTACTTACGTTCCCTCGGTCATCATTAAAACCTTATGAATGAATTAAATCGTCCGCAAACTTCAGCTGATCCACAGGATCGGCCCCCATTTGTGATACTGTGGGAATTGAAGTTCTCTTTTCAAAATATTTCCGTTGGATAAACACTAACTTGTGCCACAGAGGACTACCCTTCCCATGGTACCAAGCAGTACCACCCGAGGTGGCTTTTGCATGGAGAGATATGAGCAGACAAACGACTGTCCAATCACAATTTAGAGAGGCGGGGAAATGGGCGGGGTTTCAATGTAGCGCTCTAATGAGTGCTCGAACATGTTGCTTTCGAATGTGAGAGCTTTACCATAAACTCTTGACATATCTATTTATTTTACCTTTATTTAACTAGGCAAGTCAGTTAAGAACACTACATGGCAACATTCATCACAAGACTTATTTAGATTACTATGACAAATATAACCCCAGCATTTTAGACCACTGGTAGAGCTGAAGACAAATCATGAACTCAAATTGTTGAAATTAACACTTGTATATTCCATTCTTGGTACCAAATCCTTAATTGATGTATTGGACAATGACGAGGCAAATTTCCAAAGTGTGCTGCATGTTGTTTTTACAAGCTCTCACTTGTATTCCGCTGCTCAAGTTGAAATATAGCTCAAAATGACACATAGGCACAAACATAACCAAAGTAATTCATTTGGGTCAATCCACAAAATATCCCTAAATCAGTTAATATGGAGAAATATGATAATAAACCATCCTTGGGATTTAAAAAAAAAAACATCTACAAGAAGACTAAGCAACTAATTACAACGAATACATAATCGTGGATATAAACTTAAGTCATGTCATGTCTGTCAAGCAACTGCATGTGTAGGTCACTGAGATCCACCCGTTATAGGAAGGCAGACACATGGAACAAATCAGTTCCCTTTCATAATGCAAAACTACTTAACAAAACTAAAAAAGAAAAAGCAATGAATCTTTCTTCTCAATTAGAAAACCAACATTTTAAAAAGTAAAAACACAGTGACAATTTTATGGGTTTACATTTTCTGACCACAATAACAGATTTTCAGATGGCAACAAGTCCAAAAAGCAAAAGCTAAGGCCTTTAACTAAGTGGTGTGATATGACATGAGATTCAGTCCTCGACAATGTTCAATAAGCTGTTCAGCTTGAGCCCGCACGCAAGCTCCTCCTCTCGACTGGCTAATAAAAGCCTATCCAATTCCTTCAGGCGCTGCGCCATGGATACAGGAGCACCCTTGAGCCAATCGCGCTCTGCTTTCTCCAAAGGGTCTTCTGATTCTGCCTCCTACAAAAAAATAAGACATTGAAGAATATCAGTTAAGTCACTCTACTATTGTACTATTCATCGCAAATGCTCACAACACTTGGGTGAGAGAGACAGTGGGAGTGGTGAAAAAAGTACCCAATTGTCATACTTAAGTAAAAGTAAAGATGCATTAATAGAAAATGAATCAAAAGTGAAAGTCACCCAGTAAAATACTACTACAGTAACCATATTTGGTTTTAAATAAATGTATTAAAAGTACATGTAATTGATAAAATGTACTTAAGTATCAAAAGCAAAAGTATAAATCATTTCACATTCCTTATATTAAGCAGACGGCACCATTTTCTTGTTTTTTAAATTCACGGATAGCCAGGGACACAGTCCAACGCGTAAACAATTTACAAATCAAATCAAATCAAATTTTATTTGTCACATACACATGGTTAGCAGATGTTAATGCGAGTGTAGCGAAATGCTTGTGCTTCTAGTTCCGACAATGCAGTAATAACGAACAAGTAATCTAACTAACAATTCCAAAAGAACTACTGTCTTATACACAGTGTAAGGGGATAAAGAATATGTACATAAGGATATATGAATGAGTGATGGTACAGAGCAGCATAGGCAAGATACAGTAGATGATATCGAGTACAGTATATACATATGAGATAAGTATGTAAACCAAGTGGCATAGTTAAAGTGGCTAGTGATACATGTATTACATAAGGATGCAGTCGATGATATAGAGTACAGTATCAACGTGTGCATATGAGATGAATAATGTAGGGTAAGTAACATTATATAAGGTAGCATTGTTTAAAGTGGCTAGTGATATATTTACATCATTTCCCATCAATTCCCATGATTAAAGTGGCTGGAGTAGAGTCAGTGTCATTGACAGTGTGTTGGCAGTAGCCACTCAATGTTAGTGGTGGCTGTTTAACAGTCTGATGGCCTTGAGATAGAAGCTGTTTTTCAGTCTCTCGGTCCCAGCTTTGATGCACCTGTACTGACCTCGCCTTCTGGATGACAGCGGGGTGAACAGGCAGTGGCTCGGGTGGTTGATGTCCTTGATGATCTTTATGGCCTTCCTGTAGCATCGGGTGGTGTAGGTGTCCTGGAGGGCAGGTAGTTTGCCCCCGGTGATGCGTTGTGCAGACCTCACTACCCTCTGGAGAGCCTTACGGTTGAGGGCGGTGCAGTTGCCATACCAGGCGGTGATACAGCCCGCCAGGATGCTCTCGATTGTGCATCTGTAGAAGTTTGTGAGTGCTTTTGGTGACAAGCCGAATTTCTTCAGCCTCCTGAGGTTGAAGAGGCGCTGCTGCGCCTTCCTCACGATGCTGTCTGTGTGAGTGGACCAATTCAGTTTGTCTGTGATGTGTATGCCGAGGAACTTAAAACTTGCTACCCTCTCCACTACTGTTCCATCGATGTGGATGGGGGTGTTCCCTCTGCTGTTTCCTGAAGTCCACAATCATCTCCTTAGTTTTGTTGACGTTGAGTGTGAGGTTATTTTCCTGACACCACACTCCGAGGGCCCTCACCTCCTCCCTGTAGGCCGTCTCGTCGTTGTTGGTAATCAAGCCTACCACCGTTGTGTCGTCCGCAAACTTGATGATTGAGTTGGAGGCGTGCATGGCCACGCAGTCGTGGGTGAACAGGGAGTACAGGAGAGGGCTCAGAACGCACCCTTGTGGGGCCCCAGTGTTGAGGATCAGCGGGGAGGAGATGTTGTTGCCTACCCTCACCACCTGGGGCGGCCCGTCAGGAAGTCCAGTACCCAGTTGCACAGGGCGGGGTCGAGACCCAGGGTCTCGAGCTTGATGACGAGCTTGGAGGGTACTATGGTGTTGAATGCCGAGCTGTAGTCGATGAACAGCATTCTCACATAGGTATTCCTCTTGTCCAGATGGGTTAGGGCAGTGTGCAGTGTGGTTGAGATTGCATCGTCTGTGGACCTATTTGGGCGGTAAGCAAATTGGAGTGGGTCAAGGGTGTCAGGTAGGGTGGAGGTGATATGGTCCTTGACTAGTCTCTCAAAGCACTTCATGATGACGGATGTGAGTGCTACGGGCGGTAGTCGTTTAGCTCAGTTACCTTAGCTTTCTTGGGAACAGGAACAATGGTGGCCCTCTTGAAGCATGTGGGAACAGCAGACTGGTATAGGGATTGATTGAATATGTCCGTAAACACACCGGCCAGCTGGTCTGCGCATGCTCTGAGGGCGCGGCTGGGGATGCCGTCTGGGCCTGCAGCCTTGCGAGGGTTAACACGTTTAAATGTCTTACTCACTTCGGCTGCAGTGAAGGAGAGACCGCATGTTTCCGTTGCAGGCCGTGTCAGTGGCACTGTATTGTCCTCAAAGCGGGCAAAAAGTTATTTAGTCTGCCTGGGAGCAAGACATCCTGGTCCGTGACTGGGCTGGGTTTCTTCCTGTAGTCCGTGATTGACTGTAGACCCTGCCACATACCTCTTGTGTCTGAGCCGTTGAATTGAGATTCTACTTTGTCTCTGTACTGGCGCTTAGCTTGTTTGATAGCCTTGCGGAGGGAATAGCTGCACTGTTTGTATTCAGTCATGTTACCAGACACCTTGCCCTGATTAAAAGCAGTGGTTCGTGCCTTCAGTTTCACACGAATGCTGCCATCAATCCACGGTTTCTGGTTAGGGAATGTTTTAATCGTTGCTATGGGAACGACATCTTCAACGCACGTTCTAATGAACTCGCACACGTATCAGCGTATTCGTCAATGTTGTTGTCTGACGCAATACGAAACATCTCCCAGTCCACGTGATGGAAGCAGTCTTGGAGTGTGGAGTCAGCTTGGTCGGACCAGCGTTGGACAGACCTCAGCGTGGGAGCTTCTTGTTTTAGTTTCTGTCTGTAGGCAGGGATCAACAAAATGGAGTCGTGGTCAGCTTTTCCGAAGGGGGCGGGGCAGGGCCTTATATGCGTCACGGAAGTTAGAGTAACAATGATCCAGGGTCTTTCCACCCCTGGTTGCGCAATCGATATGCTGATAAAATTTAGGGAGTCTTGTTTTCAGATTAGCCTTGTTAAAATCCCCAGCTACAATGAATGCAGCCTCCGGATAAATCGTTTCCAGTTTGCAGAGAGTTAAATAAAGTTCGTTCAGAGCCATCGATGTGTCTGCTTGGGGGGATATATACGGCTGTGATTATAATCGAAGAGAATTCTCTTGGTAGATAATGCGGTCTACATTTGATTGTGAGGAATTCTAAATCAGGTGAACAGAAGGATTTGAGTTCCTGTATGTTTCTTTCATCACACCATGTCACGTTGGCCATAAGGCATACGCCCCCGCCCGTCTTCTTACCAGAAAGATGTTTGTTTCTGTCGGCGCGATGCGTGGAGAAACCCGCTGGCTGCACCGCTTCGGATTGCGTCTCTACAGTTAGCCATGTTTCCGTGAAGCAGAGAACGTTACAGTCTCTGATGTCCCTCTGGAATGCTACCCTTGCTCGGATTTCATCAACCTTGTTGTCAAGAGACTGGACATTGGCAAGAAGAATGCTAGGGAGTGGTGCACGGTGTGCCCGTCTCCGGAGTCTGACCAGAAGACCGCTTCGTTTCCCTCTTTTTCTGAGTCGTTTTTTTTTTTTGGTCGCTGCATGTGATCCACTCCGTTGCACTGGTTGTAAGGCAGAACACAGGATCCGCATCGCGAAAAACATATTCTTGGTCGTACTGATGGTGAGTTGACGCTGATCTTATATTCAGTAGTTCTTCTCGGCTGTATGTAATGAAACCTAAGATGACCTGGGGTACTAGTGTAAGAAATAACACGTAAAAAAACAAACAAAAAAACAAAAAACTGCATAGTTTCCTAGGAACGCGAAGCGAGGCGGCCATCTCTGTCGGCAAACAAAGCATGCGTGTTTATTGAGTCTGCCAGTACAAATTCACCCCCAAAATAAGTATTTTTTTTACTAAAGTACTTTAAAACTACTGGACAGTGGTTACAGTATATAGTGTGTTGTGTATATTGTTATAGTAGCCTACTTAGTGCGTTGTGTTTAACACATGTTCAACAGTGTAAATGATCAATTACAGTGCTTTCAGAAAGTATTCACAACCCATGAATTTTTCAAAATGTTGTTGTGTTATAGACTGAATTTCCTTACAGCTGTGAGGCTTTCTAGGTAAGTGTAAGTGTTTTGCATACCTGGAGTTGACAATATTTGCACATTATTATTTGAAATTCTTCAAGCTCTGTCAAGTTGTTTGTTAATCATTCCTAGACAGCCTTTTTCAAGTCTTGTCATAGATTTTCAAGCAGATTTACGTAAAATCTATAACTCGGCCACTCAGGAAAATGCACAGCCTTCTTGGCAAGCAACGCCAGTGTAGATTTGGCCATGTGTTTTAGGTTAGGTGAAATGTGAATTTGTCTCCCAGTGTCTGTTGGAAAGCATACTGAACCAGGTTTTCCTTTAGGATTTTGCCTGTGCTTAGCTCTATTCCACTTCTTTTTATAATAAAAAAACTCCCATGTCCTTGTCAAAGACGAGCATACCCATAACACGAGGCAGCCATCACCATGCTTGAAAATATGACGAGTGGTATTCAGTGATGTGTTGGGTTTGCCCCAAACATAACTATTTGTATTGAGTACAAAGTTCATTACTTGACCACATTACTTGCAGTTTTACTTTAGTGCCTTATTGTAAACAGGATGCATGTTTTGGAATAGTTTTATTCTGTACAGACTTCCTTCTTCTCACTGTCATTTAGTATGTTAGTACTGTGTTAGTACTGTGGAGTAACTACAATGCCATTGATCCATCCTCAGTTCTCTCCTATCACGGCCTGTTTTAATGTCACCATCGGCCTCATGGTGAAATCCCAGAGGTTTCCTTCCTCTCCGGCAACTGAGTTAGTAAGGACGCATGTATCTTTAGGTGGTGTATCAATACACCCAGTCACTACATAGTGTAATTAATAACTTCACCATGCTCAAAGGGATATTCAATGTCTGCTTTAACGTTCACCCATCTACCAATAGGTGCCCTTCTTCGCAAAGCATTGGAAAACCTTCCTGGTCTTTGTAGTTGAATCTGTGTTTGAAATTCAATGCTCGATTGAGGGACCTTACAGATAATTGTATGTGTGGGGTACAGAGATGAGGTAGTCATTCAAAAATCATGTTAAACACTATCATGGCAAACAGAGTCCATGCAACTTATTATGTGACTTGTTACCCCTGAACTTATTTAGGCTTGCCATAACAAAGGGGTTGAATACTTATTGACTAAAGACATTTCAGTATTTCATTTTTAATTCATTTGTAAAAAATATAATAGGCCAGTGAATTTTTTTTATAACCAATTTTAAATTCAGGCTGTAACACACAAAGTAAAAGGTTGTGAATACTTTCTAGAGGCACTGTAAATGAGATATTTCTGTATTTCATTTTCAATTAATGTAAAAAAAATAATCTAAAAACATGTTGTTTTCACTGTCATTATGGGGTATTGTATCTAGATTGTATGTACTTTCTCAGGGCACTGTAATAGTGTTTGTGTGTGTGCATATATATGTACGTGTGTGTGTGTGCGAAGACAGTCGTACCTGTGTAGCAGTGGACGCACCACCAGAAGTACGTATGGGGGTCATGATGTTAGTCATGGAGAGCAGGCTAGAGGGCATGAAGAGGGGCATGGAGAGAGAGTCCAAGGGCTCTACCTCTAGCCAGCGCTGCAGCTGTTCCTCACACCTCTGGCTGTATGCCCTCTCCTCCTG
Source organism: Oncorhynchus tshawytscha (assembly GCF_018296145.1). NCBI lineage: Eukaryota > Metazoa > Chordata > Actinopteri > Salmoniformes > Salmonidae > Oncorhynchus > Oncorhynchus tshawytscha. The sequence continues at coordinate 10,162,837 of NC_056454.1, read as the reverse complement.
GAGACCGTGGAGGACCTTGTGGGGCAGCAGGTCCCGGAGTGAGGGGGTGTGTGTGATGTCCAGAGTGTGGCAGGGGGCAAAGCGGTCCGGACGATCCACCAGGCTCCGGAACAGCTTCTGTCTGAGAGGAGGGAGAGCTGCGAGGCCTCCTGGACTGGCTCTGAAGAAGGGAGAGAGAGCTGCGAGGCCTCCTGGACTGGCTCTGAAGAGGAAATGATCATTTTTCATTTATCAATTCACTGAAGGGAGTATAAGCCAACAGACTCAGTAGATTTGAGAGTGAGAGAGAAATATAGAGGGAGAAAGAGAGACAGAGTCGTGAACCAGTCTCCTCCTTACCCCTGTGTCTCCTGCTGCTTCTCTCTGTGTGTGAGGCTGACTGCCTCCGTCCACTCTGCCGGGGGCTGGAAGCCCTTCAGTCCCTCCTTGGGGAAGTAGACCAGGACCTCTCCATCTTCGGTCACTGCATCTGGAACAGCACCACCGGAGTCTTGGGATTAAGTTTAGCTCTTTACAAATTCCAATGCAATAAAGGTTTTTTGAACTTGTTTTCTTCATACAGTACTTTGATGTCTCAAATCCCGCTGACAGCTCAGTATATTCTGTCTAGCATAAGGAGCTGCATTTGTCTTTGGTGCGGGAAATGTCACCCAAAGTGCTAGAATAGGCCTTGAGTAGAGCAGACAGAGTAGATAAACCAATAGTCATCTCACCATCACAAACTGGGCTGTCAGGGGGTTGCCAGTCCTTCAGCTTATGGTCTATGCAGAGAGCCACCACCTCGTCCCAGGGGACCTGCTGGAAGGATGGGCCCTCCTCCTCCCAGTGGTCCTGGGCTCCAGCCGTGGAACAGCGCACCCTCTCCAGGAGGTTCTCCAGACGAGACATGAGGAGGGGCTGGCTGTGGCGTGAAGTTGGGATCTGGCCGGCGTACTGGAAGATGGCGGAACACAGCTGGGGCCAGGAGGCTGGGGGGAATTTTATTAATGAGATTACAGAGTAGATGGGAGGGCAATGTAAACAGTTGTAATTTGAGCAGCAATAAGGGATAAATGTTAGCCTGGGTGCCAGTCTGTTAGGAAAAAGCAAAAACAGATCTGGGATCAGGCTACATAAAAGTCGCAAGTCAACAGAATCACACACAAGCACAACTACACAGTCACACACACACACACACACAAGCCAAAAAGCTACCCACCTGTGTTAGCGGGAATGTCCCAGCTGGGAATCTGCAAGCTGACTACAGCAGTCCGGAGCCAGGCCAGGTGTTGTTGAGAGTTCCAGCCCAGGTGTGGCACCAAGTCCCGGGTCTCAGGCAGGGCGAACTCCCCCGGAGGCCAGGACAGGCTGGAGAGGTACTGGGAAGACACTAGGTCAGCCAGGAATGCCAGCACAGCATTGTAGAGTTTAATGACAGGGGCTGGGTGTTGGCCCGCCAGCCCTGCCCCCGCCCGGTCCTGCCGGTGGCTGTAGAGGCGGGCACTGAACTCGCGGCCTAGCCCGGCCTCCACGAAGTGCACCAGGGTCTGGGAGGAGAGGAGGGCGGGCACTGGGGCGCGTGCCAAGAGCCAGCGTACCGCTTGGCTCACCTGGGGGCAAGCAAAACCCCATAAAACAACACATTAGAATACTTCCAAATCAATAAAACTTGGGTTGCGACGATACCAGTATCCCAATACTTTTTACATGGCAAAAACAAAAACAGATCAAATTCTTTGGTCCCTTAAAAACCAGCTGTAAGATAGCTTGGAAAATAAATAAATGCAACTCTGGATGCAAACATAATGTTAGTTTCCAACATTAGGGCTGTTATCATAAAGAAATTAAATCCCTTTCGTGGTTTGTTTCTTTGGCACGATAGTAACAAATATCGCGATACTGGTATCGTCCAGGTTGTAAATACAACACTACTCATTTAATTATCTTAGGAGCAATTTAAATAGTTGTATTTTGTTTCAAGAGGGCTGTCCGTACCTGCTCTGAGCCCTGTAGGTCGCTGGTGGTCTCTGGGATGTGAACGAACACGTGTTCTGATATCAGACCGTCTTCAACTAACGTCTGGAGCATCAGGTCTAACCAGAAGAGAAGAAGAGGCAGGCAGAGATTTCCAGATTTGGTACTTAATAAGGACTTATTTCACAATATGTGCCATTGAGTGAGTGACCACTAAGAAAATGCTGGTGATGTCCAGCCATGTGTGTATGTGTGGTTGGGGTACCCCTACCTTCCTCCAGTTTCTGTGTGTTGTGGGGGCCAGGCACCAATATGGCAAGGGGCAGCGAGCAGTCCCAGATGTTGGCCTGCTGGAGCTGTTTGAGCTGGAGCAGAGCGGAGAGCATGGGCACGTCCTGGTCCTCGCTGCCTGGGCTGGGGGCAGGCAGCAGCATCAGCAGGGCCCCTGTACCCTGGAGCTCCTGGCCCTCCTCCAAATTGGACAGGCCCTCTTCACTCAGCGGGCCCCGAGATGCCTGGTAGGTACAACACACACAGACAAAGTCAGTACAAGGGGCGGCAGGGTAGCCTAGTGGTTAGAGCGTTGGACTAGTAACCGGAAGGTTGCAAGTTCAAACCCCCAAGCTGACAAGGTACAAATCTGTCGTTCTGCCCCTGAACAGGCAGTTAACCCACTGTTCCTAGGCCGTCATTGAAAATAAGAATTTGTTAAATAAAAGAAAAAAACAACTACACTGCTGTCAGAAGTGTCTTGATATTTGCTTAGATTGGATTGGTGAATGCATCAGGATGTTAATCCGTCAGTGTCAAACATACGGCTCACAGGCCATATCTGGGGTCAATTCCTGCCCGTTCCCTAAAAAAATATATACATATATATATTTAAAAAATATATAATTGAAGTTGGAAGTTTACACACTCCGTTTTGCACAATTCCTGACATTTAATCCTAGTAAAAAAATTCCCTGTTTTAGGTCAGTTAGGATCACCGCTTTATTTTAAGTACGATCTTTGTCCCCATGTGCAGTTGCAAACCGTAGTCTGGCTTATGGTGGTTTTGAAGCAGTGGCTTCTTCCTTGCTGAGTGGCCTTTCAGGTTATGTCGATATAAGACTCATTTAACTGTGGATATAGATACTTTTGTACCCGTTTCCTCCAGCATCTTCACAAGGTCCTTTGCTGTTGTTCTGGGATTGATTTGCACCAAAGTACGTTCATCTCTAGGAGACAGAATGCATCTCCTTCCTGAGCGGTATGACTGCTGCGAGGTCCCATGGTGTTTGTACTTGCGTACTATTGTTTGTACAGATGAACGTGGTACCTTCAGGCGCTTGGAAATTGCTCCCAGGGATGAACCAGACTTGTGGAGGTCTACAATTGTTTTTCTGAGGTCTTGGCTGATTTCTTTTGATTTTCCCATGATGTCAAGGAAAGAGGCACCGAGTTTGAAGATAGGCCTTGAAATACATCCACGGGTAAACCTCCAATTGACTCAAATGATGTCAATTAGCCTATCAGAAGCTTCTTGAGCCATGACGGAATTTTCCAAGCTGTTTAAACCCTCTTAGGGCTAGGGGGCAGTGTTCGGAAGTTCAGATGACTGACGTGTCCAAAGTAAACTGCCTGTTACTCAGGCCCAGAATCTGGGATATGCATAAAATTGGTAGCATTGGATAGAAAACTCTCTGAAGTTCCTAAAACTATTCAAATAATGTCTGTGATTAAGGGCGCTGTACGGCACGTCACTTGTGCCACCAGACTCTGGGTTCGCGCCCAGGCTCTGTCATAACCTGGAGGTCTGTGGGGCGACGCACAATTGGCCTAGCGTCGCCCGGGTTAGGGAGGGGTTGGCTGGTAGGGATGTCCTTGACTCATCGCGCACCAGCGACTCCTGTGGCGGGCCGGACGCAGTGCGCGCTAACCAAGGTTGCCAGGTGCACGGTGTTCCCTCCGACACATTGGTGCGGCTGGCTTCCGGGTTGGATGGCGCTGTGTTAAGAAGCAGTGCGGCTTGGTTGGGTTGTATTGGAGGACGCATGACTTTCAACCTTCGTCTCTCCCGAGCCCGTACGGGAGTTGTAGCGATGAGACAAGATAGTAGCTACTAAAAACAATTGGATACCACGGAATTGGTGAGAAAAGGGGGTAAAATTTAAAAAAAATAATGTCTGAGTATAACAGAACTGATATGGTAGGCAAAAATCCAAGGAAAATCCATCCGGAAATTTGTTTGTGGGTCACAGTCCATTTCAATGCTAGCCTATGGGATATAGGACCCATATCACAGTTCCTATGGCTTCCACTAGATGTCAACAGTCTTTAGACAGGGTTTCAGGCTTGTTTCTTGAAAAATGAACAAGTAGTTGTAGTTTATCCAAGGTGTCCCTCATTAGAAAAGTAGTCTTGTTGCACTCGTGAATGAGTTGCGCGCTCTTCGTTATTTATCTTCCTCATTGAACATACTATTCTCTGTCTTAAATATTATTGTTTATTTAGATATTAGAGTACCTGAGGATTAATTAGAAACATTGTTTGATTTGTTTGGATGAACATTACCGGTAACTTGTTGGATTTGTTTGTATGCGTGTTGAACGAGTGGATTACTGAAATCAATGGTGCCAACTAAACATACTTTTTTGGATATAAAGAAGGACTTTATCAAACAAAACAACCATTCATTGTGTAGCTGGGACCCTTGGGATTGCAAACAGAGGAAGATCTTCAAAGGTAAGTAATTTATTTTATCGCTATTTGTGGTTTTGTGATGCCTATGCTGGTTTGAAAAAGTAGTTTGATGTGGGGCGCTATCTTCAGAAAATCGCATGGTATGCTTTCGCCGTAAACCCTTCTTGAAATCTGACAATGCGGTTGGATTAACAAGAAGCTTTTAAATGATGTAAGACAATGTTTAATATTACGATTTTTTAGTTTGAATGTCGCGCTCTGCAATTTCACCAGATGTTGTCGTAGTGGAACGCGAGCGGGACACCGAGCCGCAAGAGGTTTTAAAGGCACAGTCAACTTAGTGCAAACTTCTGACCTACTGGAATTGTGATACAGTGAATTATAAGTGAAATAATCTGTCTGTAAACAATTGTTGGAAAATTACTTGTGTCATGCACAAAACTATAGTTTGTTAACAAGACATTTGTGGAGTGGTTGAAAAACAAGTTAATGACTCCAGCCTAAGTGTATGTCAACTAAAAAAAAAATCTTAGTCGACCGATAGTCATCTGTTCTTTTGATATAAAGAAACAACCTATGCTTGAATAAAGCCAACTATATATAGGCTACTGAGCTTTGTCTGATGCTTTAAGCACTGCGATTAAAAATCAATACACACAAATTACTAAAGAGGGAGCAAGAGATCAATATAGCCTAACCAGAAGAAAAAAAACCTGTTCCCAACCCTCCTCCTCTCTCTGCTGCTGGTATTAGCAGATTCTGCCAAGCTCCTGAAGTTGCCGGTAATAGGCTACACCAGCTGTCGGCAACCTTTTCCATTTGGAATAACAAGTTATTGTACTTTACTGATCTGCGTGCCAGTTATGATTTTCATATGCATGGATCAGATTCATTTAATTTATAATAGTCTTCATATCTCAAAATCATGTGGTTAATAAAAATTAAATGAAAATGATACCAATCTAAAATTAACTTTGCCATTGCCAATATGTAAAAATAGCCTACATAAACCAATAAATAAAAACATTACAGCCTGCAGTTAGAAAATATCCTAATAAAAATAAATATCCTATAAAATCACATTTGCTACGCATGACTTGTCTGAAAGAATCGTGAAACATTGTATCAACTATTAACTTGGTCCATCCTGATAGTGATAGCAAATATTCTGGGCCCTCAGTTTCCAGTAAGCTGACAAGTCTACAACTGTGTCTGTTTGTCTTTTTGCGCAAGGGATAAGAAGTAATCAGGTCAGCCTATTGATGACGTTTTCTACGGATCAGAGCATGACATATTTACCCCTTTCATGCCGAGTGATTATCGAAAGGGAGAGAGCTGGAAACAACATCAAATAGGCTACATTGAGGAACTATTGTCATTCTCAATGGAAGTAAAAACTTGCTAATTGATGCGAAGAAAAAATTACTTTGACAGGCTACACAGTGAAGGTGGGTTAAGACAATCAGAAAATCGTATCAGATCCCCAAACGGGCACATTTATAGGCCTAAATTTGTACGCAGACCAGGTAGCCTAGGCCTACTTCTTTGCAAGACTGACAAAAAATACAAAACTGAAATATCACATTTACATAAGTATTTAGACCATTTACTCAGTACTTTGTTGAAGCACCTTCGGCAGTGATTACAGCATCAAGTCATCTTGGGTATGATGCTACAAGCTTGGCACACCTGTATTTATGGAGTTTCTCCCATTCTTCTCTGCAGATCCACTCAAGCTCTGTCAGGTTGGATGGAGAGCGTCGCTGCACAGCTATTTTCAGGTCTCTCCAGAGATGTTCGATCGGGTTCAAGTCTGGGCTCTGGCTGGGCCACTAAAGGACATTCAGAGACCCTCTACAGTGGTTACATCCTCTACAACCACTGTGATTATCATTATCGGACCCTGTTGGTCATCTATGAACATTTGAACATCTTGGCCATGTTCTGTTATAATCTCCACCCGGCACAGCCAGAAGAGGACTGGCCACCACTCATAGCCTGGTTCCTCTCTAGGTTTCGGCCTTTCTAGGGAGTTTTTCCTAGCCACTGTGCTTCTACACCTGCATTTGGGGTTTTACGTTGGGTTTCTGTACAGCACTTTGTGACATCAGCTGATGTAAGAAGGGCTTTATAAATACATGTGATTGATTGACTTGTCCCGAAGCCACTCCTGCGTTGTCTTGGATGTGTGCTTAGGGTCATTGTCCTTGATAAAGGTGAACCTTCAGTCAGAGGTCCTCAGCGCTCTGGAGCAGGTTTTCATCAAGGATCTCTGTACTTTTCTCCATTCATCTTTCCCTCGATCCTGACAAGTCTCCCGGTCCCTGCCGCTGAAAAACATCTCCACAGCATGAGGCTGCCACCACCATGCTTCACCTCCCTGACCAAGGCCCTTCTACCCCAATTGCTTAGTTTGGCAGGCAGCCAGCTCTAGGAAGAGTCCAAAATGCTTCCATTTAAGAATGATGGAGGCCACTATGTTCTGTGGCAAAAGGCAAAAAATATCGGACCCCTCCCTCAGTGGCCGGTCCAGTTCCAGGGCCACATTCATTGGCTCTAAGGCCATCTGTTGACTGGGATAAAATAAGAAATTGCCACAACAGCAGGTGACCAGCAGAGGGAGCCAAATGCATGGCAAATACAAGTACTAGGAATTAAACAAGAACCAAGCTATAGGAAGACTGAGGAGTGTTATGAACCGACCTACCAAGACGACGCCCCAACGGAAGAAAACCTATGGGCATCAGTGCTAAAGGAACTAACATTGGACTAAGTGCTACCATACGTAATGCAATGGCACTCTGTGTTACGATAGATTGCACTCCCGAACATCTTCTCCCAAACTGAGTGTCTAAAAGAGGTATAAAAGGAGGAGAGATCAGTGCCTAGGCATGATCCTCTACCCATATGATTTGGACATCATAGAGAATCATCAGACCAGGTAAATTACTTTTACTATACTCTGTTTGTATTGACTACTTTGATCTCAAGGCGCGAGCAAACTATAGACTAGTATATCTTAAAGAATTGTGTTGTACTACGCACCTCTATAAAAAGAATAAGTGAACAAGATTGTGTACGAGAGAACTTCGCCCCTCAACAATGCGAGGTGTGGAGAACTCTTGATAGCAACAACGTTCCATCTTTGGTGTGTCAGTAACAATCGCAGTTCGGCAAGAATGAAAAAGCCCAGAAATAGTTAAAGCCTCGTAGTAGCCAAGAGTCGATAAGAAGGAATCAATATCTAAACAGTAGTCAGTAAAAACCATAGGAAATTCAGACTAAATAAGAAGATTATAGTAGTATAAACAGCAGAAGGCTGCAAAAATATTACTACTCTTATAAAGACCAGTTTCGGGAAGGACCAAGGGAATATAGAGCTTCAAGGTAAATATATGGGTGTTTGCTTTGTTTTAAGAGTCAAAGAAATGTGTTAAGCTTTTCACCTTTGCAAAATATTACGTGGCATAGCATAGCGCATTAAGGTTTGATTGAGCATTATTGATGTATTGGTACTGTATAACCATTGAATTGTAATAACGTGTATAAAGACCAAAAACAGACTGACTTAATAAAAGCTTGAAACTTTGACAGCTAGGCCAGATTTACGATCTGGAGAGCAAACGCCTCTGACACTCTCACGGAACAGAAAGTGACCCTGGTTATAGGTTAAAGTGATTGCACTAAAGAATATTTCATTGTGTGGACAATAATATATCTTTGGAAAAGTCAAATACATATAACAATGCTAGTTTCCAAGTGACTACTAGCTGACGAGCATAATAACAGAAGATTAGTTATTAGGTATTGATATATAAGAGAAGAGGACCCAAGGTTAGGGAGTATAGGAAGAGTATATAAACATAAAGTAATAAAGTACTCATCTATCCGAGGCCTCATACCCGACCGGCAAATAAGGGAGTGACAACGTGAACGAAGGAACAAACCCAACTCACGTGTAGGGCCATTACGAATACGAAGAGTTGGTGGGGCCGCAAGGCAAGGCCCCTGTTACACCGAAGTGACAAAAATCCTAAAGTACTCTGCCTAGCCAGGGGACGGGACAGAGGCTTTTGCTGCAGGCGACGGGCAAAAGTCAGCACCGTGACAGTTCCTGGGGACCTTCAATGCTGCATACATTTTTTGGTAACCTTCCCCAGATCTGTGCCTAGACACAATCCTGTCTTGGAGCTCTACAGATAATTCCTTCGACATCATGGCTTGGTTTTTGCTCTGACATGCACTGTCAACTGTGGGACCTTATTTAGACAGGTGTGTGCCTTTACAAATCATGTCCAATCAATTGAATTTACCACAGGTGGACTCCAATAAAGTTGTAGAAACATCAAGGTTGATCAATGGAAACAGGATGCACCGGAGCTCAATTGAGTCTGAATACTTATGTAAACAAGGTCTAAGTTTTTTTTTTTTAAACGTTTTTTATAAATATTTGCAAAAATGTCTAAAACCTGTTTTTGCTTTGTCATTATGGGGTAGAATGATGAGGGGAATTTTAGAATTACCATAACGTAACAAATGTGGAAAAAAGGAAGAGGTCTGAATACTTTCCAAATGCACTGTATAACACATACACATACAGTATGGCCCTCCAGATCTCGTTGAAGACCGAATGCGGCAGCTGGGCCAAAATTTGTTTGACACCCCTTGTGTAGAAAGTAGTTATTCAACTTATCACTAGTCATAGTGGAAAATGTTTTGGTAATGTTGTTTTAGCTCCCACCTTGATGCTGATGTGTACTTTGTGAGTCTTCTCTCCTGCTTCCCTGAGTCCGTTGGTGATGCAGAGAGTCCTCAGTGTCCCCTCCTGCTCCTTCTCTGTGTCGTTTGCACTTTCACCTATGCCAAACTTGGTCTCCAGCCAGTCTGTCAGGATCCTGCAATAAGAGCACAGAGAACACACTCAATAAACACAAGTGTCATCAGAGGTAAGAAGCACTTGGAAAGCATGAGTGACTAGCTGGTGAAAATAAGTATGTGGAGAGAAAATGAAATGTATTTATAAAGCCCTTTTAACATCGGCAGATGCTTATACAGAAACCCAGCCTAAAACTCCAAAGAGCAAGCAATGCAGGTGTAGAAGCACGGTGGCTAGGAAAAACTCACTAGAAAAGGCAGGAACCAAGGAAAAAACCTAGGAAGGGAACTAAGCTCTGAGGGGTGGTCAGTCCTCCTCTGGCTGTGCCGGGTGGCCCATTGCATTCGGATAAAAATATACAAGAGGCTGCCCCGTTTGAACATACAGTACATATGAACATTCACCAAGTTCTGCAAGATGGACTTTGATGCACCCTGTGGTTATTAGCAGTATTCTATCAAAAAAATAAATGTAATAAAGAAGTGTTTGTGTGAAAAACAAATAGCTAATTCTGAATTCAGTCCTCACTGGGAAAGCTAAGATTCAGCTGACTTTTCTGCCTCGTCGGCAAATTATTAAAGATCTTAATTGGAACACTTTTCATAAACTCTCGCGATTGATTCAGAATTTTATTCACAAAAAGGTCTAATGATTTTCGCGATAGACACCATTGGAAAATTTGAGCCTGTGATCTTTACCACTGGCAGAGATGAGAGCAAGACAATCTGATTTTGATGATGTTGCCTCTCCCATGACTCTGGATGTGTTCTACAGATCTGTTGTGGATTCCACCAAGAGCTGGGATGAGTCCCATGACATCATGAAAGAGCATTACAGCAAACTGGTTGATAAGAGAGATCCATTGTATGTGGTTATCTTTGGAAAGGTGAAAAGCTGAATGAGTTTCAGGACAGAAAGAGGCACTCTGAAAGCATGAGACCAGCTGGTGAAAATGGTCAGGTGTGTAGAGAATGGTGGTCCATGCATCCAGTGCCACTTTTAGAAGAAAGAAAGTCTGTTTCTTCTTGAGGTCTCACAGGCTGCTCCTTATCATGGAGCAGATGCAGATCAGGAACCACAGGATGGAAGCTTAGCTGCGGAGGCTTCAGAGGCAGCTGTCCATCAAACTAAAATCACTATACAGTATTTAGCAGAGCCGGCAAATACATGACACTCTTGGACACAGTCATCAAAGTACTGGTGAGAGTACTTGTATGCTGCACTGTGAGAGGGTGTGTGGAATTCAATGGCAATTACATCTGCCACACTGCTTTAGATCTCACCTGTCGGCAATGCTGGCAACACTCTCGTGGTCGCTGGGCAACAGCAGGGTGGCCTTCCAGAAGATTCTGTCAGGTGGGTTAGGAACGTTCTCAACCACCAGCGTAGGCATGTCTAGAGGAGTCCACACTGACTCACTGAAGGGGACACACATATTGTTTGATGTTGTGTTTAATGTCATTGTGAGAGAGTTTGAGAAGTACACAACTGAGAGAAGAACTACAATGACGTAAGAGCGGGGGTGACAGCTTACTTCAACAGCTGCTGGTAGTAGAAGTGGACTCGCATCTGATGGATTGCTTCTTGTCTCGTCTTTAGCAACCTGGGGACATTACAGAAGAGTCAGAGGTGTGTAAGAGAGCGAAGAGGGAAAAAAAAGAGAGAGAAAGAAGGACAGAGAGAAGAGGGAGGCGAGGGCCAGAGCAGGGCAGGGTAGCTCCAGTACCTGGTGCTGGACAGGGCCATGTAGCCGCCATTGCCCAGGTTGACCATGCCCCTGGCCAGACAGTCCATAGAGGGCTGGGAGGGGGCACTGGGAGCCAGGGCTTTGAGCTTGTAGCGGGGGTCCACACAGCAGGGGGCGGCAGGGAAGCCCCGCATCTGTCTCTTTAGCTGCCTGCGTACCGCCACCACGTCGCGCCACCTGACGGAGAGAAAGAAATAGGGAGAGAGGGGGTGAGAGGGAAGCTTACATGTCTTCTTGTTGTGCAAAACCTTTTGTGGAAAGTACTAAGCAGCGCACAGATCCCTCGCGCACTCAACTTCGGCGAGATATGTCGAGTTTCCTTGTAGGCCTATTCGTCGGGGAAACTGTGAAGCCAGCTGTATAGTCTATTGGCTGCAAAACAATGTGTCTGTTTGCAGCTTTTCATTAAAATCAGGCATAGCTATTCTATATATGGCCTAAAATAAATGTGTTCATACGGGCAGAATATTATATATAGGCTATAGCATACCCAATTTTGATCCGTTAGGAAAATAGAACATTTCATGTCCCAAAAAATGATCTTGTAAAAGGCCGACATTTGGAAGTTTCAATATGACTTTAGAAACGTTGTGATTTTAGAGACACAAAGTAACAGTAGCCTATGATTAAAGGGTTAGGCTATACATCATCATTATTCCCATCATTCCAATTTAATCAAGTCACAATTATCAACTTTGGTATTAACATCAGTCAGCAGGCTTTCCGAGCGAGGAGAGAGACATGGGTAGGCCTACCAACGGAAAACGTCTGAAAATGGATTATGAAATTCTAAAATAGCCTTTCCTAAAATAAATTCCTGCAATTCTACATGACTGGATACATTACAATATGTTCAATACCACACAAATATTACCCAAATGAGAAGATACTCTGACATTGACATACTAAGTCCAGCAAAGAGAAAGTCCAGCAAAGAGTGGAGACAGATTGTCGGCCTACAATAAGAGGAAATTACAGTCAACATGTCCAGTGGCACTCACTTATCCAAGGTCCTGGTGATGTCACTGACAAGCAATGTAACCCACATATATCCACTAAGTGTTTCGAAAAAATGTCCTGGCACATGAAGGCTACACCTACAGATGGGAAGGACAGACCGCTAATAAATAATTCTGGAAGTGAACCGAATATGATCTCTTTTTTTAATTTTCAGAATTTCTGAACTGCTACGACGCTGTCCTGCAAGACTTGGCGAAGACCAACAACTGAGTGGAAGGCTGGCATCAAACATTTTCGGCGAATCTTGGCGCTAACCACCCCACCGTTGGAAGTTCATCGAGGCATTGCAACAACAGCTGCAGAGGTGAAATGAGAAGGGAGCAGCAACTTGCTGTCATTCTGCCACCTACTACAAGCAACAGAAGGAACTGAAGCTACTGGGTTCAGAAGTACACCATGACTGAACGGCTGGTGTCTTACCTGAAGACTCAAGCTGAAAAAAATTAGCACCTAGCCTTCGTGACACATCCATTTCAACCCTTTCAATGACTCCAAAATCCTTATGAGACCAGAACATTAAGCACATTCTTGGACGATTTGTTCTGAACTTATTTTTATGGCGCTGGATTGTCATGTAGCCTACTCTTATTTTATATATTTTTTTGTTATTTAGAAATATATGGTTTTAGGCATACTTATTATTGCCCCATAATATTTTGTATTATAGTGAATGATTGGTGTAAAACCTAGATAAAAATGAAAATCTATATTTTTTTATTCAAATACATTGTAGAAAATAGATATGGGCTATTTCTAGCCTTCAGCCTTTATATGACGTATGAACAAATGTATATACAATATTCAGGCCACTACTGAACCAAGTTCTGTAGGCTTATGTGCTTCACAGCTTCCCCGGATACTCAACGTATTGTAGCCTCACGAGGACGAAAGAGTAGTGGAGGAAGGAGTTCGCGTTTTCTGCAGTGTTCACGGTAAAATATTCCGCTTTATGGCGGTGCTTCGAGAGAAGGAGCCAACACCCAACAGAGAGGGCAGGCTTTGAAAAGCAAACATGAGCCTTGAAACTAAAACAGCAAGGACCAGAGTTGGAGAACCTTGATAAAGGGTCTCCACGATGTCTGGTGGCCCAACTGTCAACCTAAGCAGTCATAGTTGTCATTCAAATGCCTTGGTTGTACCTCTTAATGTACTTCTGTATACGCTGTAGCTCCGCCTCCAGGATGTCTTCCACCATGAGGAATATCTCTTTATCCAGGGTCTCCTCCACCAGGAAGCTGCACACCTCCTCAGAACAGCGCGCCACACATGCTGCCTCCTCCTCTATGGCTAACCTGACACACAGATATTGTTACTGAAAATGACTAATGTCTGGTGGCTATTGCATGTCGGCAAAAACAACAGAGGCTCGACAGTACTGCACAGGTGCATATACACAAGAGAGAGACAGCACCATGAACATGGGGCTTGTGGTGGATATGGAATCAGGAATGTGAGTTTTGAGTGTAGAAGGGCAGCTCACTGGATCTCGGAGGCGGCAGTCTCCTGGATACACTCGGTCAAGACCTCTTGGCTTATCTCAGAACAGAGAGAGTCACTAAACTGGGCCAGGAAGACTTCGTGCTCCTGCTTTCTCCTGCCAAGGAAAAGAGGGAGAGACACGGATAATGAGTTGGAAGACATTGGACTAGAAGTTGGATGTGGAGTTACATGTTAACAGGTCAAAACTTGGACTAAGTGATTTGTTAAACTTCTGCTTCCAATGTATGGTTAAGAAAGCGAGAGATTAATAACATAATATATACCATTTAGCAGACGCTTTGATCCAAAACGACTTACAGTCACGCGTGCATACATTTTGCGTATGGGTTTGCAGCTAGGGTTAGGATTGAGATCAAGGTGTTTCAGAGTCTCTGACAAACCTGGCTTCCTCTATCCTGCGTTTTTCCTCGGCGAGTCTCTCTCGCTCTGCTTGGACCTCAGCTGTGGACACCTCCCAAAGCATCTGCTCCACCACCTCGCTCACCACCGCCTCCATGTGGACACTGCTCGCACTGCAGCGAGACAGAAAAACAAGGCATTGGGTATCAACGTGAAAGGGGATGTTCAATGCTACTCCTGATGTACCACAGTGTATGCAATCTTAAGTCAGTCTTAAACAAACAAAGCAATAATATAGCACTCACCTAAGAGCGGCTGCAGCGTAGTCGGCCCCAGCGCTGGCAACCTCCTGCACCACCGCCTCCAGCACCTCCTCTACCACGCACTCCAGTTCTGCCAGGATGTCCTACGGCAGTAGGATGGACAGAAAACATGAGTCATACGTACAGGGGGACACATCTCCTACCCTTCAGCTGACTTTCATACACATCTAGAGGCAGAGCCTAGAGCTATGACCAAAAAGAAAGCAGCAACGACCTAACAACAGTCTTAACCCACCATTTTTAAAATTTAACTAGGCAAGTCAGTTAAGAACAAATTGTTATTTACAATGATGGCCTTCCCCCAGCCAAATCCTAAAGACACTGGGCCAATTGTGCACCGCCCTATGGGACTCCCAATCACGGCCGGATGCGATACAGCCCAGGTTCAACCCAGGGTCTGTAGTGATGCCTCTAGCACGGAGATGCAGTGCCTTGACCACAGCGCCAATCGGGAGCCCATTTGGGAAACACTACCACTAAGGCAAGCTAGCATCAACCCACTAGGGGTTTCTCGCTCTCTCACCTCGTCAGAGTAGATTGGCTCAGGTTTGGGCGGGGGTGAGGGGGGTCTGACAGGCTGGGTCTGGGCAACATCAATGGGCTGGAACAGCTGCTGTTGGAGATCTGCTGCAGGGTGGACCTGGACAGTGAGCTGGGCGGGCTCTGGTTCCCCTGTCTCATCTGTGCCCTGCAATGGCTGGGCAGGCTCGGTGGCAGTGGCAAGGCCGGGGTACGGTGGTGGAAGATCCCCGAAGAGTCGTGGCTCTGCCAGCAGCATGACAGGTTTGTTCTGCGGCTGGAGCTCAACCTCCGGCTGGGCCTTGACTTCTGGCTTCTGCAGGGTGAAGGCTGGCACTGGGAAGAGTCAAAATATGTTTTATTTTATTATTAATTCTCAGTCAGAATGAGAAAGATTACAACACAGCAGCAATTGTAAAGAACATGACACCCCTCGTACCTGTGACATTGAATCATTAGCTCAAGACTACCAATACAAACTATTGAACATTTTCACATTTTACGGGTAGCATCAACGGCAGACAACTCTAGACACAATGACAGGCTAAATAAACAATGTCAGTAAGGGCCGTCTTGAACATCAATCTACGGGCACAGCGGCTCTACAGGCCTCTACAGTTTAGCCATCTTGAACTGCAATGGCTCCCATACCCGTTACAGCCACCGGGCTGCTCCTGAAGAGTGTGGGTTCTGCCAGCGGACCCTCCCCCCAGTACTTGTTGTGGGCGTCGAAGCTGCAGACGGGGGCATGTTGGGGCGGGTTGGGCAGTGGTCCTCCGTTTACCACCTCCCCAATTAGCACAGCCCTCTTGGCCATGATGACATCTGACTTCACTTGGGGTAGGTTCAGGTCTGGCTCCTGCCAGGCCGTGCGGCTCAGTTCCACCAAGCTGTGGGGTCAGGAGGTTAGAGGACATCAGAGAAGGAAGTCTGTTGCTTGATGACAACAATTACCCAGTGAAACATTGAAAAGTGACTATAGTGATTCATCTTTTGATTTTTTTTTGTATGAATACTTTAAGGGGCAATTACCCGTTGCTACATCCATTGTTGGACTTATAAATTAACAACATGTACACATTGATTCTTGAAGAATATAAGCTTAGTGAGCTTGTGTGACCTCATGAGCTTAGTTCAACTGTCGTAACCCGCCAAAACGCACACCATCAGAAACTCTGCGTTTTATATTGACAGTCAGTGTTTTTTTGCTTCAATAGGAGTGGTCACGGGCATGCAACTATGGTTTCCGTTCACACCAAATACATTAGTGCAACACATTTGGCAGAAAATAGCTTCATTTTCTTGAGAAAAGTGAAACGCTATTTGTCAAGCAGCCATACGTACGTAAATTAGCTTACAAAGACAATGAATGGAAATCCTATTTGTAATGTTTATCATAGAAAAAAATGTAGCCAGCTAAATTTCCTTATGTTTTGCTTGATGTTAATCTTGCATTTTACCAGCTAAAAATACACAGAAAAGTTGATACAAAGTCAGAGCCTTCCGTTCGTGAATGTGGGAATGACAACGAGTGGAGAAGAGCAACTGAAGCCCAAAATTTGTCTGAAGCAATCAGAAATTACAATAAGAAGCATTTTACATCTGTGTTTACACCAATGTTTGTAAACAACATAAATGTAAACAAACACTATATGAGGAAGGCCCTAAAAATTGTCAAAGAGCCACCTTAGTCATTGACTGTTCTCTCTGCTACCGCACGGCAAGCGGTACCGGAGAGCCGAGTCTAGGTCGAAGAGGCTTCTAAACAGCTTCTACCCCCAAGCCATAAGACTCCTCAACACCTAATCAAATGGCTACCCAGACTATTTGCATTGCCCCCCCCCCATTCTCCCCCTCTTTTACACAGCTGCTACTCTCTGTTGTTATCATCTATACATAGTCACTTTAATAACTCTACCTACATGTACATACTACCTCAACTAACCGGTGCTCCCGCACATTGACTCTGTACCGGTGCCCCCTTGTATAATATAGTCTCACTATTGTTATTTTACTGCTGCTCTTTAATTTCTTGTTACTTTTATTTCTTATCCGTAGTTTTTAAAACTGCATTGTTGGTTAGGGGCTCGTAAGTAAGCATTTCACTGTAAGGTTTACAGCTGTTGTATTCGGAGCATGTGACTAATACAATTTCATATAGACTCAAAACATGGTTAAAACTATACATTTTATTTCATGGATGATATACATTTCAGCGTTTTCGCAAAACAGGGGCGCGAGGTACTCTTTGTTATTGTTTCTACTGCTTATTGCCGCTTTAAAAACATTGTCCCTCTGAGCTCTTTACTGTTGTGAAGATGTTACATTTCAAGCGATACATGGAGGTGCAACCTGAACATCAAATAAGAAACGTTATTTTTTGTTTTCTGTATGCTACAGGTTTTATTTCTTCTCTCCAGTAAATATGTTGGGTGCATATATTGTATTAGACAGGTACTGGTACTGACCCGCCACTAACGTTGAGGCCGAATTGCTGGATGAAGTCTGTGGCCTCAGCGGCGTCTTCGAACATGAGCATGCGCACCAGATCCTCCAGGGGGAAGATGGTGGACCTCTGAAGGCCCGCTGTGTGGGCGTTATTCAGGGTCCTCAGGGCCTTGCCCCTCACCTACACACACAGGAATGCATACAAACACATAGGCACAAACGTCCATCAATTCCCAAGGGACAACTAGTTGGGATGTGACCCTCATTTACTACAGGTTCAACTTCCTACTACTTTTCAAAGCTAACTACAGACCCACTAAAAATCACATGGAGGTAGAATGTTACTAGGGTAGGTGACTTTTATTGCTGACCTGGTTGAAGTATCTGTGCAATAGGCAGCCCGCCAGGTAGGAGGCAGACTTCACCAGCTTGAAGAAGCGTACGAAGTTGTTGCTGTTGAGAGCTGCGAATGCCTGCACGGCAAATTTCACCTCTGGAGAGTTGCGCACCTCGTCCCTGAACTGCTGCACCTCACTGTGTGGACCACAACAAAAGAGAGCATACTCTCAGTCAGAGTGGAGGATAAGGGCGGTGTTTGAAACAGTAAAACAAAGACAAGCTTACATTTCATCAGTAGTATGTTTCCAAATGGAGAATAACTAGGGTAATGTCACAGTCGTAAGAACAAAACAGAAGAAAATGGTCTGTAACGAAGGGAGACTGGGAGGTAAAACTGGCCAATAAGAGACACTTATTACCTTTTCCGTTACCAAATCTTTTGCTACAGTGTACCCTAATAAACACGACCCAATCGTTGGTGAGTGACTCACCGGAGGACGTCCCCAACGTCTAGTTTGAGAAGCACGTTGTACTGGCGAAACTCAGCCTCCTGGGGGCAGTAGACACCCCTGGTGGACAGGTCCTGGTACATCTCCTTCAGGCTCTGCAGGCACTTGGTCATGTTCTCGTTGTTGATCTTGGCGTCAAACGTCATCATGTGCTCCTGGCACAGGTGGTGGGCACAGTGCACATGGAAGCGGGTGCACTTCTCGATCAGCGACACTGTCAGCGGGTCGCACAGGTGCTGCTGGGTGATGTCCTGGGAGGAGAGGAATAGAGTTAGCATAACTCCAACGGACAAAGCCCCTCAGACCACAGCAATGTGTTATGAACACTTTTTCATTAGCTTTTATTTTTTTTCTGCTCTCAGCTACTCAGCATTTCTTAGCACTTTCCCATTCCTTTAACTTGCCTAGTTAAATAAAAAAAAATACAAATTGTGACACCGATATTAACTATTAAACTATTAAAAAAACAGTACCAGCTAGCTAGCTAGCTAACCAACAGTAGCTGTGTGTACCTTACGGATGCCGCGGGTCCTGTTCCACACAAAGTCGTACCAGTCGCGGTAGTTGTCGTGGCCCTGGTCCATGATCTGGGTGACGAGGTAGTCCATGGTCATGCTGAGCACGGGGAGGGGCCGCAGCTCGTAGGGGAGGGGCTCCTCCTGGTCCGCCGACGACCTGCTGTACTCCTTGATGGCCGCCACGTGGTCCACCTGGACAGGAAGTGGTTACGTCTCATTATAAAATGTATAAACAAGGTTGATATCCTTTAACTGAGACGTTTGGACAGGAGTATATCCCACTCACAATGTCAAGCACTTGGAGTTTGAGGACATATCTAGATAAATAGCACACATATCAAAATCATCATTATTATGATTATCATATGCCATTAAGTGGAACATTCTATTGATGACAGGGTGGTGTACTTTACACAACAGTAGCACAGGTGCAGTATACTTGCAAAATGTGTGCCTGAGAGAATTTGTGTGACTTGAAACAGGGATAGAAGAAATGGCTTTACCCTCTCAGTGTCTGGGACGACCTCAAAGCAACTGAGCTGGTTGCGTGTCTCCCTCATGTAGCGCTCCTTCTCGGGGCACATGTCTGGGCATGTCCCCACAAAAAAAGACAGCTCCAGGTCTGTCCGTTTGGGCCGCCCTGCACATTGAACAACAGAACCAGTCAGCCTCTACAGACCAGATTTTTATTTAATGTTTATTATTATTACTTTCATTTCTTCGTTGTTGTTATGCCAACAGTCAAAGAAATCGACATTCAGCTCTTTCTTTCATGTCAACTAATGGCTTCATACAAGAAATGCAGGAAAGTCAATTCAGAAGTGCGTGGCCAGTTCCAGGACTGCATGTCAGACTGACAGCTCTACTATACCTACCAGCTCGCAAGATCTTGTCCCTCTGCTCCAGGAAGCGGTACTTCTCCTCGGCTGTCTCAGCCAGCTGGCCAATCAGGTGGAGGAGGGAGGAGGGCACGGGGCGCTCAGAGCTGCTGTCCTGCTGGGGCTCGCTTTCAAACTGCAGGGACTTGGCTATGGACGGCTTCTTCACTGGGGAGCTGAGAAGCAAAGTGTCTTTTTTTATATCGGACTTCACATCCTGATGTGTTTAGAGATTAACTCTAGTCACCCACGGCTAGCTAACACCCACAGTTATCCCCAAGTTAATAAGCCTTGAAAGTATCTATTATCTTTACAGTATAAGTCGTATGTTTCCACAAGCATTTCGGGTTATAAAAGCACTTCACAGAAACAGGAAGTCTGGCCCAGCTAGCTGTGAGGGGGAGCCAAGGTTACCTCCTGCTGAGGTTGACAGTGCTGCTGAGGGCAGGGGCTCTGGGGAGTGGCTTCCTCAGTGGAGAGGAGGACTGGAAGCCCCCCAGACTGGTGTCTGGAACCTGGTTGTCCCTGTCCCTTTCTTCCTCCTCTCCCTCTGGGGCTCGATCGCCTTTCTTCCCCGGGCCTGACACAAACACGTAAGGAGCAATACACACACAATCAATTTCTAAAGACAGAATGGCTTCAATCAAGGTGCATGGAAATACAGGGGCAGCTGATCAAGAGCTTGACAGTGGGCTACTTGTCTGTCAGATGATTTCCCTTAGATAAGCCTATTAATTGCATACTTAACTAGTAACAGTAATTTGGTCTGCATTGTCTGTCTTAACTCTGCAAAATAGGAGGATGCGGCCACAAGGACTTACTGTGTTTCTTCCTCTGCCAGAAGATAACAATTTCCTGTCTGTGCAGCATTTTACCCTTCTTCTTTGCCTTTGCTGCTGATGCCTGAAAGGTATCACAGATGTTTGAAAACAAACCAAAAAATATTCTCAGTTAAATTCGGCACAATCATATAACATGTAACAGAACTGAGAATCCCCAAAAGCATGTCAAGTCACTTCTGTTGTCTGTAGAGTGGTACTCACGTGGTCTTGGAAGTGGACGATAGCCAGGTTCTTATGGGGTCGGCAGTAGACCCGGCAGACTTTCCCGAATCGGCCAAAGTGCTTTTCTATGACGTTCTTTTTGTTGAGGCTGAGTGGGATGCTCTTGCACTGGAGGATGGTGGCGTCGTTGGGGGACATGCCCCCCAGGCTGTCCGTGCTCTCGCTGCGCTGCCTTCTCCTAGCTGGGGTCTTGGTCTCAGCGTCTGGGTCGGGGGCTTCCACCGAACCTGGAGTAAAAGGTGAGAAGAAAATCAGCATGACAAAATCTGTGATACAAACTAAACATTTTGTTGGTACATTTTGGTTCACAGCAAGTAATAGTGTTTTACTTAATTTTCAAGATGAGGACTTACCAGTCGCCTCTGCTTTCTCCAGAACCTCTCTGGTGGGGGCCTGAGCACTGGGAGGAGTAGCGGGTCTGAGACTGATGGGAGCTTGTGTGTCTGCTCTCTCCCCCTCCCCCCATCCTGGAGGCTGCTGCTCCTCCTTCACGGGGTCCCTCCTCACTGAGTTGGCTGTGGATTTCATAATGCCACTCATTGCCCTGGAGAAGAGTCCACCCACGGGGCCGCGGGAGGACCTCAGGAGAGGCCGTTTGGAGGGGTGTCTGGGTAAGTCAGCTCTGGCTTCAGCTTGGGCGTCCTCTGATTGGGCAGGCTTCCTTGAAGCGGCTTTGGGACTCACTGGCTCCTCCTTCCGCTTAGTTCCTTTTCCAAGTCTCCCCAACACGGTCACTTCCCTGGTGCTCTCCTCATCGCCAACTTTCTCCTCAGCTTGGGCCTCGGTTTTGAGGTCTCCGAATGTAGAAGTCTGGCCGAAGCCGACTCCTCCAAACAGGGACATTGGGGGCGCGGGCTGGGACTGGAGGACTTTGGTAGAGAAGCTGAAGGAGGAGGGGCTGCTGGGGACCGGAGCTGGTTGGGGGGCAACGGTGCTGGAGCTGGAGTTAGTGCTGGAGAGAGCGGATGGCTGGGAGAATGTGAACTGCAGGCTCCTTCCGGAGCCTATGCTGAGAGGGTCTTTCTGGGCCAGGCTGGTAGTGGCAATGGAAGCGGAGATGGAGGGGGCCACCGCCGGCTGGGAGAAGCTGAAGCCAAGCGGGCCACTCTTGGCTCCGGTCTGGAGAGAGAAGCCTGAGCTGGCTGGTCCACTGCTGTCCTTGGTGCTGAAAGAGGGCTGGGTGGTGGTGGTGCCACCGAAGGGCTGCTCGGATGCAGAGGCGGGCTGGGGGTTAGCCGGCTCTGGGCTGGCACTGAAGATGGGCTTAAACAGCACCTCGTTGGACGGCTTGAAGCTGAATTCTGACGTGCTGAAGCCTCCACTCTGGACAACGCTCTGAGCTGTAGCAAAGGAGGTGGTCGTAGCGCTGGGTGGCGGCTGGCCAAAGGGCGACTGGCCAAAACTCATAGGCTGTGCCGACCCTGCGGTGGTGGTAGTGGTGGGGACAGAGGAAGCTTGGGAGATCCCAGAGGAGAGGCCGAATGCCGGGGCCTGCTGCTGCCCGTATGCAGGTGGCTGCCCAAAGGCAGCGCTCTGTCCAAAAGCAGGCATCTGTCCAAACCCAGAACTCTGAATCTGTCCGGTGGCCTGACCATACGATGGTGGGGGAGCACCACTAAACCCAGAGCTACCCTGCCCCAATGAGGACTGACCAAAGGCTGGAGGCTGACTTATTGAAGAGAATGTCGAGGTCTGCCCTGACGCCTGACCTAGTCCTCCACTTTGCCCAAAAACAGAGTCTTGTCCAAGCGAAGGCGTCTGCCCAAATGCCGGAGACTGACCAAAGACTGAAGGCTGACTGAAGGCAGACGGTTGCCCAAATGTTGCAGTTTGCCTAAATGCTACATTCTGTGGAGGGTTGGTGGAACCCTCCTGTCTGAAGGCCTGGAACATGCCACCAGTCTTGTTAGTGTTGCTGGGGGCCTGGAAAGCTCCTCCCTGCTGTCTTCCAAACAGACTATTGGGATTCATGGTGGAAATGTCAGAATAGTCTCAATTGTACTCAACAGCAGTCACTTATTCACTTGAACTCACATAAGCCGTTCTAGAGTCCAGGTTGCTGCAATGCATGTTGAGGAGTGTGTGTTCCTACATTTGAAGTGTCTTCAGTGAAGCATCATTGAGCCTGAAGACAAGCAAAGTAAACATTAGCATGTTGATGTTATATAGCTAACTTAACATGTTTTCTAACGTGGTTTATGGAAACGTATTCATGTTATCTATTTTTTTTAAACTAATTATGTACACGTAATTCAGCTTCAAAGACTACGTAAACACTTTAATGGCGTACTTTACATGTAACTAGCTAGTTCGTTAACATGTTGTGACTTGGAAAATGTTAGCTAGCTCACGTTAGTTACATCATGTAAACCTAGCTAGCTAACGTTTAGTTTGTTAACGCGCTAGCGAATTTACAAGACGTGCTACTTGAAAATTAAGGACGTCTTTAATAACGCTAAAACGTTCGGTTGCTTTTTATAATACAGACGGACTTTACCTTTATATTGTTTCAAACAAGATAGCTAGTGACCTACTTTTTCAGTATTCCCCAATGCTCATCAATTTGAATAGAAACTTGCTGACATCCGGTTCCGGTCCAACCTATTTAGGCTCCCAGATTCTACATTCCACCCCGGGAAGGATCCGCAAGAGAATAATGCTAGCTGAAATGTTAATTGTTTGTTTGTAGCAATAGGATATTTTGTCATATAATAATATATTGGATGTGTATCATTACAGCAGCTCTAGATGACCTTGTTGTAGAATAGTACATATTTGTATTCATAATCTAAAATAAGAATGCCTTCAACAACTGGAACGACTGAGTCACCTTGATTGAACCAACGAGCATTCGCCGGCTAACAACACGCTAGTTACCTAGGATACCTGTTTCTTGTATGTAGACATTCGTAATATTTACGACTACTTGATAAAAACTATTTCCTTCAGAGTTTTTGTAACATTAGTGACTGGCGTTTTCAAATGGGTGTAGTTCTACGGAATCTTCAGAACGTGGTGCCGTTGCGACGCGCGAGGCTACGGAAGGATGTGGAGACGTTGAGGCACATATTAGGCATCCAAAAATTTGATTTGGGAGTCATTTGCGTGGACAACCGCAAAATTCAACGCATCAATAACATTTATAGGAAAAAAAATATGCCCACTGATGTCCTCTCATTTCCATTCTATGAGGTTGGTATCTAAGTTGCCTTCCCAGCATTAATCTGCCCCTGTCAAGAGGTCTGGGATTTCATGGCACGGGTGCTAATGCACCACAGGTTCAAGATGCAGTGGTGGGATGGTCTCTGGCCTCTGGAAGTGTTACCCTGTTCGCTATGTGAACATTTGGAAATTGAATTTAGGTAAAGAAACGGTGATCAATGTTTGTTTTGTTTTTAAAGGAGCTGAGGCCTGGGAAGCTGCCTTGCCCCATTTACAGAGATGAACTGAACCTTGGAGACATTTTCTTGGGGGTTGAATACCTGATGAAACAGTGCCAGCAGCAGTCTCAGGATCTTCATGGAATTCTCACAGTGAGCAAGCTACTAGTAAAACAGCCACACAATGCATGCACAACATTTATTTTATTTAACTAGGCAAGTCAGTTAAGAACAAATATGTATTTACAATGACAACCTACAACACAGTAATATCATGCAACAGACATTAAGTCACATTTTCAATCGAAGCCAGGGTCTTTTTGGCGGGAGCTTAAGAGTGAGGCGGGGTGGCCCACCTTTCCTTTTAGAATGGTGAAATACTGTGTGATTAACAGTTTGTCCTGTGACTATCATGTGATAATCATTCACATGCAAAAGTATAACGTTTCTAGTGAAATACTTGCCAGCACACACTAAATATGGTTCTGGGTCCCAAATTGACAGACATTTGTTTTTTATTACACTAAACACTAGTAGTTGCATTAGTGCTTGTTCATTTGACTTTTTTTTGTCCCCCTTCTCCTTGATCAGTCAGTCACTGCTCATGGAATCTGTCATTTGTTGGGTTACAGACATGAAACTGAGGAGGAGTGGAAAGAGGTATGGATGATAAAAGTGCAATGGCTAGGTCCCACATTTTTTCAATGAAAGATTTCCTTTTAACAGTTGTATATCTGTGCTCCCAGATGCTGCAGAAGGAAAGCTACATACTTAATGAGTTCAACAGATTCACTGGCAGACAGCTGGTGCCTCTGACCAAGAAGTGTAGCCAAGATGGGTGACCACCAAGAAGAACCAACTGCAATGGAAGGCCTTTGAAACCAATGGACTTAGCTTTGGATGGATTTGGAAACTTGCAAAGACGACTCCTTGATCATGAATAAACTGCCCATTTCCAAGTGATAGCTACAGACAGTGTCAGCCTTAATGTGATTGCTGAGCTTTTACCTATGGAGCTAGACAGGCTACTCTTTTTTTTTTTTACAATCAAACTGCACTACTCATGACTTGACATTGATGAATTAAAAACATCCAAAACCATTGTTTAAATTCACTTTTATTTTAAAATGGAAGGAGGAAGTCAAATACTGGAGCCTGAACTACAAAAAAAAAAAAACTCCACTCTGCTACTTCTTTGCCTTCCACATCAGACACGCTTGTCAACCTAAAACATGTTCATTTTCACTTAATGCAAGCAGGAGACCAGTAAATAGCTAGCCAAACCCTAATCTTAGCAAAAAGTAGTCTAAAAGATGTGAATACTGGTCAGGTGTGATGAGACATCCGAGCTGGCCAATAAACAGACCTCTGCTAAAATAAATAGTTAAATCTTATGGCCTTATTAAAAGCAAAGCCTATGCAGGATAGCTTACGCATGTAATACATGTTTCTGCATTGTCAGCGGTTTGAAGGAACACATTCTAAACAAAGTGGTTGTGCATTTCTCAAAGTAAAGCGCTTTAGAAAAAGAAACTACCGGTTCTGTACTGGGTGCGTAAGCTTCTAAAAATAAAAAAAAAAGCAAGCTACTTTATTAATGTTTAGTTTGTCAAGGTGATAAAACATGAATAAAACAGCAACAAACAGTCCATATGTAAATCATTGCAAGAAATTGAAAAAAAAAAAAAACACAACTCTAGAACAGAATACAAACATAAGCAGTATTGGCAAATCTATGCCACAAAATAAATATTGCACCACATGTATCCGATGCATATAGAAGAAAGTACTAACCTTAAATTAGCTTTAATTCCAGCACAAGAATAAATCTTGGTTTTCGATAGATTATTAGAAATTGAGTCAACCATACAATCCATCTGACACTTTCTATCAAAGTTCTTAAACGCATGATAGTTAATATCATACGAGTGCCAAGAAACTATTTTACAAGTTATTCAACAAATCATAGAAAAGAAACAAAGTTTGGGGGCTAATCTCTCTCAGGCTTGAATAAACAAAGAACATAGTCAACTCCTATATTTTGAGTGTGCTGCATGTCTCATTTCTGAGTAGACCTGGAGAGAAGAATGTGGGCTGTATGTGTGCTGATGTCTTGCGCCTGACAGAAGCTACCTTGGTCTGTTGTGTTTTGTTTTTAAAAAAGGGACAAAGTGCCTGAAGAGGGCAAAATGTGGACGGCAATCAGTAGTACTGGAGAAGGGTTCTCTTTAACCCGACACATCTGATGGGGAACAGCTCTGTGCTGTTGGAGTGTGTTGGTTGGTGTGATTAATTGATGACAGACTGGTGGCTCAGAGGGGCTGCAGGACGGTCCTCCCTGCCTCTGAGGCTCCTCCACTGGCCCCGGTTCTCTCCAGCTCAGAAAGCTCCTCAAAAACATCCCTGAGAGGAGGGAACAAACACAGCAGTCAGTCAAGGCATCCACACCCATCATAGTGGGTTCCAGTGTATATGATACACACAACACCAAGTTAGGCAACATCTCCTACAATAAGTGAATGTACAACTTCATTTGTTTTAATGTCCTTTATTTGTATTAAACCCCCCCCAGCATTCTTCGAGATAGTAGACTGTTTAATTTCCCCCCTTAATTTTTTCTGAAAAAAGAAGAGCTTTGAACAAATTGCATGAGAGGGGGGGGGGGGTTCCCAGCTTCTGCTCAGTTGCCCATTGTTGTTGGCAGCCCTGCTTACTGGAGCTGGGTCTCGCTCAGCCGCCACTGGATTGTACCCAGAAACTGTATACCACAGGTATATGACAAAACATCAATTTTTGCTGCTCTAATTACATTGGTAGCCAGTTTATAATAGCAATAAGGGGTTTGTGGTATATGGCCAATATACCAGGCCACAGGCTGTATCCAGGCACTCTGCGTTACGCATAAGAACAGCCCTTAGCCGTGGTATATTGGCAATATACCACCCCCCCCCCCAGTGCCTTATTGCCTAAGCATAAGAAAACAGGGTTTTAGTATTCAGTAGGGGATACTGTTGCAAAGTTATTGCAACTGAAAACAAATCTGTTCTTATTGGACAAGTTCAGGACACGTTCTCCACTGAACACAACCCCGCCCTCCATCTGAAGCTGGAATAGGGACCTTGATGGAAGAGAAGAGGGACACTCACTTGTGCATGTAGAAGAAGATGTATCCGCTGCGGTCGCGGTCCCTCTGCACCATGGCCTCCTGTGTGCGCGACACGTCCAGGTCGTTGTAGGTCAGCCACGACTGCTTCTTCATGTCGTAGATGTCGCTGATGTAATGGCCTGAGAGTCGGGCGATTGAATTATAGGTTAATATTAGACAAGAATCCAGTGTTTGGGGTTCTCATGGTATCGTAATCATATATGTTGTCTCAGCTCACACAACCTTACATTTTCATGCTTTACGTTGTTTCACGGATGAGTGATAATCGGTGGCTCCTGTTACACCGTAGTGTGTTTTGAGATGCGCAGAAATCCGTTGCTACCAAAAAATATGAATGATATTCATGCTTCAATATTCATTCAACTTGAACACATTTTTTGGGTCCCACAAATAACGGTGCATCTCGTAACACAGCCATATATCTTAGCAGACTGTGGTTTATAGGGAGGGCAGTGCTTACCAGAGGAGGAGCTGCTCCCGATGTGACTGACTACACTGATCAGCCGGAAGGAATTGGCCAGATCTCCACTCTGGGAACAAGAAAGGAAGAAGTTGTCAAAGCCAGGACGTTTCACTCCATTTCAAAACGTTTCTCCTTACTTAATGTCAGACACCCAGAACTAAAATGTTGTGTAATTGCATCAGAAGCTCGATTAAATTCTGGTGGCGGCGGGGGGGGACATATATACACACACACACACACACGTTAGAAAAGATACTAACAAGAATAGCCATTTCTCGACCCCCTAAACAGAAACTCTCTGCCAGTTTCAGGCAAGTCTATGGGCCAAATGTCCCATTTAGAAATTTGTAAGATGCGAGCACCTGCAAAATCACGATTTGTCCAAATCAGTGACAAAAAAAACTGCGTACCAGAACAAAGTTGCTCGTTAGTCGTCACATCTCAGTCTCTTGTAAGACACTACCATTTATGTTATGCGTGTCTGTCCACGAGAGTTTACTCCCTACTGAACAGGACCCTGGTGAAGGCTGGTTAGTGTGGGAGATGAGGAAAAGGAGGGAGGCTCTGTACCTCAGCGTTCCTCTTCAGGTCCCCAGCCTCTGCTTCACTGTACTCCATGTCCAGCACCTCTTCGTTCCCAGAATCCTCGTCTGAACACAGCAGCTCCGGCAACGAGTTGTTGAACTCTGGGAGGGAGAAACCAGAGCAGAGCAGATCAAGACACGTGAAAACCACTGAAATGCGCAGCCCAGGGGTTGGAACCAGTTCAGGGAACCAAAAAATAACGACATTTTTCAGAGGAAGTGAAACCGGGAACAAAAGGGATCTCTCGTGTTCTGGAACAAAACCGTTATTTTCATATCTTGCCTAGGGCTTACTAACATTCTTTTTAGTTCCCAAAATATTCCTAATGTCTAGAATATAATTTGGTAATTTTGTGAAGTTATAATGCTAGTAACAGCCTAAACACATTCCAATTCACATCATGATGTTCAGCGCTTCAAGCCAAGCCCCTCCATGTCCACCACGTTGCCCTCTCCTCACCTGTGAAATTTCAGTCGCATCTCGCGCCTGCACTTATCTGACCAATCAAACATGTAAATAAGACAGTGATGTAAAGTACTTAAGTAAACATACTTTAAAGTACTACTGAAGTAGTTTTTTGGGGGTATCTGTACTTTACTATTTCTATTTTAGACAACTTTATACTTGTACTTCACTACATTCTTAGAGACAATGACTCCATACATTTTCCCTGACACCCAACAGTACTCGTTACATTTTGAATGCTTAGAAGGACAGGAAAATCGTCTAATTCACACACTTATCTGGGGGACTCACTAAACATATGCTTCGTTTGTAAATTATGTATGAGGTTTGAAGCGTGTCCCTGGCAATCCATCAATTTAAAAATATATATATTTTTTTTAAAGAAAATGGTGTCGTCTAGTTCGCCTAATATAAGGAATTGGAAATGATTTATACTTTTGATACTTAAGTACATTTGAGAAATTACATTTACTTTTGATACTTAAGCATATTTAAAACCAAATACTTTTAGACGTTTACTTAAACAGGATTTTTCTGGGTGACTTTCACTTGAGTCATTTTCTATTAAGATATCTTTACTTTTACTCAAATATGACAATTTCCACCACTGATCAGGGATGGGCAACTGCTGGCATGCGGCCCGCAGGCCCCCTTTTGGAGGCCCTCGGATCAAATTCAACTCAACTTCCTGTTTGTTGCAAGTTAGAATACACAAGGTGCAATTTAGAAATGTGGATGTGAATCAGCAGTTTCTCTATTGTTATATCTGTCACTGATAGTCAATTAGCTAATGTCAACTAAATGTTTTTAGATTGGTAAATTAGATTGCTGGCCGCTAAACTAAACTTGTTATCACGGTCAAATTATCGGCCAGGGCCCCTCCCATTGATTTTGTTAGTCTCACTCAGATACCATATTAAAACTGCAAATATTTCTCTCTACACTATGACAAAATTGCACAAAATGAACTCTAAAAGTTAAGTCTCTCCGCTGTCAAAAGGTGGGCCACTAAAATGTTTTGCCCGCAGTGTGTGTGTGGGGGGGGGGCAACTACAGCCCCTCATGAGTCCAGAGTGTGTGGCCCCCACCCCTATCAAAGTTGCCCCTCCCTGACCTATATGAACTGCTACTTTTTTAATTTATTGGTTCGAACCGATTCAGAACATATTTTCTGGTTGGAACACCGGAACTGATTCCAACCCCTGGTGTAAACACACACACACTACTTTTATTTTGTGATGCTGAGTATATGCTTAAAAAAGGGGTACCAGTTTCTATGCTGTACCTTGCAGGCTGAGCTCTGTGGCTCTCTTGAGGTCGTCGTCCTCCCTCATCTCTTGGGCTTCCTGTAGGACATACCACAAATTGAAAATGTCACTGGAATGTATTGCGATGGTGCAACAAGGCAGCATTGCTGGATACAGGGTCAAATGGACATCTAGTTGACATTATATGAAGTTGGTGGATCAGAGCTTCAACCCAATTTTGGGTATTCACCAAAACATGCAGAGGGAAGATTAGCCTACATTACAAAAACATTGGTGAACCACAGACACCAGGTTTATCCAACAGTAAAAAGGGTAGAGCTGTATCGGTCTCTATGTAATGGCCTAGTGTGTGTTGGGAGTCTTACTTGCTCCTGCAGGCTCTGGGCCAGGGCTTGCTGCAGCTCCTGCTCTTCCCGCTCCTGCTCCAGGCTAAACTGCTGCACCCAGTCCAGCTCCCCCTGCACCCCCTCAGGTGTCTGGTTTTCCTTGTTTTCATCCATGGTCAGATCCAGGGAGTCCAGCGCATCTACACACACAGATACACTCTGTTGCGCAAGGGTTGGTGAAACGCACATTTCAAAACAGTCCATGGTCTTCATGACTTAGTATAGGATAGTTCAAGGAAATTACAATTTCACAAATTTCATAATGGACATCTAGTAACTACAGAGAGTTGTTTTGGTGTGTTATCCGTTTAAGCCTACACTTCCCCCTTCTCTCCTGGCTGGGGTGTGTGTGTGTCGTGGTTACCTGCAGACGGTTTGCTGTCCGTCTCCAGCAGGTCTGGGTGGTAGTTTGGCTCCTGGGTGTCGGGGTCGGCGTCCCCAAAGCCCGTGTCGGGGCTGCTGGTTGGCTCGTCCTCAGGGGTGGGGCAGGAGAGACCAGTGTCTTGACAACTCATCTCTAGCACTACCGCCAGCATCGCCTCATCGTTGATGTCTGACGCGTCTGTGTGTTGGACGCCTCGCTGGACCGAAACACACAACCAGAGCCCACCATGTCACACCGGACCTAAACCAACAGTATTCTTTCAACCTGTCCCTGCATGTGTCAGTGGTTAAGTTGTAGTAACTAATTTCTCCCGAGTCCCCCTACCTCCTCTGCTTTGTCGTCAGGCAGACAGTCGCTGAGGCGTCGCTTGCGGCTCACCGCCTTCCGGCTCAGCTCCTCCTCGCTGTCAGAGTCCACCAGGATACTGCTGGAGCTGCCCCCTGCCTTCAGAGACACTTTCCTGGGGGAAGGAAATAAAGACAGTGGTTAGAAGATCCAAACATTTACACCTGTGGTTTTCAACCTGTGGACCAGAGGTATTGCAGGTGGTCCAACATTTTTTCATTTATTTTTAGAATCTAATTTTGTCATTTATAATTACTTTACACAATGCAAATTGTAATAACAATGTATTTTATTTAACGAGGCAAGTCTTACATTTTTATTTACAATGACAGCCTACCAAAAGGCAAAAGGCCTCCTGCGGGGACGGGGGCTGGGATTTAAAAAAAAGAGACAACGCAACACTACATGAAGACAGAACTAAGACAAACACAGCATGGTTGCAACAAAACATGGTACAAACATTATTGGGCACAGACAACAGCACAAAGGGAAAGAAGGTAGAGACAACGACACATTACTCAAAGCAGCCACAACTGTCAGTAAGAGTGTCCATGATTGAATCTTTGAATGAAGAGATTGAGATAAAACTGTCCAGTTTGAGTGTTTGTTGCAGCTCGTTCCAGTCACTAGCTGCAGTGAACTGAAAAGATGAGCGATTCAGGGACGTGTGTGTTTTGGGGACCTTTAACAGAACGTGACTGGCAGAACTGGTGTTGTATATTTTTGTATTTTTTATTTATCCATTATTTTACCAGGTAAGTTGACTGAGAACACATTCTCATTTGCAGCAACGACCTGGGGAATAGTTACAGGGGAGAGGAGGGGGATGAATGAGCCAATTGTAAATTGGGGATTATTAGGTGACCATGATGGTTTGATGGCCAGATTGGGAATTTAGCCAATATAGTATTTGGAGGATATACAGTGCCTTGCGAAAGTATTCGCCCCCCTTGAACTTTGCGACCTTTTGCCACATTTCAGGCTTCAAACATAAAGATATAAAACTGTATTTTTTTGTGAAGAATCAACACAAGTGGGACACAATCATGAAGTGGAACGACATTTATTGGATATTTCAAACTTTTTTAACAAATCAAAAACTGAAAAATTGGGCGTGCAAAATTATTCAGCCCCCTTAAGTTAATACTTTGTAGCGCCACCTTTTGCTGCGATTACAGCTGTAAGTCGCTTGGGGTATGTCTCTATCAGTTTTGCACATCGAGAGACTGAATTTTTTCCCATTCCTCCTTGCAAAACAGCTCGAGCTCAGTGAGGTTGGATGGAGAGCATTTGTGAACAGCAGTTTTCAGTTCTTTCCACAGATTCTCGATTGGATTCAGGTCTGGACTTTGACTTGGCCATTCTAACACCTGGATATGTTTATTTTTTAACCATTCCATTGTAGATTTTGCTTTATGTTTAGGATCATTGTCTTGTTGGAAGACAAATCTCCGTCCCAGTCTCAGGTCTTTTGCAGACTCCATCAGGTTTCTTCCAGAATGGTCCTGTATTTGGCTCCATCCATCTTCCCATCAATTTTAACCATCTTCCCTGTCCCTGCTGAAGAAAAGCAGGCCCAAACCATGATGCTGCCACCACCATGTTTGACAGTGGGGATGGTGTGGTCAGGGTGATGTGTTGCTTTTACGCCAAACATAACGTTTTGCATTGTTGCCAAAAAGTTACATTTTGGTTTCATCTGACCAGAGCACCTTCCACATGTTTGGTGTGTCTCCCAGGTGGCTTGTGGCAAACTTTAAATGACACTTTTTATGGATATCTTTAAGAAATGGCTTTCTTCTTGCCACTCTTCCATAAAGGCCAGATTTGTGCAATATACGACTGATTGTTGTCCTATGGACAGAGTCTCCCACCTCAGCTGTAGATCTCTGTAGTTCATCCAGAGTGATCATGGGCCTCTTGGCTGCATCTCTGATCAGTCTTCTCCTTGTATGAGCTGAAAGTTTAGAGGGACGGCCAGGTCTTGGTAGATTTGCAGTGGTCTGATACTCCTTCCATTTCAATATTATCGCTTGCACAGTGCTCCTTGGGATGTTTAAAGCTTGGGAAATCTTTTTGTATCCAAATCCGGCTTTAAACTTCTTCACAACAGTATCTCGGACCTGCCTGGTGTGTTCCTTGTTCTTCATGATGCTCTCTGCGCTTTTAACGGACCTCTGAGACTATCACAGTGCAGGTGCATTTATACGGAGACTTGATTACACACAGGTGGATTGTATTTATCATCATTAGTCATTTAGGTCAACATTGGATCATTCAGAGATCCTCACTGAACTTCTGGAGAGTTTGCTGCACTGAAAGTAAAGGGGCTGAATAATTTTGCACGCCCAATTTTTCAGTTTTTGATTTGTTAAAAAAGTTTGAAATATCCAATAAATGTCGTTCCACTTCATGATTGTGTCCCACTTGTTGTTGATTCTTCACAAAAAAATACAGTTTTATATCTTTATGTTTGAAGCCTGAAATGTGGCAAAAGGTCGCAAAGTTCAAGGGGGCCGAATACTTTCGCAAGGCACTGTAGTATATGGAGGATGAGGGCTGCAGTAGAGCTCTCAAATACGGGGGAGTGAGGCCGAAGAGGGTTTTATAAATAACCATCAACCAGTGGGTCTTGTGACGGGTATACAGAGATGACCAGTTTACAGAGGAGTATAGAGTGCAGTGATGTGTCCTATAAGGAGCATTGGTGGCAAATCTGATGACCGAATGGTAAAGAACATCTAGCCGCTCGAGAGAACCCTTACCTGCCAATCTTTAAATTATGTCTCTACAATCTAGCATGGTCATCTGAATCAGGGTTAGTTTGGCAGCTGGGGTTGAAAGAGGAGCGATTACAATAGAGGAAACCAAGTCTAGATTTAACTTTAGCCTGCAGCTTTGATATGTGCTGAGAGAAGGACTTTGCACTGTCTAGCCATACTCCCAAGTACTTGTATGAGGTGACTACCTCAAGCGCTAAACCCTCAGAGGAAGTAATCACACCTGTGGGGAGAGGGGCATTCTTCTTACCAAACCACATGACCTTTGTTTTGGAGGTGTTCAGAAATAGGTTAATGGTAGAGAAAGCTTGTTGGAGAGCATTTAACACAAAATCTGGGGAGGGGCCAGCTGAGTATAAGACTATCATCTGCATATAAATGGATGAGAGAGCTTCCTACTGCCTGAGCTATGTTGTTGATGTAAATTGAAAAAAAGCATGGGGCCTAGGATTGAGCCTTGGGGTAGTCCCTTGGTGATAGGCAGTGGCCGAGAAAGCAGATGTTCTGACTTTATACACTGCACTCTTTGGAGGAAGTTAGCAAACCAGGCCAAAGACCCCTCAGAGACACCAATACTCCTTAGCCGGCCCACAAGAATGGAATGGTCTACCGTATCAAAAGCTTTGGCCAAGTCAATAAAAATAGCAGCACAATCAAACAATGGTGACATCATTGATGACCTTTAAGGTTGCAGTGACAAATCCATAACCTGAGCGGAAACCAGATTGCATACCAGAGAGAATACTATAGACATCAAGAAAGTCAGTCAGTTGATTATTTACAATTTTCCCCAACACTTTTGATAAACAGGGCAAACTATAAATAGGTCTGTAACAGTTAGGATCTGCTTTGTCTCACCCTTTAAATAAAGAACAAACCGTGGCTGCCTTCCAAGCAATGGGAACCTCCCCAGAAAGGAGAGACAGGTTAAAAATATCAGAGATAGACTTGGCGATGATAGGGGCAGCAACCTTAAAGAAGAAAAGGTCTAAACCATCTGACCCAGATGTTTTTTTGGGGTCAAGTTTAAGGAGCTCCTGTAGCACCTCGGACCCAGCAACTGCCTGCAGGGAGAAACTTTGTAGCGGGGCATAGGAAAAAGAGGGAGAAGCATCGGGGATAGTTGCATTAGAAGGCGTGGGAGATGAGGAAATGGGCAAGGAGGCATGGCTGAGTCAAACAGGGATCCTGACTTAATGAAGTGGTGATTAAAGAGCTCAGCCATGTGCTTCTTGTCAGTAACAACCACATCATCAACATTAAGGGACATGGGCAGCTGTGAGGAGGAAGGCTTATTCTCCAGGTCTTTAACCATTTTCCAGAACTTTTTGGGATTAGACCCACAGAGAGAACTGCTCCTTAAAAGTAACTAACGGGTAGCCTGAGTGCACCTATTTCTCATTTGCCTGAACGAGAGCCAGTCAGCCTGAGTATGCATGTGCCGAGCCTTTCACCAAATGCAATTCTTGAGGTGGAGTAACTCTGCAAGATCACGGTCGAACCAGGGGCTGAACCTGTTTTTATTTCTCACGTCTGTTAACAAAACCACTGAAAATATCAAAAAAGGTCCAAACGTCTTCGACAAAGACGTGAGAATCAAGCTGATTCTACACCGTTTTACAATAATAACACAACTATTAATAATAAGTTACATTTACTGATAAAATGAACTCTAAATTTGACCGCCAAGATACTTTGTTAAATTGTACCATTCCTGGAATGTGATCCTCAAGAGTTTGCCGGTGATTTGGTAGTCCCTGGAATGGAAAAGTTTGGGAACTGCTGATCTACACAATGTTCACATCAAAGAAACAAGAGACGTACTGTAAACATGATTGGTGTCCATGGGGTGGAAGTGATACCATAGTGTTACAGAACGGTTAAATGAGTGGCTTACCAAAGTAGTGAGGAGGAGTTCACCAACTGGGAGGCCTTCAGTGTTCGTGCCCTGTACAAAAAAACAGGGTGTGGTAAGGTCATTTAATTTCTGCAGAGCACATTAGAGTAGGATTGTATTGCATTGACAGGCAGAGTGGTCTTTCAATAATCCCTTTGGCGAGATGTGCTATTGACATCAAAGAACAGATCTGTGTAGCCACGTGTGCACATTTGTTTCTAATCCTTGCCGATTAGTAAATTACGTGCACATTTTCGGTCAGCAAACAGGTTTTGTACAGACCAACCCTGGAAAAATCATGGGTGTGTGCATCAACTGCATGTGTGCTAGATGAGAGAGGGAGACATTACAGCAGGTAAGGCTACAAAATAATGACAGAACAACTAGTTAGCCAATTCAGCACCTATTGTGTAGCCTGGATAGTTCTCGGTAGTTAACTATTATCATGTATTAATGTAATTGTCATGTCCAATGTCCTAAAAACTTCACCATAACTACAAATGGCGACACGCAGTTGATCAACGGGTGCGTTAATAAATCAATGCTTACTCCGGCTGTAAAAGTCTGACACCATTGAAAATCTGGGATTCCCTTCTGTTCAACATTGGGCATGTCACTGACAACTTTAAAATATATTCTTAGATAATCCTAATTAAGAATTTAGTAATGTCTCCCATGCTGTCAATAGATCTCCCCTGAAAGGATGTTATCGATAAACAGCTACCTTGCTTTGAAGTAGGCTACTTTAGCCATTTTATTTTTTTAATTTTTAAATATGGCAAGACCTGAAACTGGTTGTCTAGCAATGTTCCACAACCAATTTGACAGAGCTTGAATTGTTTTAAAGAATAATGGGCAAATGTTGACAATACAGTGTGGAAAGCTCTTAGAGACTTACCCAGAAAGACTCACAGCTGTAATTGCTGCCAAACGTGCTTCTACAAAGTATTGACTCAGGGGGTGTGAATACGTATAGAAATGAGATATTTCTGTATTTAATTTTCAATAAATTTGCAAACATTTCTAAAAACATGTTTTCATGGGGTATTGAATATAGATTGGTGAGGAAAATAATCCATTTAGAATTCAGGTTGTAACAATGTAGAATAAGTCAAGGGGTATGAATACTTTCTGAAGGCACTGTAACAGGCCTAATAACACATTTTATTTTGTAAAGTGGTGCCCTGCATCATACAACAATTTTCCGTTACCTTTTTGGTCCAAAGTGTTAAACACCCCAAAAAATGTGGAGTATAAAAATGAATGTCCGGCCTTGGTAAATTGTATAATTATGCAAAAAACGTTCGATAATTTTCACTGTGGGGTGTGTTTCTTACATGGTTCCATGTGCGCTCCAGCCCAGGCTGAGGGGGGGCTGCGTAGTGTCTGTGCAGTGGGACAGCAGTGTGAGATAGCGGGGAATCATCACCTGCTGGCCCAGCTTACTGTTTAGGGACAGCTGGGCGTTGAAGCTGTAGCGCTTCAGGTGCAAGATAAGAACTCTGCATGGGGGGGAAACGACAGAAAGGAATGAATTTAGGGTTCTGGTGAACCTCATACCATTTCTCATTCACTTTAAACATCAGATCACTGTTGTAGACACACGGGCATACCTGGGGAGTCGGCTGAATTTATGAGTCACTGTCGCCGCTTTCCTGCTGCACTTTTCACAAGAATACTCGATTTCCTCCATCTGGAACACACATCAACACACTTTCAACTCATCTACTTCCTATTAGGATGTAGATACTAGGTTAACTGTTTCATTGCATTTAGTGCAGGGGGGGGGTCAAACCTGTTTGCCTCTAGGGCCGCATTCGTTCTTCAACGAGGTCCGGGGAGCCACAATGAAAATATTACATTTCCTTGGCGTCAAAGTTTGCTAAAAAAAAATGATCCTCTATCCTTAACTTTGGTAACTTGATGCTCCCCGACTGTCTAGCTTTCATTTCAGTTATTATTAGTGAGCTGGACACAGTCAAAAAACAGTGACTGTAGCTCCATTATTTCTTCAGTTTCAATTTGGTTTTAGTCATTTTTAAAGTATATTGAGTATGTCCCTCCCACCCAATTTGTTTTGTTTGGTTTTTAATATAAAAAGTTGGTCACCCATGCTTTAATGAGTTGATATTAGGGCTGTTACTGTGACCGTATTACTGCCACACCGGTGGTCACGAGTCATGAAGGCAGTCACAGTAATTATGAGTCTCCAAGTGCTGATGATGGTCATTAGTAGCCTAACAAACTTGCTAACTGCCTGGTACTCAGCACTCTACTGTCCCTCTAATCACTCTGACATCAATGCAAATGTTATCAAATCTAATCAAACACTTCATGAGAGCCCATGTTGTGCAACATTTCTATAGGCTATGCAATTGCGTGAGAAAGAAAAGTGATGGCCTCTTAAGAGGACCCCATCAGCTTTCTATAGGCTAGGCCTTCTATATTTATATCTCAACTCAATTAATAAAGCACATTGCTCATCTTTACAACAGAAGTATAGCCTACCTGGCTGGCATTTAATTTTTAAAATTTTTATTTCACCATTATTTAACCAGGTAGGCTAGTTGAGAACAAATTCTCATTTGCAACTGCGACCTGGCCAAGATAAAGCATAGCAGTGTGAACAGACAACAGAGTTACACATGGAGTAAACAATTAACAAGTCAATAACACAGTAGAAAAAAAGAGAGTCTATATACATTGTGTGCAAAAGGCATGAGGAGGTAGGCGAATAATTACAATTTTGCAGATTAACACTGGAGTGATAAATGATCAGATGGTCATGTACAGGTAGAGATATTGGTGTGCAAAAGAGCAGAGAAGTAAATAAATACAGTATGGGGATGAGGTAGGCAAAAATGGGTGGGCTATTTACCGATAGACTATGTACAGCTGCAGCGATCGGTTAGCTGCTCAGATAGCAGATGTTTGAAGTTGGTGAGGGAGATGAGTCTCCAATTCAGTGATTTTTGCAATTCGTTCCAGTCACAGGCAGCAGAGAACTGGAACGAAAGGCGGCCAAATGAGGTGTTGGCTTTAGGGATGATCAGTGAGATACACCTGCTGGAGCGAGTGCTACGGGT
The DNA here is from genome assembly GCF_018296145.1 of Oncorhynchus tshawytscha. Lineage (NCBI taxonomy): Eukaryota > Metazoa > Chordata > Actinopteri > Salmoniformes > Salmonidae > Oncorhynchus > Oncorhynchus tshawytscha. Next base: position 10,123,913 of record NC_056454.1, on the reverse strand, counting down.
GGGTGTTGCCATCGTGACCAGTGAACTGAGATAAGGCGGAGCTTTACCTAGCATGGACTTGTAGATGACCTGGAGCCAGTGGGTCTGGCGATGAATATGTAGCGAGGGCCAGCCGACTAGAGCATACAGGTCAGAGTGGTGGGTGGTATAAGGTGCTTTAGTAACAAAACGGATGGCACTGTGATAAACTGCATTCAGTTTGCTGAGTAGAGTATTGGAAGCTATTTTGTAGATGACATCGCCGAAGTCGAGGATCGGTAGGATAGTCAGTTTTACTAGGGTAAGTTTGGCGGCGTGAGTGAAGGAGGCTTTGTTGCGGAATAGAAAGCCAACTCTAGATTTGATTTTAGATTGCAGATGTTTGATATGAGTCTGGAAGGAGAGTTTACAGTCTAGCCAGACACCTAGGTACTTATGTGCACATATTCTAGGTCGGAACTATCCAAATCAAATCAAATTTATTTGTCACATAACATGGTTAGCAGATGTTAATGCGAGTGTAGCGAAATGCTTGTGCTTCTAGTTCCGACAATGCAGTAATAACCAACAAGTATTCTAACAATTCCAAAACTACTGTCTTATACACAGTGTAAGGGGATAAAGAATATGTACATAAGGATATATGAATGAGTGATGGTACAGAGCAGCATAGGCAAGATACAGTAGATGGTATCGAGTACAGTATATACATATGAGATGAGTATGTAAACAAAGTGGCATAGTTTAAAGTGGCTAGTGATATATTTACATATTTTCCCATCAATTCCCATTATTAAAGTGGCTGGAGTTGAGTCAGTGTCAGTGTGTTGGCAGCAGCCACTCAATGTTAGTGGTGGCTGTTTAACAGTCTGATGGCCTTGAGATAGAAGCTGTTCCAGTCTCTCGGTCCCAGCTTTGATGCACCTGTACTGACCTCACCTTCTGGATGATAGCGGGGTGAACAGGCAGTGGCTCGGGTGGTTGATGTCCTTGATGATCTTTATGGCCTTCCTGTAACATCGGGTGGTGTAGGTGTCCTGGAGGGCAGGTAGTTTGCCCCCGGTGATGCGTTGTGCAGACCTCACTACCCTCTGGAGAGCCTTACGGTTGTGGGCGGAGCAGTTGCCGTACCAGGCGGTGATACAGCCCGCCAGGATGCTCTCGATTGTGCATCTGTAGAAGTTTGTGAGTGCTTTTGGTGACAAGCCGAATTTCTTCAGCCTCCTGAGGTTGAAGAGGCGCTGCTGCGCCTTCTTCACGATGCTGTCTGTGTGAGTGGACCAATTCAGTTTGTCTGTGATGTGTATGCCGAGGAACTTAAAACTTGCTACCCTCTCCACTACTGTTCCATCGATGTGGATAGGGGGGTGTTCCCTCTGCTGTTTCCTGAAGTCCACAATCATCTCCTTAGTTTTGTTGACGTTGAGTGAGGTTATTTTCCTGACACCACACTCCGAGGGCCCTCACCTCCTCCCTGTAGGCCGTCTCGTCGTTGTTGGTAATCAAGCCTACCACTGTTGTGTCGTCCGCAAACTTGATGATTGAGTTGGAGGCGTGCGTGGCCACGCAGTCGTGGGTGAACAGGGAGTACAGGAGAGGGCTCAGAACGCACCCTTGTGGGGCCCCAGTGTTGAGGATCAGCGGGGTGGAGATGTTGTTGCCTACCCTCACCACCTGGGGGCGGCCCGTCAGGAAGTCCAGTACCCAGTTGCACAGGGCGGGGTTGAGACCCAGGGTCTCGAGCTTGATGACGAGCTTGGAGGGTACTATGGCGTTGAATGCCGAGCTGTAGTCGATGAACAGCATTCTCACATAGGTATTCCTCTTGTCCAGATGGGTTAGGGCAGTGTGCAGTGTGGTTGAGATTGCATCGTCTGTGGACCTATTTGGGCAGTAAGCAAATTGGAGTGGGTCTAGGGTGTCAGGCAGGGTGGAGGTGATATGGTCCTTGACTAGTCTCTCAAAGCACTTCATGATGACGTAAGTGAGTGCTACGGGGTGGTAGTCGTTTAGCTCAGTTACCTTAGCTTTCTTGGGAACAGGAACAATGGTGGCCCTCTTGAAGCATGTGGGAACAGCAGACTGGGATAGGGATTGATTGAATATGTCCGTAAACACACCGGCCAGCTGGTCTGCGCATGCTCTGAGGGCGCGGCTGGGGATGCCGTCTGGGCCTGCAGCCTTGCGAGGGTTAACACGTTTAAATGTCTTACTCACCTCGGCTGCAGTGAAGGAGAGTCCGCATGAATTCGTTGCAGGCCGTGTCAGTGGCACTGTATTGTCCTCAAAGCGGGCAAAAAAGTTATTTAGTCTGCCTGGGAGCAAGACATCCTGGTCCGTGACTGGGCTGGATTTCTTCTTGTAGTCCGTGATTGACTGTAGACCCTGCCACATGCCTCTTGTGTCTGAGCCGTTGAATTGAGATTCTACTTTGTCTCTGTACTGACGCTTAGCTTGTTTGATAGCCTTGCGGAGGGAATAGCTGCACTGTTTGTATTCGGTCATGTTACCAGTCACCTTGCCCTGATTAAAAGCAGTGGTTCGCGCTTTCAGTTTCACGCGAATGCTGCCATCAATCCACGGTTTCTGGTTAGGGAATGTTTTAATCGTTGCTATGGGAATGACATCTTCAACGCACGTTCTAATGAACTCGCACACCGAATTCGTCAATATTGTTATCTGACGCAATACGAAACATATCCCAGTCCACGTGATGGAAGCAGTCTTGGAGTGTTGAGTCAGCTTGGTCGGACCAGCGTTGGACAGACCTCAGCGTGGGAGCCTCTTGTTTTAGTTTCTGTCTGTAGGCAGGGATCAACAAAATGGAGTCGTGGTCAGCTTTTCCGAAAGGAGGGCGGGGCAGGGCCTTATATGCGTCGCGGAAGTTAGAGTAACAATGATCCAGGGTCTTTCCACCCCTGGTTGCGCAATCGATATGCTGATAAAATTTAGGGAGTCTTGTTTTCAGATTAGCCTTGTTAAAATCCCCAGCTACAATGAATGCAGCCTCCGGATAAATGGATTCCAGTTTGCAAAGAGTCAAATAAAGTTCGTTCAGAGCCATCGATTTGTCTGCTTGGGGGAGGATATATACGGCTGTGATTATAATCGAAGAGAATTCTCTTGGTAGATAATGCGGTCTACATTTGATTGTGAGGAATTCTAAATCAGGTGAACAGAAGGATTTGAGTTCCTGTATGTTTCTTTCATCACACCATGTCTCGTTAGCCATAAGGCTAGGGTGGTGATGCTAGTCGGGCGTGCGGGTGCAGGCAGCGAACGGTTGAAAAGCATGCATTTGGTTTTACTAGCGTTTAAGAGCAGTTGGAGCGTGAAAATGAACCACGGGAAAAGCATCCTCCATTTGCTATTTAAGTGCATACAGTAGATGTATTTTTCCCACTGCCCGGTTTGAGACAGGTGCATGATAAATGGTCCATCCAAAATCAAATTTCACATTTTATTTAGTATATGTAAAGACAAGATTAAATCAAGAATAGTCTGATAGGTGACAAAATTAGCCGATCACTTGTGAATGATATATTATCACTTGTGAACGATGCCCAGCTTGTGTGCAATAAGGCTTTTTTTATAATCATAGTAGCATACCTCATGTAGCCTAGCCCATAAGCCTATAAGTTTTCATAAGGTTTGTATCACAACTAGTGACCAAATAACTTCTTAAAATGAAGCACATTAATCCGCTTTACAAGGGGTGTAGAACCTAACTGGCAACATAAGCAGCCCGCCAGTTTCAAGTTTGGGGAAGATAATTTACCATAAAAGTGTACCTTTATAATAAAAGCATTACATGCATAATCACATTTGCGGTCACTTTTGATAATGGTGTTTTCCCGCTAATGGAACATTTGCGCTTATAGACTACTGCCGTGTGCACATTGCTGCGCTTATAATTTGAAGAAATAGCCTAATAGTTTATCAACATTTTAAGCTAAACATTCTATTCTGTTGCATCAGCCTCATTGTGTAAAAAAAAATGTTATGCTAGTGATTGTATTAATTTGGCATCCCACAAGTGTTCCAGACTCTGTTGGGAATATTTATTTCTTGCACAGAAAATAATAGGTCAACTTTTGTACTATAAGGGATAGTAGATTGACATCGGCAAGTGCTTCTGCTGTTTGTTAGGCCTACTCATCTTGTTGGCTGACAAAGTAAATGTAGACAGTTTCTCCAATATCTTTAATATGCACCTCGGAATTGTATAAGGACACGTGCAGGTGCATTCCCGATGTGTCTGTCTTCACGTGACGGAGACCCATGTGAGTGAGAGGTGCTTCAGAGCACACAGGGAGAAGGAAATTCAAATTATTATATTCAGCCCAAGGGCACAACGGCAACTAGCCGCAAAGGGCATGGATTTCTTGAGGGGGCAACACAGCCAAACAAAGGGGATACCGCCGGGAAATCCGAGGCATTATCAAGTGCTTGTCAAATTGTGAATGAGAGACTGATTAAGTGTGAACAGCCTGCACAAAAAAGCTCATGCCTTTCATGTGACTTTTTTCAAATCATCATTAGAGTCGCATCATGCAGCCTTAGAATGTATAACAAATATAAACAAGGAGCCCAATGTTTGTAGAACTAACGTTACATAAAAAAACTCTAAATTAGGTATATAGGAGTACCTGTTTCTTTAACTGCTCAACATAGAATGTGCGCACTCTCAAATCGTTTGAGGAAAATTTCAGCTTTGTTGAATTGTATTCTTTATACTATAAATTATAATAAAATAATGGCATGGGATTCTAAGAAAAATGTCAGCTAAATGAGTATAGCCCACAGCAATATGGCAAAGCCAGATAAGGACAACACGGAGTATGCTATTCTGTTCTTCTGAAATTCTTCATATCATGTTTCTTTAGACCAGTCTAAAATAAATAATGGATTTATTGTGAAAGTGAAGGCCATACTACATGGATTTATTAGACTTTTTAAAATGTAGATGTCCAAAGGTCTGTATCCGTGGCTTGTAGGCTGTGTGTGGAAGCCAGGAATTGCTAAATGTGTTCATGTTAATTGATCATTAGGTCAATTACCGTGAGACCGGCAGTTATTTGCTTGACAATGCCCGGCTGACGAAATTTCATGACCGCCACAGCCCTAGTTGATATACAATATATTTGGACAGGAGCTAGCCTGGTGGTTTTTGGGGACAGCGGACACGCACCCTGAAGAAGAGGTCCAGAGAGTCCTGGATGGACCGGAGAGGTATGGTCTTCTTCCTGCGAGGCAGGTCAATGGACAGGTCGTTGAACTGCTCCCGTTTGGTCACCACTTCTCCACAGCTGAAACCACACAATAGCACAACCTTTTTTCATGATTTGTTGTTTATAACATGACATTCAGTCGGTCTTTATGATAACTTCATATGCTTAGGAAAGGTAATACCATAAAAGCTAAAGGTATGGACTATTAAAAGCTAAATCTATGGCATCAATTATTTTATTTTCCATCAGGGAAGAGATGTACCACCCAGAAATCCACAGTCTGATGATTCACTCACCCTTTGCAGGTGATGGTGTGCTGCACCTCAAATTCCATGTTGACCACCACGGGGCAGGTGTACGTGTGTGAGGTGTCCGCCTCCTCCCCAGGCCTGACCGCGGCCGCCTGCTGGGGGGCCTCGTCCCACGCCGCCGATTCGCTCTTCCAGCTCTTGTTCACCTTCTCCATGTCCTCCTTAAGCTGGTCCAGACACTGGCTCAGGAACTCATGGGCGTCCTGGGGGGGAGGGGGGCGTGAGTATACAGAGCTACAAAAGAGCCAAAATGGTTGTGGTGCAAATATTATAGGTCTTACGTTCTGCATGTATCCAGAGAAGCGCTCAGCTGTGGAGGATATGGAACTCTTCACTCTCCTCAGCAGGTCTTTCTTTACCTCAGGGCACGAGATGTCCTTCTTGGCCAGCAAGTGGGCAAAGCGTCTGCATGCACAACAGAGAGGAAGGTCAGTGAGGGTGCAGGGCAGGTACACAAGTCAGCTGAGCAGTTAGAGAAATATTGAGCCATAGCCATGAAAACACTAAGCCACCTAAACAAAAACAGCTTTTAAGAGTAAATCCAACGTTAAAGTGGAAATATTGACTCTACTCAGTTGGTAGAGCATGGCGCTTGCAACGCCAGGGTTGTGGGTTCGATTCCCACAGGGGACCAGTACAAAAATGTGTGCACTCACTGCTGTAAGTCGCTCTGGATAAGAGCATCTGCTAAATGACTAAAATGTTTTTAAAAACATTTTTATTTATTTTAAAGGATGACTGCAGTAACAGTAGGCTACCTGAGTAGGGCGTTGGCGGGGATCTTCTTCCATGGGATTCCCTGCTTCAGCAGGTCATTGGAGAACGACGGCAGGCTGAAGAGAGACTGCAGGATGGCGTTCATGTAACACGTGTTGCCCAGGTTGGAGAATCTGCAGCAAAGAGGTTAGAGAAAACTAAGTATAACTCCATCCATGTACCACAACCACTGGTGAAAAGGCATGTTTTTAACTGAAAGCATCTACTTCGGCACATTAGGGCTGTAAGCGACAACAAAAAGTCTTGACCAAAATGTCTTCTTTCGACCAATCAATTGGCTGACATTCTTTTGTGTGTATTTTTCCATTTAGACACACCCTGTGTGTTTTAATAAAATCAACTCTATGTATTAAGCTTTGATGCTTTAATTCTTAAGATCCTACGCCGTTGGGGGGGTGGGTTCAAAGCTGACATATGGAATTGTTTTGAGATGGTCACACTATGGATCATTTAGCCATTTGATTTTGAATATCAAGGACCCCTTTATATATAAAAAAACACAACATTGGGATATCTAAAAACATACTACCATAAAATGGCAAAAAATACATTCAAAATAAATCAGAAACAAGGTTGAAGTGTTTATCCTATATCTGGGAGATGAGAAAGCTCATGATATACAGTGCCTTCAAAAGGGATTCAGACCCCTTGACTATTTTCATGTTAGGTTAGAGCCTTATTTTAAAATATATTAAACTTCCCCCCCCTATCAATCGAGACACAATAACCCATTATGACAGTGCAAAAACAGGTTTTTAGAAATGTTTGCCAATTTAGTAAAAATAAAAAAAACGGAAATGTCACATTTACATAGGTATTCAGATCATTTACTCAGTACTTTGTTGAAGCACCTTTGGCAGCGATTACAGCCTTGAATCCTTTTGGATATGACACTACAAGCTTGAAACACTTGCATTTGGGTAGTTTCTCCCCTCTTCTCTGCAGAGCCTCTCAGGCTTTGCCAGGTTGGATGGAGAGCGTTGCTGCACAGCTATTTTCAGATCTCTCCAGAGACGTTCGATCAGGTTCAAGTCCGGGCTCTGACTGGGCCACTGAAGGACATTCAGAGAAGCTTTGTCCGGAAGCCACTCCTACGTTGTCATGGCTGTGTGGTAAGGGTCATTGTCATGTTGGAAGGTGAGTCTTCGCCCCAGTCTGAGGTCCTGAGCAGGTTTTCATTAAGGATCTCTGAGCTCCGTTCATCTTTGTCTCGCTCCGGAATAGTCTCCCAGTCCCTGCCGCTGAAAAACATCCCAACAGAATGATGCTGCCACCACCATGCTTCACCGTAGGGATGGTGCCAGGTTTCTTCCAGATGTGACGCTTGGAATTCAGGCCAAAGAGTTCAATCTTGGTTTCATCAGACCAGAGATTTTTGGCAAACTCCAAGCAGGCTGTCATGTGCCTTTTACTGAGGTGTGGCTTCTGTCTGGCCACTCTACCATAAAGGCCTGATTGGTGGTATGCTGTAGAGATGGGAGAACCTTCCAGAAGGACAACCATCTCCATAGAGGAACTCTGGAGCTCTGTCAGAGAGACCATTGGGTTCTTGGTCACCTCCCTGACCAATGCCCTTATCCCCCGATTGCTCAGTTTGGCCAGCTCTAGGAAGAGTCTTGTTGGTACCAAAATTCTTCCATTTAAGAATGATGGAGGCCTCTGTTCTTGGGGACCTTCAATGCTTCAGACATTTTTTGGTAACATTCCCCAGATCTGTGCCTTAACACAATCCTGTATCAGCACTTTACGGACAATTCCTTTGACCTCTCATGGCTTGGTTTTTGCTCTAACATGCACTGTTAACTGTGGGATCTTATATAGACAGGCGTGTGCCTTCCCAAATCCTGTCCAATCAATTTAATTCAACACAGGTGGACTACAATCAATTTGAAGAAACATCAAGGATGATCAATGGAAACAGGATGCACCGGGGCTCAATTTCGAGTCTCATAGCAAAGGGTCTGAATACTTATGTAAATAAGGTGTGTTTGTTTTTAAGACATTTGCAAAAATAAAAGACAGGTTTTGCTTTCATTATAGGGTATTGTGTGTAGATCTGAGGAATTATTTTTCATTTACTCCCTTTTAGAACAAGGCTGTAATGTAACAAAAAAAATGGAAATCTGAATATTTTCCAAAGGCACACATCACATTTTTTAAATATATATTTTTTAAATAGTATTATTTTACACATATTAAACATTTTTGGGGTAGGTAGCAAACCTACCTTCATACTTACATTAAATAAAAAATAATAATACTGGTGCTGGTTAGCTTCAGACAAGTCCCGTGACACTTGTGGTGGTCGTAAAGCAAAACGGAGAATCTCACCTTTCCACAGTGGACTCACAGTTTGTAGCCCAAACGGTTCGGAAGCTACAAACAGAATTTGGCACATCGACACAATGGACTTCAGACGAGTCACGTGACACTTGTCCATGGTCGTTGAGCAAAACGGAGACCACCATCGTGTTTGTTTGAGTCTCCCCTTTCCACAGTGGTTTAGTTAGGACGCTACAGATGTTTGTCTCGTGGTCTGACAAACATTGCTCTAGCTATGCCACCTTTCACTGCAGATGTGGAAGGGCGACATTGGCGGATTGAGACTGATCCTATTAAAAAAATAGATATCACTAGGTTAAACTGACGGATTTTGATGGGGATTTTTGTATTACGTTACTTTGACTGACCGGTGCGTCAATCAAGTCTAGAGGGGTTAAGCACACTCTGATGAAATAAGTCAAATGACTCAAGAGGGAGCCAGAGTAATAAAATCTTAACCTGAACCTTACCATCCTCCTCCCGTTCCTGCTGGCTTTCGCAGACTCTGCCGAAGTTGCCAGTAATAAGCTACATGAGTCGTCGGCAACCATTATCATGTGGAATGCCAATTTGTCTTAAGACTTCTACCAATCTGCGTGCCAGTTCTTTCATGGAACGCTTTAATTTAATTTATAATAACGTCTTTGTATCTCAATCATTGTCATGTGGTTAATCAAACTTGTATCCAAATGAAAATTATACAAACTTAAAAACTTATACTGCCAACTAACTAAAAAACAATCACCTACATAAGCAAACAAATAAAAAAATATTGCAGCCTGCAGGTTGAAAATATCCTGATAGAAATAAATCACATTTGCAGACAGGCCATGGCCACACACTTTAAACATTGTATCAATTATTAACTTGGGTCTGACCCAAAGCAGATGATAGCAAACTTGCATAAGATATTCTGGGCCTTCCGAGTTTCCCGTGCCAGTGAGCTCGGGACAGACACAGGCATAAGAAATAATCAGGTAGGCCTATTTGATGAAATTTCCACTGGATCAGATCATGATAGTTTTCCCTTTCATGCTGAGTGGTTATTGAAAAGAGAGCTGGAAAGATTTTTTCAAATAAACGTCCCTTTTTCAGGACCCTATCTTTCAAGGATGATCCAAATAACTTCACAGATCTTCATTGTAAAGGGTTTAAACACTGTTTTCCATGCTTGTTCATAAACAATTAATGAACATGCACCTGTGGAACAGTCAAAGATAAACAGCTTACAGACAGACAATTAATGTCACGGTTATGAAAAGTTAGGACACTAAAGAGGCCTTTCGACTGACTCTGAAAAACACCAAAAGAAAGATGCCCAGCGTCCCTGCTCATCTGCGCCTTAGGCTTGCTGCATGGAGGCATGAGGACTGCAGATGTAGCCAGGGCAATAAATTGCAATGTCCGTACTGAGACGCCTAAGACAGCGTTACAGGGAAACAGGACGGACAGCTGATCGTCCTCGCAGTGGCAGACCACGTGTAACAACACCTGCACAGGATTGGTACATCCGAACATCTCACTTACGGAACAGGTACAGGATGGCAACAACTGCCGGAGTGACATCAGGAACGCACAATCCCTCCATCAGTGCTTAGACGGTCCACAATAGGCTGAGAGAGGCTGGACTGAGGGCTTGTAGGCCTGTTGTAAGGAAGGTCCTCACCAGACATCACCGCCAACAACGTCAGCTATGGGCACAAACCCAGTCGCTGGACCAGACAGGACTGGCAAAAAGTGCTCTTCACTAACGAGTCGCGGTTTGGTCTCACCAGGGGTGATGGTCGGATTTGTGTTTATCGTCGAAGGAATGAGCATTACACCGAGGCCTGTACTCTGGAGCGGGATCGATTTGGAGGAGGAGGGTCCGTCATGGTCTGGGGCAGTGTGTCACAGCATCATTGGACTGAGCTTGTTGTCATTGCAGGCAATCAGGCAAACTCTGTGCATTACAGGGAAGACATCCTTCTCCCTCATATGGTACCCGTCCTGCAGGCTCATGCTGACATGACCCTCCAGCATGACAATGCCACCAACCATACTGCTCGTCAGGAATATCAGTGTTCTGCCATGGCCAGGGAAGAGCCTGGATCTCAATCCCATTGAGCATGCCTGGGATTTTTTGGATCGGAGGGTGAGGGCCATTCCCCCCAGAAATGTCCGGGAACTTGGAGGTGCCTTGGTGGAAGAGTAGGGTAACATCTCACAGCAAGAACTGGAACATTTGGTGCAGTCCATGAGGAGATGCACTGCAGTACTTAATGCAGGTGGTGGCCACACCAGATACTGACTGTTACTTATGATTTTGACCCCCTCCCTTTGTTCAGGGATAAATTATTCAATTTCTGTTAGTCACATGTCTGTGGAACTTGTTCAGTTTATGTCTCCGTTGTTTAATCTTGTTATGTTCATACAAATATTTACACATGTTAAGTTTGCTGAAAATAAACACAATTGATAGTGAGAGGACGATTATTTTTTTGCTAAGTTCAGAGGAACTACTGTCATTCTCAATAGATATAAAAAACAGACTGTTTGCTTGCTGTTCGAGGTTGAGAAAACATTACTTTGAGAGGCTCCACATCTCATTAGTGGTGGTGCATTAAGCCAATCAGAAATACTATCAGATTCCCAAATGGGCACATTTATAGGCCTTCATTTGCATGTAGGCCAGGTAGCCTATAGGCCTACTTCCATGCGTAATCAGGTGTGCATCCACACTAAAAATTGACAGGAGCGCTCAATACAAAAGACTAACTAAATTGACAAAACTCGTAAAAGGAATTAAATAAACCCATACTTGTTTCTCACAAGTGTAGCATAGACGACTATGTGTAAGTGTAGCATAAACGTGTGTAGCATAAACAAGTGTAGCATAAACGACTACCGCCCCGTAGCACTCACATCCGTCATCATGAAGTGCTTTGAGAGACTAGTCAAGGACCATATCACCTCCACCCTACCTGACACCCTTGACCCACTCCAATTTGCTTACCGCCCAAATAGGTCCACAGACGATGCAATCTCAACCACACTGCACACTGCCCTAACCCATCTGGACAAGAGGAAAACCTATGTGAGAATGCTGTTCATCGACTACAGCTCGGCATTCAACACCATAGTACCCTCCAAGCTCGTCATCAAGCTCGAGACCCTGGGTCTCGACCCCGCCCTGTGCAACTGGGTACTGGACTTCCTGACGGGCCGCCCCCAGGTGGTGAGGGTAGGCAACAACATCTCCTCCCCGCTGATCCTCAACACTGGGGCCCCACAAGGGTGCGTTCTGAGCCCCCTCCTGTACTCCCTGTTCACCCACGACTGCGTGGCCATGCACGCCTCCAACTCAATCATCAAGTTTGCGGACGACACAACAGTGGTAGGCTTGATTACCAACAACGACGAGACGGCCTACAGGGAGGAGGTGAGGGCCCTCGGAGTGTGGTGTCAGGAAAATAACCTCACACTCAACGTCAACAAAACTAAGGAGATGATTGTGGACTTCAGGAAACAGCAGAGGGAACACCCCCATCCACATCGATGGAACAGTAGTGGAGAGGGTAGCAAGTTTTAAGTTCCTCGGCATACACATCACAGACAAACTGAATTGGTCCACTCACACAGACAGCATCGTGAGGAAGGCGCAGCAGCGCCTCTTCAACCTCAGGAGGCTGAAGAAATTCGGCTTGTCACCAAAAGCACTCACAAACTTCTACAGATGCACAATCGAGAGCATCCTGGCGGGCTGTATCACCGCCTGGTATGGCAACTGCACCGCCCTCAACCGTAAGGCTCTCCAGAGGGTAGTGAGGTCTGCACAACGCATCACCGGGGGCAAACTACCTGCCCTCCAGGACACCTACACCACCCGATGCTACAGGAAGGCCATAAAGATCATCAAGGACATCAACCACCCGAGCCACTGCCTGTTCACCCCGCTGCCATCCAGAAGGCGAGGTCAGTACAGGTGCATCAAAGCTGGGACCGAGAGATAGAAGCTGTTTTTCAATCTCAAGGCCATCAGACTGTTAAACAGCCACCACTAACATTGAGTGGCTACTGCCAACACACTGTCAATGACACTGACTCTACTCCAGCCACTTTAATCATGGGAATTGATGGGAAATGATGTAAATATATCACTAGCCACTTTAAACAATGCTACCTTATATAATGTTACTTACCCTACATTGTTCATCTCATATGCATACGTTGATACTGTACTCTATATCATCGACTGCATCCTTATGTAATACATGTATCACTAGCCACTTTAACTATGCCACTTGGTTTACATACTTATCTCATATGTATATACTGTACTCGATATCATCTACTGTATCTTGCCTATGCTGCTCTGTACCATCACTCATTCATATATCCTTATGTACATATTCTTTATCCCCTTACACTGTGTATGACAGTAGTTTTTTTTGGAATTGTTAGTTAGATTACTTGCTCGTTATTACTGCATTGTCGGAACTAGAAGCACAAGCATTTCGCTACACTCGCATTAACATCTGCTAACCATGTGTATGTGACAAATAAAATTTGATTTGATTTGATTTGGTTGTGCACTCTGCAAACAATAACCAAACAAATATTGTAGATTAAAAAAATATAGGAATTAACGGCAAATGTACTGCTGGTGATTTATGTAATGGAGAATCGAGACACTAACTCAAACAATTCACACAATAAAGTTAAGAACCAATGAAAGTGCACAAATTGGCAGGAGAGCGCGCATTCTGGAGAGAGATGTGCATTGTGCATCTTAGCCACACTCCCCTTCTTCTTGGACTGTGCCATCCACGCAGCCGACACAATGGATTAGTCTTGGCCTCCATAATGGATTAGATCACAGAGATGGGCGTGAATAAGACCGGTGTCTCGTGTTCCTTAAATTGTATTTGCAACTGCTTGACAAAAAAATAAAAATCTTGGTCGACCAACAGCCTATTGACCAAACAATCGACTAATTGGGGTCAGCCGTATGGCACATTCATAACGAGCATTAACAGATATAGTAAATCACACATTACTGGTAGGTGGGCAGCACTATAAAAGCCCCTCATTAACTTTAGAAATATCAGTATAACCCTGGGATGTCTCCTTACCCTTGCAGTGGAGGCTGGGGCTGGGCCAGAGTGGATGGTCTTGGCTTGTTCCAGCCACCGTAGTCCAGCATGGGGCGCACTTTCTTGAAGGGGGTCGAGTGATTGGGTAACATGAGACTTCTCTTAGCCGAGGTGGTCTGGGATGTACTGGATGGCCTGTGGAGGGAACGTCAAACGTTGAAGAAGTCAAAGTGTGGCAGCATCTTAATGATGCATAAGAATGTTTTCTTAACATCCATGGGACAACCTGGTTAAATTAAGGCGCAAAAAAAATAACTTACCTGTCGAGGAAAGAGTGACTCGTGGAGTAGTCTTTGGTCACCGATCGGCTGCCGTAGAATGACGTGGGCTGAAGTGGCGCTGGAACCAGTAAAACTGGTGGGAAAGGTAGACAGTTATCACAGGGCGACTAGACACGGCACAGTTCTAGTCTGGAGAAGGTAATCTCAGTCTGATGAGGGCTTACCAGAGCAGCGGTTCTCCTCTGCCTGTTTCAGCTTGTCTTTGCAGCTCAGCAGAAACTTCCTAGAGGGGTCCGACATGGTCTTGTTGTTGCTGAGATACAAGAAACAGTTTAGATTCACTGGTGCACAACTCTGCCCTACAAAGGCAAAGTGTAGTAACAGCAAATTTGGTCAAAAAGTTTTGATCTGTTGTAATGGCAGTTTAACTTTTACGCTAAACCGGTGCTGCTAAAATCATGGCCGTCACTGTAAAAACACCTACCCCCTCACCCCCACTCGCTAGACACCCCGAGGCCGCAATGGACATGAGCTTAAATTGACAGGAAGGGATGCGAAGTCAACCCTTTGCTTGGTAAAGTAACACTGTCGTTGTCATACCTGGATGAGTCATTCTCCTTGGGGTAGTCCTTAGTCAGGTCGCTGTCAGAGGTGAGGTGTCTCTTCCTCTTCTCAATCCTGAAGGGGCAAAAGATGGTTCTGAAGATGATGAATATGAAGTACACATTTTTAAAATGTCCCTTTAAGAGTGGTTATGAGACCAATGCACACACGAAGACTAAAGCCTCTGTCAAATGAAGAAATGCAATCTCAGGAGAAAGGATAGCGAGACAAAAGAGTGGAAGAGGTTGGGATTCTATACCCCTCACCCAGAAGTACGCACTTGTTCATTCCCCCATGTGAACTTAAAAGTCCAATCCACTTAAATAAATTAGGGGGGAAAGTATGAGTGCAGTCAGGACGCAGCCTGCGTGTGATGCTTTATCTACCTGGATGGTTGGTGTGTTGGCTTGCCTACCTGTTCTCAGACAGCCCACTGCGGGAAGGTGTGGAGGTGACTCTGCTGGGACTGCTCAGAGGTTTGCGGGGCATCGTCTCCTCCCTGTTGTCCACACTGGGTCGTCTGGGTGTTGTCTGAAACAGAGCCAGATTTAAATAAGTAATAGTTTCAGAGAAGCAAAAACCAGGAACAGTATGGTTGTAAATGACAGGTACTTTCTTACAACTCTTTACCTGTCGTTCTCCAGGTGGGCTGATCTCTTTCTTTACGGATCGATTCCCGAGCACACTGAAGCTTGCACTTCCCTGGGATGTCTTCAGAACTACAAGAAAACAACACTTGTCTAACAGAAGGACACCAGTTCCGCAGGAAATCATGCAAATTCGTAGAAACAGTTAATGATCTACAAGTTCCAATAGATTGTTACCTGTTGGTTTTCCCTGCTTCAACTTCTCAAGATATTCTTTCATTTTCTCAGCCACAGCAGTGGGAATTCTCTCAAGGGTGACTACACTGCCATCCTTAAGAGACACCACAATTCGTCGCATAGTGTGCATGGAATGCATCATGACATTCTTCACATTCTGGTTGAGCTGAAAGCAAAGACATATATAATGAATATACTTTTTTGCCCCACTGTATTTAGTCAGCCACCAATTGTGCAAGTTCTCCCACTTAAAAAGATGAGGCCTGAAATTTGTCATAGGTACACTTCAACTATGACAGACAAAATAAAAATAAAAAATCCAGAAAATCACATTGAAGGATTTTTAATGAATTTATTTGCAAATTATGGTGGAAAATAAGTATTTGGTCACCTACAACAAGCAAGATTTCTGGCTCTCACAGACCTGTAACTTCTTCTTTAAGAGGCTCCTCTGTCCTCCACTTGTTACCTGTATTAATGGCACCTGTTTGAACTTGTTATCAGTATAAAAGACACCTGTCCACAACCTCAAACAGTCACACTCCAAACTCCACTATGACCAACACCAAAGAGCTGTCAAAGGACACAACATTGTAGACCTGCACCAGGCTGGGAAGACTGAATCTGCAATAGGTAAGCAGCTTGGTTTGAAGAAATCAACTGTGGGAGCAATTATTAGGAAATGGAAGACATACAAGACCACTGATAATCTCCCTCGATCTGGGGCTCCACGCAAGATCTCACCCCGTGGGGTCAAAATGATCACAAGAACGGTGAGCAAAAATCCCAGAACCACACAGGGGGACCTAGTGAATGACCTCCAGAGAGCTGGGACCAAAGTAACAAAGCCTACCATCAGTAACACACTACGCCGCCAGGGACTCAAATCCTGCAGTGCCAGACGTGTCCCCCTGCTTAAGCCAGTACATGTCCAGGCCCATCTGAAGTTTGCTAGAGAGCATTTGGATGATCCAGAAGAAGATTGGGAGAATGTCATATGGTCAGATGAAACCAAAATAGAACTTTTTGGTAAAAACTCAACTCGTCATGTTTGGAGGACAAAGAATGCTGAGTTGCATCCAAAGAACACCATACCTACTGTGAAGCATGGGGGTGGAAACATCATGCTTTGGGGCTGTTTTTCTGCAAAGGGACCAGGACGACTGATCCGTGTAGAGGAAAGAATGAATGGGACCATGTATCGTGAGATTTTGAGTGAAAACCTCCTTCCATCAGCAAGGGCATTGAAGATGGAACGTGGCTGGGTATTTCAGCATGACAATGATCCCAAACACACCGCCCGGGCAACGAAGGAGTGGCTTCGTAAGAAGCATTTCAAGGTCCTGGAGTGGCCTAGCCAGTCTCCAGATCTCAACCCCATAGAAAATCTTTGGAGGGGGTTGAAAGTCTGTGTTGCCCAGCAACAGCCCCAAAACATCACTGCTCTAGAGGAGATCTGCATGGAGGAATGGGCCAAAATACCAGCAACAGTGTGTGAAAACCTACAGAAAACGTTTGACCTCTGTCATTGCCAATAAAGGGTATATAACAAAGTATTGAGATAAACTTTTGTTATTGACCAAATACTTATTTTCCACCATAATTTGCAATTAAATTAATTAAAAATCCTACAATGTGATTTTCTGGATTTTTTTTCTCATTTTGTCTGTCATAGTTGAAGTGTACCTATGATGAAAATTACAGGCCTCTCATCTTTTTAAGTGGGAGAACTTGCACAATTGGTGGCTGACTAAATACTTTTTTGCCCCACTGTATACTATATCAAGACGATTCGATACACGAGCTCCGATTAGGGATGTTAAGTTTCAACGAGACGCATCAAATATAAATGTGCATCGGTCCGAGAGACCCCAAATGATCCAAATGTAGCATGCATATTTGAGATTGTTCAAAGAAGCCACCCTCTGCCTTGATGACAGCTTTGCACAACCTTGGCATTCTCTCAACCAGCTTCATTAGGTGGTCACCTGGAATGCATTTCAATTAACAGGTGTGCCTTGTTAAGTTATTTTGTGGAATTTCTTTCCTTCTTAATGCATTTGAGCCAATCAGTTGTGTTGTGACATGGTAGGGGTGGTATACAGAAGATAGCTCTATACGGCAAAATACCAAGTCCATATTATGGCAAGAACAGCTCAAAAAAGCAAAGTGAAACGACAGTCCATCATTACTTTAAGAAATGAAGGTTGTCAATCTGGAAAATTTCAAGAACTTCCAAGTAGTCGCAAAACCCATCAAGTGCTATGATGACACTGTCATATGAAGACCGCCACAGGAAAGGAAGACCCAGAGTTACCTCTGCTGCAGAGGATAAGTTCATTAGAGTTAACTGCACCTCAGATTGCCGCCCAAATAAATGCATCAGAGTTCAAGTAACAGACACATCTCAACATCAACTGTTCAGAGGAGACTGCGTGACTCAGGCCTTCATGGTAAAATTGCTGCAAAGAAACCACTACTAAAGGACAACAATAAGAAGAAGGGACTGACTTGCTTGGGCCAAGAAACAAGCAATGGACATTAGACAGGTGTAAATCTCTAATTTAGTCTGATGAGTCCAAATGACATTTTTTGTTCCAACCGCCGTGTCTTTGTGAGATGCAGAGTAGGTGAACGGATGATCTAGGCATGTGTGGTTCCCACAGTTGACATGGAGGAGGTGTGATGGTGCTTTGCTGGTGACACTGTCTGTGATTTATTTAGAATTCAAGGCACTTAACCAACATGGCTACCACAGCATTCTGCAGTGATATGTCATCCCATCTGGTTTGAACATAGTGGGACTATCATTTGTTTCAACAGGACAATGACCCAACACACCTCCAGGCTGTGTAAGGGCTAGTTGACCGAGAAGGAGTGATTGAGTGCTGCATCAGATGACCTGGCCTCCACAATCACCTGACCTCAACCCAATTGGGATGGTTTGAGATGAGTTGGTCCGCAGAGTGAAGGAAAAGCAGCCAACAAGTGCTCAGCATATGTGGAAACTCCTTCAAGACTGTTGGAAAAGCATTCCAGGTGAAGCTGCTTGAGAGAATGCCAAGAGCGTGCAAAGATGTCATTCAAGGCAAAGGGTGGCTATTTGAAGAATCTCAAATATAAAATATTTTGATTTGTTTAACACTTTTTTGGTCACTACAGGATTCCATATGTATTTTTAATTTTTTTAATTTAACCTTTTAACTAGGCAATTCAGTTAAGAATAAATTATTATTTTCAATGACGGGCTACTGGGGAACAGTGGGTTAACTGCCTTGTTCAGGGGCAGGACGACAGATGTTTTATTTTTTTTCCTTGTCACCTCATGGATTTGATTCAGTAACCTTTCAGTTACTGGCCCAACACTCTAACCACTAGGCTACATGACACCATATGTGTTAGTTCATAGTTTTGATGTCTTCACTATTATTATACAATGTAGAAAAAAAGTACAAATAAAGAAAAAACCTTGAATCCGTCGGTGTCCAAACTTTTGACTGGTACTGTACCTTAAAAGACTTCTTAACATACACAATTTCAGCAATTCAAGTCCAATGTAATCATGCCATTTTGTTAGGTGAATGAGCACATATAGGGAAAACTATTACCTGGAAACTTTTGAGTGCACCACCGGCATTGAATTTCAGGCACAGGTTGACTTTGTTATCCTTCTCAAGAACCTCGAAGGTCCCCTCCTTCCATCGAGTGGTGCCCACGTCTATGCTGTTGTAGCGTATTTTGACAACACTTCCGCTGGAGAGCTTGGGCACTGCTGCTGCCATTAGTGATTGTCAGGGTTGTGCTCTCCAAATAAACCTAATGGAAGGGAAAAGTAGATTGTGTGCAAACAAGGACATATTTTTTTAATTAGGCTTGGGCGGTATACCAGATATTTGGAAATAGCCACGGGATTGCTTTTCAATACCGTCAAAACTATTTAGATTTTTTTAAATTATAAATTTAAATGTGTAGCTACTTAAGTAAATACCTGCAGTCCACTTGTGTAATACAATAGGAGATAAATTGATTAACAGTAGTCCCCAGTCACGTGGTATTTGTTTACAAGCATACAACATGAGAGCCTTGTGAGTCACTTACTGTTTGTTGTGCAGCACGTGACAGGTGATCTAGTTACAGTATGGAATTCACAACAGAATGTTTGCGAGCTAAATATCTTATGTTAACTGTCTAAAATGTGCAAAATGCTCTGCAGGTGTGCATTTGTTTGCTAATTTAGTAGCTAGTTAGGCATCTAGCTAAGTGCTTAGCTCATTGCAAAATTAAGCTTTGCTTGGTAATAGCAGTGAATTCCATCCTGGATCAAGTATTTGTTTTGTGCATGCAGCAAACTGAATAGCATGCACTTTTGAATTATTTGTATAATTTTGAGCTGGGATGTCTGTCCTGCAAATAGTTTAGGTCAGAGACAGTATAAAATGTTTGCAATGCATTCATTAGTATTTAGTTTACATTCACCTTTAGATCTCAGAGGCTCAGTGGGGTTTGAAAATAGTGCCCCTTGTGTTCAGTGCAAGTATTACAGAATATCACAGGATATTACAAGAACAATATGAAGGTATGACAATCTGGATACCGCCCACGACTACTTCAAATATATTTTTTACATTTAGAGCACGAGTAAGAGAGCAGTAACTGAGTCGTCCAGTAACTTTTAACACATTGTTGGCGCAACACCAGTTGTTCTGTCCTATGGGTAAGTCTGGTTTGAAAGGGAACACTATGCCAAAATACTTGAATTAAATAATATACTGTGCAGACCAGTGCACGTGACCTGGGCAAATTTTTCAAGCTGTAAATTGAAATGTTCTGCTTATGTTTGGTCACATGGTGTTCTTATTTGGCAGTGACAAATGTTTGCATGATGCAATTTCGTTTTTAACCTATTCAGGGAGGGGTTCACTTGTTTACCGAATTGCAAGTAAAGTCTTGGGAAGCTCTGCTAGGCAGGGAAGTGTAAGTGTGGCATTATCCACAACAATCAAAGGTATTGTTTACGCATTACCCATTGGGCTGCAGTGTATTACGACAAGCATCCTTAGCCACTTGGTTAGTCCAATTGGTTAAATTTAGCTAGCAAGCAAGTGACATAGCTAGATAGAGGGGGAACTAACGTTACTTAGCTAGCTATAATCGAACTGGCATAACGATGCTTAGCTAAGTATGCCCCCATTGTATGACAAATAGCCATGTTCAGAGATTCAACCTTATCTACAGGGATCTCCCAAACTAATGTAAAAGAGGGGCACTGCACAAACTTGTGGACTTACATATTTTATTCTATTAGACGAGGGATGCAAAAAACATACCTGTGGGCATAGCGGGACAAGAAAGCAAGAACAGTAATTGTAAAAGCAAGCCAGCATGATGGTATGTGCTGCTATGGTGATTTCCGAAAAAGAAAAAAAACAGCAAATCAACACTAGGACAGATGGCAAAAGTAAAAAATATTTTAAGATGTTTTATTTTTTGCCCACACTACAAATTACTATAGCTGTCCAGTAATACAGGACTAGTAATGGCCCAGTGCACTACTTTTTAAGAAATATAAAACTATTTATATGATACCACATACTATTTTGCGCAACCTCACTGTCGGTGTGATCGAAGCGTTATGCCTACCGCGTCATTGCGCAAAATGGTATGCAGCATCATCTGGATGTGTGCAACAAAAGTTCAACATTTACCTTCTGCTACCATTTCTATCAAGCCGTCTACGCATATAGTTGAGCAAACATTCGATAAATCCAACATTTGTACACACAAAACGCACTGCAACTGCCCCCGCAATGCTGCAAGGCAAACGCAGCGTTCCATTGGAAATTAATGTACTTCTAGTATTCCAACATGCAACCAAGCTGTCCGTGTGACCGAGGCGTTACACAACTCTGCAAGCGTATTCATGTCCAAATACATTTGGTTGCTTGTAAATGTTTTATTTACACCTTTTTTGGACGTACATACCGGCCATAAAGGGAGTAAATGTAGATAGTTCCTAAGCGAAACTCCATACTGTAGTTGGTGTGTAATGAACGTATTTTGACATTAATACGCTTTCAGAGCTGTCTAATTCGTTTGAATCGGAGCTTCCTGGGCAAACATCTCTGACGCACAGATACGGTCTGGGGCAGGGAGGACACAACCACACTACACTCGATTGAGTTTCTGTTGGCTAGATAACTGCTGTGATGCACCGCTAACCACTAGTTAGTTAGCTAACCCTAGCTAGCTTAGTATCTAGGTAGCTGGCTAACTGAATATTACGAGATGAGAATGACGCCCCCAAATCAACTCAGCAAAACAACATTGGATAGTTACACATCTAGCTAGCTGTGAAAGTCTAGCCGTGTCCCATGCACGAGCAAGTTCGTAACTAACGATAGCTGGCTGCTAAAAAGGACAAGGAATAGCTAGCTAATTTGATTTTTGTCATTTGGAGATAAACATCGCCTTGACTTAATTACAAGACAAGGAACACTTGCCTTTGAATGAAATATCCCTTCAACGAAACTTGTAAATTATAATATTTTTGTTTTAAATCCTCGGGGAGTAGTAAGTTGGTTTAGCCGGCATTCGTTGGCCCCAGTATTATGTTGTTGACAGTGTGGTCCGCACGACGTTTTCCTCCAGTACTCGATGATGGCGGGAATGTGAAAATCTAGAGGAAATGATATACGAGAACACATATCACATGTCTTCTCGCGATACTTAACCACGATGAATTGACACCAAAGATGGTGAAAAAAATAAAGATAGTTCACTCATGCCGTTAAGCATCGCAAAAATGATCCGTTCCGGTTTACTTAACAGGGTGTGTCTACCATAGACACCAATGCAATAGCAGCTGGGTTCTGACTTTTATTGAACCAGAAAAAACCCCAGAAAGAAACAGCGAGTCGGGGGTCTCGCTTCCTTTTCCGTCTCTGATTCAACAAATTAAATGCATAACTGTCTTACTAGCTTCCTATTGGTATCGACCTACCATGTAAACTAAGGGTTATATTTTGTTTAAAGATAATAGCTATGTTGCTTGTGTTATAGCGTTAGACAGCTATAAAGCAGATCTCCTTCTCAAACAGAAGTTCTCAGCATGTTGGAATAATAAACGCGCGGGTAAAGGTTTAAACGTAGTTCCAGTTCCGATGTGACCATTGTAGCAAACTAAGACCAAATATATTCTGCTAAAACTAAGCTAGCTAGCTAGTTGTAGTTTTTGTTTTATTTGTAGCTAGCTCAACAGCTTACGGGAGATCATATCCAGACGCTTCAGACAATGCTGGCTACAGGCGCAGTAAGTTTGCAATATTGAATTAGATAACACGGCATACAATGTAACGTTAGCTATCTATCAATATACATATTCATTTTGTGTTATGGTTATTTTCTGTCGCCACCCACCAGATCCATGCACAACTCGGGGAGTCCAACCAGTACACATACTACCGATGTGTCGCAAAGCTAAATACTCGGGAGGTCTCTAGTTTACACAGCCCAAACAGGATGGGTATAATTTTTCGAACGTTCCAACAGGAATCTGTTCCTGAAACTTCGTAAAGTAACGTTACAAGGTTGCCAACAAACTACGCATACAAAGTAGTATGATCAATTCACCTAGCTAAGTAGCTGCCGAATAGGCATCAACTCAACACGTAGCTTATTCTTAATGTTTGTCCATAGGCTATTATTTTATTATTTACCTTTATTTAACAAGGTAGGCAAGTGAGGCTACCAGAGTGAGGACAGACATTTTTCGGAATAAACGTGGTGAGTGAAAAACTTTATGAAATGGCCCACTCCCTACCCGGTATCTTATTCTTATACAACTTTGTATGTGTTGTTTGTTGGCAACCTTATTGTTGGAATAGATTCCAGTTGAAACGTTGCACAAATTATACCCACCCGTCCGAACACATGATTGCAGTTCGTGCATTGTAAAATTTAACTAGTTAAGTTAGTAACTAACGTTAGTTAGTCAGAGGGCAGCAAACCGATCTGAAGGATGATCCTAGAAAGGGAGAGCATTCGTTGGAATTGTATTACATGCTCAGATGTCATGTCTGAGGTTGGTTCACCCCCCCTGCCCTTTTCTCACAGGCTGCAACCACAGCCTTGGTTCAGGTGGATCGGGAAAAGATCTACCAGTGGATCAACGAGCTGTCTACCCCAGAGACCAGGGAGAATGCCCTCCTGGAGCTCAGCAAGAAGAGGGAGTCTGTCCCTGACCTTGCACCCATGCTATGGCACTCTTGTGGAACCATTGCTGCCCTCCTGCAGGTACTAAATATATTATCTTTGCTTACTGTAATACCTATTTCACATTACTGAGCCGATTCAAGCCAATCTGTAATGCACTTTCATAAGAGGAAAAATACATGTGCATTGTTTTAGGTGGGCTCCCCCTATGTCTGTGTGTCTTAGTCATTGTGGCATTGTGTTCGCTCAGTTGGTAGAGCATGGCGCCAGGGTTGTGGGTACGATTCCCACAGGGGATGTTAGCAGTTGATGTTTTTCTTCAATAACACAGACCCCAATGCAAATCAGAGGGAGAAAAATATATTTATTCAAAGAGAACAAATCATAGTTGTTATGCTGGAAAGTAGATGGTCATTCTTCCCTGTCCTCAGTGTTTTCTCCACTGAACAAAGAGACCAGATGTAGTTTATAACACAACCTGTGGTTGACAGATTAGAATTACTTACAGTAAAATTGGACCAATGACCAAATATCAAGTATCTCGTTTAAGGCTCAATGTATAGACAAGACGGACCAATGAGAACTTGCCACATGTCACTATGAGTCCAAGACTGAAACCCCTACACAGATTCTAAATAGATGTTGAACTGAAAATTTCCATTGATCGTCATTTCCCCAATGACCTCTAGTCCTCTGCATTGTTTATTTATCTTAAAATATTCTTACAGGGTATGAAAATGTATGCACTCACTACTGTAAGTCTCTCTGTATAAGAGCATCTGCTAAATGACGTAAATGTAAAATGTTGCTGCGTGAAGGTACCTACAGTGTCTCCTTAAAGACATGTATTTTACCTTTGGCGACTACTAAGTCTTTTTTAAACCTCCAGCATTGTGCTGGATGTGGCGACGTGTAGTTCATACATGCATAATCTATGTGCAAAATTACTGTCTTACCTCAATTAGCCATGAAATCACTAGTTAGAAACTAAGTTTGTTTGGAAGCTTTACTGCGCCATTTTCCCCCATGTGGGCCATCCCCTATCATTTCAGGTTCTAGCCAATGAGCTTCAGCCTCTAGCTATTTGAGTGGCAACAAGGAAGATGCACGCACACACAGCAGAGCAGTGACGTGGTGCACATCCCGTATCTGGACATGTGACGTCGTAGCAATTTTCAGGGACTACTTTTGGCTCGTGAGCACTACTTTCAGATTTACTGGCTAAAAAGTATACAAAAGTACCGCAGAATCTCTTTAAGAGGACGATACTACTTCACATTCTAATTTATTTGCATTCTGTTTCTTTCAGGAAATTGTGAACATCTACCCCTCCATAAACCCACCAACTCTGACAGCCCACCAATCCAACAGAGTATGCAATGCCCTCGCGCTCTTACAGTGTGTCGCCTCCCATCCAGAGACTCGGTAATGCACCATCTTTCTTTTCAATATGTAAATGATTGTGTTATGTGTCACTATCTTACACATTCAAAATGTAACCACTTCCTCCAGGTCTGCATTTTTGGCAGCACACATTCCTCTCTTCCTCTACCCCTTCCTGCATACTGTGAGCAAGACACGCCCATTTGAGTACCTGCGCCTCACCAGCTTAGGAGTCATAGGTAACATCCTTTTCTACCTGCTTTTGTCTGCCTGATTCCAATGCACCCGATTGTTCATGCCGCAATTCTCTGGTTCGTTAAAAACACCTGAATGCCTCCAACTGTAGTTTGCTGTTTGTGTTCCTGCAGGTGCTCTGGTCAAAACAGATGAACAGGAGGTGATCAATTTCCTGCTCACCACAGAGATCATCCCTCTATGCCTGCGCATCATGGAGTCAGGCAGCGAACTCTCCAAAACGGTAGCTAATCTATCCAGCTTCTGCCATATTGCTTACACACATTATGTTACGTGCATATAAACAAAAGGAAATGTATAACCTTTTAGTAATTCTCCCTTTGTCCTCAATGTCAGGTTGCTACTTTCATACTCCAAAAAATTCTGCTGGACGACACCGGGCTGGCGTACATATGCCAGACCTATGAACGTTTCTCTCACGTGGCAATGATTCTTGTAAGTATCATTTGTTTTCAGAGGAAGGTTTAGTACAGCTGTATATATACGGGGGTTGTTCAGCGATAAAACCAGACACGTGAACAAATGGGGCTGTACCTGTGCAGAGCACCTGCCCATTTGCCTTCCCAGTCTCCAAAGTGCCCTTTTCTGTGGTGATAAAATTTCCCACAAAATGTTAGTTCTTCTGAACCCACTGCCTGTAAGTCGTCTTTAAATTGTCATCCATGCATCAGAACCAAAAAGTTCAGCGTCTTGATTGTTGACCAATTACCAATCATCAGCAATGGCGTGCAAAGGGACACGTGCGTATCAAGATTATTGACCAGAAAGAACTTAAATGTGTTTGAATACTCATACTAACATACAATTTGTTCATTTAGGTATACTGTAAACAAACAGTATAGTTTCAGTTGAGCATAATAGAGCTTTGCCTGCCTACCGGAAGTTGACACTGTTGCGATGCAACCTCTTGCTAGCTTGTTAGCATAACAAATGACTAGCTAAACATTTTACGATTTCGGGTGTGTTCGTAAATTCAATCTGGATTTCCAGGGTGCACTCTGGGCCTTAGTAAATCCAGAGCGTTGTCAGATTGTCCGTTCGTAAATTCAGAGCGTTTCGCTCTCGGAGTGTTCAGTGCGCACACTGGACATTCTGGCAGAGGAGTAACGGCATTCAAGCACCCAAACTCACAACGGCATTCAAGCACCCAAACTAACTGGCTAATGTTGGCTAGCTTGCTAGCTACTTCCAGACACAAATAAGAGAACACCTCACTCTGACAATTTTACTCCCCCTAGAAGCGCTG
Organism: Oncorhynchus tshawytscha; assembly: GCF_018296145.1. Lineage (NCBI taxonomy): Eukaryota > Metazoa > Chordata > Actinopteri > Salmoniformes > Salmonidae > Oncorhynchus > Oncorhynchus tshawytscha. Next base: position 10,097,415 of record NC_056454.1, on the reverse strand, counting down.
GTTCGGCTGTTTTTATGTTGTCCAGAGCATTGTTGACTAACTGTGCTGCTGGCAACAATTTAATTACGTTTTTTGCCAACATTTACTGACAGCAGCCATATTCAAATGGTGTTGAGTGTTCGTAAATTCATCAGTTATTCTGCACTCTGGCACACTCAGACCAGAGTGCCTTGAAATCGGAGTAGATAGCCTGAGGGAATTTAAGAACGCACCCTAGGGTTGATCGGCGCGTTCAATGGCAGTCAAGCACCAAAGCTAACGTTGGCTAGCTACTTTCAGACACAAATGAGAGAACACCTCACTCTCACCATTTTACTCACCCTAGCAAAGCTGGTTAGACTGTTTGTTTTTCAGAGCTTTGGTGACTAACTGTGCTGCTAGCAACAATTTAATTACGCTTTTTTTGGCCAACGTTTACTGACACTGGCCATATTCAACGGTGTTGAGCGTTTTGTAAATTCATCAGTTATTCTGCACAAGAGTGCTCTGAAATCAGAGTAGCTGTCCGGAATTAACCATTTCCATTGAAACGCACAACGACTATACCACTTAGTTAAGAATTATGTGAATAATCGAGTCAATAAACGTTGGTTAGTTAGTTAGCAGATAGTTAATATACGGCCTGGCCAGTTCGATTTATTAGTAGCCAGGTAACATACTGGTACATACTGCTGTAATGCTATGCGGTTCGTAAGGATAGCGTAGTTAGCAAATTGTCAGCCAACATAACGTGTAACGTAACTTATTTGAAAAGTTATTACTTCATTACATTGCTCAACATTTTCTTAACTTTGATTATAATTAGTTAAAGCAATGAATTTGCATCCACTCTCGTTGGACTTTGGCTCCATATTTTCACCCATTTTCTTCAAATCTGAAAACGCTGTGAAACCACGGCCATTTTATAATGAATTGCATTATGGGCCCTAAAAGCACAGAAAGTGTCCACTGCATGTATACATCATATTTTGGCAAATTTAGTACGACATCTGGTAACTTTTGTCATACTAACTATATCCGTACTATGACCAATAAGCATACTATATACTCAATTCACGTCACAAGTAGTGAGGTTACTATGAGTATTCAAACACAGCTCGTTTAATTTCCTCCAGTTTTGCCTGGCAAAAATAGAGTAGGCCTACATTTATCATCCATATAAAATACAGTTTAGCAATCTACTACTGACTCATCTTTGCCAGAACAATAGGAACACCAACCTGCAGGCTTGGGGAGTAACAGATTACATTTAATCAGTTACATATAAGGGACTACAAAAAACGGTAACTAATCCGTTACCAGCAAAAATATTGTAATCAGATTAGATACTTTTGAAAAAGTAGATCATTACGCCGAGGATTACTTTAATATAGAAAGGATGTTTTTCTCTGTTTTCTCAATGACGTTCAAATCAGCATTGAAAAAAGGCGCAAGTTCAAGTTTGTTCCACCTGAGCGAGTCTGACCACAAGTCAGAGACCACTATGATGACACACCAAATCTGTTTGATGGATTGCGCAAAAAGAGCAGGAATAGGCTTGTGGGTTACAGTTCAAGCTATGTCTTCCAATTGTGCGACTTCTGTTGGCACCCAAAGACTATCCAACATGAATAAATGCTTGGCGGTAAGGTTGCCAGCAGTGGTGTAGTCTACGGTGATACGGATATCACTTATTGATATCTACAGTTGAAGTCAGAAGTTTCGATACACTTTAGCCAAATACATTTAAACTCAGTTTTTCACAATTCCTGACATTTAATCCTAGTAAAAATTCCCTGTCTTAAGTCAGTTAGGATCCCCCTGTTTCCTCCAAACATAATGATGGTCATTATGGCCAAACAGTTCTATTTTTGTTTCAGACCAGAGGACATTTCTCCAAAAAGTACGATCATTGTCCCCATGTGCCGTTGCAAACCATAGTCTGGCTTTTTTATGGTCGTTTTGGAGCAGTGGCTTCTTCCTTGCTGAGCGGCCTTTCAGGTTATGTCTATGTAGGACTCGTTTTACTGTGGATATAGATACTTTTGTACCTGTTTCCTCCAGCATCTTCACACGGTCCTTTGCTGTTGTTCTGGGATTGATTAGCTCTTTTCGCACCAAAGTACGTTCATCTCTAGGAGACAGAAGGCGTCTCCTTCCTGAGCGGTATGACGGCTGCGTGATCCATTGGTGTTTATACTTGCGTACCATTGTTTGTACAGATGAACGTGGTACCTTCAGGCATTTGGAAATTGCTCCCAAGGATGAACCAGACTTGTGGAGGTCTACAAATTATTTTTCCTGAGGTCTTGGCTGATTTCTTTTGATTTTCCTATGATGTCAAGCAAAGAGGCACTGAGTTTGAAGGTAGGCCTTGAAATACATCCACAGGTACACTTTTTGACCCAAATTATGTCAATTAGCCTACCAGAAGCTTCTAAAGCCATGACATAATTTTCTGGAATTTTCCAAACTGTTTAAAGGCACAGTCAACTTAGTGTATGTAAATGTCTGACCCACTGGAATTGTGATACAGTGAATTATAAGTGAATCTGTCTGTAAACAATTGTTAGGAAAATTACTTGTGTCATGCACAAAGTAGATGTTCTAACCAACTTGCTAAACCTGTAGTTTGTTAACAAGAAATTTGTGGAGTGGTTGAAAAACGAGAATTAATGACTCAAACCTATATGTATGTAAACGTCCGACTTTAACTGTACATAGCGTATTGATGTGAATCACTGCTGCTCTCTCATTTATCTATTTTCACCTTATGGATTGTGGTTGTCGTGGATGGCTGTTCACTAATCTAAATGTGTATTTGAACCCAATAATGGTTGAATTCAAGAAGTTTAAGCTGCCTATCAATCATTATATTTGATACCAGTGGACAGCCAGTGAAAAATGTGCTCTTGCAACAGCTGCATAGTGCAGATCCCAGCCTATGGAATAAAAGCAGGTCTTTGAGCAATAAATCTAATTCATGCTGATACAAAAAATAAATCCAGAGGCCTAATGGACACATGCTAAAACACACACAGCTTTGAAAGTCTTAAAGGGGCAATCAGTAGTTGCTAAATACATTTTTTGGGACTTATATATTAATGTTAATATGTAATTTAATCTTATATGTTGTAGAAAGCGATGGGTTAGAAGAAGCCTACATAACCAACCCGTAAAGTAAAATGTAACTATGTAAACTTTAACATTGATTTATCCTGCAATACATGCAGTTCAATTGGTAACATACATTTGTCTTCTTCTCATGCCTCTTAAGGGAAAAGTAATCTAAAATTAACTGAATGTAGTCATATTACTAAGTTTTTGTAATGCAAAAGTTACGTTTATGATTACTATTTTGGACAGGTAACTAGTAACTGATGGATTACATTTAGAAAGTAACCTACCCAACCCTGGCTACCTGCTGATTTGATTGATACTTTTTCATATTTCAGATGGGCCTAGTTTGGGTGGCTACTGACTCTTTGTCTAAAGATATGCAGCCGTAACATCGTACTGCCTTCAATATTAGGGGATGAAGATCTGTAACATATTCTAGTGAATTTACTACAATATTTATTAGGAATAACAACTACCAGGTTGGCAACGAGCACTCTGCAGGCAGGCTGCCCTCCAAAGTGATATGGTGCCTTCAGAAAGTATTCATACCGGTTGACTTTTTTGTTGTGAATTACCTGAATTTTAAGTGGGTTAAATGTTGATTTAAAAAATAATAATAATTGTCACTGGCCTACACACAATACCCCATAATCTGAAAACTGAATAGTTTTTTGACATTTTTACAAATGGATAAAAAATGACAACCTGAAATGTCTTGAGTCAATAAGTATCCAACCCCTTTGTTATGGCATACCTAAATAAGTTCAGGAGTAAATATTTACTTAACAAGTCACATAAATTGCAGCCTGAACCAGGGAAACCTGGTTCAGTCTGCTTTCCACCAGACACTGGGAGGTGAATTCACCTTTCATCAGGACAATAACCTAAAACACAAGTCCAAATCTACACTGGGGTTGCTTGCCAAGTGGCTGACTTCTAGTTTTGATTTAAATCTGTTTGAAAATCTATGGCAAGACTTGAAAACACCTGTAAAAAGGTAGGTGTCAAGCTGCTGGAAACTTAAGCTTATATCCCCATCTTCACATTCCCTCTCCCAGAGTTTGATCTGCTTCACGAATCCACACACGTTGTGGTGCATGTTTAGAATGTGTGTGTCTTTTACCTTGCAGAACTAGATTCAGGTTGTTCAGTTTTCTGAACACATCGGCGAGGCGGGCTCCCCAGTCTGTCCTCGAACACAGCCACAAGGGGGTGTGAGTGCTCAGACAGGAAATGACTGACTTCCGCACGCAGCTCAAAAAGCCTCTGAAGCGTTTTCCCTCTGAATAGCCAACAGACGTCGGTGTGAAGCAGTATCTGCTGGTCCTCAGTCCCACTGTCATCACAGAGCCTTTCAAACAGTCGGTGATTCAAATGCCTGGACATGATAAAGTTAATCACTTTCACTGCGTCATTCAAAACATCATGTAACTCAGGACTCATTCTCTTGATGGCCAATGACTATGAATGATACAGTGGGATTTAATTTATTTATGTTGGCAATTAATCATTTCGTTCCCAGACATTGATGCAGCACGAACCGTGCACACATGAAAACAGGATTTCCAATCCAGATTGTGTCTGAGAAAAAGCGGTCAATAATGCAAAACACATCCTCACCTGTAGTTCTCCCCGTTAGCTTCTTGCAGAACAGAATGTGCTCATTCATTTCCGAAATGTCTCTATCACACACGCAATCAATTAGGCTTCCCCACTGACATCAGTCGATTTGTTCAACCGCAGAGAAAATGTACCTGAATTTTTTTTTTTTAAGTAAATTGATTGATCAACAATATCAACGCCCATGTCATCGATCCTACAGCACACTGTGTTATTTGACAATGGTACAGTCTAAAGTGCATCAGCTGCTGTCTTATCAATCATAGTTTCTGCGAGGATAAGCAATGGATCATGTGCACTTGGTGCGAGCATAGGATCAAACAGATCCAACTGGAGAGCAGAGGCCAGGTAGCCAGAGAAATGCACACACGCAGAAACTAAAGTGAAAAAAGTAGGCCTTTTCAATTATAAAATAACTAGATATTTCACACCAGTAAATATTTTCTTTTCTTTCACATTTTTGAAAATCTTCTCAAGTTCCCTCTGGGACTGCCCACGTATCCCAAGGTTGGGAAACACTGGAATAATTTTTGAACCTATAATTTAATTATACATTCTGTTTTACAGAAAGTGATTAGATCAATTGATAGCCACATAGTCACACATTGTATAAGATTACTTCCCAAGCAAATACCTTCTTTTTTTTACTCCTCTACTTTAGGTCATAGCCATGCTTTTGAATGTCAGAGACAAACCAAAGATATTGCCATGTGCATCACTCTCGTCTGGTTCTTTTGTTAAACAAAAAAAACTATTCTTTGCTTATGAAAAGCATACACATGACATGATGCAGCCACCACTATGCTTGAAAATATGAAGAGTGGTACTCCGTGACGTGTTGTGTTGGATTTGCCCCAAACATAACGCTTTGTGTTCAGGACATAAAGTTCATTACTTTGACACATTTTTTTCCCAGTTTTACTTCACCGCCTTATTGCAAACAGGATGAATGTTTTGGATACATTCTTTTGTAAAGGCTTCCTTCTTTTCACTCTGTCATTGAGGTTAGTATTGTGGAGTAAGTAAAATGTTGTTGCTCCATCCTGTTTTCTTCTATCACAGCCATTAAATTCTGTTTTAAAGTCACCATTGGCCTCATGGTGAAATCCTTGAGTGGTTTCCTTCCTCTCTGGCAACTGAGTTAGGAAGGACGCCTGCATCTTTTGTAGTGACTGGGTGTATTGATACTCCACCCAAAGTGTAATTAATAAGTTCACCATGCTCAAAGGGATATTCAATATATGCTTCTTTTTTTTTACCCATCTACAAATAAGTGCCCTTTTTTGCGAGGCATTGGAAAACCTCCCTGTTCTTTGTGCTTGAATCTGTGATTTGAAATTGTTACGGTTCTCTTGTGGTGAAGGATAGTCGGACCAAAATGCAGCGTGTAGATTGCGATCCATGTTTAATCAAACAAACGTAAACACGAATACACACAAAACACTACAAAACAATAAACGTAACGAAAACCGAAACAGCCTATACTTGTGTCAACTAACACAGCGACAGGAACAAAGACACTAACGACAATCACCCACGACAAACTCAAAGAATATGGCTGCCTAAATATGGTTCCCAATCAGAGACAACGATAAACACCTGCCTCTGATTGAGAACCACTCCAGACAGCCATAGACTTTGCTAGATAACCCCACTAGCTACAATCCCAATACATACACACCAAAACCCCAAGACAAAACACACCACAATACAAAAACCCCATGCCACACCCTGGCCTGACCCAATACATGAAGAAAAACACAAAATACTTAGACCAGGGTGTGACAGAAATGCACTGCTCGACTGAGGGACCTTATAGATAATTGTATATGTGGGGTACAGAAATCGGTTAGTTATTCAAAAATCATGTTAAACCCTATTATAGTGAGTTCATGCAACTTATGTTACTTAAGCACATTTTTACTCCTGAACTTATACTGAACAAAAATATAAATGCAACATGCAACAATTCATATATGGAAAATCAGTCAATTTTAAGTAAATTCATTAGGCCCTAATCTATGGATTTCACATGACTGGGAATACAGATATACATCAGTTGGTCACAGATGCCAACAAAAAAGTAGGGGAATGGATCAGAGAAACAATCGGTGTCTGGTGTGACCGCCATTTGACTCCTGTAGCGCGACATATTCTACATGGCCAAAAGTATGTGGACACCTGCTTGTTGGACTTCTCATTCCAAAATCATGGGCATTAATATGGAGTTAGTCCCCCCTTTGCTGCTATAACAACCTCAACTCTTCTGGGAAGGCTTTCCACTAGATGTTGGATCATTGCTGCGGGGACTTGCTTCCTTTCAGCCTCGAGCGCTAGTGAGGTCGGTCATTGATGTTGGGGGATTAGGCCTGGCTCGCAGTCGGCGTTTCAATTAATCCCTCAAATGTTTGATGGGGTTGAGGTCCGGGCTCTGTGCAGGCCAATCAAGTTCTTCCACACCGATCTCAACAAACCAAACCATTTCTGTATGGACCGCGCTTTGTGCACAGGGGCATTGTCATGCTGAAACAGAAAAGGGACTTCCCAAAACTGTTGCCACAAAGTTGGAACCACAGAATCGTCAATAAAGTCATTGTATGCTGTAGTGTTAAGATTTCCTTTCACGGGAACTAAGGGGCCTAGCCCGAACCATGAAAAACAGCCCCAGACCATTATTCCTCCTGCACCAAACTTTACAGTTGGCGCTATGCATTTGGGCAGGTAGCGTTCTCCTGGAATCCAGCAAACCCAGACGGTGATACGGGATTTCATTCCAGAGAACACGTTTCCACTGCTCCAGAATCCAATGGCGGCGAGCTTTACACCACTCCAGCCGAAGCTTGGCATTGCACATGGTGATCTTAGGCTTGTATGCGGCTGCTCAGCCATGGAAACCCATTTCATGAAGCTCCCAACGAACAGTTCTTGTGCTGACATTGCTTCAAGAGGAAGTTTGGAAGTCGGTTATAAGTGTTGCAACCTTTTAGATGTTTCCACTTCACAATAACAACACTTACAGTAGACCAGGGCAGCTCTAGCAGGGCAGAAATTTGACAAACTGACTTGTTGGAAAGGTGGCATCCTATGACGATGCCACTTTGGAAGTCACTCGGCTACGCATGCCTCTCCCTAATGTCAATATGCCTTGTCCATTGCTGTTTTGGTTAGTGATTGTCTTCACTTTAGAGCCTCCAGCCCTGCTCGATATGCCTCAGCTAACCCTCTTGTCCCACCTCCCACACTTGCGGTGACCTCACCTGGTTTAATTGATGTCTCTAGAGACAATTCCTCTCTCATTGTCACTCAATGCCTAGGTTTACCTCAACTGTATTCACATCCTACCATACCTTTGTCTGTACATTATGCATTGAATCTATTCTACCGCGCCCAGAAACCTGCTCCTTTTACTCTGTCCCGAACGTACTAGACGACCAGTTCTTATAGCCCTTAGCCGTACCCTTATCCTACTCCTCTGATCCTCTGGTGATGTAGAGGTTAATCCAGTTCCTGCAGTGTCTGGCTCCACTCCCAGGCCCTCTCATTTGTTGACTTCTGTAACCGTAAAAGCCTTGGTTTCATGCATGTTAACATTAGAAGCCTCCTCCCTAAGTTTGTTTTATTCACTGCTTTAGCACACTCTGCCAACCCGGATGTCCTAGCTGTGTCTGAATCCTGGCTGAGGAAGGCCACCAAAAACCCAGAAATGTACATCCTTAACTATAACATTTTCCGACAAGATAGAACTGCCAAAGGGGGCGGGGTTGCAATCTACTGCAGAGAGAGCCTGCAGAGTTCTGTTTTACTATCCAGGTCTGTGCCCAAACAATTTGAGCTTCTACTTTTAAAAATCCACCTTTCCAGAAACAATTCTCACCGTTGCCGCTTGCTATAGACCACCTTCTGCCCCCAGCTGAGCCCTGGACACCATATGTGAATTGATTGCCCCCCATCTATCTTCAGAGCTCGTGCTGTTAGGTGACCTAAACTGGGACACGCTTAACACCCCGGCGATCCTACAATCGAAGCTTGATGCCCTCAATCTCACACAAATTACTGTCAAATGCTCCCTAAAACACTTCAGCGAGCAGGTCTTTCTAATCGACCTGGACCGGGTATCCTGGAAGGATATTGACCTCATTCCGTCAGTAGAGGATGCCTGGTTATTCTTTAAAAGCGCTTTACTCAAAATCTTAAATAAGCATGCCCCATTCAAAAAATTTAGAACCAGGAACATATATAGCCCGTGGTTCACTCCAGACCTGACTGCCCTTGACCAGCACATAAACATCCTGTGGCTTACGGCATTGGCATCAAATAGCCCCTGCGATATTCAAGTTTTCAGGGAAGTTAGGAACCAATATACACAGGCAGTTAGGAAAGCTAAGGCTAGCTTTTTCAAACAGAAATTTGCATCCAGCAGCACAAACTCCAAAAAGTTCTGGGACACTGTAAAGTCCATGGAGAGTAAGAGCACCTCCTCCCAGCTGCTCACTGCACTGAGGCTAGGAAACACTGTCACCGCCGATAAATCCACAATAATTGAGAATTTCAATAAGCATTTTTCCACGGCTGGTCATGCTTTCCCCCTGGTCAACAGCCCTGCACCCCCCACAGCAACTTGCCCAAGTCTCCCTCACCCAAATCCAGGTAGCTGATGTTCTGAAAGAGCTGCAAAATCTGGGCCCCTACAAATCAGCAGGGCTAGACAATCTGGACCCTTTCTTTCTAATATTATCAGCCAAAATTGTTGCGACCCCTATTACTTGCCTGTTCAACCTCTGCAATTATGGTTTCCGAGCTAGTCATGGGTGCTCTTCAGCCACACTCAAGGTCCTAAACGATATCATAACCGCCATTGATACAAGACAATACTGTACAGCTGTATTCATTGATCTGGCCAAGACTTTCGACTCTGTCAATCACCACATTCTTATTGGCAGACTCAACAGCCTTGGTTTCTCAAATGACTGCCTCGCCTGGTTCACCAACTACTTCTCTGAAGTTCAGTGTGTCAAATCGGAGGGCCTGTTGTCCAGACCTCTGGCAGTCTCTATGGGGGTGCCACAGGGTTCAATTCTCGGGCCGACTCTTTTCTCTGTGTACATTAATGATGTCGCTCTTGCTGCTGGTGATTCTCTGATCCACCTCTACACAGACGAAACCATTTTGTATACTTCTGGCCCTTCTTTGGACACTGTGTTAACTAACCTCCAGACGAGTTTCAATGCCATACAACTCTCGTTCCGTTGTCTCCAACTGCTCTTAAATGCAAGTAAAACTAAATGGATGCTCTTCAACCAACCGCCGTCCTCCTGTCCAGCATCACTACTCTGGATGGTTCTGACTTAGAATACGTGGACAACTACAAATACCTAGGTGTCTGGTTAGACTGTACACTCTCCTTTCAGACTCGCATTAAGCATCTCCAATCCAAAATTAAATCTAGAATCGACTTCCTATTTCGCAACAAAGCATCCTTCACTCATGTTGCCAAACATACCCTCATAAAACGGACTATCCTACTGATCCTGGACTTCGGTGACGTCATTTACAAAATAGCCTCCAACACTCTACTCAGCAAATTGGATGTAGTCTATCACAGTGCCATCCGTTTTGTCACCAAAGCCCCATATACTACCCACCACTGTGACCTGTATGCTCTCGTTGGCTGGCCCTCGCTTCATATTTTTCGCCAAACCCACTGGCTCCAGGTCATCTATAAGCCTTTGCTAGGTAAAGCCCCGCCTTATCTCAGCTCACTGGTCACCATAGCAGCACCCACCCGTAGCACGCGCTCCAGCAAGTATATTTCACTGGCCACCCCCAAAGCCAATTCCTTATTTTTTCCGCCTTTTCCTTCCAGTTCTCTGCTGCCAATGACTGGAACAAATTGCAAAAATCACTGAAGCTGGAGACCCATATCTCCCTCACTAACTTTAAGCACCAGCTGTCAGAGCAGCTCATGATCACTGCAGCTGTACATAGCCATCTGCAAACAGCCCATTCAACTACCTCATCCCCATACTGTTTTTTTTCTCCTTTGATCCCCAGTGTCTCTACTTGCACATTCATCTTCTGCACATCTATCACTCCAGTATTTAATTGCTAAATTGTAATTATTTCACCACTATGGCCTATTTATTGCCTTACCTCAATTCCATATGTAACTCTGTGTTGTTTGTGTCACACTGCTTTGCTTTATCTTGGCCAGGTCGCAGTTGCAAATGAGAACTTGTTCTCAACTAGCCTACCTGGTTAAATAAAGGTGAAATAAAAAAACTTACTGCCAATGTTTGTCTATGGAGATTACATGGCTGTGTGCTCGATTTTAAACACCTGTCAGCAACAGTTGTGGCTGAAATAGCCAGAGCTACTAATTTGAAGGGGTGTCCATATACTAGTGTATCTCCTTCGCATAGATTTGATCAGGCTGTTGATTGTGGCCTGTGGAATCTTGTCCCAGTTGTTGGATATTGGCGGGAATTGGAACAAGCTGCATCTGAAACATGATGAATGATTGACTTGTCTGGTGATTATGCAGGCCATGGAAGAACTGGGACATTTTCAGCTTCCAGGAAATGTGTACAGAGCCTTGCGACATGGGGCTGTGCATTATCATGAAACATGAGGTGATGGCGGCGGATACATTTAGTTTTATTTTAAATGTAATCTTTATTTAACTAGGCAAGTCAGCTAAGATAATTCTTATTTACAATGACGGCCTACCGGGGAACAGTGGGTTAACTGCCTTGTTCAGGGGCAGAACGACTGATTTTTACCTTGCGTTGTGTGCCCCCCAAACCCCTCTTTTACGCTGCTGCTACTCTGTTTATCATGTATGCATAGTCACTTTAACCATATCTACATGTACATACTACCTCAATCAGCCTGACTAACCGGTATGTAGCCTCACTACTGTTATAGCCTAGATGCTGTATATAGCCTCGCTACTGTTATTTTTCACTGTCTTTTTACTGTTTTTATTTCTTTACTTACCTATTGTTCACCTAATACCTTTTTTGCACTGTTGGTTAGAGCCTGTAAGTAAGCATTTCACTGTTGTATTCGACACATGTGACAAATAAACTTTGATTTGATTCTATCCAGCAACCTTTCGGTTACTGGCCCAATGCTCTAGCCATTAGGCAACCTGCCGCCTCGATGGGCCTCAGGATCTTGTCACGGTATCTCTCTGCATTCAAATTGCCATTGATAAAATGCAATTGTGTTCGTTGTCCGTAGCTTATGCCTGCCCATACCATAAGCCCAACGCCACCATGGGGCACTCTGTTTACAATGTTGACATCAGCAAACCGCTCTCCCACACAACGCCATACACGTGGTCTGTTGTGAGGCTGTTTGGACGTACTGCCAAATTCTCTAAAACGACATTGGGGGCAGGTTATGGTAGAGAAAGGAACATTTTAATGATCTTTCAACAGCTCCCTCAAAAATTGATACAGCTGTGGCATTGTGTTGTTTGACAAAACTGCACATTGTAGAGTGGCCTTTTATTGTTCTCGTCACAAGGTGCACCTGTTTAATGATCACGCTGTTTAATCAGCTGCTAGATAATCCATCCACCTGACAGTTGTGGCATATCTTGGCAAAGGAGACATGTAAATTTGTACCCAAAATTTGAGATAAATACGCTTTTTTTGTGCGTATTGAACATTTCTGAGATTTTATTTCAGCTCATGAAACATGGGACAAACACTTGTATTTGTTCCATGTATTTAGGCTTGCCATAACAAAGGGCTTGAAAACTTGACTCTTAAATGTTTATTAATTTGTAAAAATGTCTAAAAACATAATTCCACTTTGGAATTATGGGGTATTGTGTGTAGGCCAGTGACACACACTCTCAATTTAATCCATTTTTAAATTCCGTCTGTAACACAACAAAATGTGTCAAATGTTTCTGAAAGCACTAAACTATTGTGTTTTTCTACCCCAAACATGTTGATTCCCTTTATTTTCAGGGGAAAATGGTGCTGCAGCTTTCGAAGGAACCATCTGCACGTCTGCTGAAACATGTTGTACGCTGCTACCTTCGCCTCTCTGATAATCCAAGGTAAATTAAGTGTTAAAACAAATCAAATTTATTTATATAGCCCTTCTTACATCAGCTGATATCTCAAAGTGCTGTACAGAAACCCAGCCTAAAACCCCAAACAGCAAGCAATGCAGGTGTAGAAGCACGGTGGCTAGGAAAAACTCCCAAGAAAGGCCAAAACCTAGGAAGAAACCTAGAGAGGAACCAGGCCAGTCCTCTTCTGGCTGTGCCAGGTGGAGATTGTAACAGAACATGGCCAAGATGTACAAATGGTCAAATAATAATAATAATAATAATCACAGTAGTTGTCGAGGGTGCAGTCAGCACCTCAGGAGTAAATGTCAGTTGGCTTTTCATAGCCGATCATTAAGAGTATCTCTACCGCTCCTGCTGTTTCTAGAGTTGAAAAAAGCAGGTCTGGGACAGGTAGCATGTCCGTTAACAGCACTTTAAAGAGATTCTCTGATACTTTTGTATACTTTTTAGCCAGTAGTTCTGAAAGTAGCACTCACTTGCCAAAAATTGGTCCCTAAAAATTGCTTACCACGTCACATATGTGCACCATGTCATTGCTCTCTCTCGCTCTGCTGTGTGCATCTAGCTAGCTGTCACTCAAATGGTGAGGGGCTGAAGCTCATTGGCTGGAATACTTACTAGTCGTCAAAGTCCCAGAGGGTGTCTTTAACACCAGCAGGTATAGGCTTATGCATTATGATGCCGTTATAATGCACTGTAAGACTTGTTATAAGCATGTATGACGCCGTTATAATGTGTTAGTACTTTCTCATAATGATCTTGTCTAAAATGTGCAGAATCTTAATATATGAGATATTAGAAAGGGGAAGCTTCACTTGTTCTCTTTGTTGGTGCACTGTCTCTTCATGTCCATCAAGAGGAGCTGTGCCATGAATGTAATTTAAGCCAGGAGGTCACTGTGTCAGTCAGAGATGCAGTGCATTCCGAAAGTATTCAGACCCCTTCCATTTTCCACATTTTGTTATATTACAGCCTGATTCTAAAATTGAGGATTTTATTTTTTATTTAATCAATCTATACACAATACCCCATCATGAAAAAGTGAAAGCAGGTTTTTAGAAATGTTTGCAAATTTAATATATTTTTTTAACATTCCTTATTTACATAAATATTCACACCCTTTGCTATGAGGCTCTATATTAAGCTCAGGTGCATCCTGTTTCCATTGATCATCCTTGAGATGTTTCTACAACTTGATTGGAGTCCACCTGTGGTAAATTCAATTGATTGGACATGATTTGGAAAGGCACACACCTTTCTATATAAGGTCCCACATTTGACAGTTCATGTCAGAGCAAAAACCAAACCATGAGATGAAACCACGGAATTGTCCCTAGAGCTCCGAGACAGGATTGTGTCGAGGCACAGATCTGGGAAATGGTACCAAAACATTTCTGCAGCGTTGAAGGACCCCAAGAACACAGTGGCGTCCATCATTCTGAAATGGAAGAAGTTTGAAACCACCAAGATTCTTCTTAGAGCTGGCTGCCCGGACAAACTGAGCAATCGAGGGAGAAGGGCCTTGGTCGGGGTGGTGACCTAAGAACCCGATGGTCACTCGGACAGAGCTCCAGGGTTCCTCTGTGGAGATGGGAGAACCTTCCAGAAGGACAACCATCTCTGCAGCACTCCACCAGTCAGGCAGGCATTTATGGTAGAGTGGCTAGACCGAAGCCACTCCTGTAAGAGGCACTTGACAGCCCGCTTGGGGTTTGCCAAAAGTTACCTAAAAGACTCTCAGATCATGAGGAACAAGATTCTCTGGTCTGATGAAACCAAGATTGAACTCTTTGACCTGAATGCCAAGCCTCACGTCTGGATGAAACCTGGCACCATCCCTACGGTGAAGCATGGTGGTGGCAGCATCATTCTGTGGGGATGTTTTTCAGCGGCACAGACTGGGAGACTAGTCAAGATTGAGGCAAAGATGAACAGAGCCAAGTAGAGAGATCCTTAATGAAAACCTGCTCCAGAGCTCTCAGGACCTCAGACTGGGGCGACGGTTCACCTTCTCACAGGACAACGACCCTAAGCACCACAGCCAAGACAAAGCAGGAGTAGCTTCGGGACAAGTGTCTGAATGTCCTTGAGTGGCCCAGCCAGAGCCCAGACTTGAACCCGATCGAACATCTCTGGAGAGACCTGAAAATAGCTGTGCAGCGACGCTCCCCATCCAACCTGACAGAGCTTGAGAGAATCTGCAGAGTAGAATGGGAGAAACCCCCTAAATACAGATGTGCCAAGCTTGTACCCAAGTAGACTCGAGGCTGTAATCGCTGCCAAAGGTGCTTCAATAAAGACTGAGTAAAGGGTCTGAATACTTATGTGATTTAAGTTCATTATTTTTAATAAATTTCTACAAACTTGTTTTTGCTTTGTCATTATGGGATATTGTGTGTAGATTTGATTAAATCATTAAATTTTTTCTCATCAATGTTAGAACAAGGCTGTAACGTAAGTAAATGTGGAAAAAGTCAAGGGCTCTGAATACCTTCCGAATGCACAGTATGCTAGGACTGGAAAACGTGAAACCAATGTGATGGAACTATATAAACAGGGGCCAACTGGCCATCTGGCATTTCGGACAAAAGTCAGATGGGCATTTTCAGTGGGCCTGTGATAATTATTATATATATTTTTTTTTCAAAATGATCATTATCTAGCTAATACTGGGGGGCTGCAAGAAACCTCAAAGAGCCTATTCTAGAAATCAAGCCATTACAAAGCTATTTCCACATAGTATGTAGTGCCTTTTCCACATGAAAATGGTAGACGCTTCTTGTCAGAACATTCGCTTTTTTACGTGGGTAAAGCGGTAGTTCGAAAATTCGTCATTGGCTTTGATACTCTGATTGGTTAGAGATTATTCAAAACCTGATGACTTTGTTTTGTACAATGCTCCTCATCACCACAAACGACTTAAATAATGGCAGTCTCAGACTAAAGTGTGTAGTGATGACAGAGCAGTGGAAGAATTTCGGGAGGATGTTTTGGGATGAGTTGGACTGCAGAATGAAGGAAAAGCAGCCAAGTGTTCAGCATATGTGGGAACTCCTTCAAGACTGTTGGAAAAGCATTTACAGGTGAAGCTGGTTGAGAGAATGCCAAGAGTGTGCAAAGCTGTCAAGGAAAACGATGGGTACTTTGATGAATCAAGAAAATATTTTGATTTGTTTAACTTTTTTTTTTTTGGTTACTACGTGATTCCATATGTGTTATTTCATAGTTTTTATGTCTTCACTATTATTCTACAATGTAGAAAATGGTACAAATAAAGAAAACCCTTGAATGAGTAGGTGTGTTCAAACTTTGGACTGGTAATGTATATAAAAATTAGGGCTGACTCCATTTAGCCGAGAGGTCAATTGTTTGGAAATGACTAATAAAACGAGAGGGTCAATGAACATTGATTCTGGAAAATGAATTCTCAGTATATTGCACGCAGCATTTCAGTACCAACATCATTTTAGCCTGTTATACTAGCTGTCAAGTCTGTGTTTTTATAAATGTGCAATATGCATCAAAAACAATTGTGTGTGTGTGTGTGTATATAGGGAACTGGCAACTCGTTCTCATTCTGAGAAATTAGGTAGGCCACTTGATTTCAACGTCTGAACAAAGTGGACAGACAAGCATGCTGTTCAAACAGTTGGAGATGGACAGGATGGTGTGTTCCATAACAATTCAACTGTTCTGCCTTGTTAGCTAGCAAATAGTTTGAAGTTGGCTAAACTTGAAATATGAAGATTAGCTGACTACTCACTAGGAAGTGAGCTTGTGCTTGAGCGATTGCGACCTGTATTAATGTTCTATTATGCCTGCTGAAGATAAATATTCATTCAATTTTTCTTAAATGTGGGGTTATTTATTCTAATCAAATGTCACATGAACATATTCAAACCCTCAGTTTTTGGGAGACATAGATCAGGTGGCCAACCCTCTTGTAGAGCTACCTCCAATCAGGATTTTCTATGGTCCTATTTTAAAGGAATAGTTCACCCATATGAATGAGATATTTACATGTTGGTTTCTTATCGACAAAAAAATCCACTCTGGTCATGGGCCTTAAATGCTGACCACACAATAAATGTACACATACATGTCATTCAATCATTGCATCCAAACTGCTCGCGCGCGTCAACAAGCATTTGCATAGCCATGGGCTAAAATAGAACTTGGTTCTATTTGTGACGCTTGATGCGCTGCAAGTCCCGCCTCTCTCCTCATTGGTTTTTAGGAGCATATACCCACATGGGTGATTGAAAGATGAACTGAGGTCCACAGTCCAGTTGGTGTTGGTCATGCACCTTAAAGTTGGTTGCCAACCACCATATAAAGTCCAGAGGAAGAAGACCTGAAGGAGGAGAGCTTACTAGAAACAAAATCGGTTTACCCTTTTATCTGTGGATTAATTGTCGGAGTAGAGGACCTTGTGCATTTCAGGTAAAATAACAACCCAATGTTTATATCCCAGTACAAATTAGTTAGTAACAGCAAGCTAGCTAACTAAATTGCCATGAATGTTTAATGCTTTTCGACCTGTCCCCAAATTAATAGAGTTGGTTCAGTGTTCATTTTGATATTTCAACCTGCGTGTCCTGAACTCGTCTGGTGTGGATGGACAAAACCAACATGCTCATGATGGTGGATGCTTGCCCTGTTGAGTCAGCATGTTAGCCATGTGAAAATATGTAGAATAGCCGGAAATTAGCTTTAAAACATTTTATATATTTATTTTTTTACGTGGGGGGTGTACACCCATACCCCACGGTTAGAGGGTGGAACCATTGACATTCACAATATGAAATCTCACTCTGAGCTGTCTTCAAAAGTTGGCAGCCCTGCAGCAGGGACTTGTTGATCAGGGTGGTGATGAACATAAGCAGGCTAGATGAGCAGGTTGGGATAGGGAGCAAGTGGTGGCCTTAATTTTATAAATGTTTGACTGCACAGCGGAGGATATAACTTCTGTAAAGTTGCTGAGGGGGAGGGGTAGTCTGTAAGATGCCGTTAGTAAACTACAAAGGCTGCCACGGCAACCATGGATCTCATGTTGTTAAGAATATCTTAATCGTTGGTCTGGGGGTGGGGGGGTGAGCAATGAAACTACTGTGTTGAGGTGAATGTATCACATAGCTGCCTGTAGCTCTACCTTGTAACAGGAAATTGATACTCCCTTCATCTTATAGAGGAGTGTGGGTGGTGGATGTTAAGTTAGTGGCAGAGGCGGACTGGCCATCAGGCAAATAGGCTTGTCCATTTTTAGCCCACTGAGCTGATCTAAATTTTTGCGCAACTTTTTAAGTTTCTGGCTAATACTGGGAGCCTCAAGGAAATAAATGGGCCGATTGGGGGGCCTTGAGGGGGAAAAAACGGGCCGGTGTGTTACAAATCCCTGGGCCAATTTCTGGTCCCAGTTTGCCACTGTATATGGACCTACAGTCTCTCTTACACTTACCCAGTTGTCTCAGATACACAAAGAGGAGTGAACAAGAGCAGGGGTGGGGGGATGTACTGCAGTCCAGGGTCATGTTCAGAAGCCTAACGTTCTTGAACGTTGAAGACAGGAATGCCATGGAGAGTCGACATGATTCCTTCTTCAGAGTTGTGTTTGTTCTTTGTTCTAGCATATTCCTATCTAAATGTTGGCCAACGTTGTTTCCTGATGAACGTGCCCCTAATATATTTGGTGTTCTGTTCACTCATTACATCTAACCTCTGACCCCCAGAGCGCGAGAAGCACTGCGCCAGTGCCTGCCTGACCAGTTGAAGGATGCCACATTCGCCCAGGTGCTAAAGGACGACACCACCACCAAGCGCTGGCTGGCCCAGCTGGTCAAGAACCTGCAGGAGGGCCCGGTGACGGACGGCCGAGGCATCCCCCTGACCGCACAGTAACCTCATCAACCCCTTTGACACTACCTGAGGAACAGTACCGTGCTGGCAGAGCCACAGAAGAAAAACATGATTAGTACTAATTTTAAAGTACCCGTGTTAATATTTAAGAGTAAATGTTCTATAAGAGGTGCAGGTACTCAAAAGAGTAGAAAATAATAGGCTCTGGTACTCTGTAGTGGTGTGCGCCTGTCCAATTTAACCACTGTCCAAGACCAGGAGAAGATGATGCTGTGTAGAACCATAAACTCTGTGGCTCACTTGTTGTTGCCGCTCACCTGGCATTCTCCCTGAGACGTTCTCACAATGCTTCCTCAATGCTTATGGAGGTGTTTGCGTAACATTTCAACAGGGTTGAACATTGACGTCATCAAAAAGGAAATCAACATTGGTCTGGTTTTAACCTGGTGTTTCCCACTGTTTTTGTTCTGTCCTGAACCAAAATCACTACAGGCATTTTCTAAGTGTTTTTTTTATATTTGTATATATGTTTTCTTTTAACCATCTAGAGCAGGGTTCCCTGAATTTGGCCCACGGGAGATTTTATTTGTCCCAAAAACATGTAATTTTAATGCATTTTCTTTTTACTGTTGTACATAAGACTGTAAAAACACCAGTAAATCAGCTTTAAGTGAATTGGGAAATCTGTTCCAAAGTATTCCCATGTATAATAGAGATACTGTATGTGATGGTATACAAATGTAAACAAGGTTTTTAATAAATATTATATCTGTTTGGGCTTCTTGCAGTCTACACATTATTTCTAATAATGTTCCGGCCCCCTGACCATCCACTCAAGACAAATCTTGCTTAGGGCCCACAAAAGGTGGCTCTGCATCAACAGAGAGCTACCTTTTTGCTTCGGAGTTATAGGAGCTATACGTTGACCATATCTACTGTAACGTATTCCAAAACAAAGCCCCAATCTCAGCAAAAACCACTTACTTTCTTGAATTGTTGAAGGAATAGCTGTTTGTCCTCTATTATTGGAAATTGAGATTTCAAATGTGATTTCCGAGTTATTGTAAATTATCTGAGCGCAGGTTATTGAAGAGAAGAAAGGTTTCCCTTCACTTGTACATTAGCCTTTAACAGCTTTTAGCCTACCATTTCCGCCATAGGGACCATTAACAATACAAGGGAGGGATTTTCATTTTGTTTATTGGGGTAGATTCCATTTGTAAATAAACTGGATCCCTAGAGGATCTCTGCTAAAATCTGTAATGTGCTTTCCTGTCGGGAAAGTGCCCATAAATGTTTTTTTTATATCCACCTATCTGGAACGCTCCATTTTATGTTACAAGTGAGTGTGCATTAGGAAAATGAGAATGACATTTTGTAGATATTGAAAATGTATTATGATTTTTTTTTAAATAGGTGGTATTCTATGTGAAATAAATTGTACTGATTGCAAAGTAATTTATTTAAATACTGCTACTACGAGTGAAATGGGGTTGCAAAGGGGCAATTGCAAATTATACCCAAACTCCAGGATTTTTAACTAATGTTTTCCGTTAGATACCAGAGAAAGGTTTGGTCCACAGGAGGGTAGAATTCTCATAAGAGTGATATGTGATGCTGTGAAAGCTGTTCCCACAGCTCATTCTACCACTCTGGTCTCTTGACTGCAGTGCATGGGCACACAGCCAAATGGGATGGCGCTTTCTCGATTAGGTCTTTTCTCTTTAGTGTAACTCACTCTACCATTTCCTACCATGTTTTCAGATATGGTATCAGTCATTGTACCAGTGCTAAGTGGGTAAATACAAACACATCAGAGAGGGTTTTAGATGTTGGAGAGGATGGAATATAATGTAACTATCAATATATTGGACAATAAACTCAGCAAAACATGGCTGCATGTGCAATAGATGTAAATTAACTCAGATGGGATTAGTGCAGTATGTATGAAAACGATTGGGTTTGTGAGAACTCGAGTACTGTATGCAGCTCTCTACATGTATTTTGATCTTGCACAGGCAACCTAACCCCTCCTTGACTAAGGTAAGCACAAAGGCCTGTCTGGGTTGCTGCCCTTTAAATGGCGGCTGAACTTCCTGATTTGGCCTCGTTTTCTATTTGGGTTATTAAGAAATGCTAGCATCCACGATAAATTGAAACGTGAGTTGGTTTCGGGGTGTGGTTTGATTTTATGTGTGTGTGTTCAAAGGTGGGAAGGAGTTCTTTTGCCAATTAGCTTCAGCCGGCTAGTGCGGGACCGTGGTTTGACTTTGGATAGCCAATCCTGGTGCTAGTTAGGGACCATCAATAAATTACACAATGTAAATGAGACTATTTTCATGTTGCACACTTTTTAGTTTTCTCATGAAATGCTTTTTATGTCATTGAAATTTGGAACAATTAGAATTTTAACATATTGTCCCATGTGTAATTTACCTATGGTCACAAACTAGCCATCCAAGATCAACTGAAATTTATGACCGGCATTGCGATTGGGTCGCATGCAGCTGCACTCCGAATTGATGATTACTTGCTGTGAGCATGTAGGCAGGATTGAAACAAACCCAACTTTAATTTACGTGGTGATGCCGTCACGACCACGAGTCTCACAAAACTGTTTTGGATGAGACTGACTTTATGACCAAAATTATCCTTTTTACACCTTGTAGTCAATTTTGAAAATAGAACACATGTTTCTGACTCATCAATGCCACAGGCTGTTTTCTAAATGTGAAGTTGGTTTTTAGGGGCTTTTGCTCTTTAAACCAGGAAGAGGAGTGAATCGGATCTGCAGTCAGCTGATATATAAGGGAGAGTGTGTGGAGACAGAGAGAGCAAGACATTTAAAGTGAGAGGCAGCATACCGGAAAACGGTAAAGGAGAGCGAAGAGAGCAGCCTTGGAAAAAAGGAACAGCCCTCATCAGATGCGAGGGGGGAGGAAAAAAAGAGGGAGTGGCAGGAAAGGGAGGAGAGGGGGTAGGTGGAGGGGGGAACAGTGTACCAGCATGCGGCAGTGTTGTCTGGGGATCAGTTTTCCCAGACAACGCAGGCAGAGTGGAGCCTGGTAGACAGAGAGGCTGACACTGAGCCAGCTTTCCTCTGGACACTCCCCATCTCCCTGTGCTGTGCTAGTGGTCTCAGGACACTCCCTGAGTGTCTTAAGTTCTGGAGCTTTCTACTGGGCTTGCTACCTCCAACAGACCCCCATCTCTGGGGGCCAGCTATCTTTTGGGCACTCCCTAATTCTGATCTAGAGCCTTTTCCTGGACTGGCTCTCACCAAACATCAATCTATTCTGGAGCTCGTCACAGCAGTGGCAGCCCAAGCTGAGTCGGGGCAAAGACCCAAGTGAGCAGTCTACAATTTGGTAAGTCTCTTTTTTTTCTCCTTTGACCCTTCACATTACTTTACAGAAACTCAACTTTTTTCCTCATCTATACAATACAGTATATGTTCAGTACAGTTTGTGGTTTAGTGTTGATTTTGTTGGTTTGATGATAATATACCCCCTGGTCCCTGTTTTAATACTGTCTCATATTACAGCATCTGGTTCTACTTTGTTGTCCTTCAGCCAGCCTCCCTCCCTGGCACAAGCATGTTTTACAGACATGAAAAAAGACTGGTTTGTTTATAGGATTCTTCGCATGATAAAAGACTGGTTTGTTTATAGGATTCTTCACATAGCTCCTACTGAAGTGTAGAACCAACCTGTGAGGGTCAAGCACAGAGCTTTCATGAAAGGGGAAGTTGAACATTCCTGTGGATATCACAAATGGTTATAATAAGGGGTGCTTGTAGTGGAGTCATATGGGCATATAATGAGGCTGCTACTTCACTGGGTGTATAGTATTTCTATATTACTTTGAGTATTTTTTGTGTGAGTATGAGACCAATTTACCAGTGAGTCATGACTCTGTGCGTGTGTGTGTTGACCACACTCTTGCACATATTAGTCAAGTCCCCTGAAAGAGTTCTCTGTCCCGAAACACTCCTGCCACCGCCCCTCAAATAACATAGAAGGTTATTCTTTGGCTAGAACCATATGACTTTTTTTGTATTTGTAGTTACAGAAGGGGTCCAGGAAATGAGAGTTCTGTTTCTGCCTCTTCTTTAACATCTTTTCACAAACATCTCACAACAATCAACAACATCACTGGGGTGGTTAAAAAGTATCAAAAATATAGTTTCTTTGCTTTTGCTATACTTGTATTGCTGGGTAAAGAGTTGATATTTACTAACAGTGGACCTGGAAGGGAAGTAACTGTGGTATTTTGAACAGTGGAACATGGACCTCGCTGTGAACAGTTGAAAACAACCCCTGAGGATACTATAAATATTTGCCATTGTTCTACAAAGATAAAAGGAAAGAGAGCCATTGAAAAGCCCCCAAAAAAGGGAGAGTAGCCATTTGAACTATCCCTTTATGGAACATTTGTTTGTTTTTCAGTGTATACAATACAATAATCCTTGTGAGTTTCCTCTCTGATAAGGTTTAAGAACCTCTTTCCCAAGGGACTAGATAGCTGAGCCAAAAGTTGCCATCATTAATAGGCTTGGGCGGTATCCAGATTGTCATACCTCCATACCGACCTTGTGCCATACCGGGATATTCGGTAATACCAGCACTGAACACAAGGGGAGCTATTTTAAAACCCCACTGACCCTTTGTAATCCAAAGGTTAGCAATGCTAACAAGTACATGTAAAATCCCATAGAGAATGCTAACTAAATGCTAAGGAGCG
This sequence comes from Oncorhynchus tshawytscha, assembly GCF_018296145.1. Lineage (NCBI taxonomy): Eukaryota > Metazoa > Chordata > Actinopteri > Salmoniformes > Salmonidae > Oncorhynchus > Oncorhynchus tshawytscha. Next base: position 10,074,005 of record NC_056454.1, on the reverse strand, counting down.
CATTGCGCTAATGCATTTGCAGGACAGACATCCCAGCTAAAAGTTATACAAGAACCCAAAAATGCTACTGAAAGTTTACAGCACACACACAACAAATATTAGGCAACAAGGCTCTTGATCCTGCACAGGATTATCTGCTGTTACCAAGCAAAGCTTGATTTTGGAAGAAGCTAACCACTTAGCTAGATAGCTTACTAGATACTAAATTAGCAAACCAAATGCACAATTACAGAGCATTTAGCACATTTTAGACAGTTAACTTAAGCGATATAAGATATCTAGCTTGCAAACATTTACACTACCTGTCAAAAGTTTTAGAACACCTACTCATTCAAGGGTTTTTCTTTATTTTTACTATTTTCTACATTGTAGAATAATAGTGAAGACATCAAAACTATGAAATAACACATATGGAATCATGTAGTAACCAAAAAGCTAATAAAAATATTTTATATTTCAGATTCTTCAAAGTAGCCACCCTTTGCCTTGATGACAGCTTTGCACATTCTTGGCATTCTCTCAACCAGCTTCACTTGGAAAGCTTTACCAACAGTCTTGAAGGAGTTCCCACATATGCTGAGCACTTGTTGACTGTTTTTCCTTCACTCTGCGGTCCAACTCATCCCAAACCATCTCAATTGGGTTGAGGTTGGGTGATTGTGGAGGCCAGGTCATCTGATACAGCACTCCATCACTCTCCTTCTTCGTAAAATAGCCCTTACACTGTCTGGATGTGTGTCCAGTCATTGTCCTGTTGAAAAACGAATTATGGTCCACTAAGCCCAAACCAGATGTGATGGTGTATCACTGCAGAATGCTGTGGTAGCCATGCTGGTTAAGTGGGCTTTGAATTCTAAATAAATCACAGACAGTGTCACCAGCTAAGCACCCCCACACCATAACACCTCCTCCTCTATGCTGTATGGTGGGAAATACACATGCGGAGATCATCCATTCACCACACCGCATATCACAAAGACATGGAGGTTGGAACCAAAATTTGGACTCCAGACCAAAGGACATATTTTCACCGGTCTAATGTCCATTGCTCGTGTTTCTTGGCCCAAGCAAGTCTCTTCTTCTTATTGGTGTCCTTTTGTAGTGGTTTCTTTGCAGCAATTTGACCTTGAAGGCCTTATTCACGCAGTATCCTCTGAACAGTTGATGTTGAGATGTGTCTGTTACTTCAACTCTGAATTTATTTGGGCTGCAATTTCTGAGGCTGGTAACTCTAATGAACTTATCCTCTGCAGCAGAGGTATCTCTGGGTCTTCCCTTCCTGTGGCGGTCTTCATGAGAGCCAGTTTCGTTATAATGATTGATGGTTTTTGCGACTGCAAGTTCTTGAAATGTTCCGTATTAAAGTAATGATGGACTGTCATTTCTCTTTGCTTATTTGACCTGTTCTTACCATAATATGGACTTGGTCTTTTACCAAATAGGGCTATCTTCTGTATACCACCCCTACCTTCCACAACACAACTGATTGGGTCAAATGCATTAAGGAAAGAAAGTCCACAAAATAACTCTTAACAAGGCACACCTGTTAATTGAAATGCATTCCAAGTGACTACCTCATAAAGCTGGTTGAGAGAATGCCAAGACTGTGCAAAGCTGTCATCAAGACAAAGGGTGACTACTTTGAAGAATCTGAAAATATATTTTTATTTGTTTAACACCTTTTATTGCTTACTACATGATTCCATATGTGTTATTTTATGTCTTCACTAAATTCTACTATGTAGAAAATAGTACAAATAAAGAAAAACCCTGGAATGAGTAGTTGTGTCCAAACTTTGACTGGTACTGTAGCTGTGCAGCAACGATCCCCATCCAGCTTTACAGAGCTTGAGAGGATCTGCAGAGAGGAATGAGAGAATCTCCCCAAATAAAGGATTGCCAAGCTTGTAGCGTCATACCCAAGAAGACTGGAGGCTGCAGCGAGCCTAAGGTGCTTCAAGAAAGTACTTAGTAAAAGGTCTGAATACTTATGTAAATGTTATATTTCCATTTTTTATTTCCATTTTTTTTTTTAAATTCAAAGCCCACTTAGAATTCAAAGCCCACTTAACCAGTAAAAATGTACACAAATTTCAAAAAACCTATTTTTGCTTTGTCATTACGAGGTATTGTGTGTAGCTTGATGAGGAAAAAACATTTAATACATTTTAGAATAAGGATGTAACTTAACAAAATGTATGTAAACATTATTCATTATGAAAAATTGTGACAGCTGAAATGATGAACAAGTTGACTGCAGGTATTTACAGTGCCTTGCGAAAGTATTCGGCCCCCTTGAACTTTGCGAACTTTTGCCACATTTCAGGCTTCAAACATAAAGATGTAAAACTGTAGTTTTTTGTGAAGAATCAACAACAAGTGGGACACAATCATGAAGTGGAACGACATTTATTGGATATTTCAAACTTTTTTAACAAATCAAAAACTGAAAAATTGGGCGTGCAAAATTATTCAGCCCTTTACTTTCAGTGCAGCAAACTCTCTCCAGAAGTTCAGTGAGGATCTCTGAATGATCCAATGTTGACCTAAATGACTAATGATGATAAATACAATCCACCTGTGTGTAATCAAGTCTCCGTATAAATGCACCTGCACTGTGATAGTCTCAGAGGTCCGTTAAAAGCGCAGAGAGCATCATGAAGAACAAGGAACACACCAGGCAGGTCCGAGATACTGTTGTGAAGAAGTTTAAAGCCGGATTTGGATACAAAAAGATTTCCCAAGCTTTAAACATCCCAAGGAGCACTGTGCAAGCGATAATATTGAAATGGAAGGAGTATCAGACCACTGCAAATCTACCAAGACCTGGCCGTCCCTCTAAACTTTCAGCTCATACAAGGAGAAGACTGATCAGAGATGCAGCCAAGAGGCCCATGATCACTCTGGATGAACTGCAGAGATCTACAGCTGAGGTGGGAGACTCTGTCCATAGGACAACAATCAGTCGTATATTGCACAAATCTGGCCTTTATGGAAGAGTGGCAAGAAGAAAGCCATTTCTTAAAGATATCCATAAAAAGTGTTGTTTAAAGTTTGCCACACGCCACCTGGGAGACACACCAAACATGTGGAAGAAGGTGCTCTGGTCAGATGAAACCAAAATTGAACTTTTTGGCAACAATGCAAAACGTTATGTTTGGCGTAAAAGCAACACAGCTCATCACCCTGAACACAACATCCCCACTGTCAAACATGGTGGTGGCAGCATCATGGTTTGGGCCTGCTTTTCTTCAGCAGGGACAGGGAAGATGGTTAAAATTGATGGGAAGATGGATGGAGCCAAATACAGGACCATTCTGGAAGAAAACCTGATGGAGTCTGCAAAAGACCTGAGACTGGGACGGAGATTTGTCTTCCAACAAGACAATGATCCAAAACATAAAGCAAAATCTACAATGGAATGGTTCAAAAATAAACATATCCAGGTGTTAGAATGGCCAAGTTAAAGTCCAGACCTGAATCCAATCGAGAATCTGTGGAAAGAACTGAAAACTGCTGTTCACAAATGCTCTCCATCCAACCTCACTGAGCTTGAGCTGTTTTGCAAGGAGGAATGGGAAAAAATTTCAGTCTCTCGATGTGCAAAACTGATAGAGACATACCCCAAGCGACTTACAGCTGTAATCGCAGCAAAAGGTGGCGCTACAAAGTATTAACTTAAGGGGGCTGAATAATTTTGCACGCCCAATTTTTCAGTTTTTGATTTGTTAAAAAAGTTTGAAATATCCAATAAATGTCATTCCACTTCATGATTGTGTCCCACTTATTGTTGATTCTTCACAAAAAAATACAGTTTTATATCTTTATGTTTGAAGCCTGAAATGTGGCAAAAGGTCGCAAAGTTCAAGGGGTCCGAATACTTTCGCAAGGCACTGTACTTGCAGTTTACTTGCAGGTATTTAGCAACACATTTATTTTTTTTACTTCAAAGAAATCGTTTGGACGGTATTGGAAAAACCAGTGCAGCACACAGACTGTCAATCATCTACCCCCCCTAGCCAATCAATAGAGGATGGATAGAGAAAGCAAAAGCTTTATTGGATTTCTAAGCTCTGCAGGCAACCCAGCCATAATGTTGACGACACAGTTAGAACAATTATTAAGCCATGGTGGGCCACACTGATTAGCAAGTAGGGAGGTAATTGGTTTACCACCGCTAATAATTTGTAGAGTTTCTGTATATGTTTCACTATCACAGCGTAATAGGTATCGCAGCAATTATGTTTGTCCTCTTTTTTTTGGCAGGATATCACCAAGTGCATGTGTCAAGGCTGTTGATGGATTCTCCCCAAAGCTTGTGTAAGTTGATGGGTACTAAAACTGTTGCATGAGGAAACAGGCAATAATGACATTTTATTTTCTTTGATCAAATCTCAAAATTGAACTTTTGGAGTACATATGTCAGCCTCCATTAAACAGAATAGAGAAGCTACACTGGTGTCTCAATTGACCAAAAATGGACTGTATTTGTAAACACGATGGTAACCCCTGATCCTGCACAGTTGCCAAGGGTGACAAGGACCTCCAGGTGATGAAGGCGGGGGCCATGTTGAAGAAGGTCAAGTCCAAATCATGGAAGAAGCAGCGGCATTTCCGGCTACAGGAAGATGGCCAGACCATCTGGTATAAGTCCAGGTGGGCAGGAACAAGCCACTCCACCTGTGAGTAATGAGGGTGTGGGTGGCAGGAGGGAGCACGGATGAGACGTTATAAGAATTGACCACAGACTGTACATACTGTAGATAACTGAATTAAGGCCACATTATTTCTCTTTTTTTAAAGGATGATGCGTAGAATCATTCCTTGAGAAATCACTTTAGCATTGAAAAAGCCTAAGTATGTCTTCACATAGGCCCCGATTCCGACCCGAGTTAAGCGCGTGTAAATGGAACGTTATATTCCCTTTTTATGCACTTCTCTCTCTATGCGTTTTCTGACCTTGAATTAAGCATGAGAATAGCATGCTATTCACCCACTTCGTTCGGGCGGAGATCTAAGAAATGAAAGGTGCGGAAGTGTCAACAGATGTATTATTTTATAAAAATGTAACCTTAATTTAACTAGGCAAGTCAGTTAAGAACACATTCTTATTTACAATGACGGCCTACCCTGGCCAAAGACGGACAACGCTAGGCTAATTGTGTGCCGCCCAATCACGGCCGGTTGTGATGCAGCCTGGATTCGAACTAGGGTGTCTGTAGTGATGCCTCTAGCACGGAGATGCAGTGCCTTAGACCGCTGTGCCACTCGAGAGCCCATATTCTGACCTTGACTTAACTCCCTCATAATTACGCCACATTTACACGTGAGGAAACCATGAATAAGGTTGAGCAAACCTGCCAGTTCCAAATGGAAAAAGCATCTTTCTGTTTTCAGATAGCAATAGCAGCATTATCCATGCACTGTAATTTATAAATGGATAAGAGCTATTGATAAGAGCTAGGTAAATGAGTAATCCATTTGGAGAAGGGGATTGTAAATACACAGCCATCGTTTTAGATCATTTTTCCTTGGAGACGAATGTGAAACCACAGTGAAAAAGCCTATAAATAGCTGTGCTGTTAGTCAGAATTTTCATTGTGTGCCCTCATAATTTGTGTGGATGAAATTTGGACACCCAAGCTATAGGTTTCTGTGGGGCTTAATCTGCCAGTTGATGTATGGACTTTAAATAATGTTTTAAATATAGCTTATGCCCGGTCTTTTGTTTTATTCTACAATTTGTATCATGTTAAATATTAGCCACTAACGGGAGCCACCATCGGTAATACCCACATACATTTCTGTCACTTTGTTGTTAGTTTTCAATTTGTAGTTTATGTCGTGTCTTTACTATCATTAACTGAAGACTGATAGTTTTTATCAAAGATTCTCTGTAATTAGTTACTATGCGATCAACTGATTAATCACGTAACTAAGGAAGTCGGGGCACCAAGGAACAATATTCATATTACAAAGTTATAATTTCCTAAAATAACTTTTCAGATATTTTATCTGATCAATTAGTCTTCTAATTAATGAATTTTTACTTTACCTCACGTTAGTCTCATTCTAAACGTCGTAAATTGTTGGTTATCTGCACGAACCCAGTCTTCACTATGAGTCTTCCATACATTAATTGTCTGTTTATTTATTACTAACTAAGTAATTCACAGAAATGCGTAAACAAACAAGGTAGATGTGGTGATAGGAGGTTGTGCCTTAGTGGGCTAAACCGGCATGGCTGCTTGTTAGACAAAAGGGAAGTGGGGGTCGACTAAGAAGTAAATACAGAGTTAATAATTATAACAATTGAAATGCTAATCCTTTACACGTGAACGCTCACTCATTCGGGAACAATTGCAATCAATGTATATATTTACGCTCAGTGTGTCGTCTTGATCGCTGGTGAAAAGTTTGTGTCTTTTGTAGAATTGTCCGTCTCTCGTCCTCTCTCTCTCGGTTTATATATTTATTTTTTTATTTTTTTATTTTACCTTTATTTAACCAGGTAGGCTAGTTGAGAACAAGTTCTCATTTGCAACTGCGACCTGGCCAAGATAAAGCGTAGAAATTCGACAAATACAACAACACAGAGTTACACATGGAATAAACAAAACATACAGTCAATAATACAGTAGAACAAAAGAAAACAAAAAGTCTATATACAGTGAGTGCAAATGAGGTAAGTTAAGGAAATAAATAGGCCATGGTGGCGAAGTAATTACAATATAGCAATTAAACACTGGAATGGTAGAAGATGAATGTGCAGGTAGAGATACTGGGGTGCAAAGGAGCAAAATAAATAAATACCCGTATGGGGATGAGGTAGGTAGATAGATGGGCTGTTTACAGATAGGCTAAGTACAGGTGCAGTGATCTGTAAAATGCTCTGACAGCTGGTGCTTAAAGCTAGTGAGGGAGATGTGAGTCTCCAGCTTCAGAGATTTTTGCAATTCATTCCAGTCATGGGCAGCAGAGAACTGGAAGGAAAGATGACCAAAGGAGGAATTGGCTTTGGGGATGACCAGTGAGATATACCTGCTGGAGCGCGTGCTACGAGTGGGTGCTGCTATGGTGACCAGTGAGCTGAGATAAGGCGGGGCTTTACCTAGCAGAGACTTGTAGATAACCTGTGGCCAGTGGGTTTGGCAATGAGTATGAAGCGAGGGCCAACCAACGAGAGCGTACAGGTCGCAATGGTGGGTAGTGTATGGGGCTTTGGTGACAAAACGGATGGCACTGTGATAGACTGCATCCAGTTTGTTGAGTAGAGTGTTGGAGGCTATTTTATAGATGACATCACCGAAGTCGAGGATCGGTAGGATGGTCAGTTTTACGAGGGTATGTTTGGCAGCATGAGTGAAGGATGCTTTGTTGCGATATAGGAAGCCTATTCTAGATTTAATTTTGGATTGGAGATGCTTAATGTGAGTCTGGAAGGAGAGTATACAGTCTAACCAGACACCCAGGTATTTGTAGTTGTCCACGTATTCTAAGTCAGAGCCGTCCAGAGTAGTGATGCTGGACGGGCGAGCAGGTGCGGGTAGCGATCGATTGAAAAGCATGCATTTAGTTTTACTTGCATTTAAGAGCAGTTGGAGGCCACGGAAGGAGAGTTGTATGGCATTGAAGCTCGTCTGGAGGTTAGTTACCACAGTGTCCAAGGAGGGGCCAGAATATACAGAATGGTGTCGTCTGCGTAGAGGTGGATCAGAGAATCACCAGCAGCAAGAGCAACATCATTGATGTCTACAGAAATGAGAGTCGGCCCGAGAATTGAACCCTGTGGCACACCCATAGAAACTGTCAGAGGTCCAGACAACAGGCCCTCCGATTTGACACACTGAACTCTATCAGAGAAGTAGTTGGTAAACCAGGCGAGGCAATCATTTGAGAAACCAAGGCTGTCGAGTCTGCCAATAAAAATGAGTCGAAAGCCTTGGCCAGGTCGATGAATACGGCTGGCTGCACAGTAATGTCTCTTATCGATGGCGGTTATGATGTTGTTTAAAACCTTGAGTGTGGCTGAGGTGCACCCATGACCAGCTCTGAAACCAGATTGCATAGCGGAGAAGGTATGGTGGGATTCGAAATGGTCAGTAATCTGTTTGTTAACTTGCCTTTCGAAGACCTTAGAAAGACAGGGTAGGATAGATATAGGTCTGTAGCAGTTTGGGTCTAGAGTGTCACCCCCTTTGAAGAGAGGGATGACCGCGGCAGATTTCCAATCTTTGGGAATCTCAGATGATACGAAAGAGAGGTTGAACAGGCTAGTAATAGGGGTTGCAACAATTTCGGCAGATAATTTTAGAAAGAGAGGGTCCAGATTGTCTAGCCCGGCTGATTTGTAGGGGTCCAGATTTTGCAGCTCTTTCAGAACATCGGCTATTTGGATTTGGGTAAAGGAGAAATGGTGGGGTTGTGGTTAGAGGGGATTGTTCAGAGTGACATTCGTTATAGAATGGATGTTTCGGCGCTTGTCGTTCTTTACGTTCAATGATACTGAATTCCGAGCTGCAGACTAGTAATTAATATCAAAGACTTGTTCTCATTCTGTCGGTATCGATAGTCTAAGAGTTTAACCACGTGGTATGGTTAAAAGATTCAGCAATGGTCTACAACCTTTGTACTCCCGTGATTGAGAGAAACATGGTCTGGTGATAATTTCTCAAAGTTGGGTTTTATTCGGAATTGCAGAAAAGGGCTGTCCCAGGATGTCTGACAGTAACTGGGCTCAGGGGCGGTCCTCTGATTTAGTTCAAATCCAGTTTCCTTTTTGAGTTTTCCTTCAGTCCAAAATCACATTGTAAAATTGTGTAAACAGTATCATACTCACTCATTCATCTTATACAAAAATTAGATGTAAACCTTATATCTGGGGCTATTATATAAACAGCGTTATGGTAATGTGGCCACACCATCTCCCATGAGCTTCCCAAGTTGTGACAAACGGACCAGTTCGTAGCTGGATTCTTCATCAATCTTTTACACTTTCTCCGGAACATGAAATTTGTTCGTACCTCAAGTTCTGTGAGGTGGAAGGATTTCCTTTGTCTCCATGAAAAACTACTCTATAACTGTGTGTCCATGAGGTCTTCTCAGGAATTTACGACCTCTGACCACAGCAGCCTAGTTGAAGGAGGCAAGGGGGAGGCAGGGAGAGGGGATGGGCTTGCTATACCCAAAGAGGCCAACGTCATGGCAACATTCCGTTTCCGTTCTCTTTTTTTTGTCACATCCATGTAAGTTGTTCCTCTAGCGTTAGTGGATCATATTAGGTTAATGTTGTGAAATAATTTGGGACTTGAAGCCTATTTGAATCATTATGGAATTCAGACCACATGTAGCAGATTAAACCTGGAGCCTGGCGCACGGTTCACGACGACTGGACCGTTGTCATACAGTTCCATAATTAGTAAGAATTAGGGTAGATTTGTAGGACTATTGTTCAACCTCTATTGTACACTTTTTCCTTTCCCACCTTCCAATATTTCATGGATTGAACTCGAATATAATAACTTTCAGGATGAATCAAACCACATTTTTTTTATTCGTCAATATACAGTATTTAGTATGTAAAGGCTCTCCAAACCAGTTTTTTAATGATTCATACATGCTTTCCTAACTCTAAAATGTTCCTAAATAATCTACAAGATAAGCGTATTTTTAAATCTACCAGTTGGTGCTGAAACGGAGACAAAGATGCATATTTAGATGGCTTCTTTCATTCTTCTCTATTTTTATGAACCAGTTATCGCGATGCATTCTAGTCTGTCGACAAAATTCTAATTAAAGGTACATCGTATTTAAAGGGATGGCTTAAGATAAATGTACTGAAAACCCTTTTGAATAAAAACTCCACGAGAAAACCTGTTGGCCAGCAAATGGGAGGGTTTTCAGCGGTTGATTAAAAGAAATTCAGTTCACACAAGGGAACCATGACTGCAAAGCCCGTTACGAACCTTCATAAGGTAAGTCTGAATACCAACTACTGAGAAGCACGTAGGAAATTACGCCTTTCTTACACACGCCTTTCCTAAGTATGAATCTGACCGATAATGCCTAATGTTCCTTTCTAGTCTCTGTGGCTGATGTTGAGGTGGTGCGTGAAGGTCACCAGTCGGAGGTCTTGCTGAGCGTCGCTGAAGAATTCCCCGCTGACCTCTGTTTCACCCTGGTGTTCCGTGGTCGCCGCGGCAACCTGGACCTGGTGGCGGAGTCACCTTCTGAGGCGCAGGCCTGGATCCGGGGTGTAAGCAAGCTGATACAGAATGCTGAGAGCATGGATGACAAGGAGAGGGTTGACCAGTATCCTTATCCCATTCAGATAACAGGCAGATTATTAGATGGTTTGTGACACTTGACTTGGTGGGGCCTTATCATAATATGTTTATAACAATTGATCTAAACAATCAAAACCATAGAGGTCCTATTAAGTTACTGGAGGGGCTACAGTTCCAGAATGGGGTGAAAATGGCAGCCATATTGTCAGAAAGAAATCCAAACTAGTCTAATTGGAATTAATGGCAGTAGAGAAAGAAATCCAGATTTTACTTATGCAGGGAAATTGCTCCCTGATTCTTTTGGCTGACCGAAATGGCTGACCTTTATCCCATCATAAGAAGGTTAATTTCCATTCTAGTATTCTAATGCCTAATTCTGTGGTCAAAAAACACTTAAGTTGTGAGAGTAAAGTCTTCGTTTTTGCTCCTTTCGAAATCATGTCTAACCAAGTGTTGCCCTTAGCCAGCATCTTCCCTCAGATGGATCTGGGACTGGTTTCAGAAGGCGGACAAAAACAAGGACGGACGGATGAACTTCAAGGAGGTGCGCACACTGCTGAAGATGATGAACGTGGACATGAATGAGGAGTATGCTCTTCACCTCTTCACGGTGAGGTACCCATCAAGTTCGTGCGGTCTTCCGTTTAGTGTATGTCGTGGAAATGTTCTGTAATTACCAAATCATGAGAGCAAACCACACACAAGTCAGGGTTAGTTATCACAAAGTCCATCTTTAATTATATGAGCTCTATCACAACCCTGTGACTCTCAGATCAATTCAGTGTCTATCAATGAATTCTCTGAGAGTCCCTTACACATTGCAACTGAGATCCTTTATAGCAAAGACACACATAGCCAGATAGCATCGGCATAATTTATCGTTCAGCTTTGTCTCCTAAACTATGTTCTTTTCTCAAACTCAGAACCATAAACAAATCCTCCATATCAACAGCCATATATCAAATCCATCCTATCTTGACAAGATCACAGAGACACATTGACTGGCACACAGACATTGTGGAGCCAAGAGATACACGCTTGACCTCTCCCCTCTCTCCGGCCCAAGTAACTTAGTCTTGACATAGACCAGATACTGCAACCCCGCCACAGTATTATACAAACACATTCTGATGAGAAGTAACTTACAAACATATGATGAATATAAAACATCTTACCTATGTTACCAACTAATTCTGATTATTCCCCAACATGTATCAAAACCATAAGAAAATATATTATTTTCTATATTTATTCTATGCTTTCCCACTGCTCATATGACATCCTCAGTCAATGAATCAACCTTGCATTGTGAGCAGCGGTTCAATTGGGATGTTGTTGGTCGTGGAATAGTTCTCAACGTTGGTAATATTTAACAGAAACCTATCACAGTCAAATATCAGTAACTAATCTGCCTTCCATCATCAGGTGATGGAATTCTGTTTTAGCATGATTTATTGAGAGTACAATACCACTGGAAGACTGCAGAGGTAACAATCTATGCTGCTTATTTTCTTTACCCCCAGTTGGCAGATAAGTCTAAGTCAGGTTGTCTAGAGAACGAGGAGTTTGTCCAGTTCTATAAGATACTGACAGAAAGGAAGGACATGTGGCGGGTGTTCCAGGACTACTCCCGAGACGGACAGACATTAACCCTTGCTGAGCTGAAGGACTTTCTGAGGCAGGAGCAACAGGAGGGGGAGAGGAGTTGGGAGCATGCCCAGGAGCTGATTGACCGCTATGAGCCGTCAGAGACTGGTAAGGACCACTGTGCAACTGTAACCAACCACAGTCAACTGTAATGAATTATTTCATTAATAGCCTCGGTGAGACAATGTCAATCACAATGAACGGCAACCACAATATTAATAACCTAGTTTACTTCAGTAAACCACAAGAGCCCACAATGAACCATTCAACAAGTAAGGAAACTAGCTGTATGTTGCATGTCACTTACTTCACAGGAGAGGCATTTTGAACGTAAACTTTTTTTTAAATATCAAAATGTGTTTTTTTTGTAGAAATGCCTTCTGGAACATGTTATCTTTCATGTGTCTTAATAACAAACGTGTATGCCATCTGTAAATACGAATACAATTATTAAATTACAAGCCTAGTTGGTTTTGTCACAGAAAAAGTCAGGGACCTTCCCGCTAGCCATAATTGGCTGAGATAATGGATGGCCTGGACATGCCGAGAGATGAGTTCAGATTGGTCTGCCATGTAGCACGCTTTTGTCTACAACATGAGCTGGTCAGTACAGTATGTGTGGTTAATCCTTTCTAACACAGCTTTTTTTTAAAGATATCACACAGTAGAATTGCAAAAGTGTTGCTCTCCACTTTCTGGAGGACCGAGTTTTGAAATCAGTGGAATGCCGGGTGGAATTGGAGTGTGATAGCTAAATAGATGGAGAAAATTCTGGCATTTGATTGTAAATATGAGGAGGGAGTCGAAAAGAGAACACACTGTTGTGTATGGCTGTTGTATATAAAACGCCAGTCTCCGGATTACATATTAAAACTAAGGGCAACCATGGCATCTGTGACAGTGAGGGAGAAGCGTCCATCCATGTCTACAGGTAAAATAATCTAGCAAGCTACATTTTAAGATATTACACGATTCTAATTTTGTCAAAGTCGTTTTCATTTCAAGTTAAAGCGTACTGTTAGCTAGCTAGCTAAAGTTAGCTGGGTGGCTCGCAAGCTAATTTTAAGTGTATGAATTGTGTAGTAATATTATTCGTATCTCAGAGCCATTTGCATTGCTAATTATAGCCTAATGTTTAGCTAGCAAGCTAATATTGAACCTGGTTGGTTAGCTACCTGCAGATTCATGCAGGGTAGTAACATTATGAGTTGAGATTATGGTTCATTGTTTAGCTAGCTAGCCAGCTAGCTACATGTCTAAACAAAAGACTCCACTATGCAAGTAACCATTTCACTACACCTTCTGTATCCTTTGCATGTGACAAATAAACTTTGATTTTATGTCATATAATATGTGTTTACCAGAAACGGTAATGTGAAGAACATGACCTGCACCAAAGTCAAATTAGGATATAATGTTAGGCCAACAAGACAGTGTCCAAGTTCAAAAATGATCCAGTAGAATGCCCTGCTTTTATTTCATCACACTCACAACCGTTACCTATTTTCTGTAATTGGCTCACCATTAACTTGTAAATAATGATCTTGCTGTGAGTTTATTTTTCTGTAATAATGAAGACAAATGGGCTAAAGTGAAGACGTCAGCTATATGATATGGTCATCGTTTGAACTGGCTAGCCAGCTAACTTAACATTAGCTAGCTAACAAGCTAGAAACAAACCAAAACATTGTTTATTTAGAAAGTTGCTTTTAGTTGCCTGGTTTGCTAGATTGACATATACTAAATTAATTTTTAAACGGGTGGGTTTATTGATGTTAAAATACAACTAGCTATTTTGGACCACCTGGCTGCTGATGTCATGCAGCCGGTAGTTTTTGTGTTTATACTTTATAAACTTTATACGACAACGACAAGTTTGTCGGAAGACAATAGAATGTTCATGATGTCACTGCGACAACTGTCGATAGGCGTAGTATAAACAGCCTTGAGTCTTGAAACCTTTTGGCCCTACATCTGAATCCTTAAAGAGATGGGTGGGGCTAAGGCTTAAGAGGGTGTGAACGATGCTGAAAGAACGTAGACAAAGAGAGCTCTCCAGTAGGTTTACCAAAACATTCAAGGGCCATTTTCTCAAAAGTGACATTACAAGTTCAACTTTTAAAGTAGAATTACTTTCCCATTGCCCCTCAACTGTAGTGTATGATATACCATTTTCCAGCTCTGAGTCTCTACTTTTATCCAACTAAAACAACTCTACATAAGAAAAAAAAGAATTCTACATAAGACCGACTCAAGCCTGTCGGTCACAATTTGTTCCGGCATGTGTCTGGCACCATCTCCTATCTTAACTTAAATAACATATTCTGGGTGATCTGACAAATAAAGGAGGAGGTCATGACATACCCCCCCTCATATCTTTACCAGACACAGGTAAGAACCAAGTATTGTTTATGACACCAAAGACAAGTTGTACAAAGTAAAATTTCCTTTACAGTAGTTACTGAGCATTTTTTGATTGGGTTTGACTTATGATAAGACGGAACTTCCCATGTCTCCTCACAGCCAAGAAACAGGGGGCCATGTCTATAGATGGCTTCCAGATGTACCTGGTCTCTCCAGAGGGCGCCATCTTGGATCCCCAGCGGCTGACCCTGAACCAGGACATGAGCCAGCCCCTCAGCCACTACTTCATCTGTTCCTCCCACAACACCTACTTGATGGAGGACCAGCTCAGAGGACAGAGCAGCCAGGAGGCCTACATCCAGTGAGGAACAAAATTATCCTCACCATTACAACCCTTAGCTTCATACCTAACATCCAATTATAACCCTTTGTAGCTCAGGGATGGGCAAATCCCGTCCTCCGGCCTGATTGGTGACACACATTTGCATGGGTGCCTGACTTTGAAAGTGGGAGCGCAATTCATTTGACAGGTCTGAAACCCTACCAATCTTGTGACTCACAAACATCCCGCCCCCTTCAATGAAAATACCACCCATAGTGATAGATTGACAAGCCAAACTGTTAAGAATTGTTAGAATTGCATTGTTAAATTGCATTGTTAAATTGATCATTAAGTTAATCTTATTTTTGTCTCATGTAGCCTAACCTGAGAATCGTACCTTTTTAAGATGAGAGAAAATACACGTTTTTAAAAATTGTTTTAATGAATGAATTAATTTTTTCCACTGTAGCCTGGGCTACTATAAATAATTTTTTATTATCATAATGTTTTTAATGGTGGGCTTTTAAACAACAACTACAATGAGTAGGCTACATTATTTGACAACGAATCGTGAAGAACCCGAATATTCATGAAAAGTATGAGGAATAACAGGAGTGTAGTCTCAGCAAGCACATTAATTGACCTTTCAGCTTTTCCTCCAACATGGACCTTTTTTGCTGCCTTTGCTTGACGCACTGTCACCATTACATTTTTTGTATTAACTTGTCTCAGCAGCATACATATTGGATGCAAAGAGGGTAGGAATGGCTTTTTGGTCCATATTACACTTACCAAGCCAAGCAGAGCTGTTTTATCGAGATACAAATCAAATCCAAATCAAATTGTATTTGTCACATGCGCCGAATACAACAGGTAGACCTTACAGTGAAATGCTTACTTACACGCCAATCCAGACACCAACAATGCAGTTTTAAGAAAACACCCCCCCAAAAAGTAAGAGGATAAGAATAACAAATAAAGAGCAGCAGTAAATAACAATAGCGGGGCTATACACAGGGGTACCAGTACAGAGTCAATGTCAATGTGCGGGGGCACCGGTGTCGAGATAATTGAGGTAATATGTACATGTAGGTAGAGTTATTAAAGTGACTATGCATAGATAACAACAGAGAGTAGCAGCAGCGTTCCAAAGGGGGCAATGCAAATAGTCTGGGTAGCCATTTGATTAGCTGTTCAGGAGTCTTATGGCTTGGGGGTAGAAGCTATTTAGGAGCCTCTTGGAACTAGACTTGGTGCTCTGGTACTGCTTGCTGTGTGGTAGAAGAGAGAATAGTCTATGACTAGGGTGGCTGGAGTCTTTGACAATTTTTAGGGCCTTCCTCTGACACCGCCTGGTATAGAGGTCCTGGATGCCAGGACGCTTGGCCCTGGTGATGTACTGGGCCGTACGCACTACCCACTGTAGTGCCTTGCGACCGGAGGCATGCGTGCTCTCGATAGTGCAGCTGTAAAACCTTTTGAGGATCTGAGGACCCATGCCAAATCTTTTCAGTCTCCTGAGGGGGAAAAGGTTTTGTCGTGCCCTCTTCACGACTGTCTTGGTGTGCTTGGACCATTCTAGTTTGTTGGTGATGTGGACACCAAGGAACTTGAAGCTCTCAACCTGCTCCACTACAGCCCCATCGATGAGAATGGGGGCGTGCTCGGCCCTCCTTTTCCTGTAGTCCACAATCATCTCCTTAGTCTTGGTTAAGTTGAGAGATAGGTTGTTATTCTGGCACCACCTGGCCAGGTCTCTGACCACCTCCCTATAGGCTGACTCGTCGTTGTCAGTGATCAGGCCTACCACTGTTGTGTCGTCTGCAAACTTAATGATGGTGTTGGAGTCGTGCCTGGCTATGCAGTCGTGGGTGAACAGGGAGTACAGGAGGGGACAGAATACGCACCCCTGGGGGGCTCCAGTGTTGAGGATCAGCGTGGCATATGTGTTGCTACCTACCCTCACCACCTCGGGAGGCCCTTCAGGAAGTCCAGGATCCAGTTGCAGAGGGAGGTGTTTAGTCCCAGGATCCTTAGCTTAGTGATGAGCTTTGAGGGTACTATGGTGTTGAACGCTGAGCTGTAGTCAATGAATATCACATAAGAGTTCCTTTTGTTCTGGTGGGAAAGGTGCGGTGTGGAGTGCAATAGAGATTGCATCATCTGTGGATCTGTTTAGGTGGTATGCAAATTGGAGTGGGTCTAGGGTTTCTGGGATAATGGTGTTGATGTGAGGCATTTCAGCCTTTCAAAGCACTTCATGGCTACGGACGTGAGTGCTATGGGTCTGTAGTCATTTAGGCAGGTTGCCTTCGTGTTCTTGGGTACAGGGACTATGGCGGTCTGCTTGAAACATGTTGGTATTACAGACTCAATCAGGGACATGTTGAAAATGTCAGTGAAGACACCTGACAGTTGGTCAGCTAATGCCCGGAGCACACGTCCTGGTAATCCATCTGGTCCCGCAGCCTTGTGAATGTTGACCTGTTTAAAGGTTTTACTCACGTCGGCTACGGAGAGCATGATCACACAGTTGTCCGACAGCTGATGCTCTCAAGCATGCCTCAGTGTTGCTTGCTTCGAAGCGAGCATAGAAGTGATTTAGCTCGTCTGGTAGACTCGTGTCACTTGGCAGCTCGCGGCTGTGCTTCCCTTTGTAGTCTGTAATAGTTTGCAAGCCCTGCCACATAAGACGAGTGTCGGAGCCCGTGTAGTACGATTCAGTCTTAGCCCTGTATTGACACTTTGCCTGGGCGATGGTTTTGTCGGAGTACATAGCAGGATTTCTTCTAAACTCCTGGATTAGAGTCCCTCACCTTGAAAGCGGCAGCTCTACCCTTTAGCTCAGTGCGAATGTTTCCTGTAATCCCTGGCTTCTGGTTGGGGTATGTACGTACAGTCACTGTGGGGATGACGTCCTCGATGCACTTATTGATAAAGCCAGTGACTGATGTGGTGTGGTCCTCAATGCCATCGGAAGAATCCCGGAACATGTTACAGTCTGTGATAGCAAAACAGTCCTGTAGTTTAGCATCTGCTTCATCTGATCACTTTTTTATAGACCGAGTCACTGGTGCTTCCTGCTTTTTGCTTGTAAGCAGGAATCAGGAGGATAGAATTGTGGTCAGATTTACCAAATGGAGGGTGAGGGAGAGCTTTGTACGTGTCTCTGTGTGTGGAGTACAGGTGATCTAGATTTCTTTCCCTCTGTTGCACATTTAACATGTTGATGGAAATTTGGTAGAAATGATTTAAGTTTCCCTGCATTAAAGTCTCCGGCCACTAGGAGTGCCGCCTCTGGGTGAGGGGTTTCTTGTTTGCTTATTTCCTTATACAGCTGACTGAGTACGGTCTTAGTGCCAGCATCCGTCTGTGATGGTCAATAAACAGCCATGAAAAGTATAGCTGAAAACTCTTTTGGCAAGTGGTGTGGTCTGCAATTTATCACAAGATACTCTACCGCAGGCGAGCAAAATCTAGAGACTTCCTTAGATTTCGTGCACCAGCTGTTGTTTACAAATATGCACAGACCTCCCCCCCTTGTATTACTGGAGTGTGCTGTTCTGTCTTGCCGGTGCAGCGTATATCCCGCTAAATGAATTTCCATGTCATCGTTCAGCCACAATTCCGGGAAACATAAGGTTTTACACTTTTTGATGTCCCGTTGGTAGGATATTCGTGATCATACCTCTTCTAATTTATTGTCCAATGATTGCACGTTGGCGGGTATTATTGACGGTAACGGCAGCATTCCCACTCGCCTTCTGTATACCCTTACGAGGCATCCCGCTCTGTGTCCCCTGTCCGCTTCCTCTTGCAAATAACTGGGATGTTGGCCTTGTCGGGTGTTCGGAGAATGTCCTGTGCGTCCTGCTTGTTGAAGAAAAAATCTTTGTCTAATCCAAGGTGAGTGATCGCTGTCCTGATATCCAGAAGCTCTTTTTTTTGCCGTAAGATACGGTTGCAGAAACATTATGCACAAAATAAGTTACAAATAACGTGAAAAAAACCCACATAATAGCACAATTGGTTGGGCGCCTGTAAATCTGCTGCCATTTCTTCTGGCGCCATTTTGAGCGGCATTTCAACTCTGCTCACATGTTCTGATACAGACACAGCTTGGCTACACTGTAACCACGAAGCGTTGTTTTGTACTTGCATATGGGTCTCAGCCAGGAATGTTACTTTTGTAGCTTAATGAAAACATTTTAACAATGTGATTTAACCGATTGATTTAAGGAAATACATTGCCTTCAGATCGTATTCACTTTCACACACAGTGTTGTTGTGTTACAAGGTGGGATTAGAATTGATTTAATTGTAATTTTTTGGCAACAATTACACAAAATACTTCAATGTCAAAGTGGAAGAACATTTTGAAGATGTATTTTTTTTTAATAGTAAATGAAACACTAATATACTGTATCTTGATTAGATAAGTATTCAACCCCCTGATTCAATACATGTTAGAATTGCCTTTGGCAGTGAATACAGCTGTGAGTCTTTCTGGATCAGTCAGTTTTGCACACCTGGAAAGTACAATATTTGCCCATTATTCTTAACAATATGTTTAAGCTCTGTCAAGTTGATTGTTGATCATTGCAAGACAACCAATTTCAAGTCTTGCCATACATTTTCAAGCTGATTTTAAGTCAAAACTATAACTAGGCCACTCAGGAACATTCAATGTCATCTTGGTAAGCAACTCCAATTTGAACTTGTGTTTTATTTTATTGTCCTGCTGAAATGTGAATTTGTCTACCAGTGTCTGTTGGAAAGCAGACTGAACCACAGGATTTTTTTCCTCTAGGATTTTGCCTGTGCTTGGCTCTATTCCGTTTCTTTTTATACAAAAAAAACTCCACAGTCCATGCCGATGACAAGCATACCCATAACATGATGCAGCCACCACCATGCTTGAAAATATGAAGAGTGGTTGGTACTCATTGAAGTGTTGTGTTGGATTTTCCCAAAACATAACACAGAATCAGCTAGGTTAAAAAAAATCTGCCGGGGCTTCCAGAGTGGCGCATTGGTCTAAGGCATTCTGGGTTCGAGTCCAGGCTCTGTCGCAGCCGGCCGCGACCGGGAGAATCGTGGTGGCGGACAATTGGTCCAGCGTCGTCCGGGTATTGGGAGGGTTTGCCCGGCAGGGATGTCCTTGTCCCATCGAGCACTAGCGAGTCCTGTGGCGGGCTGGGCGCATTGTACGCTGACATGGTCGCCAGGTGCACTGTGTTTCCTTCAACACATTGGTGCGGCTGTCTTCCGGGTTAAGTGGGTATTGTGTCAAAAAGCAGTGCGGCTTGGTTGGGTTGTGTTTTGGAGGACACACTCCTCTCCCGAGTCCGTATGGGAGTTGCAGCGATGAGACAAGACTATAACTGCCAATTGGATACCACGAAATAGGGTAGAAAAAGGGGTAAAATTATTTTTTAAATATAAAAATACTAATAAAAAAATCTGCCGACGTGCCCTTGAGCTCCTTTAAATTGCTCTGGATTAGAGCGTCTGCTAAATGACTAAAATGTCAAATCAGTTATCTCCTATCACAACCATTAAAACTCTGTTTTAAAGTCACCATAGGCTCATGGTGAAATCCCTGAGCGGTTTCCTTCCTCTTCAGCATCGGAGTTAGGAAGGACACCTGTATCTTTGTAGTGACTGGGTGTATTGATGCACCATCCAAAGTGTAATTAATAACTTCACCATGCTCAAACGGATATTCAATGTCTGCTTTTTTCCCCCAAAAATTGACCAATAGGTTTCCTTTGTGAGGCATTGGAAAACCTCCTTGGTCTTTGTGGTTGAATCTGTGTTTAAAATGCACTGCTCGATTGAGGCACCTTACAGATAATTGTATGTGTGGTGTACAGAGATGAAGTAGTCATTCATAAATCATGTTAAACACTATTGCTCACAAAGTGAGTCCATGCAACTTATTATGTGACTTGTTAAGCACATTTTTACTCAACTTATTTAGGCTTTCCACAACAAAATGGTTGAATACTTATTGACTCAACACATTTAAGCTTTTCATTTTTTATTAATTTCTAAAAATGTCTAAAAACACAATTCCACTTTGACATTCTAGGGTATTGTGTGTAGATCAGTGACACAAAATCTCTTGTTAATCCATTTTAAATTCAGGCTCGCTGTAATGTAATACAATGTGGAAAAAGTCAAGGGGTGGGAATACTTTCTGAAGGCACTATAGATGCAGATAATATATTAAATGGTCATATGTATTTTAGTAGACTAACTCAAAAGATTGATAATCATTGAATATGACAAATTACCCAATGGATCATGATCATTTTCTGGTAAAAAAAGTGAGGGTGCAAAAACATACGTTTGCACTCTTATTTTGAAGGTGTGGGTGCAGTTGCCTATGCACATTTGCCTCAGCCCTAGCTGACACACATCTAATAACCAACTAATCATGGTCAGACATTCTCGGGGCGGCAGGTTGCCTCGTGGTTAGTTGCCAAAAGGTTGCTGGATCGAATCCTAGAGCTGACGAGGTAAAAATCAGTCTTTCTGACCCTTCCTGAACAAGGCAGTTCCCCGGTAAGCCGTCATTGTAAATAATAATTTGTTTTTAACTGACTTGCCTAGTTAAATAAAGGTTAAATAAAAAATGGTTTCCAGTTTATAATACAATTAGTTTAATCAGTGTTAGGTAGGTCTGGGGGAAATGTGTGATGCCAATCAGGCCCTCTAGGACTGGAGTTGCCCATCTCTGGCTTGTATGAAAGTGAGACACAGAACTTCTAATTTCTTACAAACCAAACCATCTTTCAAACAGTTTTCAGTCCATGTCTGAGTGTCTGCGTACTTGCTGTGCAGGGCTCTAAAGCGGGGCTGTCGTTGTGTTGAGGTGGATTGTTGGGACGGGCCGAATGGAGAGCCGGTTGTTTATCACGGCCACACCTTCACCTCCAAGATCCTCTTCAGAGATGTCATCACCACACTGGGAGAGTACGCCTTCAAGGTGGGCACCTCAATACCTGAGTTAATTATACCGTTTGCTGTGGAAATTCACCTCTAAGGACTCAAATTGAAAGTAAATGAATCCATCTTTATTATCAAGGTTCACAAACTCAGTCCATGCTTGATGAAAACTCTCACAAGGTCATTCCCTACACAAACAAGTCATATAAGCATGATTTACATTATTCATTATTAATGTTAGTTCCTGCATGTGACTGACCGATACCTCATGAGACTTCTCTCAAAGCTGAGACCTTGAATGAAGATACTTCTCTTGGATCCCAGAGCAATGTTATGGGCGTACTGCGAATGTGAGGATTCCTCCCATGTACAATCAATCAGTCAGTCACATGAGTAGCTATTAGAAAAGCAGCATTGATCTGACACACAAACAGAACATTTCCATCACATATTCATGACCACTCAGCTATTTTTGTATGACATTTTTTTTGTTTGTAATTATTTACCCCCTTCTCCCAAATTTTGGGATTACGACCTTGTCTCATTGCTGAAAATCCCGAACGGGCTCGGGAAAGTTGAAGGTCAAGTCATGCGTCCTCTGAAACATGACCCGCCAAGCCGCGGTTCTTAACTCCCGCTCGCTTAACCCGGAAGCCAGCTGCACCAACGTGTCGGAGGAAACACTGTTCAAATGATGACTGAAGTCAGCCTGCAGGCGGCCGGCCCACCACAAGGAGTCGCCCCAGCCAAACCCTCCCCTAACCCGGATGACGCTGGGCCAATTGTGTGCCACCCTATGGGACCACCAGGCTGTAGTGACACCGCAACACTGCGATGCAGTGCCTTAGATCGCTGCGCCACTCACAAGGCCATGACCACTCAGTTCTATTCAATCCAGTCTCTAAGTGGTTCTTGTCCTGACCATTTGTCTTCTGTGTTGGTTTTTGCTTCAAACAAGTATTCAGAATCATAAACCAATCTGTCTTCAGCCTTAACATATCATTAAAAACATTACTGTAATAGATCCACACATTCCTTTACGAATTCCTGTTTAGTCCCTCATCTGTCCCCTCTCCCAGGCATCTGAGTTTCCTGTCATCCTGTCCCTGGAGAACCACTGCAGTGTGGAGCAGCAAAGGGTCATGGCCCAGCTCCTGGACACCATCCTTGGGGACATGCTGCTCAGGGAACCCCTGGATGGACTGGTTCACCAAGAGCTGCCCTCTCCCCACGTAAGACCCCCTTCAATGTGTTTTCTATTCTATTTATCTACTCTACCGTAACTATTCACCAACAAGGCAAGTCAATTGAGAACCCATTCTCTATGGATTTGATTTCCTGTCTGACTATGTTCAGGTTTTTATTCAGCAGTGTAGCTAAGAGCAGTACCAGTCAGTGGCTTTAATACATTGTTATATTATAAAAATAGCACTGGGCCCCCAATGTAAAGCAGAACAGTAACTGAAAGTCAACAGACCAGATGAACTGGAAAGACATTCACACTTACAGGTAGCCAAAAATAACTAACTGAAAGCCACAACCACAATTAGCCACGTATCTGAATCTCTGCTACAAAATCATTGGACAGTATTTGCATATTTCCCAGCGATCTTTGCATACCAATAAAAAATGACATTGTTACTGTTCAGTGAGGTTTTATGTGAAGCAAATCGGTGTATTGTCATCCATACATTGAAATATTTAGGTGACTTATGTAGTGCCCAAACATTTAAGTTACATATTACCATAATTGGGATGTGTTGTTGACTTGTAGGCCTGTCTTATAAACAGCATGATGCATTTTGATATGGTTCATAGTGGACTATTGACAAGTCTGGTGTACAAATTATACAGCCCGGGATGCAGATAACTAGGGTTCCCATGCATAACTTAATAGTTAGGGCTTGTGAGCCCCCCATGGCCGTGGGCTCCAGTGCACGCGCACCGCCAGCCTCGCATTCCACCACTGAGTACAGTCTGTATTCTCCAGTGATTTGTTTTATTCTTTTTCCATTCAGAGCACTTTAGATAATCAATACCGAAGTTTATGATTGGCAGAGTGTGTGTGTTTGTGCATGCACATATTAGGATCTGAAGGGAAAGATCCTGCTGAAAGCAAAGAAGATTGGCAGCCTAGAAGAAAGTGAAACGCTGACCGATGAGGCCACTGACGAGGTCAGCGATGAAGCTGAACCTGAGAGCCCGTCTGCAGAAAACCTGTCTGCAGAGGCCATTTGTCTCCATGATAAGGTATGGGGATCTATGGATGGATGGTGAACGTCTGGCAACTTCTTGTCATCATCTGCGCCAACTATTACACATTCACACATTATTACTGTTAATACATCCTGCCATTATGTGAAAAATCTAGATCATGTTTTTGTCTATCACACAGTAAGCAAGCAATGAACACTGTACCTTGATCTGCCAGCTAATCATGTTTTGCCTTGGTTCAAAAGCCACAACGCAAGTGAGTTTAGGTCACTTACGCAGGCATGTCATTTCCTGTCTCCTCAGAAATCCAAGTTCTCTAGGGAACTCTCGGATCTGGTGGTGTACTGCAAGAGTGTCCATTTTCACAGCTTTGAGTACTCTCGCTTACACTCCAAGTGCTACGAAATGTCCTCTTTCTCCGAGTCCAAGGCCAGGAAACTTGCAAAGGACACAGGTACGCCCTGAACTATTTTAGCAATACCTACATAGAAAACAATGTATTCAGATATTGCCAAGGGTCATCGGTGAGGAATTCACTCCCATTCACTGTTGTAGGTCCCCTGGGTTAGGGGATAGGAAAAAACGTCGCTGTATGGCTGTCTTTCTCAGGGACGGAGTTTGTGCACCACAACAGCAGACAGCTTAGCAGAGTCTATCCCAGCGGCATGAGGACCGATTCCTCTAACTACAACCCACAGGAGCTGTGGAACGTGGGCTGTCAGATAGGTGAAACATATTGCATAATTAACATCCATACATATAGAAATAAATACATGTGATTGATTGATTGGTTGATTAATCTACTCCTAGTGGCGCTGAACGTCCAGACAGCTGGGCTGGAGATGGATCTGAACGATGGGCTCTTCCGTCAGAATGGCTGCTGTGGCTACGTCCTCAAACCTGACTTCATGAGGAACGATGACTCTTTTGACCCAGAAAGACCGCAGGACAGGGATGGCTACACATCACTCCAACTGTCTATCCAGGTCCAGAAACAACTGCTCTGTATCATACAACTATGCTGTGTGCCTTTGTGCAGTTTGTGTGTACTGAAGGATTACTTTTTGCAAGTTTATACTTTTCCGAGTCTTGATTGTGTGTGTCCATCAGGTAATTAGTGGGCAGCAGCTACCAAAGGTGAACCAGAAAGAGGGCTCCATCGTTGACCCTCTGGTTAGAGTGGAGATCTACGGAGTATCACAAGACCAAGCCAAGCAAGAGACTAGTTACATTGACAACAATGGTGAGGGACCATCTTACATGGCCTGACAAAGAGATTCATTGGGGTCTTTGTACAGACTCGGTCAACTCGGGGACCAAAATGCATGCATTATTATTATTTTTTACATGTAAATAGTATGCACCTTGCCATGTTCAAGTAAATTAGATAGAACATGACATAGAACCCCAGTCCTTCTCTTGGCTGCCTAAATCCTGGTCTCTGCTGCCCCCTGTCTACAGGTTTTAACCCTCTATGGAACGAGACCCTCAATTTTATAATCCACGTCCCAGAGTTGGCCCTGGTGCGTTTTGTGGTGGAGGACTATGACAAGGCTTCCAGGAATGACTTCATGGGCCAGTTCACCGTGCCCTTCACCTGTATTCAGCCAGGTAAAATAGACATGTTCATATTACAACTGAGATAGCGTAGTCTGGACAGCTGGGTAAATCTCAAGTGCAGTTTTCTTCAAATTATTTCACAAAATAATGTTATCCTATTGACTTACCTGGTTAAAGGTTAAATCAATTAAGGTTAAATAAATGAAACCTGTCTGAATTGTACATCTCAACTGAGTTTTTATTTAAGCCTGTTATGTACAAATGTACATATTATACTGTATGAGTGATGGTTTCTAAGTGGCTCTTTCCTGACAAAAATCTGAATTTCTACTGGATGCTCTCCCCACTTTTCCCAGGATATCGGCATATCCACCTCCTGTCCAAAGACGGAACGGCTATCCCCCTGTCTACTCTGTTTGTCAACGTCAAGATCTCTGAGGTAACAACAGAAGTCTGATGGCCCAATGATTGGCTGAATAACATGCTGCAAACTCCAACTACATGGGAGGGCTACAATACCTCATGATTGCGGTCACTTTCAAATTAACTGTTATCAGTATTGAAAATACATCAGTATGAACTGCTTTACAGTATTTCTGCATAAATACCCATTTCTGTTCAAGCAAACATTAGTGGGACCTCACACTGATGAAAAAACACCTGGGAACTCACAGCAATTAAGTGATATTTTGCCATTTCCCCAATATAAAATCTTTTAAAATAATCAATGTTTTTTAACTTGTCATGTCATAGGAACGCATTAAGCAATGTTCAATAGCACTTGGCTGATCGAACTGATACAATAACTGACATACTGCAGGGCTCACAAGTCCTTTTAGGGTTACAGACTATGCAATGACCTTTGTTTTTATATCATTGTTTCATAACCATTCAACACTTGCATTGTGTGCTGGTCGAGTAGCTTAACTGCATAGACAATTAGTCCTCCATCCAAGCATTTCCATAGACATTTTGTACAGTTCCTCAAAGTGTGGCATGAAACTATATCTCATGCGTCATGTTGTAAAAGATTATACTGTAATGTATGCATGCGCATAGAGCTCTATAAATAAAGAGAAATGAAAGACCTGCTGTTTTGAAAACCTCTTAATATAAAAAGTTATATTCCTATTGGTTAAACATTTTTAAACTGCCCATTTCTTGTAATTGTCAGTTAGCATTTTTTTTTATACGCCATTAATTGACAATATTTTAATACTAAACATACAATTGTATATTTGTTTCACGGTGCACTCTGCAGTAGTATATGTACATGCATACTCATTAAGACAAGGTCCTTTGTTGATGTTTAATTCAAGTTTACGCTGTAGCCCAGTCCTCATCATGCTTGGATGAGGAAAACTGCATCAAAACGTTCACTAAAATGTCTGTTTTCTCAGGTTCCAGTTGAGTGGGCTGAACCTTTTTACTCCTCACCTTGCTGGCCTTCTGTGACCTCCTCCACCCTCTCTTGCACCAACACCTCCACCCTCTCTTGCACCAACACCTCCACCCCATCCGGTACAATCACCTCCATCCCCTCCTCCCGAGCTCCCTCCTCCACCTCCTCCCCAGCCCCCTCCTCCAGCCCCCCCAGACGGGCATCCTGCAGGGTTAGGCTGAGGGCGTGGGGATCCTTGGCCACCCCTTGCTCCACAGGCTGGTCCGGGTGGTGCCCCCGGAGGTGCTTGACCACCTGGAACTTCTGCTTGGCACGGTAGGGGCAGTAGCGGCACATGAAAGGCTGCTGGTTAGTGTGGGTGAGGTAATGGTGGCGGAGGCCGGCTGGCCAACGGAAGGCCCTGCGGCACAGGCCGCACACATAAGGCCGCTCCTCGCTGTGTTTACGCTGGTGGGTCTTAAGGAGGAAGCGCGTCTTGAAGCCTTTGCCACACTTCTCGCAGATAAAGGTGCGAGCGTCGCAGTGCTGCGTCTCCCTGTGGATGCGGAGGGCGTCACCACGGTTGGTGCGGTACTCACACTCCTCGCACGCATATGGCTTATCCCCTGAGGGTGGAGGGAGAGAGAAAGAAAGGGCAGGGGAAAGGTCATTTTATGATCGAATTCCAACTAAATGTATTTGTTATAAATGATGACAGCAATAGTGTGACTCATACTTTGTACCTGTATGTTTGGTCATGTGATACTTCAATTGGCTCATCCACTTGCATTTGTAGCCACACTCAGGACAGAGGTACTTCTTCTCCTCCTGGTGGATCCTCATGTGATACTATAATGGAATGACAATGATGATAAATAGGTATCTACTACACCATTTGTAACACATGGTATCTTATTATAGAAGGTCCTCTACCAGTCCTTGTAGACTTTTTAAGCCCAATGGTTTGGTATTAGACCGAGAGGACCTGACTTCTATAAAATAAAATGGTGTAGTACCATGTGTTACATTACAGCAAAGATTTTGAAGGACCTCATTGCTCACCTTTAGCCTTGATGGATCTACGCAGGAGTAGCTACACTGCTCACAATGGTAGGGCTTCTCCCCTGTGTGTATGCGAATGTGCCATGTGATTTTCTGCTTGTTGCGAGTCGAGTACTGGCAGTCGGTGCACTTGTAAAGGCGGGTACCCCCGTGGGAGCGAACGTGCTGCTCAAAGACCAGTTGGTGGCGACAGGCGAAGCCACAGATGGCACACTTCAGTGGCTTGTCCTCTGGGGGGCCATCCTCATGCTCGTCGAGAAGGTGCTGGATGAGTGGCTGCCTCTTACGGGTGGCAAAGGGGCAAAGCGGGCACTGCTGGGTGAGGTGGGTCCTCTGGTGCTCCTCCAGGCCCTCCCGGGTGGGGAAGGTCTCCTGGCAGGTGGCACAGTCCAGCTGAGGGTGCTTTTTCTGCTGGTGGACCTTGAGGGTGGCCTGGCTGCCACAGCTGAAGTCACATTTCTGGCACGCTACGCTGGCGGGGCTCAGGTGTTTGCGGCTGCAGTGCTGCTTGAGCGCTGTGTCGGAGCTAAAGCGTGCCTCACATTGGCTGCAGGGGTGCAGAAGCTTCCCTGTGTGGCAACGGAGGGTATGTCGTCCGACATCGTTGAGGGAGTAGCTGCTGAAGTCGCACAGGGTGCAGAAATGAGAGGGCTGTTTGTCGTGGACACGCTTGTGATGCTGGCGGAGTTTGGAGGCAGCGCCAAAGGTCTGGTCGCAGACATCACAGC
The DNA here is from genome assembly GCF_018296145.1 of Oncorhynchus tshawytscha. Taxonomy (NCBI): domain Eukaryota; kingdom Metazoa; phylum Chordata; class Actinopteri; order Salmoniformes; family Salmonidae; genus Oncorhynchus; species Oncorhynchus tshawytscha. The sequence goes on along the minus strand of NC_056454.1, from coordinate 10,045,487 downwards.
TGTGGCGGCCCATGCCGGTGTGAAGAGATTCATGGGCATATAGGCGGTAGCGCCGTGTGGTGCTGAACGGGCAGAAGCGGCAGCGGTGGGGCTTGGCACCTTCGTGCTTCAGAGCCACGTGCTGGGTCATGCAACGCTCTTGCTTACAAGTAAAGGGGCAATGGTCGCAACGCAAAACTGACCTTTTGACCTTTTTTAAGAGCGATAACTTGTCTTTCCGATGGACCAGTACATGGTTAGCCATAGCTTTCTGTGACTTGGCCACATACGAGCAGAATTCGCACTGCACCTCGTCTGGCTTCAGGCAGCCTCGCTTCTCGTGGTTGATCAGTGCTCTCTTCTGTTTGCACCTGAAAAGACAGTTGGGACAGGAAAATTTAGGAGAATAGCTTGGATTTGATACCTTTATCTCAACCACATCTTCTTCAGAACTCCTTTTAATATTCATATCCTCCTCATTGCTGTCATCATCCTGCTCCAGAGAGCTAACAATTCGGACAGCCTTCTTTGTGGGAGTTTTTCTTGTGCACGTCGAACAGTGGCGCTCTATCGTCACAAGCCTGGAGGACCTGAAACTGCACATCTTGCAAGTGAATTTCATGTCATCTTCTATATAGCTATGAGCATTGTCATTCTCTGTGTTCACAGGATGGGCTTTGTCTGTCTTTCCTAAGATTTCTCCCTCATTGATCTTTTTCATCTTCACAGGTCTCTTTACCCTGCCAACTTTCACTTGCCTTTTTGTCTTTCCAACTGTCTTCCTTTGGCTTTTCTGTAGTGCTGTAGATCCTCTCTCACCCGAGCCTCCAGGATTGGTCAAATCGCACAAGTTTGCTTCCTCTCCTCTCATTTCTGGTTGTGTGTCTATGGAATCTTCGGTTGGCGCAACATCACAAGATACTATCTCTGATTGATCGGCTGTTTGATCGGTTGTGGTTTTATCAGGGATCTGGGATTTACCCTGACCCGAGTCCCTTTCTCCAGACTGTCCAGCAGAGGGAGTGCCAATGAACCTCCTGGTGTTCTTCTGCAGAGCGGGACACTTCTTAAGGCGGTGGGTGTCCAGGCCTCTCTTCTGTTTGAACTGCGCCCCACAGGCTTGGCACTTGAGTCTCTTCCACCTGGCGAGGCAGAGGGAACGGCAGTGGTGTTGGAGAGAGGACTGCTTGCGAGTCACGTAGGAGCAATGTTCGCACCGGTATATGCTAGCCTCTCCGGCCTCATTCTGCACCACCAGCATTTGAACCCGGCCTTCCAAAACCAGAGCCTCCGCTTGGTCCTTGTCTTGCTTCCTCATGGCCTTCAGACGAATCTCAGAGTCGGCGCTTTGCGCCAATGATTCGGAGGATGAGATGCAAGCGGCGCTAGACACCTCCGCTATCTGTGTGTTGTTCTCTGCAGCCTCTGCTGGTTGCCTTGTAGCGGTTAAAGGAGTTTCTCTGTCTTCTGAATCGTTTAGGTCATCGCAATCCTCCATAGCCATGTCCTCTTCCTCCGCCTCACTTGCAGATGCCGGCTTTTGGCTCAGGGTGTTAGATCCTTTAGGGTCCACCGTGGGTCTTCTGTAAGTTGGGTCTCTGCCGTTTGGCGTCTCACCCTGCATGGATGCCATCTCAGTGCACTCTGTGTTAGCTATTGTTGTCAAAACTAAAGTACAGCATTGCTCTGGATTATCTGTTGAATTGTGACATGCCAGAATCCCTTTGTCAACTACCACTTGGATAATATCAGAATTTTTATTTGCCATTTCTGTGGTTTTGGGGCCAGTTACAGTTTCTAGGTTGTGTTCATTTTGAACAGCAGAGCCAGCGACTTTCTCCTGTAGTTTCTTGATAGGACCTTCAGCAGAGTTCTTGGCTGGCATTTTGTAGAAGCCCTGCAGTAGGTCCACAGAGTTCTCCCTCTCCTTCTCTGCATAGTTCTCTTGCCACTCCTTATCGCCAGGCACGTATCCATGAGCCTTCCTCTTGTGGATGAAGAGGCCGGTGCTGCTGTAAGTGGAGTAGGGGCAGAGGGCACAGCGGAACTCTCGAGTCCGGGTATGTTTGCAGTTTTCGTGGTTGTGCAGAGCCTGGCGGTAGCATGTCTGATAGGGACAGTACTTGCACTGGAAGACTGGAGGTTGATGGCCCTCTCCCTGAGAGTGCTTGAGCATGTGCTTGCGAAGCTCGTACTTGCGCTTGCAGGAATATGCACAGACTTCACATATCAGTGATTTGGCCTGGTGTCGGAGTTTGTGGCTGTTCAGTTGGTCCGTGCGGTGACAACGGTAGGAGCACTGGTCACACTGGTACCTAGGAGAAGAAACGGACTGGATCGGTCAATCTCTCAATGCCTAAGTGTGGCCTTAGGTTCATTAACTCCTGATATGATATCCCACTTCTCACACCAAGACGTGCTAGAGCAGACATACACATCAACTTGGGTGAACATCAAACAAAAAGTATTTTGTAATGCTTTTATCTGTTAACAATCCCTACACTACTGCATGCACACCATAAAACAGACCACTAGTTTCACTTTTTTTAACCTTTAATTTACTAGGCAAGTCAGTAAAGAGCAAATTCTTAATTACAGTGCCTTGCGAATGTATTCGGACCCCTTGAACTTTGCGACCTTTTGCCACATTTCAGGCTTCAAACATAAAGATATAAAACTGTATTTTTTTGTGAAGAATCAACAACAAGTGGGACACAATCATGAAGTGGAACGACATTTATTGGATATTTCAAACTTTTTTAACAAATCAAAAACTGAAAAATTGGGCGTGCAAAATTATTCAGCCCCCTTAAGTTAATACTTTGTAGCGCCACCTTTTGCTGCGATTACAGCTGTAAGTCGCTTGGGGTATGTCTCTATCAGTTTTGCACATCGAGAGACTGAATTTTTTCCCATTCCTCCTTGCAAAACAGCTCGAGCTCAGTGAGGTTGGATGGAGAGCATTTGTGAACAGCAGTTTTCAGTTCTTTCCACAGATTCTCGATTGGATTCAGGTCTGGACTTGACTTGGCCATTCTAACACCTGGATATGTTTATTTTTGAACCATTCCATTGTAGATTTTGCTTTATGTTTTGGATCATTGTCTTGTTGGAAGACAAATCTCCATCCCAGTCTCAGGTCTTTTGCAGACTCCATCAGGTTTTCTTCCAGAATGGTCCTGTATTTGGCTCCATCCATCTTCCCATCAATTTGAACCATCTTCCCTGTCCCTGCTGAAGAAAAGCAGGCCCAAACCATGATGCTGCCACCACCATGTTTGACAGTGGGGATGTTGTGTTCAGGGTGATGAGCTGTGTTGCTTTTACGCCAAACATAACGTTTTGCATTGTTGCCAAAAAGTTCAATTTTGGTTTCATCTGACCAGAGCACCTTCTTCCACATGTTTGGTGTGTCTCCCAGGTGGCTTGTGGCAAACTTTAAACAACACTTTTTATGGATATCTTTAAGAAATGGCTTTCTTCTTGCCACTCTTCCGTAAAGGCCAGATTTGTGCAATATACGACTGATTGTTGTCCTATGGACAGAGTCTCCCACCTCAGCTGTAGATCTCTGCAGTTCATCCAGAGTGATCATGGGCCTCTTGGCTGCATCTCTGATCAGTCTTCTCCTTGTATGAGCTGAAAGTTTAGAGGGACGGCCAGGTCTTGGTAGATTTGCAGTGGTCTGATACTCCTTCCATTTCAATATTATCGCTTGCACAGTGCTCCTTGGGATGTTTAAAGCTTGGGAAATCTTTTTGTATCCAAATCCGGCTTTAAACTTCTTCACAACAGTATCTCGGACCTGCCTGGTGTGTTCCTTGTTCTTTATGATGCTCTCTGCGCTTTTAACGGACCTCTGAGACTATCACAGTGCAGGTGCATTTATACGGAGACTTGATTACACACAGGTGGATTGTATTTATCATCATTAGTCATTTAGGTCAACATTGGATCATTCAGAGATCCTCACTGAACTTCTGGAGAGAGTTTGCTGCACTGAAAGTAAAGGGGCTGAATAATTTTGCACGCCCAATTTTTCAGTTTTTGATTTGTTAAAAAAGTTTGAAATATCCAATAAATGTCGTTCCACTTCATGATTGTGTCCCACTTGTTGTTGATTCTTCACAAAAAAATACAGTTTTATATCTTTATGTTTGAAGCCTGAAATGTGGCAAAAGGTCGCAAAGTTCAAGGGGGCCGAATACTTTCGCAAGGCACTGTACAATGACGGCCTACACCGGCCAAACCCGGACGACACTGGGCCAATTGTGCGCCGCCCTATGGGACTCCCAATCACGGCCGGCTGTGATACAGCCTGGGATCAAACGAGGGTGTCTGTGGTAACGCCTCAAGCACTGAGATGCAGTGCCTTAGACCGCTGCGCCACTGACAGTTCTCGAAGACTGACAGTACCAGTCAAGTCTGGACACCTACTCATTCAAGGGTTTTTCTTTGTTTTTACTATATTGTAGAATAATAGTGAATACATCAAAACTATGAAATAACACATATGGAATCATGCAGTAAACAAAAAAGTGTTAAACAAATGTTTGATTCTGCAAAGTAGCCACCCTTTGCCTTGATGACACCCTGAGTAGGTGTGTCTAAACTTTTGACTGGTACTGTATGTGCAAAATAACTAACTAGTAAATCACTTACCTGAGGTCACCAGCATGTTTGCGCATGTGCACATTCAGGTAGTGTTTCCATTTGGTGACATATCCACACTCAGAGCACATATGATTCTTGTCATCTGAGTGGATGAGCATGTGTTTTGAGAGGTAGGTCTCATCACGGCACCTGAAGTCACACAGGTTACACTTGTGGGGCTTCTCACCTTGAAAGAAAAATACATGAATGACTTTCAAAAATGAGTTATCTGGAAGCTATGGATGAGTAGAACAGTCCAATGTTACGTTACTTTTTTCTGCTCACCACTATGCATCAGCATGTGCCGTCGTAGGACCCGCTTGTGTGCGGTGACAAAGCTGCACTGATGGCACCGGTGGATCTTCTCATTGGCGTGGAAATGGCCGACATGCTGCTGGAACTCCACAGGATTGAACGTGGCAAAGGGGCAGAAGTTGCAGGTCAACTCCTCGTCCCCGGCATGGCCTTGCAGTTTGTGCTGCCGGAAGAGGCTCTTGTTGGAGCAGGAGAAGTCGCACTGTGAGCAGTGGAAGGCCAAGTGTGTCCGGTAATGGGCCTCCATGTCCTGGGGGCTACCAAAGATGGCGTTGCAGGCATGATGGCGGCACTCTACGGCCTTGATTCCATGGACATCGGCTGCGTGTCTCTGGAGCTCCTTCCGGTCAGAGGTATTGAAGGAGCATCCCTCCTGGAAGCAGGCCAGTGGCTGGCTGTCCCGCGACGTGTGGTGAGACTTCATGTGGGACTTGAGCGCCTGGCTCTGTCGGAAGCTCTGGCCGCAGGTGGGGCAGGGGTAGACTTCCGGGTGGATGTCACCCCCTACCTCGTTGGAGTGCACACTGGCCAGGTGGCGGTGGAGCGAGTTGCGCTCCACAGAGGCGTAGTTGCACAGGTGGCAGCGATGGACCTTCTGGCCAGACTCGCGAAGCATGTGGATGCGCAGCTTGCTCTTGCTGGTGAAGTAATGGTTGCAGGTGGGGCACTGGAGACTGGGGTCTGGGAAGTGGAGGTGGAGGTGCTCCAGCAGGTGGGAGCGCATCTTGAAACAGCGGCGGCACTCGGGGCAGATGTGAGTGCGATACATATGCTCCATGCCTGCCATAATATGATCTTCAGGACAGGGAGGAGATGTGGGTGTTATCTCTTGTAATGAAACAAATTAAATTATTAATTATTTCCTAGTATGTAAATGTAGACCTAGATTTACTGACATAAACCTGATTTAAAGTGATTTTCAAAAGTATGGTTAGCACAACATTTATCTGATATTTGATGACCTGGCAAAACCCTACCTCACCAGAAAACTTGAATGGTCCTGAACACAGAAGAGAAGAACAACAACGCCAAAGCAGGTCTAGAGATCCCACACTACCTTTAGAAGGGTTCTCATTGATGTTCGTAGCTGCTTTGTCTTTTTGCACCTCCTCTCTGGCTCTATTGTCGATGTTGTGCTGCTGTGTCTCTTCTTCATCCTCATCATCTTCTTGTGATGATGACACATAAGCTGGATTGCGTTTCCGGGCCCTTCTTGGCCTTCCAGAGCTGGTCTCAAGAGCCGATTGGCTGTTTCCACCCTGGCCTGTCGTTGTTGGCACCTTGTCACCTGAGCACAAAAATGTACACAAATTGAGGCATCCCGTGTTGGCTCTACCCTAAATATAACAATGTGTGTGAGTGAGTATTAGTTTGTGTGGAGAATGATGCATTTATTCTAAAAGTTTACCCTCAGGTGCAGCAAGTGGACGGTCATGTTCCACACCATGGGTACTCAGCTGTTTAGCATGAGCGGTCACAAAGTCACAGCGGGGGCAGTGGAAAGGCATATGGATACGCCAGTGGCCCTCCATCTCAGAACGTGTGCGGAATGCCAAGGTGCAGGACCGGAAGGTACAAGAGACGAGGGTGAGAGCATGCTGTGAGTGCAGGTGTTCCTGGAACACCAACCGGTGTGAGGTGCTGAACTGGCAACCCTCCTCGGAGCAGTGGAACGGACCTGTGAGTTCCTCCTTCCGATGGCTTTGAAAGTGGTGTTTCAGTGCACCTGGCATGGTAAAGACCTCATCGCACAAAGGACACTTATAACGGGTCAACTGTCCCTTTTTGGTGAAGTCCACAGTGCAAAGGTGAGAGGAAAGGCGGCTGCTATCGGATAATTCCTTCCCGCACTTTTCACAGAGACACAACCCCTCAGTCTCCATTGGCTCATTTGTCTGTTGAGAAAATATTAAGAGCATTATGCCATATAACATGACAGGCAATTAATACTAAATAACAATGAGTTAGTGTGCCTATCACCAAGGACTATGCCAATCAATCAAATGTATTTATAAAGCCCTTCTTACACCAGTTGATGTCACAAAGTTCTGTACAGAAGTCCAGCCTAAAACCCCAAACAGCAAGCAATGCAGGTGTAGAAGCACAGTGAAATGTCAACTACTGGAGCTGCCTGGTCACACAGGGAGGAATATACAATAAAATGTTTACCTTAGGTGTCCCTACCTATGTATTTACAGTTATAGGCACTGTGTTGTTTCATAGTACTGTTTACAACTGGTATAAGCTGTCTGCATGCATGTAAATAAACTCACAACTGAGTGATTAAAATCAATGGGGTAGGATTAGCCTAGTCCAAGCTCTTCTCTGTCCTAGCACCCCAATTGTGGGACTAGCTTCCCTGTGAAACTAGGACAGCAGAGTCCCTGCCCATCTTCAGAGAAAAACGTCTGAAATCCTACCTCTTCAAAGAGTATCTAAAATTATCCCACAGCACCCCCCCACCCCCCCTTCACAAAAATGGTCCTGGTAAACACAAAAAATATATATGTAAAGGGAAGACCATTTGGATTTGGCTTTACAGTCACATCGCATCAAAACCCATTGTTGCATCCCGTTGTGTTTCTGTCCTCCAGTGGCAAGCTAGCTAAAATGGTTCCTTTCCTAAATTAGCCATGGATGGAGATATGGATTTGGATTTGTGGTTTTACTTAATTCTCCGTACTGGTCAATGATTATAACGGCTGTGATGTATTGTTTTTGCTACCTTTTTTCCACCTGTGTAATTCTGGCCTTTTCTTGCTTATTCTGGGGTTTGGACTAAATACTGTGGAAAATGTGCTACTCACAAATGACAATCAACATGGACCTGTTAAATTGACAAGAAGGGAGTTGATATAGCTGCGTTTAGGCATGCCTTCCTTGTTTTGAGTGAGTTAAGTGTTTCTCATTCTGCTGGATTTGACCTAGTATTTTATATTAAACCTAACTTACACATCCAGTTGTTTATCCATTTGTAACTCACCCACCAAAAATCACAATATGCTGTTTTACATGTTATTTGTGCTAGTCTAATTCTTAAACTAGAAAATTAGAAGAATATGCGTGCTCTCAGATATATATTTTTTTCATATGGTCCTCTGTGATGTCCCAGGTTTATGGCATTGATGAATAAATAATTCACATTTACTTAGACGTTTATATTTTATGTATAAAAGACATTCGTATGAATTGTTTACCATTTTGTTTTCTTTAAAACAATGGTAATTGGAGTTCAGGTGATTGATGGGTGACTAGGTGCATTCTTGTCAAATAAATATTCTTATTTATTCATGGTTATGAATGAATTCTGCAATGAGTTCATTTGGCTTTGAATCTGCAACAGAACATGTCAAAGTTAGTGCATTCGGAAAGTATTTAGACCTTTACTTTTTCTACATTTTATATTACAGCCTTAATCTACAATGATTACATTAAATAAAACATCCTCAATCTACACACAATAACCCATAATGACAAAAAATGTTTGCAAATGTATAAAACACACCAACAACAAAAATAATTATTTACATAAGTATTCAGACCCTTTGCTATGAGACTTAAAATTGAGCTCATGTGCATCCTGGAAAGGCACACCTGTCTATATCAGGTCCCACAAATCAAAGAACCAAGCCATGAGGTTGAAGGAATTGTCCGTAGTGCTCCAAGACAGGATTGTGTCGAGGCACAGATCTGGGGAAGGGCACTAAAAAATGTCTGCAGCATTGAAGGTCCCCAAGAACACACTGGCCTCCATCATTCTTAAATGGAAGAAGTTTGAAACCACCAAGGCACTCTTCCTAGAGTTGGCTGCCTGGCCAAACTGAGCAATCGGGGAGAAGGGCCTTAGTCAGGGAGGTGACAAAAGCTTCAGAGTTTCTCTGTAGAGATGGGAGAACCTTCCAGAAGGACAACCATCTCTGCAGCACTCCACCAATCAGGCCTTTATGGTAGAGTGGCCAGACAGAATATACTCCTCAGTAAAAAGGCACATGACAGCCCACTTGGAGTTTGCCAAGATTCAACTCTTTGGCCTGAATGCCAAGCGTCACGTCTGAAGGAAACCAACCACCGCTCATCACCTGGCCAAAACCATCCCTACGGTGAAGCATGGTGGTGGCAGCATCATGCTGTGGAGATGTTTTTCAGCGGCAGGGAATGGGAGACTAGTCGGGATTGAGGGAAAGATAAACAGAGCAAAGTACAGAGGGATCTTTGATGAAAACCTGCTCCAGAGAACTCAGGATCTCAGACTGGGGTGAAGGTTCACCTTCCAACTCCCCAAATACAGGTGTACGCTTGTAGCATCATACCCGAGAAGACTTCAGGCTGTAATCACTGCCAAAGGTGCTTCAACAAAGTACTGAGTAAAGGCACCTAAAGCCTACATGAAATCCCATTCGAGAAAAATAAATGATGAAAAAAATTATTGGAACCATTTCTGTGTTTGTCCGCTAGGTTTTATGGGTATTGTGACGAGCCCACTGTGGCCCTCTATAAAAACGAAGTACTAGCTGATAAACAAAAATTAGCACTCGAAATTATGTTTTGAGTTCTCCAGTAACAAATTAATTATCAGCAGTGCTTAATAATGACAGCATTTATGAAACAGAATTCTGACCTACTGCGTCAACTTCTGAGATTCTTTCTCTTGAAAACAATGTATTTTACCCCGTCAGACCTTTCTAAATGGACCTGTATTCTGATGGATATGATATCGTTACATATGTTTACATGTAATGAACATATTTTAGCTAAGTCATTTAATGAGCCTGTCTTACCTTAATAAGGTATTGAAGCTGGGTAGATTGTTTTTACTTTGCTAAATCGCCACTCCAATGACCAAACGACGCCATCACTATGTTTATTTTGGTGGAGCAATGATTAAGTATTTCCAGTTGAAAGAATCTCATCATAATTACTTGTATACTCAAGGCGTATATGTACAGCATGTAGATATAGCTAACTAGGTATATTGTTGACAATTAAAATCATTTTCGGTCACTTAAGTTTGGTCTAGCATTAATAATGACGCTGCATTTGAAGACCAGGAACTAACATCAACTGCGTCCTGAAAAGACGGAGCTATTTTCATAGAACACCGGAAGTATTATAGAGGTCGCTACATGATTCACGGCAACAACATGAACAACGATTTTGAATAACTAATACCTCATTGTTCTATCCGTGACATTAGTGTCCCGATAGCAACTTTAAGACTTCCAGTTTTCCGGTTTGCCTTCAAAATAAAAGTATTCGGTAAAACGCTGTGTATGATACGACACGGTAGTTTGGTGGTGACACCTTATTTGGGAAGGTAATGGTTGGAAGGGAAAAAATGGAATGGCATCGAACTCATAAAACACATGGTTTCCATCTGTTTGATATCATTACATTCACACCATTCCAGTCATTATTATGAGTTGTCCTCCCCTCAGCAGCATCCTGTGAAATCAATATTTTTTGGCAGCTTTGCATAGTCATAGAGCATAATGTTAAAATTCGTACAAAATTATAACTACAGGATCCTATCACATTTTTTTTCTTCCAGTTTGCTTGAGATGTATTCCTGGATGATTATATGGCCAAGTGACTTATAGCCTCGTGTCTTATCCTAGTAGTATCCTGTAGTGGCTGAAAGCCTTGTGTCTTAACCTTGTAGCATCATCTTGTGGCTTAAAGCTGATGGGGGTCACCTTGGGGTCATAATAGGGGCTGCACCAAATTGTTGATGTATTATAATAATTGATTATGTTAATGTTGTATTAATAGAAGGGGAAGGGCTATAAGACCCCTCCCTCACTACATCGATAGAGTCCTGGACTACAGATTAGCAATATATATATATATGCATTATAAGGTTTAATATTGTTCCACAGTTCTTTTCTAGCCTCTGCTTCTTATAAGAAACAGTCTGAGAGATGTGTGAGTTATTGCAGTCAAAACAGGGTGTCTAAGAGAAAGCGCCTCAAGGCTAAAAGAGATTCATAGACACAGAACCCTGGGGAGTGAAAGAGATAAGAGACAAGTCAGACTACTAACCAAATGTTTCGTTTTGGAGGGGGACTGTGTCATGTGGACTGCTGCTGGCTTTTTACTCTGCCCCCTCCATAGCCCCCAATAGAGCTTGCCAGCTGGTAGTCTTAAAAAACAGAAATGAATTACCTCTGGTTCATTCAGCCATTCCTATGGGGAAAGAAAAGGGTTTTGGGATAAACACTGAAATTAAGACTGGAGTCATCTTATACGTTTTGTTCTATGAGATAGTATCAATCAGTTAACATTACCTTTATGAATTATGAAGTCTAAGTTTTTTTCTGAATACATAAATGCTTCAAAATTCACAAAAGGTAACATTAGCTGATTAGCTGAATATGATTTTTTATTAGAACAAAACATATAAGATCTCCAAAGCCTGTGTTTACCAAAGACCTTATTTTCAGTGTTTATCTCAAAACTCTTCAAAAATTCTAGTCTTTTCCTCATAGGCTTTGTACAACAAACCATGGCGGAGTTAGTGCCTACAAAAAGACACCATTACTATTGCTTTCTATGCAATATACTGTACTGGACTGTCTACTACCTGTCTCAGCTAAAATGAGATGGGAAAAGACTCAGTAGGGTGAGTTTGAATTAAAAGCTAAGTCATATGAAGCGTTAATGGATTTTAACTGTCAAAACAAACGGCTTAAAATGGGGTGCCAGGACACTATAGGGCTCAAATATAGCACTGTGTCATAGGATGCATACATTGTCATTCCAAAATAGCTTATATTGTAAAAGAAAAATCAAAAAAATCTTATAATCTTCCTTCTGGTAGACACTTTGGAAAAAATACAACCTACAACATGTTTATTTGAAAAGTCAAGAGAAATGCAAGTATTCATCACATTGAAGTTAATTAACCAAATTGATCAACAGAGAAGTTTCAAGTTTTGTCACATGCACAAGTACAGTGAAATGCTTACTTGCTAGCTCTTTCCCAACAATGCACTATTCAATATCAAATAGTATAAAGTCGATTATATTTCAAAACACAAGAAATAAGAAAAACACGAGAAAGTAAGCTACAGTATATACAGGGTCTGTGGCAGTGCCAAATGTACAATGAGCAGGGATACTGGAGAATTTGAGGTAGTTATGTACAGTGGAGCAAAAAAGTATTTAGTCAGCCACCACAAATACATTCATTAAAAATCCTACAATGTGATTTTCTGGATATTTTTTCTTCTAATTTTGTCTGCCATAGTTGAAGTGTACCTATGATGAAAATTACAGGCCTCTCTCATCTTTTTAAGTGGGAGATCTTGCACAATTGGTGGCTGACTAAATACTTTTTTGCCCCACTGTACCCAATACACACAAATCTATCTCAGTAAAGGAATGGAATTAACAATATATAAATACATGCATGAGAAATGTCAGAGCAACATAGACTAAGATAAAGTAGTTATATGTTCTACTATTGCAAGCACAAACTTTATTTTTCATGTTTATAGCTATGGCCATTCAAAGTGCTTTTAAATTCACAGGTATTATTACACTCAAAACACCACCAATTGTGGGCTCTTCTAGGTACCTTAGGCAGAACATCTATCCTCTCGGAACAGAGATTCTGTAACTGTTGGCTAACAAAGGAAGCGGGGCAGATCAACACAAAGTGATCCTCCAAATGATATTTTACAAAACCAAGGTACACATCTATTATCTTATCACTGAACCGGTTTCCATTGGTTATTGTATCAAAATTCTCAGTTTCCTTCGAGTTGGCTGAGGAATGTCTTGAAGTTTAGAGGAATCACATTCCTTGCATTTGACAGTGTAGGACTACTTTCAGACCAAAGTGGAGAACCCCTGCACTCCTTATCCGCATGGGTTACATGAAAGCTTGAATGTTAAGAGGCTTTTGAATTCTTAGATATTACATGCTTTGCTCTGTTGATTTGAACCAACAAGGTATTCGCCTATGCTTTCTGCAGAAATGTCCCTCGGTTCCACTATCAGTTGTTTTGTAGTCTACAATCAGTTGTTTTGTAGTCTACTATCAGTTGTTTTGTGGTCTACTATCAGTTGTATCAGTTGTTTTGTAGTCTGCTATCAGTTGTTTTGTAGTCTGCTATCAGTTGTTTTGTAGTCTGCTATCAGTTGTTTTGTAGTCTACTATCAGTTGTAGTTTACTATGCTGATGTAGTATTTAGAAACATTTAAACAGGTAACATTTTATCAACTGTGTGATTGGAGAAGTATTCATACTGTGGAATTTTTATTTTACCTTTATTTAACCAGGCAAGTCAGTTAAGAACAAATTCTTATTTTCAATGACGGCCTAGGAACAGTGGGTTAACTGCCTGTTCAGGGGCAGAACGACAGATTTGTACTTTGTCAGCTCAGGGGTTTGAACTTGCAACCTTCCGGTTACTAGTCCAACGCTCCAACCACTAGGCTACCCTGCCGCCCCGAATGACAAATCTGTTTCTGAATCAAGTGGTTTGTTTGCGTCTGTACTCGTGCCAACCCCTTCCCTAGCTGGGATTTCAATTGTACTGGATGGAAAGATGGGGTCTCTCTTTACTGTACCATTTTCTGCTACACAGGGCACAAAAATAACAAGAATATCTGGTGTGATGGTCCAAACTGTCTGTCTAATCAATGCGCCATCACATTGACTGCATTTTGTGGGTGCACCCCCCTAAGTGATTACATGTTTTATTTTATTTTATAAATGTTATTATTATTATTATTATTACTGAATTTGACCCCTTTTTATGACGTGTCTGTTACGGGCGTAGTTTTTTTTTCTCATTTATATTTCGAGATTGGACATTTGCTTTGGTGCTGGCTCTACAGCACTTTGAGGTTAATGTATCGGTCTCTACCCCTCTAGTGGTCTTTACCGATCATAACTCTATTGTTTTCTTTAAAAAGACGAGCTCCACAAATCGCCAACTTATTTGCTGGATTCTCATATTCCAGGAGTTTCCACCTTGTCCATGGTCATGACAACTTGTTTGCTGATTGTCTTTCAAGGGTGGGATATCAATAAGTTTTGTGTTTAGCCAGTGTGTAGCCCTGGCACACATTTATTTTGACTGCATGTTTTGCCATATTGGCGATGAGTTTTGTTTTGGTTGCACTCATTCCAAGGGGATGAGAGTTATAGAAATGTATGTGATTTTACCTCTGTTTCTCAAAACTTCACAGAGTTTAAGGCAGCTGTAGAAATACATTTACAAAAAGGGAAGAACAAATTAAAAATATTGTAAAAAAAAGTGTGTCTGTGTGTTTCTGTATATACAGTACTAGTCAAAAGTTTGGACACACCTACTCATTCCAGGGGTTTTGTTTATTTTTTTACTATTGTCTCCATTGTAGAATAATAGTGAAGACATCAAAACTAGGAAATAACACATGGAAACTATGTAGTAACCAAAAAAGTGTTAATTAACCAAACAAGTGAGATTCTTCAGTAGCCAGCCTTTGCCTTGATGACAGCTTTGCACACTCTTGGCATTCTCTCAACCAGCATCACCTGGAATGCTTTTCCAACAGTCTTGAATGAGTTCTCACATATGCTCAGCACTTGTTGGCTGCTTTCCCTTCACTCTGCTGTTCTACACATCCCAATTTTTTGACTGGTACTGTAAATTGCCCGCAACAGTGAAATGGGCTACTTCTATGTGAATTAATGAGGAGGCAGAACACACCTCAATTCAAACTGTTGTTAGAAAATACAACTTTTTGAAAATAATTAGAAATTGACAAGTTGAAACAGCCTATAGATAATTAGCAGGCAGCATGGATTGGTTTGAGGACAGTGCGGTTTAACTGTCCTGTTGCGCAATAATCACATTTTGGAAAAGTGAGTGTGCTCGAAATGGTCTTTATACCATCTTCATCTGAATGTATGATATCGCCTGAATATGGCACATGGAAATCTAGTGCATTCACAGTGTCCAGAACAATAACTTATCCATTTAATTTAAGATGTTTGCTTTTCTATCCTTTTCTGAGTGACTGAAAATGTATGATATTGAAAATATACTAAAAGGCCAGCAACACTCTGTGTAATTCAGTGCTACATGAAATGCCACTATATATACATTCTACCTACCTTACTGAGTATTCTCTACAATACTTTTACTGCAGCACCTAGAATATGTTTAGCTCTATAAGCCAATATGTATTTCATACAAGGTGATTTGTTTGCATTGGGGGCATTTATTTGACCTCGGACCATTTTTAATGCAATTGTCACTTAAATATGAACAAATATAAATAGTTGTTCATGTTTAGACAATTTCCATATATCGTGAATAAATACAGGTTATTGACAGTTTTCTACTATTACGTTGGGGACTTTTATTAGAAACATTTTCGAAATTCTGTGACCCGGAAGTACCTTTTTAGTGTTGCTGACGAGACGCTGATGAACCAAACCACAGCATCGCCACAGCACTGTGGAAATTATATGCCAAATCTGTAGTGTAACAAGGCCAAGGGTGCCATGGTTCTAGGAATGAGACTGGAAAGTGAAGACTGTGAGGACACCTCTTTTGGATGCTCATAACGTATGTAATAAATTTTGGGACACAACATCAGGTGTCTGTGTATTGGTTGAACTCCAACCAATAAAAAAACAATAAACAGATTTGATTTACACAACTCCCGATGTTGTGTCCGAAAGCTATAATATAGCCAGCTAACAAGCTAGCTTCTCTATTTGCACAAAATCTCAAATATTCTGTCTGTTGCTACAACATTCTGACAGTTACATTTACCGGCGTGATCAGAGCAAGACATCCAACCTGCCTGAGCCTCTTTAGCTAGCTAACTAATAATGATAATGACTGTAATTTAGCTAGCTGTAAGAACGTCTTATTTTTCTTTTAGGTCGAGGTGTTGTATAGCTTCTGAGTAGCCTAGCTACATAGCTAGGAAACACAAGGACCATGCCTCTATCAGACTTCGTGGATGCCTTGAAGGACAACCCTTACTTTGGGGCTGGCTTTGGACTGGTGGGGGTGGGCTCGGCCATTGCTGTGGCCAGGAAATCAGCTCAATTTGGGATGATCTTCTTCCGGAGGAACTACATGATCACCCTGGAGGTGCCCAGTCGGGACAAGAGCTACCACTGGCTGCTGAGCTGGATCACCAAGCACGCCAAGCACACGCAGCACCTGAGTGTGGAGACCTCTTACATGCAGCACGAGAGTGGACGGGTACACACACAGTTTGACTTCCACCCCAGCCCTGGCAACCACATAATCTGGTAAAATGTTGACAAGACTCAATAACCCTGACTGTACTCTCTGATTAGTTAGAGATTAGTTGTCTGATGAGTTGTCGTAGTGGTCTCTCATAGTTCTGCTCTGTTTTTCTCTGAGCTGATGTGAGAAAATATATGCGGAACTTAACATTGTCAACAGATACTATACAGTAGGATATCTCTTCACAGGTAGGGGGTAGGCACAGTCAGGTCCAAAATTGTCACTGTTGATAAAGATGAGTAAAAAATGCACTATAAAAGAAATTAACATACTGAGCTATATTGTGTGCTCAAAATATATTTTATACTCAAAGAGAGATGTATTTTTTAATAAGTAATAATTCTTCTAAAAAATATGGGGGGTAAAAACGATTTTTTCAATACCTTTTTAATACCTCACTTTGTGAAGATAAAAGCATAGAGTCTTGGGAGGGATTTTAGATCATTTCTCTATACAGAATCTTTACAAATCCTTTATATCATTTGTCTGAGCTTACGGACTGCACTCTTCAATTCAAACCGCAGGTTTTCAATGGGATTCAAGTCCGGAGACTGAGATGGCCATTGCAAAATGTAGATTTTGTGGTCAATTAAAAAAAAATTGTGTGGATTTTGTCTCGCTGGAAGTTTGACTTGCGGCCAAGTTTCAGCCTCCCGGCAGAGGCAACCAGGTTTTTGGCTAAAATGTCCTGCTACTGTCTGGGTAAGTTCATCATACCAGGACCAATAACATCAAAGATCCACCACCATATTTTACAGTAGATAAGTGGTTATTTTCTGAATATCATTATTTCGACGCAAAACCCACCACTGGTGTGTGTGGCGAAAGAGATGTATTTTGATGTCATCCAACAAATGTAAACGCCTGGAGATAGCTAAATGGCATTGGCACTTGGATTGGAACTGATGCTATGGTCCGATTACATGAAAATAGAGCTCTTTGGCCATGCACACAAGTGGTGAGCTTTGCGTAGAAAGAAATATGCATATTCATAAAAGAACCCCATACCTACTTAGTGATTGGGGGAAAATATTGATGAGGTTACATATCGGGATATTATTCTTTATGTATCATTTTGACAATATTGCAATATTTTTGCGCTATTTGGCTGTACCTGCACCAAAACTCGTGTCTTTCCTTCATAGCTTGTTCTCCATCTTCTTTTTAAATATGGAGCCAATTTGTTTTCAGCACATTTATTTCCATGAATGATCAAAACTAGTTTTCTCATGGCTCTCTTTTATCCCTCTGCAGCAGACATATGGTGAGAAATAGGATTGGAACATCTAATCTTAATGAAATCATAGTATCTCATCGCAATACACATCCTATTGGCACCTAAGTATTGTGATGATATCGTATCGTGAGGGCCTTGGCAATTCCCAGCCCTACTGGTCCCCTGTGGGAATCAAACGTTGCAAGCGCCATGCTCTACCATCTGAGCCACACGGGGTCTTTGTTAAGGTTAACAGTGTCATGAACTTTACCCAGTATCAGGACATTTTAGCAGAAAACTGGTTGCCTCTCCTTCTTTGAGCAATTGTATAAATATAACATTTTCAATTTTTACTTAATTTTATTTTTTCTCATCTTTATCGAGGGTGCCAATTATTTTGGACCTGACTATATATGTACACAGCTCTGTAGCAACACATACCATAATTTAGAAAAGCACTTTTGTTTCAGAGTGTGAGTTGGTAAACTTTGTACTGACTGCCATCCCTGTTTGAGTGCAGGTATGGGAGGAAGTGGATCCGAGTGGAGAGGACCAGAGAGAAACAGATGGTGGATCTCCACACAGGCACTCCCTGGGAGTCAGTCACTTTCACCGCCATGGGAAGAAACAGAGACGTCTTCTTCAACATCCTGCAAGAAGGTACACTAGAATCATCTAGACAAGTAGACACTGAGAGTGGCCGGAAAATGTGCACGTAGAGACTGAGAGTGGCAGGAAAATGTGCACACAACTTGATTGGCTGTTGCAGATAAGGGAGATTGGCTGTATTACTAGCTTGTGATATGGAGTTGATTGGCTCTGTCTGTCTGTTTGGGTGTGATGCAGCCAGGGAGTTGGCCCTGAAGCAGGAGGAGGGTCGGACGGTGATGTACACGGCCCTGGGCTCCGAGTGGAGGCCCTTTGGATTCCCACGGCGACGACGGCCCCTCAGCTCAGTGGTCCTGGAAGAGGGCTTGGCCGATAGGATTGTAGATGATGTGAAGGAGTTCATCGGAAACCCCAAGTGGTACACAGACCGAGGTAATTCCAATTCAGTAATTAATGACAAATGAATAGCTGTTTTGAAATTGAATTGACCCCATTCCTTTTCATCATACAAGCAGTTGAGTGTGTGGTTTTGTCAGGGTTAATGTGGTTGTGTTTTGTATTCAGGGATCCCCTACAGGAGAGGTTATCTGCTGTATGGACCTCCAGGCTGTGGGAAAAGCAGCTTCATGTGAGTATGCTGATGATGGTAGCCCCAACCTGATTTATACACTAATCTGTGTATAATCCCTTATAACATTTATTCAGTTTAAAGGGATAGATCTCTCAAAATACAAGTTGTCATGATTTTCCACTTACCTTTGCTGTTGTCAATTGGCCCAGTTTACCGAGATGGCATTAGCCTCCTTGAACTGAATGTTTTGTTGTTGCATGCTCTGTCTGTGTTTCAGCACTGCCCTGGCTGGAGAGCTGGGCTACAGCATCTGCCTGATGAGTCTGAGCGACCGCAGCCTGTCTGACGACCGCCTCAACCACCTGCTGAGCGTGGCGCCGCAGCAGAGTATCATCCTGCTGGAGGACGTGGACGCCGCCTTCGTCAGCCGAGAGCTGCTGCCCACCGAAAGTATGTACAGTGGGGAGAACAAGTATTTGAAACACTGCCGATCTTGCCGGTTTTCCTACTTCCAAAGCATGTAGGGCATGTAGAGGTCTGTAATAAATCCACAGGTACATCTCCAATTGACTCAAATTATGTCAATTGGCCTATCAGAAGCTTCTAAAGCCATGACATAATTTTCAGGAATTTTCCAAGCTCTTTAAAGGCACAGTCAACTTAGTGTATGTAAACTTTTGACCCACTGGAATTGTAATACAGTGAAATAATCTGTCTGTAAACAATTGTTGGGAAAATGACTTGTGTCATGCGCAAAGTAGATGTCTTAACCGACTTGCCAAAACTATAGGTTGTTAACATTAAATTTGTGTAGTGGTTGAAAAAGGAGTTTTAATGACTCTAACCTAAGTGTATATAAACTTCCGCCTTCAACTGTTGGTTAGTTAATGTTTACTTGATTGTCATTCACTATGCTTACTATGGGGACGGTTCGATCAAGACTCTTTACTTTAATAAAGGTTTAATAAAATAAAAACAATACTCTTCCTTCTAGTTCGGTTGCTCTTTAGGACTCATTATTGCATCTCTCTGTCCCACAGGCCCTCTGGCCTACCAGGGCATGGGCAGGCTGACATTCAGTGGCCTCCTCAATGCTCTGGATGGAGTGGCCTCGTCAGAGGCCAGAATAGTCTTCATGACCACCAACTTCATAGACAGGTATGAGCCACCTTGAGATTTAATACAGTATCTAGCAACATTTTGTATTGTGATCTAATCCTTTGTGTATCCTGACTGCCATCTCCCTTCATCCCTATAGATTGGACCCAGCTCTGATCAGGCCGGGCCGTGTGGACTTGAAACAATATGTGGGCCACTGCACCCACTGGCAGCTCACCCAGATGTTCCGACGCTTCTACCCAGCTGAGTCGGCCACAGAGGGGGACCGCTTTGCGGAGAGCGCGCTGGCCACCCACCCCAACATCAGTGCTGCCCAGGTGCAGGGGCACTTCATGCTGTTCAAAATGGACCCAACGGGCTCCATAGACAACGTGGCCAAGATGAAGGAGTGAGGAGACTTAAAGGACTCTGGGAAGGAAGGTCACAGAAGAAGTCGTCATTTGACACGAAAGGAGAAGTTAAAGGGACTCTGTTTGAGATGGAAAATGCTGTAACTTCTCAAACTTTTTATGTGCTTTTTTTATTGCAAAGTCACGTACTGAATAAAAGTGAGTGAGTGTAAATTAAACATGTTTTAAATAAAATCAAAGGCACATGAGTAAGTTGGTACTATTGACGTGGTATTTACAGTATATAGAGATTCAAAGTAAAAGGGTTGTGTCATGTATTACACTCTTCGAATTCTAAGACTTTTGATAATTCAATGGAAATTCTGTCTGAGAAGCCATCCAGTTCACAGAACCACACTTCTATAACAAGTCTCAACTCCCTCCTACCGGGACACGCTGCTGTGCAAATCAAACACATTTCTCAAATCCACTCTGCATTTGATTGCAGATTGGCATAAGTCTACCTTCACCTAGGTAGCCTTTCTCATTGGTTGATTTGAGAAGTCTGTCACAATCTGTGTTTGGCAACTGCTTAAGTATTGATGTCCCTAGCTTATACAATGTTATTAATTTGAGGTTGGTTGGTACCTGTATTACTGAGTTTTGAGATTGGGAGAAAACTAAGTACTGCAATATTACGATATAATTACTGTAGGAACTAATCTAGTAATTATATAATGTACTAACAGTCATTGCTCGTAACTGACAAACTCTGAACAGGTCCAAGATGTAAAGTTAAGCCCTTCTACTTCCTCTTTGTAAGAGTAAGCTCCACAGAAAGATACGTTGAGTAGAGATCAAATGTTAACACGTGCAACGTTTTTTCTGTATTTTTTGCTCTGTGTCTTATGCAACCTAGCTGACTTTATTTAGGAAGTGGAGGAGGTCTACTATATATATATATATATACAGCAGTTTACATAGGTGTCACACTGTTTGGACAGAATGGAGATAGGGTCGCTTCTGTAAGTGTATGTGCCAATCATTTGGGTTTATCACTATTGTATTTTCTCCTTGATTTACAACATAATTGTATACTTTGTTTTTTAAATTTGAGATGAGTTGTGTCATTTAATGACATTTGTTTGTGATTTAGTACTAATTACTCTACATTCACCAACTCTGGATACAGTCAAGATGAAGGATTCCCCCCCAGCGGGCTAAGCTGGTTGCCCAATGGGATGTTCTGTAATAAAGTCAGATAGATTCTCCATCCCTTCATATCTCCAGCTTATGGGGCGGCAGGTAGCCTAGCGGTTAGAGAGCGTGCCATCAACCGGAGGGTTGCTAGTTTGAATCCTGGTTCCGATGGGGAAAATCTTGCGGGAAGTGAGCTTGCAACCGGAGGGTTGCTCGTATCAAGTCCTAGATGCCATTGCCTCCCGTTGTGCCATTGACAAAGGTTATGAACTCCCCACAACAACAGCTCGTGTGGCTGCCCCCAGCAACTCTCCAAAACCTGTATGTGTGTCTTTCAGAGGGGTTGGGTTAAAAGCGGATGTAATTTCGGTTGGACCTATGTGCAATTGACCAAAAAACTGACTTTGATCTTCTATCCATCCATCCTTTTCATCTGATGTCTTGCCATATTTCAGTTTCACACTATTAATTGAATTCTGTTATAATATCTTTCTTTTTTTTCTCTGAAATTTTGCCAGAGAGACTTGTGGCTGCTCTTAACCCTGCAGCCAAACTGGACTCAGATATTCAAAAGAGAGACTGTCATTGTTTAGATATGACAGAAGATGGAGGAGCCACTGACTGGGACTATAAATGGAGATTGAATGATACGTCAGTAAATTCCAATGCAGATCATGAATACAGAATCCCTTTTGTTTCAGCAGTTTACATGGATGTCTACACTTGTATTGGTGTTAAAAGAGCAGGATATACACATGCCATTTTCAAACTATACACATGCACGCTCGCAGCTTCAAATTTGATTTGTAAGCAATGCTATTAATCTTACTGTGTCAGGTAAGTATATCTAACACATACATTAGGATGTTTTAGAAGGACTGGTAAGGCTGATGTAAGATGCTCAGCTGTGAAGTACATTGTGAACATTTCCAATGCATCTCCCCATTACAGAGAGGCCCAGAGCTGTAGCAAATGTTTCAAAATGGTGGCTGAATGTAGGAGACTCGGTGACTGAGCTGTGGGGTTGAGGGCTCTTCTACAGGCTGCAAGTTTGTCTGGGACAAGATTCTTCCCATGAATCCCCTGGGTCCTGCTACAATTTCAGCTCTGTTAAACTAACCGATAGAGGAAGATACAAGTGTAAAGCTGGGAGAGGTGGCTGTTAAACAAGAGACAGCAAAACTCAGTTTCTCTGGTTAGCAGGTCAGTCTGACCTAGTCCCTATTGGTTTCATATGGGCTTCCCCTAACCTTGCTGAAGATGAATCCTGACAAGAGTTCAACACGTTAGGAACCAGAGTCTTTCGCTGCGCTGTGAGGTTAAGGAAAGTCTTCATGGATGGAGATTGAAGAGGTTCACGACAGAGTCAGGAGAAGTGACAGGGTGTCAACCTGAGTTGGCTAACGTTTGACAAAGTTGCTCTATACCTGTGTGTAGTACAGCTGTAATTACTATGGTAACAGTGTCATTATCATGTTGTTACGTAGTAGTTTAATAACTACTTTCTAATTGTAGAATAATGGGGTTGATGTACAGCATAATATGATTGTTCTGCAGTTGTACAGGTGGTAATGTGACCTTGGAGATTCCTACGCATCCTGTGACAGGGAAAATATGTGACTCTGCTGTAGAAATAAGACTACTCCCTCCCATTCCATCCCAACATTTTATAAAGATGGATCGGGAACCAGACTACAGGAGAGTTGACCATCCCCTCAGCATCAAAGACTGATGAGGGCTTCTACAAGTGTAAATACCGAGGCTCTGGAGAATCACCAGAGAGCTGGAAAGGTAAGACATTATCTTTGTACACAAAGTTCTCATTGATCGAAATCCACATATATTTAACGTCCATTTAAAACTTGTACTACAATTGCACGTCTGTTATTTCAGAGTCTCCAGCCCCTAGGCCCTCTACTACACTAATTGCCGTGGGAATCGTTGTGGTACTGATCGTGGCCGTTGATCTACTGGCGCTGCTTATCTGCCTACTAAAAATGGTCAGTCCGCATGGTCAGTCCGCTTGTTTCTTCTCACTTCAAGCTCTGATCTAATGTACTGATCTAATGAATCATGTAAAGCTATGAATATGATGTAAATGTTTATTTTTTTTCTCAATTAGCCTCCCATGTAATCAATTATCACATTTAATTATTGAATAGATTAGTAATATTCTAAGGCAGGGGTGGGCAAATCTGATCCTGGAGGGTTTTTTCCCCCCAGATCAGCTATAACACGACTGATTAAACATGATTGTGGAAGACCTTGATCTATTAAATCGATAGTTAATTACTCAAAACAGTAGTGTAAGTGGGATGGACAGACTTCATACACTGCAGACCTTCCCAGCTTTAAGGAATCAACTGATCCATGACGCCATATTATGCATGGTTGTTAGTGCCCCCTGCATTTTCTAATAGCGAATATACTGGATTGAAGAGTAGAGGGATCATTACTGTCTTTCTAATGCTGTTCAATTATTCTACATGTTAGGTCAGACTAATCTACCACATGCAGATGCAATTTACTCTGTGCTGAAGATGCCTGTTGCAGGTAAAACAGAGTCATACACTTAGAAAAAAAGGTGCGATCTAGAACCTAAAGGGGCTCTTTGGCTGTCCCCATAGGAGAATCATTTGAAGAACCCTTTTGGTTCCAGGTAGAACCCTAAAAACTGAATTGGTTTGTTCATTCATTTTCCAGACACTCTTATCCAGAGCAACTTACAGTAGTGAGATTTTCATAAGTTTTCATACTGGTCCCCCATGGGAATTGAACCCACAACCCTAGCATTGCAAGCACCATGCTCTAGCAACTGAGCCACATCATCACACCGCAAGCCACTTGATGTCTCAATGTACTCAATTACTGTATTGGTCATTGTTTTTCTTCATGGTGATGGAAAGTCTACAGGTACAAACCTAGATGACCAGCCTATGTACTATACAGTAATATACATTTTCATTAAGTGGTTTGTAAGGATGCTAAATTAATGCTGCACAAAAAGTGGTTGTTTTCCATTATCTTATCAAGAAATATATTAAATTTAATGTGGGTGTTTCGGGTCTTTGCCCATAACTTGGCACCTTTTGATGAAAATGTTTGAGGGCAGGATTGAGTTATTTCTGGATTCCATTAGAATGAAGATCACAGATAAAGGGACAGGGCAACAAATCTTACAATTCCACCTATTGAATCCTGCAAGATACCTTAATTATGCAAGTACCTTTTTTGCCAAAGCAGAGATGCTGAAAAAGATTTCTTGCCCGTGATCTATATCAGTCCGCTAATACTAATAAAGGCCCAGTGCACTACCAACACACCTTCAGAGAAGTGTACAAGATGTGGTTAGAGGAGGGGCCAGTATTTCAATGATTAGGCTGACATCAACACAGACAACAGAGGAAGCCAGTGAACAGAAGTAGGGTCAGTTCAGGCCATGTCACCCTGAGTGATAAATTATCATATTTAATCTGAAATGTCATACAAATTGCAAGAACAGATCACTCCGGAGTCAGATGTAAAAAAAATAAAAAAAATCTAATTTAGCCTACTAAAAACCAAACTATGTTTCAAGCGTGGTCTGAAAAAAAGAAGGAAATTCTTGCCTATTTCACCCATACAGTGCCTTCAGAAAGTATTCACACCCCTTTACGCATTTTGTTATGTTACAGCCTGAATTTAAAATTGATTACATTTAGATTTGTCTGTCACTGGCCTACACACAATACCCCATAATGTCAAAGTGGAATTATGGTTAAATAAAGGTGAAATAAATGTTTTTTTAAAACATTCCAAAACATGAATCCTGTTTACAAAAAGGCACTAAAGTAATACTGCAAAAATGGTGGCAAAACAATTAACTTTTTGTCCTGAGTACAAAGTGTAATGTTTGGGGCAAATCTAATACAACACTGTTCACTGCCTGTTCACCCCGCTATCATCCAGAAGGCGAGGTCAGTACAGGTGCATCAAAGCGGGGACCGAGAGACTGAAAAACAGATTCTATCTCAAGGCCATCAGACTGTTAAACAGCCATCACTAACATTGAGTGGCTGCTGCCAACATACTGACTCAATTCTAGCCACTTTAATAATGGAAAAATTGATGTAATAAATGTATCACTAGCCACTTTAAACAATGCCACTTTATATAATGTTTACATACCCTACATTACTCATCTCATATGTATATACTGTACTCTATACCATCTACTGCATCTTGCCTATGCCGTTCGGCCATCACTCATTCATATATTTTTATGTACATATTCTTATTCATTCCTTTACACTTGTGTGCATAAGGTAGTTGTTGTGAAATTGTTAGGTCAGATTACTTGTTAGATATTACTGCACGGTCGGAACTAGAAGTACAAGCATTTCGCTACACTCGCATTAACATCTGCTAACCATGTGTGTGTGACAAATACAATTTGATTTAATTTGATGTTATGGGTATGCTTGTAATCATTAAACACTGGGGATTTTTTCAGGATGAAAAATAAATGGAATCAAAATCCTAGAGGAAAAACGTTTTCTGTCTGCTTTCCACCAGACACTGGGAGATTAATTCACCTCTCAACAGGACAGTAACCTAAAACACAAGGACAAATATACACTGGAGTTGCTTACCAAGAAGACAGTGAATGTTCTTGAGTGGCCGAGTTACAGTTTTGAATGAAATCTACTTGAAAATCTATGGCAAGACCTGAAAATGGTTGTCTTGCAATGATCAACAAACAATTTGACAGAGCTTGAAGAATTTTGAAAATAATAATAGGAACATGTTGCACAATCCAGGTGTGGAAAGCTCTTAGAGACTTACCCAGAGACTTTTAGCTGTAATCGCTGCCAACGTTTCTTCTACAAAGTATCGACTCAGGGGTGAGAATACTTATGTAAGTGAGATACTGTATTTCATTTTCAATAAATTAGGAAACATTTCTAAAAACACGTTTTCACTTTGTCATTATGGGGTATTGTGTGTAGATGGATGAGAGAAATATATTTAATCAATTTAGAATTTAGGCTGTAACACAACAAAATGTGGAATAAGTCAATGGGTATTAATTCTTTCTTTTAGTTTTTGCAAAGAAAGTAGTGTGTATTTCCAGTAGTTAACTAGACAGCTACATGGCAAAACAAGTCATTAACAACTCAAACACTACCAAGCTTTGAATTTAGTTCAACGACCACAAAGCTACTGCAAAAATGTAGTTAAATTACTAGTTGAACTACATGTCGTTCACTACTCCCCAACACTGCCCACAGACGTTTTTTTATCTGAGATTTAGAATTTCTCAACACATAGACAGTGACAGTGGCCTTCTGTTATTTCTCTGTTCCAAGTAAGCATTACTTCCTGTAGGGCTTCTCTTCAACAAGGGGACATTCCTGTGTGTTGGAGCTGAAGGGTTAACCTCCTTAGGATCCCAGGGATATGGCCCCTCCCCAGTCTCACTGGTGAAACAGAAGCCCTGTGTTTTTAGACATTCCTTGTACTGCTCCCATCATGGTAGTCTGTCTGGCCCAGAGTATGGTGCAGAGGAGCGGCCGCTGGCTCCTGCCGTTCCCTACTGCCCTGTCTCTGGTCTACACCAGGGCTGCAGGAGGCACCCCTTCTCCCTCAGTCGCCCAACCGTCCACCTCCCAGGATAAGATTCGGACCGAGGATGACCTCCCCAGGATTAAAACCAGGGAGATGTTGTACAGATTGTATGTCCAAGGCTACTACAAGCGTCTACATGAGCTACAGGTACAGGAAAAAAGGAAATGTGTGTATTCTAAGCAGGCTCTCTATGTTTTCTTTGGTACTCAAGGTGGCTTGCTGCAAATATTTACCCCTCTCTATGTTTTGGGTCCTGTAAGTTTCCAATATCTTACTGTGTGTTTCTGATATTTACTAACAAATTGAAACATGAGATCCGTGTCAGCCAGGGTGAGCTTTTGTGTTTAGCCACAGCTGACCCACAGAGACCGTGGATTTAACCCAAGACATGTTTATTTTTGTCCCTTGTAAATATTCAGCTTTTTTTCTATATACATTTCAATCTCTTTCCATTTTCGAATTAAATATACCTTCCTCCAACCCGCCTCACCCAACATGGTACGGATCTTCTATATTTTTTAGACCTTCTAACTGGAACCTCAATTAATTACATGACTTAAACTGCCCGTTTCTGCATAATTCAAGCAGGCAATGAGCCCCGTCGGATCTTTTTAAAAATGGCGGGTGGGGAAGCGAAACTAATGCGTGATAGTGAGACGGAGAGATGTTGTGGGAAAATTGCTTTTTTTCACTCGATCTGTCCAACTTATCACCTTATCGCCTCTAAAATGTAAATAAAACACTATAAAGAGTTTATATAATGTGTCATTACATACCTATTTGAAGGTTTGTGTCGAATTTGAATCAGGTTTTTTAGGGCGGTGCTAAAGTGATCTTAGAAATAAACAGCGTTTTTGAGAATGATGATCGCATGCAATGACGCAAAAAATAACTATGTATCCCCCCCTTACTCCGGCACTGTCCATTTCTTGTTTTTAAAGGAAGAGAGTAGTGCTACACCTGGTGGAGAGAGATTGTAAGACAGAAATAATTTCTTTATGCGTGCTGTACATTACGACATGACACGTCCCGATGTAACAGAGGGTCCGTTTTTTTCAACTTTTCCCCAATACTTTAGAGCCATTACCATGTCGATCCACGCTTGAGTAGAAACCTAGTTCACACCCCCGATTTTGAAGTCAACACAGTCGCTACAGTCCCATTAGTTTTCTTTGTAGCCTCGTTTGAATTTTGCGGTTGCGCACATTTGTACGGAATGGGATGAGTTTACGTTACCTCCCTCATCCTGCCTCACTGCTTTGCTGTCTTGGCCAGGTTGTAAATGAGAACTTGTTCTCAACTGGCCTACCTGGTTAAATAAAGGAGAGAGAGAGAGAGAGAGAGAGAGAGAGAGAGAGAGAGAGAGTGTGTGTGTGTGTGTGTGTGTGTGTGTGTGTGTGTGTGTGTGTGTGTGTGTGTGTGTGTGTGTGTGTGTGTGTGTGTGTGTGTGTGTGTGTGTGTGTGTGTGTGTGTATATATATATACTGCTCAAAAAAATAAAGGGAACACTTAAACAACACAATGTAACTCCAAGTCAATCACACTTCTGTGAAATCAAACTGTCCACTTAGGAAGCAACACTGATTGACAATAAATGTCGCATGCTGTTGTGCAAATGGAATAGACAACAGGTGGAAATTATAGGCAATTAGCAAGACACCCCCAATAAAAGAGTGGTTCTGCAGGTGGTGACCACAGACCACTTCTCAGTTCCTATGCTTCCTGGCAGATGTTTTGGTCACTTTTGAATGCTGGCGGTGCTTTCACTCTAGTGGTAGCATGAGACGGAGTCTACAACCCACACAAGTGGCTCAGGTAGCGCAGCTCATCCAGGATGGCACATCAATGCGAGCTGTGGCAAGAAGGTCTGCTGTGTCTGTCAGCGTAGTGTCCAGAGCATGGAGGCGCTACCAGAAGACAGGCCAGTACATCAGGAGACGTGAAGGAGGCCGTAGGAGGGCAACAACCCAGCAGCAGGACCCCTACCTCCACCTTTGTGCAAGGAGGAGCAGGAGGAGCACTGCCAGAGCCCTGCAAAATGACCTCCAGCAGGCCACAAATGTGCATGTGTCTGCTCAAACGGTCAGAAACAGACTCCATGAGGGTGGTATGAGGGCCCGACGTCCACAGGTGGGGGTTGTGCTTACAGCCCAACACCGTGCAGGACGTTTGGCATTTGCCAGAGAACACCAAGATTGGAAAATTCGCCACTGGCGCCCTGTGCTCTTCACAGATGAAAGCAGGTTCAGACTGAGCACATGTGACAGACGTGACAGTCTGGAGACACCGTGGAGAACGTTCTGCTGCCTGCAACATCCTCCAGCATGACCGGTTTGGCAGTGGGTCAGTCATGGTGTGGGGTGGCATTTCTTTGGGGGGCCGCACAGCCCTCCATGTGCTCGCCAGAGGTAGCCTGACTGCCATTAGGTACCGAGATGAGATCCTCAGACCCCTTGTGAGACCATATGCTGGTGTGGTTGGCCCTGGGTTCCTCCTAATGCAAGACAATGCTAGACCTCATGTGGCTGGAGTGTGTCAGCAGTTCCTGCAAGAGGAAGGCATTGATACTATGGACTGGCCCGCCCGTTCCCCAGACCTGAATCCAATTGAGCACATCTGGGACATCATGTCTCGCTCCATCCACCAACACCACATTGCACCACAGACTGTCCAGGAGTTGGCGGATGCTTTAGTCCAGGTCTGGGAGGAGATCCCTCAGGAGACCATCCGCCACCTCATCAGGAGCATGCCCAGGCATTGTAGGGAGGTCATACAGGCATGTGGAGGCCACACACACTACTGAGCCTCATTTTGACTTGTTTTAAGGGCATTACATCAAAGTTGGATCAGCCTGTAGTGTGGTTTTCCACTTTAATTTTGTGTGACTCCAAATCCAGACCTCCATGGGTTGATAAATTTGATGTCCATTGATAATTTTTGTGTGATTTTGTTGTCAGCACATTCAACTATGTAAAGAAAAAAGTATTTAATAAGAATATTTAATTCATTCAGATCTAGGATGGTGTTATTTTAGTGTTCCCTTTATTTTTTTGAGCAGTATATATATATATATTATATTTGTTCCCGTAATAACCCGCAGAGGAGTGCAACTTAAGGAAAACAGGCAGTCTTGCTGACGTGCAGTGTTGTTTACCTTCTCCAAGAGCTGCCTTGCCCTGGAAATACAATCCCCATTGACACAGCAGGGATTACCAAAGTACAGCGGTTTACATTTATTGTACCAGAATGCATGTTGAAAGATTTGTTGACCCCATTTACTAATATCAATCCAGCTTTTCAGTTACATAACAATGTGGAAAAGATTGAATAGTAGATGTGTGTACAACAAAGTAGGCCTATACTATATGTAACCCAGCTCGTCGCTCTCTCTCTCTCTCACTTTCCCTCTGTGTGCTAGGTGTATGAGAAGCAGCTGTACGGCCCCATGTACAAAATAGGCGTAGGCAGCATTAACTCCGTTGCTCTCAACAGTGTGGAGCTACTGGAGGAGCTGCTTAGGAAGGATGAGAGGTTCCCCAGCCGAGGAGACATGTCCCTCTGGACAGACTACCGGGACCTGAGGGGCATTGGTTACGGCCCCTTCACTGAGTAAGGCCCAGGGATGCCATCTGTTGGTGGGAAGTGATGAGATCACATAAAAGAGGGATATAGCAGTGGCTAGGGGAAAGCAGTCATGTTAGAATATACTGTACATACATAGTATGTCTTATGATCACACTCAGTGATGCAGTGAGGTCAGTGGCTGGGTAAGCACGGGCTCTTATGAAAGCCAGATTTACTTACAAACCTTGATGAAGCTCCAACAACCAGAGTGACATGGGCTATTAAAATCCTCTATTGACTCACCTGTGCGTCAATGTAAGTAACATAATAAACAAATCCATCTGTCAGAAGCAAGCTAGAGATACTGTATTTTTTGCATGGGCTGTGTCTAAATCCACCGCATCTGCCTGTGGTGGCCTTCCACACCTGTGGTGGCCTTGCACACCTGTGGTGGAAGGTGGCCGAGCTACAGCAGTGTTTTTCAGACCACGAGACATCCCGAAAATGTCTTCTCATAAAAAGGTTTGCAGCATTCGAACGGCCTACAAACTTATGACCACTCTATAGACCTGTGACACTCACAAACGTGATGCTGTCCTCCGTTTTACTCGGAAGGTCTGAAGGTAATCCATACAAAGGAATGAAAGGCAGTACAGAGGTAGTTTTGTGCTAACAAAAAATTTAATTCCTGAGCTTTCTTATCTCCTAGATATAGGACAGACACTTAAAAACCTTAGTCTTTATGATTTATTTTTTGACAGTCTGTTTTGCCATTTATGAACCTGTTATTCAATGTGTTTCCATTGGTTAGTAGTAAAGGCCATTTTTCTTTATACCTAAAGGTGTCCTAAAACTCTAAATCAAATGGCTAAATGATCCATTCGAACATCTTAAAACAATTGCATATGTTAGCTTAGTAAAAGTGTTATTTGGTAATGACGTTTCAGACTAGTGGACATTCCAGTACTCACTGTTCGCCTGCCCGACAGCTAGCAGTGTGGGAGACGGTGGTTGCCTGTTATTGTTTGAGGTACAATAGTGTACATTTGTCAGGTTATTTTTTTTTCTTCTAGGCAGAGTTGCAAAGAAAAAGCCATACTGGCCAATAATAAAAAAAATGTAAAAGATCAAGATGGGCCAAAGAACACAGACACTGGACAGAGGAACTCTGCCTAGGCCAGCATCCCTGAGTCGCCTCTTCACTGTTGACTTTGAGCCAGATGTTTTGCGGGTACTATTTAATGAGGCTGCCAGTTGATTACTTGTGAGGCACCTGTTTCTCAAACTAGACACTCTAATGTACTTGTCCTCTTGCTCAGTTGTGCACTGGGGCCTCCCACTCCTCTTTCTATTCTGATTAGAGCCAGTTTGCGCTGTTCTGTGAAGGAAGTAGTACACAGCGTTATACGAGATCTTCAGTTTCTTGCCAATTTCTCGCATGGAATAGCCTTCATTTCTCAGAACAAGAATAGACTTGATGAGTTTCAGAAGAAAGTCCTTTGTTTCTGGCCATTTTGAGCCTATAATCGAACCCACAAATGCTGAAGCTCCAGATACTCAACAAGTCTAAAGAATCTAGTTACAATAGTCATTTACAACATTAACAATGTCTACAGTGTTTTCCTGAATAATTTGATGTTATTTTAATGGACAAAAAAGGTGCTTTTATTTAAAAAAAACAAGGACATTTCTAAGTGACCCCAAACTTTTGAATGGTAATGTATGTGCATTAAAGTAGTAAAAAGTTAATTTATTTGGTCCCATATTCATAGCACGCAATAACTATATCAAGCTTGTGACTCTAGACATTTGTTGGATTCATTTGCTGATTATTTTATGCCCAATAGAAATGAATGAAATCATACCTTGAAGGCACAACTCAGTGTGTCAGAGTGAGCAATGAGCTGTCGCCCACTCTTAGCTATGATGTGGGCGTGCCCTAAGGGTCAATACTGGGGCCCCTCCTGTTCAGCCTGTACATTAATGATCTGCCTTCTGTTTGTACTGGGTCTGAAGTTCAAATTTATGCAGATGATACAGTGATATGTGCATGCAAAGAGCAAACAACAAGCTGCACAAGAACTGTAATGGTCTGTAATGGTCCAATACTGTAATGGTCCAGGTTACAAAGTGTCTCAGTGACTCGTGTTTGCATCTCAATGTGAAAAAAACTGTTTGCATGTTCTTCACAAAGAGGGCAACAGATGTTACTGAGCCAGATGTCTATGTGTCAGGGGAGAAGCTCCAGGTGGTATCTGATTTTAAGTACCTTGGCATCATACTTGATTCCTTCCACTTTTAAAAAGCATGTGAAAAAGGTAATTCAAATAACCAAATTCAACCTAGCTAATTTCCTATTTATATGAAATTGTTTGACTACAGAGGTAGCAAAACTGTACTTCAAATCTATGATACTCCCCCACTTAACATACTGCTTTACTAGCTGGGCCCAAGTTGCTGTACAACATTAAGACCTATTCAGTCTGTCTACAAACAGGCTCTCAAAGTGCTTGATAGGAAGCCCAATAGCCATAATCACTGTTACATCCTCAGAAAGCATGAGCTCCTGAGTTGGGAAAATCTTGTGCAATACACCGACTCACGTCTTGTTTTCAAGATCGTAAATGGTCTGGCTCCCCCTCCACTCAGTATTTTTTGTTAAACAGAAAACCCAAACATATGGCAGCAGATCCACAAGGTCTGCCATGAGAGGTGACTGTATAGTTCCCTTAAAGAAAAGCACCTTTAGTAAATCTGCTTTCTCTGTGAGAGCTTCCCATGTCTGGAATACACTGCCATCAGACACACACAACTGCACCACATATCAAACTTTCACAAAATGCATGAAGACATGGCTAAAGGTCAGTCAGATTTGTGAATATAATCCCTAGTGGTGTATTGCCGCTTTCCATGTTGTCTGTAGCTTGTGAGGTGTGGAAACACTTTGTTGCTTTTATGAATTTTGTCTTACTGCTTTTTGTTCTAGGTTGCTCTGTCTGTATGCTACGCCTTGCTTGTCCTATGTTGCTCTGCGTGTGCTCACTGCTCAATGATTGTCTATATTGTAATTGTTTTTAATAACCTGCCCAGGGACTGCTGTTGAAAATTACCCGGCTGGCTAAAACCGGCACTTTTACTGAAACGTTGATTAATGTGCACTGTCCCTGTAAAAACAAAATTAACTCAAACTCAATGGTAAATCATGTATTGTGACATTTTGGGTCACTTTTATTGTAAATAAGAATAGAATGTTTTCTAAACACTTCTACATTAATATGGATCCTACCATGATTACAGTATATCCCCGAATGACTCGGAAATAATAATGAGGGAAAGTTACATAGGCATAAATATCGTATCCCCCCCCAAAATGCTAACCTCCCCTGTTATTTTAATGGTGAGAGGTTAGCATGTCTTGCGGGTATGATATTTGTGTATCTATAACTTTCTCAGTGCATCTGTAACAACTTGGAGAAAGAGCGCAACACAATACACACTGACAACAGCTACATTTGTTCAACTCCCCTGTGCCGTTCCTAAGCCAGCCTTTCGGAAGCTTTACCTTCACACAGCCTATCCACATGTGCTGTGTTGTCTGCACAGCCCTAAATCCAGCCGCTCAGAGGCGTCGACAAACTCCTAAAGCACACTGATGCCATTTTTGTGTCACAGCACAATTATAAAACTGGGTGGGGGGGACAAAAATGCAATTTCAGAATGTGAGCGGGTTTAACATGATTTGCACCCCACACAAGGTCCCTCAGTGAATTTCAAATACTCTCAAAGAAGGGCACCTATTGGTAGATGGGTAAAAAATTATAAAAAGCAGACATTGATTATCACTTTGAGCATGGTGAAGTTATTCATTACACTTTGGATGGTGTATCAATACACCAAGTCACTACAAAGATACAGGCGTCATTCCTAACTCAGTTGCCGGAGAGGAAGGAATCCGCTCAGGGATATCACAATGAAGCCAATGGAGACTTTAATACATTTAGAGTTTAATGGCTGTGATATTAGAAAATTGAGGATGGATCAACAACATTTTAGTTACTCCACAATACTAACTTAAATGATGGAGTGAAAAGCAGGAAGCCTGAACAGAATAAGAATATTCCAAAACATGCATCCTGTTTGCAATAAGGCACTAAAGTAAAACTGCCCAAAATGAACTTTGTCCTGAGTACAAAGCGTTATGTTTGGGGCAAATCTAACACAACACATTACTGAGTACAACTCTTCATATTTTCAAGCATGGTGGTGGCTGCATCATGTTATGGGTATGCTTGTCATCGGCAAGGAGTTCTTTTTACGAAAACAAGAAACGAAATAGAGCTAAGCACAGGCAAAATCCTAGAGGCAAACCGTGTTCTGTCTGCTTTCCAACAGACCCTGGGAGACAAATTCACCTTTCAGCAGGACAATAACCTAAAACACAAGGCCAAAGATACACTGGAGTTGCTTACCAAGACGACATTGAATGTTCCTGAGTGGCCTAGTTACATTCTTGAAAATCTATGATAAGACTTGAAAATGGCTGTCTAGCAATGGTCAACAACCAACTTGACAGAGCATGAAGAATTTTAACATTGTACAATCCAGGTGTGCAAAACTCTTAGAATTATTCAGAAAGACTGGTGATTCTAACATGTATTGACTCAGGGGGATGAATACTTATGTAAGGAAGATAAATAAGTGTTTTATTTTCATAAATTCTAACATTTTGCAAATATTTTTCTTCCACTTTGACAGAGTATTTTGTGTTGATTGTTGACACAAAATGACGATTGAATCCATTTTAATCCCACACTGTAACACAACAAAATGTGGAATAAGTCATGGGGTGTAAATACTTTCTGAAGATCCAGTGATTCAAAAAAGGCTGTCATTACACATTTCTATAGACCATGCGTGTGTGCAAGGCAGGAAACGTGAACTATGGACTAACACAGCACAGTTTGCACTGGGAGTGTCCTTTTAGAACCATCAAACTGTATGAGATTACATGTATTTTACTTAGCAGCCATCTAGCTTTGTGAGATTTCCTATGTATATCAACACATATGCTTCAAATCGAAAAGCAGTGCAGTCATTCTGATTTATTTCCTTAGTTTTGTGTTCCGTGAACTCCAAGTGCCGCAAGACCAGCACAACACCCTTGCGTGGCTTTGTAGGTCAAGGTCCAGTCACGTTAATCAAACCGGATGCTCAAAAACAGTACATCCATTTAAATGAGCCGGTTACGTAAGAGTAGTAATACACTATTGTTACATACTGTATGCAATTTACACAGAAGCTGAAGTTAAAGCTTTATCCCATCTTATCCTGCTTGAATTCAATATGAAGTTACCTAAATTCCAACATGTACCAATTAATTAATGCATCATCAATGTTATTGTTGTGAATGTGTCATGCATGTTTCCTGATACAGTATATGTTTCCTGACAGGGAAGGGGTGAAGTGGTACAATCTGAGGACTGTGCTGAACAAGCGCATGCTGCACCCTAAAGACTCGGTGCAGTACGGAGACGTGGTCAACGAGGTGGTCAGCGACCTGATCAAGAGGATCTACCACCTACGCCGGACCAGCCCCACGGGAGACCGGGTGAACAACCTGTCCAATGAGCTCTACCGATTCTCTCTGGAGGGTACGTGGGAAATTCTGCTTATGGGTTGGGAAGGCGATTCTTTCACTCTTCACTATATCTACAGTTCATTTTAAGTTCAATGATTTGATCAAGTTGGGTCAAGTTGCATGTTTGACTGGATCTTTAAAACATCCAGGTATAATTATAATATAATTCTAACTTGTTATAAGCATTACTAGGCTTTGAAATGTCTTATAATAACAAGGCTTTTAATGTCATGTGGGCTATCTCGTTGCTTAACATTTTCAACGGTCTCAAACTGGCTGTTATTTAGTCCGGCTCATTATGAGATGATTATACGACATTATAACGGGGTCATACATGCTAGTCTTGCTATGCATTACAGCTGCATCCTAATGCCTCATACCTGGATGCTGTAAAGCTGTGGTCACCAACCTTTTCTGAGTCAAGATCACTTTCTGAGTCAAAATGCAAGCCTAGATCAACAGCTCAGATTTGGTTTTAAACGTTACTTAAATAATAACAACGCAAGCTTATCGAAACACTGCTGTATCCCTTCATTGCATCTGCTGTACTAGTTGTAGGGAGAACACACATTCAATGGTTTTTAAGTGTTAAAAAAGTGTTGACAGTGCTTAATAACAACTTTAAATATGAACTTACTCATAAACAGCAGCTCTTTGCTGTATTTGTGAAGTCTCTCCAATCATGGTTTAAGGTATTGTTTTGTAATGATATGATATGGACAATGCTTATCACTACCTCCGAAGTAGACAGAGGCTAGGAGGAAGTGAGATGCATTGGGTGGGATCCCTTTTTTTAAGAAACTCACAATCATCAGCTGTATATGGGATATTTCTGATTTGCTATGTAGAATAGTCAATGTTAGTCATTGACAACCCTGGACTTTGAGTCAGAGGGGATAGTCATTTTGAGACACCAAAACTGCTCAGTCATTCTTCAGCTACCTTATTTCCATCATCTTCAAGAGGTAATGTTTACTGTTCCTAATGCACGTCATATAGCAAAAGGAGCATTCCAATACTTTGAAATTATATTGTATCTCATTTTGTCCAATATTGATAACCTATAAATAGAGCTTTTGTAGTCTGGAATCAGCAGAATATATAATTTTCCTTTGACAGGGAAAATTAATCTGAATCCATTTGTAAAACAGTACTCAAACCGTCAATTACAAAAATGGTCTTAAAGCTTCCTAAATGTAGGTACAACTACACATCTGCATTGAGAAACTGCCAGGGTATAAAGGTAATACAACTTTGAGGGTATGGCACTGTTAACTTCACATTGAAGACTCTAACAGACATGACTGTTAACATGCGCACCTGAGCTCGGTATGTTTTATAACACTCGAGTCCTGTCACGTTGCTGTGGAGACTTTCCTTGAGTAATTTACACATCACAAACATCACTTCAGAGTTGCTTGATGAATCTCGAGCGGCTGGATTTATTTGTTAATAAAGTCACAACTATTGTAGACTTTACATTTAAGGGACTGGGTAAATTTAGATTCTTGCTTGGATAAAAACATGATTACAAAGAACAGTTCATTTGGTCTGCACAGCTTGGAAACACTAATCCTGCATAATAACCCACTTGTACACATTGAAGTGTCTGCATTCATCCTCCTCACTTCGCTGAAGAAAGTAGATTCAGACTTTGTGAATCTGACAAACATATTTGGTGTTGTCTTCAAGGGCTGATTCACATGAACTTTGCTCCTGGTTTACTCTCACCAACATCATCGGTAGTGACAGTTGCGAAAACCAGTGTCGTGTCTTTACTATCATTATAATGACGACTTCGTTTTTATCAAAGATTCTCTGTAATTAGTGCCTCGATTTAAACTGAATAATCATGTAACTGTAATTAACTAGGAAGTTGGGGCACCAAGGGAAAGTATTCAGATTACAAAGTTATAATTTCCCAATATAACCTTTCAGATATTTTCATATCTGAACAATAGTCTTCTGATTATAATGATTTATTTATTTTACCTCATGTTAGTCTCATTCCAAATGTCGTAAATTGTTGGTTATCTGTACGAACCCAGTCTTCACTATGAGTCATCCATACATCAATAGTCTTAAATCATTTATTTATTAGTAACTAAGTCATTCACAGAAATGCATAAACAAACAGTAAATATGGTTACATGAAATGATAGAATGTGCCCTAGTGGGCTGAACCGGCATCATGGCTTGTTTGACAAAAGGGGAGTGGGGGTCGACTAAAGTCACTACAGAGTTCATAATTATAATTGAAATGCTAATCCTTACACATGAACGCTCACTCAGTCGGGAACAATTGCAATCAATATATATATTTACGCTCAGTGTGTCGTCTTGATCGCTGGTGAAAAGTTCATTTCTTTTGCAGAATTGTCCGCCTCTCTCTCTCTCTCTCTCTCTCTCTCTCTCTCTCTCTCTCTCGGTTGTGGTTAGAGGGGATTGTTCAGAGTGACATTCATTATAGAATGTATGTTTCGGTGGTTGTCATTCTTTGCGTTCAATGATGCCGAATTCCTAGCTGCAGACCAGTAATCAATATCAAAGACTTGTTCTTATTCTGTCGGTATCGATAGTTTAAGAGTTTAACCACGAGGTATGGTTAAAAAGATTGAGCAATGGTCTACACCTTTAGCCCTCTCATAATTGAGGTAAGCTTGGTCTGGTGATAATTTCTCCAAGTTGGGTTTTATTCGGAATGGCAGAAAAGGGCTGTCCCAGGATGTCTTGCCCTAACTGGGCTCAGGGGTGGTCCTCTGATTTAGTTCAAATCAGAAAGGGAATTGTGTTTTTCTTCATTAAAAAGTCCACAATCATATTATATAAAAGGTATCATTCTCATTCTTCTTGTATAACAATTAGATGTAAACCTCATAACTGATGCTATTATATAAACAGCGTTATGGTAATGTGGCCACACCGTCTCTCTTGAGCTTCACAAGTTGTGCCAAACGGACCAGTTCGTAGCTGGATTCTTCACCGATCTTTTACACTTTCTCTGGAACATGAAATTTGTTCATACCTCAAGTTCTGTGTGGTGGAAGGATTTCCTTTCTCCATGAAAAACTACTCTATAACTGTGTGTCCATGAGGTCTTCTTAGGAATTTAGGACCTCTGACCACAGCAGTCTGGTTGTAGAAGCAGAGAGCGGGGGAGGGTGCTCGCTGTACTCAAAGAGGGCAACGTCATGACACCAGGCTTCGCCCTACAGCTTACCACGACATCCCCTCCCTGCAGGAGTTTGTGGACATGACTGACCTGAACACTAGTGCAGTTGAGGGATCTGACGCCAATGAACGTGGACCTCATCATGCAGCCAGCACTGGGCATTATGTTCCACAACCTGACCAGGCTAGCGAGCAAGATTCTGATCTCCTATAGAATCTTCACTCTGGATGAGGTGAGCAGAGCACTCCCTCAGGCTCCTATATGTGGACGTACAAAAAGAGTTTGGTGTCATGGAGAGTTGTTTAGAACCTCTGACCAGCCTGATGTGGAGTTCTGATGGCCTCGCCTGCACTGCAGCTGTGATTGGAGAACTGGGTCAGAGACATCTAATTGTCCCTCTGGGTCAAAATGTTTTCAACAGGTAGTTAAAGCTGTGTTTACTCTCTCTCCGTGCTGCTGAGCTGAGCAAATGATAGTGATGACTTTGCTGTTAATCTGTCCCTTTGCATCATATGTACAGTATCAGCAGTGATGGTGTCTGTGCTCCATAAGTCTATGGCTTCACCATTCACGTGCAGACAAAAGTTTATCTTAAACTTTAAATCTCTGTTCTTCAGGAATCTCTTCCATCCTGTTTGAGACTCGGATCGGCTGTCTGGAGGAAGAGATCCCGGTGGAGACGCAGCACTTCATCGATTCCATCGCTCAGATGTTCTCCTACAGCTTGCCGGTGGCCATGCTGCCCAAGTGGAGCCGCAACATCCTGCCATTCTATGGGCGCTACATCGCTGGCTGGGAGGGCATCTTCAAATTCTGTGAATTATTCAGCATAAGACATTCTGTGCACTTCTGCACATCTCAAGGATTTAAGAGCACTGGAATGGAGTGTGCATTGTTGATATTGGAATTCATTTGATTACCTATTAGTACAGATGGATAATGATTTTCTTTTTCAGCTGTGAAGTTTATTGAGATGAAGATGGAGGCAATTCAGAAGCGAGTGGACACAAACCAGGAAGTTGAGGGAGAATACTTAACGTACCTCCTCTCCAATACAAAGATGACCAATAAGGAGGTGTACGGCAGCGTCGCTGAGCTGTTATTGGCTGGAGTCGATACGGTAAGTAAATCTGCGGAGCTTTAACTACCGTCTCAGTTTTGGGGGAAGCAACCGGGGGGATCCTTTATGATAAAGTAGCCTATTGCAGGTACAGTACCAGTCAAAAGTTTGGACACGTGTGGGGTGCTGTTGGAAGCTAAGGATGTAGAACGCATTTCCCTAGTTAGTGACCAAATGTATATATTTAACCTTGAAAAATTGTATGTATTTCTGTTTGGTCAGGTGTCTGAAGAGACCTCTAAGCAATTCAGATCAAGTCTGAGAAATGTTGTAATGCTTTCTACCCAGCCAAAAACGGAGTCTGAAAGAGCAGGCCGCAGCAAGCCCGTGCCCTCTCCTGATTCAGCCGTGGATTCAGCCGCTAAATCAGGAGAAGGAACACTGACCCACGGGAACACTGACTGTAGAGCTGCTACAATCCGTGATGGGCACCCTCAAAACTGATATTTTTTGGTGGAGAGAGAGTCAATTTTACCGATCTCAGGTCAGAGATATCAATGGTCAAAGACGAGCTTAAAAAAAAGACTATATTAAACAATCTATAGAGAGTATACAGAATAAGCTCGACACACGTAGCAGCCTTATCGGAGCTGGAGCTTGGTGCTACAGACCACAGCACTCGCATTAGCGAGCTAGAGGCTAACGTTGTCATATTAATAACTAGGGTGATATACCTCGACAATAGATGCGAAGATATGGAAAGTAGAATGTGGAGGAACAACATTCATCTTCTGGGAATACCAGAGGGAGTGGAGGGCCCAAGACCGATGGAGTTCATGGCCCAGCTGCTTCAGAAGCTGCTCGGCCTGCAGGAGAAGCTGCAGCTAGACTGGGCCCACCGCACCCTGTGTAGCCGACCCCGGGATGGAGAACCCCCTCGACCATTTGTCATCAGGGTGCATTTCTTTTCACAATTCCAGTGGGTCAGAAGTTTACATATACTAAGTTGAATGTGCCTTTAAACAGCTTAGAAAATGTCCGAAAATTATGTTGTGGCTTCTGATAGGCTTATTGACATCATTTGAGTCAATTGGAGGTGTACCTGTGGATGTATTTCAATGCCTGCCTTCAAACTCAGGGCCTCTTTGCTTGACATAATGGGAAAATCAAAAGAAATCAGCCAAGACCTCAGAAAAGAATTGTAGACCTCCAAGTCTGCTTCATCCTTGGGAGCAATTTCCAAACGCCTGAAGGTACAACGTTCATATGTACAAACAATAGCACGCAAGTATAAAAACCATGGGACCACGCAGCCGTCATACCGCTCAGGAATGAGACGCGTTCTGTCTCCTAGAGATGAACGTACTTTGGTGCGAAAAGTGCAAATCAATCTCAGAACAAGAAGCCACTGCTCCAAAACCGCCACAAAAAGCCAGACTATGGTTTGGAACTGCACAGTGCAGATCATCGTTTTTGGAGAAATATCCTCTGGTCTGATGAAACAAAAATAGAACTGTTTGGCCATAAAAAAGGAAAAAGGGGGATGCTTGAAAGCCAAAGAACACCATCCCAACCGTGAAGCACGGGGGTGGCAGCATCATGTTGTGGGGGTGCTTTGCTGCAGGAGGGACTACTGCACTTCACAAAATAGATGGCTTCATGAGGCAGGAAATTTATGTGGATATATTGAAGCAACATCTCAACATCTTTTCAGTCAGGAAGTTAAAGCTTGGTCGCAAATGGGTCTTCCAAATGGACAAAGACCCTAAGCATACTTCCAAAGTTGTGTCAAAATGGCTTAAGGACAACAAAGTCTAGGTATTGGAGTGGCCATCACAAAGCCCTGACCTCAATTCTATAGAAAATTTGTGGGCAGAACTGAAACGGTGTGTGCGAGCAAGGAGGCCTACAAACCTGACTCAGTTACACCAGCTCTGTCAGGAGGAATGGACCAAATTCACCCAACTTATTGTGGGAAGCTTATGGAAGGCTACCTGAAACGTTTGTCCCAAGTTAAACAATTTAAAGGCAATGCTACCAAATACTAATTGAGTGTATGTAAACTTCTGACCCACTGGGAATGTAAAAGAAATAAAAGCTGAAATAAACTATTCTCTCTACTATTATTCTGACATTTGACATTCTTAAAATAAAGTGGAGATCCTAACTGACCATAGACAGGGAATTGTTACGAGGATTAAATGTCAGGAATTGTGAATAACTGAGTTTAAATGCATTTGTCTAAGGTGTATGTAAACTTCCAACTTCAACTGTATGTCTATGTCCTGGGAAATGTTCTTGTTACTTACAGCCTCATGCTAATCGCATTAGCCTACGTTAGCTCAACCGTCCCGTGGAAGGGACACCGATCCCGAAAAAGTTTTAACCACTCAACTGTACGTCAATGATTTCTTCCACTGACTTGCTGTGCCTTCTGTCAGCCGGGATTTGGTTAAAAAATTAGAGCAGCTGATCACTGTTGAAGAATTGTCTAAGGCTGTCAAATACCTTCAATCCAGGAGAAGCCCGGGGCCTGGGCTTTTTTTATAAAAAGTTTTTTATAAAAAGATTCTCTCCAAAATAGTACAAAATGTAGAATGAAGCATTTGTAAATGGTGCTCTCACTCAGGCAACCATTTGTCTTAGTTTTTAAAAAAATTATAAAACCCAATTGGGGACTTGTCTAAGACCCGACAGTGTATCATACCGTCCAATTAGTCTGCTAAATGTCGACTATAAAATTCTAGCCAAACTTCTGGAAACAGTCCTCCCATCAATTATCTCTCCGGATCAACAAGATTTATTAAAAATATACACTCATTCTTCAATTATTTAATATTATATGTAATCCCTCTGTCACCAATGCCTCTGAAGCCATTCTATCCCTGGATGTGGAGAAAGCATTTGGAATGTAAATACTTTTTTACACTAAATAAATTTGGCTTTGGCTCCAAATTCATTTACTTGGATAAGACTTCTGTACTCATCCCCTCAAGCCTCTGTCAGGACTAATAACACTAATCAGATTGCATCCTTTTGCAACGATCGACACGTTTGAACAATAATTATTAGCTAAATCTGGTCTCCCCAGACATAATTTATTTAGGTTCTTACAAATCAGGAGTTACGTCCACAGCATAGATCCCCGATTCCCCACCCTTCCTGGTGAAACACAGTTTGACACATTTCTTATCCCACTTCCTACTCTGAAAGGCATCTTGTCAATAATCTATAGCCAAATTTGCTCACTACAAACCACCTAATCAAACAATATTAAATCCTCATGGGAGGAGGAACTGGGTGAGGAAATATCCGATGAGCTATGGGAAGGGGCACTCAAAAGGGTACATACCTCTTCTATTTGCGCTCGGCACGATCTCATTCAATGCAAACTCATTCATAGGGCTCACTGGACCAAAGCGAGATTATCCAAAATGTACAATGGATGTGAACCCTAATTGTGTATGATGTAACCAGTCTCCTGCTAATCACGTACACATAATTTGATGTTGCCCATCTCTTGTTGGTTTCTGGAAAGACCTCTTTAACGCACTCTCAGAATTAAGCTGCACACAGATCGAACCAGACCCTTTTATTGCATTATTTGGGGTTTCATTTCCCACAATACAACTGGCCAAAATGAATAAGGATGTAATTTTCTTTGTCACTTTGTTAGCGAGACGATTCATTTGACTTAGATGGAAATCCTTTGCACTCCCTTCTCATGCTCTTTGTATTAAATCCGTTTTGAATTGCATAAAGTTGGAAAAAATGTAACACCCCCTCAATGGGTCTATAGACAAATTCTATGCATTGTGGGCTCCCTTCTTTTCTTGTGTTAAACGATTTCTCTGCAGTTCCAGGGTGATGTATATTTATATATCGGTGACGTAAGAGGCCTGGTATGTGTATACACGGAATCTCGGATGATAAGGAGGACTGTATTATCTGTGTTAGTTGACTTGTAAAAACTATCAAAATATCTTTCTTTTGTCTTTGTTTTTTTTGTTATTTCTGTCTCACTCTTTGTTTTGCTGTATTGTTGTCCTTGATGTGTTGTTTTATATTACTACCAAATAACTTACAAGTGCAATTATTTTGTAAATATGGTGTTTGAAAATCCAAAAAACACAGTAAAAAAAAAGTTTAGACACCTACTCATTCAAGGATTTTTCTTTATTTTGACAATTTTCTGAAATATATTTTACCCCTTTTTCTCCACAATTTCATGGTATCCAATTGGTAGTTACAGTCTTGACTCATCACTGCAACTGCTGCAACTCCTCCGAAACACAACCCAACACACAGCTACCACTGCGCCACTCGAGATGCTAATATACTATTTTCTACATTGTAGAATAGTAGTGAAGACATCCACAACTATGAAATACCACACGTGAAATCGTGTAATAACCAAAAATATATCAAAATATACTAATCAAAGTAGCCACCCTTTGCCTTGATGACAGCTTTGCACACTCTTGGCATTCTCTCAACCAGCTTCACCTAAATGCTTTTCCAACAGTCTTGAAGGAGTTCC
The DNA here is from genome assembly GCF_018296145.1 of Oncorhynchus tshawytscha. Classification (NCBI taxonomy): domain Eukaryota; kingdom Metazoa; phylum Chordata; class Actinopteri; order Salmoniformes; family Salmonidae; genus Oncorhynchus; species Oncorhynchus tshawytscha. Next base: position 10,000,651 of record NC_056454.1, on the reverse strand, counting down.
CACATATGCTGAGCACTTTTAAGTTGCTTTTCCTTCACTCTGCGGTCCAACTCATCTCAATTGGGTTGAGGTTGGGTGATTGTGGTGGCCAGGTCATCTGATGCAGCACTCATGACTCTCCTTCTTGGTCAAATATCCCTTACACAGCCTGGAGGTGTGTTGGGCCATTGTCCTGTTGAAAAACAAATGATAGTCCCACTAAGTGCAAACCAGATGTGATGGTGTATCGCTGCAGAATGTGGTGGTAGCCATGCTGGTTAAGTGTGCCTTGAATTCTAAATAAATAATTGACAGTGTCACCAGCAAAGCACCATCACACCACCTCCTCCATGCTTCACGGTGGGAACCACACATGCAGAGATCATCTGTTCACCTACTCTGCGTCTCACAAAGACACAGCGGTTGGAACCAAAAATCTCAAATTTGGACTCATCAGACCAAAGGACATATTTCTACCAGTCCATTGCTCGTATTTCTTGCTGTACTTCAGTATTTTTTTCATTTAACCCAACTAGGCAAGTCAGTTAAGAAAAAAATCTTATTTACATTGACTGCCTACCAGGGAACGGTAGGTTAACTGCCTTGTTCGGGGGCAGGATGACAGATTTTTAGCTTGTCAGCTCGGGGATTCAATCCAGCAACCTTTCAGTTACTGGCCCAACGCTCTAACCACTAGGCTACCTGCCGCCCCAGTGGTTTCTTTGCAGAAATTTGACCATGAAGGCCTGATTCACACAGTCTCCTCTGAACAGTTGATGTTGAGATGTGTCTGTTACTTGAACACTCTGTGAAGCATTTATTTGAGCTGCAATTTCTGAGGCTGGTAACTCTAATGAACTTATCCTCTGCAGCAGAGGTAACTTGGGATCTTCCTTTCCTGTGGCGGTCCTCATGACTGACCTTCAAGTCTTAAAGTAATGATGGGCTGTCATTTCTCTTTGCTTATTTGAGATGTTCTTGCCATAATATGGACTTGGTCTTTTACCAAATAGGGCTATCTTTTGTATACCACCCCTACCTTGTCACAACACAACTGATTGGCTCAAATGCATAAAGAAGTAAATAAATTCCATTTAACAAGGCACACCTGTTAATTGAAATGCATTCCAGGTGACTACCTCATGAAGCTGGTTGAGAGAATGCCAAGGGGTTTGCAAAGCTGTCATCAAGGCAAAAGGTGGCTACTTTAAAGAATCTCACACACATAATATATTTCGATTTGTTTAACACTTTTTTGGTTACTACATGATTCCGTATGTGTTATTATTCTACAAAGTAAAAAATAAAAAGTCTGCAATGAGTAGGTGTCCAAACTTTTGACTAGTACTGTAGGTGTCATAAACAGCCATAAAAGAACTACAGTGGTAGGTTTTTGGGGGTTTTGACACTAATGTACAGTAGTTGTCATATCCAGCCATAAAATAATGCAATATATGTCACAGTAGGTCTAAATATATGTGTCATAACAGCTGACATAACTTGTCGTAACCGGTCATAATATGGTCATGTCAGCTGTTATGAAATATTATGACATGGTTTGGACTGTGTCAAAACGTTGTGACGCTAGGTGTCAAGTGAAGTGTTACAGAATGCTGTTCATCGATTACAACTCAGCCTTCAACACCATAGTGTCCTCCATGATCATCACTAAGCTCAGGGCCCTGGGTCGAAACCCATGCCTGTGCCACTGGGTCCTGGACTTCCTGATGGGCTGACACCAAGTTGTGACGGTAGGCAACAACACCTCTGCCATGCTGATCCTCAACACGGGAGTCCCACAGGGGTGCATGCTCAGCCCCCTCCTGTACTCCCTGTTCACCCATGACTGCGTGGCCGCACACGTCTCCAACTCAATCATCAAGTTTACTGACGACACAAACGTGGTAGTGATTACCAACAATGACGAGACAGCCTACAGGGAGGAGGTGAGAGCCCTGGCAGAGTAGTGCCAGGAAAATAACCTCTCCCTCAATGTCAACAAAATAAAGGAGCTGATCGTGGACTACAGGAGACAGCAGAGAGAGCACGCCCCCATGTCACAGGAAGGCCAAGAAGATCATCAAGGACCTCAGGCACCTGAATCACTGCCTGTTCACCCCGTTACCATCTAGAAGGTGGAGGCAGTTTAGGTGCATCAAAGCTTGTACCAAAAGACAAACTATATTTCAATCTCCAGGGCATCAGACTGGCTTCATTAAAAACTGTTAATCTGATGGATTTTGGATGTCCTTGGTCTTATTTATTTGTTTGGGGGTCTATACATGATGCCAAATTCACTATATTGTCCTGGCGGCATACTTACTCACCCAGTCTCATTTTTTTTGGCGTGAATGATATTTCTAAAATTTAAACACCCAGTCTCATTACTTTGGCGAATGTCATTGTCATGGATGTGTTATTACATTAAACACATGGTTTCCAGGTGTTTGATGCCATTCCATTTGCTTTCCTCCGGCCATTATAATGAGCCGTTCTCCCGGCAGATTGATTTGATTTGATTTGATTTGGTTATTAGCTGGGCTAGCATATATCAACACTATTTTTGGACACTATTGTCATTCAATTGTTTGCTATCCCTTTTCCTTTCTTTCTGTGCCACAAAATGTTTGCATATACGCTACTGGTAATGTTACTAGGGCCACGTTCAGTTGAAAAATGTTCTTGAATAAAGTTGTTTGTTCTTCATAGTATTATTCTAAAACGTGTCCTGCTGAACGCTTCCCCAAGTTGTTAGCTATAGCTCGCTAATGAGGTAACATCACTGAACAAGGTGTAGCCTAAACAAATGGTTGACGGCCCAGTCCAAAAGTAGCATGTTTGGTTTTTAGAACAGCCCACGATATGCTTTATGAATGTAAAATGCAGCCTGCCAATGCATGATAGAAAGAAAAAAACGTAGTGCACTTTTATGAGTCAAGCCTTTTGAATGGTAGCCTAAGGGCTAGAATCAAGACGTTTTCTCTGAAGAAAAGATGGAGACTTGGATACAGAACCTGTATATGAAATTCAGTGGGAAATGTGGAAGGATTGATCGAGACTACAAATTCAAAGACAGCCTACTTTTCTAAAGCCTACTGAAGTGGGAGAAAAACATAGCTAGACTATTGTTTTACTATTAAACTCAATGCTGAAATTGTCTGTAATATCGTAAAGCGGCTTGTGTTTTTTAACCAGGCAAAGAGTAGCTAACTAGAAGGCTGGTGGTGACTGTTTAGCTAAAGTGAAGCAAGAGGGTCACCTGCGCGATGTCTATAATCGGAGGCGGAGCTGGAGCAGAGCCTGTCTGCCTACACTAGTTGCTTGCTCCCAGCAGCTCACCAGATGATGAAGGCTGTGTTGCTGCTCATCTCTGCTGCTAATATTAATTGTGTTTGTCACTGAAAAGCTCTCCATCACTCCAAAAACCTTTGTCCAGTTAGTAGTACACCTTATTTGGGGAGAATGGGCTCGTGTTAACGACTGGAGCGGGATAAGTGGAATGGTATCAATTACATTAAACACATGGTTTCCAGGTGTTTGATGCCATTCCATTTGCTTTCCTCCGGCCATTATAATGAGCCGTTCTCCCGGCAGTAGCCTCCTGTGTCACTACCGCTGCTGTTGTCATATTTTAAGACATCCAATACCATGATGTGGGCGATGTACCTGCTGTCCAGGGACTCCAATGTGCAGAACACCCTTTATCAGGAGGTGTCACGCTGTGTACCAGGAGACAACATTCCATCTGCTCAAGATGTCAACTGCATGCCATACCTCAAGGCTGTAATCAAGGAAACACTAAGGTAAGAAATGTGAATAGTGGTCGTGTTTGTCACTTTGGAAAGGATGGAGTTCTTGAAAGTTCCCTTATCTTGCTCTAACACCATTTCTGATGTACTTCCTGTTCTTCAGAATGTACCCTGTTGTCCCCCTGAACTCACGCATCATGGCAGAGAAGGATGTCATTATTGGCGGACATTTTTTCCCCAAGAAGGTTAATCTCTCTTTAGGGAAACAACCAACTTTCAAGTACATCTTCACTTTACTGGCCTAAAACTGTCCCAACCATAAAAACAAAACAACATTTGAATGCATGTAAATCATGCCATTGTTGGTACAGTGCTGTAACAATTATTTCCCTCTCTGCTGTTTTGTGTCTGTAGACTTCGTTTACAATGTGCCACTACGCCATCAGCCAAGATGAAAAGACATTCCCAGAACCATCGAAGTTCAAGCCTGAACGATGGTTGAGGGACGGCCGAGTCCGGCCAAACCCCTTTGGCTCTATCCCATTTGGTTTTGGGGTTCGGGGTTGCGTAGGTCGTCGGATAGCTGAACTGGAGATGTACCTGGCTTTGTCACGGGTAAGAGCAGTTTACAGATGCATTGCACTAGACTATTTCAACCAACAATAGATTGTGTAGAGTGGATTTTGTAGTAGTGTAACGGATGTGAAATAGCTAGCTAGTTAGCGGTGGTGCCCGCTAAATAGCGTTTCAATCGGTGACGTCACTTGCTCTGAGATCTTGAAGTAGTGGTTCCCCTTGCTCTGCAAGGGCCGTGGCTTTTGTGGAGCGATGGGTAACGATGCTTCGTGGGTGACTGTTGTTGATGTGTGCAGAGGGTCCCTGGTTCGCGCCCGGGTATTTGCGAGGGGACGGTCTAAAATTATACTGTTACAGTAGCACAGTTGACTTGGTAAAGGTTAAAGAGGAAACTTGCGTTCTAGGATCCAGTCGAAGTAAAAGTTTTAATACAGAGCTTTCAGGGTTCAGGTAGGGCTGTTGCTAACCATGTGTATGTGACAAATAAAACATTTGATTTGCGGTGACCTTATTATGGTCACGATTCATGAGGGCAGTCAAATTCCATGTGACCGTTTAGTCATGGTAATTAGGCTTCTCCAAGCTCTGATGTTGGTGATGGTCATTAGTAACCTACCAAACTTGCTAACTGCCTTGTACTCAGCACTCTATTGTCCCTCTAATCACTTTGATATTAATGCAAATGTCATCTAAAATCTAATCAAACACTTCATATAGGCTATGCAATTGTGAGAGAAAACAGAGTGATGGCCTCTATTAAAGAGAGGAGGATCCCATCAAGGCTAGGCCTACTATATTTATTTCTCAACTTTCCTAATATTAAGCACATTGCTTATATATAAAAAATGAGTATAGACTACCTGGCTGGCATGCAAATGAACCATGGGAAAAGCATCCTCCATTTGCTATTTAAGTGCATAGATGACATGTATATTTCCCCTGCCCCTGTTCTGAGACAGGTGCATGATAAGGGTCCATTCTAAATAAAAACACATTTCACACATATATGTAAAGACAAGATTAAATCAAGAATAGTCTGATGGGTGACAATATTAGTCTAATGGGCGACTTTTTCGAATCATAGTCGCACACATGTAACCTAGCCCATAGACCTATATGTTTGGTAAGGTTTGTATCACAACTAAAGTGACAAAATAATTTCTTAAAATTAAGCACATTAATCCGCTTTACAAGGGGTGTAGAGCCTAACTGGCATATGCAGCCCGTGAGTCAAGTTTGGGGAAGATCATTTTCACCATAAAAATGCACCTTTATAATAAAAGCATTACATGCATAATCGTATTTGTATGTAATAATCGTATTTGTCACTTTTGATAATGGTGTTTTCCCGCTAATGGAACATTCGTGCTTATAGCCTACTGCCATGTACACATTGCTGCTCTTATAATGTGAAGAAATAGCCTAATAGTTTGTCACATTTTAAGCTTAACATTCTGATCTGTTGCCTCATTGTGTAAAAAATATTTTGTTAGTGAGATGCTAGTGGTTATATTCATTTGGTATCTATCGCATCCTACAACTGACCCAGACTGTTTGGAATATTTATTTCTCACAGAATAGGTCAACTTTTGTAAAAATAATAATATATATATGTATTTAACTAGGCAAGTCAGTTAAGAACAAATTCTTATTTACAATGACAGCCTAGGAACTGTGGGTTAACTGCCTTGTTCAGGGGCAGAACGATAGATTTTTACCTTGTCAGCTCGGGGATTAGATCTAGCAACCTTTCAGTTACTGGCCCAACACTCTAACCAGTAGGCTACCTACCGCCACTATGGGGGATAGTAGATTGACCTAGGCTAGTGCTTTTGCTGTTTGTTAGGCCATCTTGTTGGCTGACGAAAAGTAAATGTGGACAGTTTTCCAATATATTCAATATGCACCTCGGAATTGGATAAGGACGACTCTGTTGCATCCCCGAAGTGTCTGTCTTCACTTGTAGCCTGTTAGAAAGACCCAATCACCTGATGGAGAGCCCGCAGCACTCAGGGAGAAGGGAACAATGGCACAGGTGTTGCAAAGGCTAATAGCATCAGTGGCTAAAAATCAAAGTGGCTAAAAGGAAGAAAAAAATATTATTCTGAGCCTCAAGATTATATAGTCATTCTGAATTACGTATTGGCCTACATACATCATAGATGTTGGTTGATATTAAACTGATCCAACTTTGAGTTGAACAATGAGAATATCTATCGAAAAAAGCAATTGACTGTAATAGTGTTTAATATGAAGATTTCACAGACATACTTCCTCCTCAAGAAAGACTGTGTAGTTAAAGGTTTGGACAGGGTATTGAAAATTGTGGAAAATACCCTCCTAAAAAGGAAACGCTGGCCAGGAGTCTTGCTTGATGCTTAGGTGGACGACTTAGGCCTATTCTCTCTTAGTGAATATATAAAGGCATCTTGATCTGTAGGATTACTTCAGTTACTACTAGATCTAGAACTCAAAGCGGTTGGTGGTTGTCAGGAAGCCGATAGGACAGGAATGTTTTTTGAACATGAATACTCCTGGAGAGACCCTGACAATGACTGAAAATTATATTTTCTCTCCCCCAGATAATCAAGCTATTTGAAATCAGACCGGACCCCAGCATAAGAGAGGTGAAAGCTCTCAATCGCTCCGTTTTAGTAGCAGACAGGCAAGTCAATCTGCACTTCCTGGAGAGGACGGACAAAGCTGCCCTTTGATATGTTAAAGACAGGTGATAGCCATTTGTCACCAAGCAGCCTACAATATCTATCGCTGAATGTAAATAAAAATACACTACAGTTCAAAGGTTTAGGGTCAATTAGAAATGTCCTTGTTTTAGAAAGATAAGCTAATTTTTTTGTCCATTTAATATAACATCAAATTGATCAGAAATACAATGTAGACATTGATAAAGTTGTAAATGGCTATTGTAGCTGGAAACGGCTGATTTTTTAATTTGTTATGGAATATCTACATACGCGTACAGAGGCCCATTATCAGCAACCATCACTCCCGTGTTCCAATGGCAAGTTGTGTTAGCTAATCAAGTTTATCATTTTGAAAGGCAAATTGATCATTAGAAAACCCTTTTGTAATTATGTTAGCACAGCTGAAAACTGTTGTTTTGTTTTAAAGAAGCAATAAAACTGTCCTTTAGACTAGTTGAGTATCTGGAGCATCAGCATTTGTGGGTTTCATTACAGGCTCAAAATGGCCAGAAACAAATTACTCTCAGAAACAAATAACTTTCTTCTGAAAATCGTCTGTCTATTCTTGTTCTGAGAAATTAAGGCTATTCCATGCGAGAAATTGGCAAGAAACTCCCCGATGCACAACTGAGCAAGAGGACAAGTGCATTATTAGAGTGTCTAGTTTGAGAAACAGATGCCTCACAAACCCTCAACTGGCAGTTTCATTAAATAGTACCCGCAAAACACCAGTCTCAATGTCAACAGTGAAGAGGTGACTCCGGTATGCTGGCCTTCTCGGCAGAGTTCCTCTGTCCACTGTCTGTGTTCTTTTGCCCATCTTAATCTTTTATTTTTTTGCCCAGTCTGAGATATGGCTTTTTCTTTGCAGCTCTGCCTTGAAGGCCAGCATCCCGGTATCGCCTCTTCACTGTTGATGTTGAGACTGGTGTTTTGCGGATACTAAACACAATACCCCATAATGCCAAAGTCTCATTATATTTTTTTCAAATGAATGAAAAAAACAAAAGCTGAAAGGTCTTAAGACAATAAGTATTCAACCCCTTTGTTATGGCAAGCCTAAATAAGTTCAGGAGTACAAATGTGCTGAACAAGTCACGTAAGTTGCATGGACTCACTGTGTGCAATAATATTGTTTAACATGATTTTTGAATGACTACCACATCTCTGTACCCCACACATACGATTATCTGTAAGATCCCCCAGTCGAGCTGTGAATTTTAAACACAGACTCAACCACAAAGACCAGGGAGGTTTTCCAATGCCTCGCAAAGAAGGGCACCTTTTGGTAGATGGGTAAAACAAAAAGCAGACATTGAATATCCTTTTGAGCATGGTGAAGTTATTAATTACACTTTGGATGGTGTATCAATACACCCAGTCACTACAAAGATACAGGAGTCCTTCCTAACTCAGTTACCGGAGAGGAGGGAAACCACTCAGGAATGTCACCATGAGACCAATGGTGACTTTAAAACAGTTACAGTTTTATGGCTGTGATCGGAGAAAATTTAAGATGGATCAACATTGTAGTTACCCCACCATAGTAACCTAAACGTCAGAGTGAAAAGAAAGAAGCCTGAACAAAATAAAATATTCCAAAACATGCATCCTGTTTGCAATAAGGCACTAAAGTAAAACTGCCAAAAATTAGGAAAATAAAATAACTTTATGTCCTGAATACAAAGCGTTATGTTTGGGGCAAATCCAACCCATCACGGAGTACCACTCTTCATATTTATGGTGGTGGCTGCTTCATGTTATGTGTATGCTTGTCATCAGCAAGGACTAGGCACTTTTTTAGGATAAGAATAAATGGAATTGAGCTTACCACATGCAAAAGAGGAAAACCTATTTCAGTCTGCATTCCAACAGACACTGGGAGACAAATGTACCTTTCATCAGGAAAGGCCAAATATATCGACTGGAGTTGCTTACCAAGACAGCATCGAATGTTCTTGAGTGGCCTAGTTACATCTTTGACTTAAATCGTCTTGAAAATCTATAGCAAAACATGAAGATCGTTGTCTAGTAATAATCAACTTCCAACTTGACAGAGTTTTCTTGTGGTTTTTATGGAAAGTTTTCTTAACCTTTTCAGAACAATTTGAGAAGATGACTTTAAATAGAACCATGAGAACCATGAGGAAAATAGAACCACGAGGAAATTCCCACAGAAGAATGTTGTTTCTTAACATTCTCAAAACTATTTGAGAACATTCCCAATGTCAAACCAGTTGGAGAACATTCCTAGAAAATTAACAAAACTGAAATGAAATGTAACCATCTTATACCTTTAGGAATTTTTTTGTTAAGGTAATGAAATACCAAGAAAATATACTGAACAAAAATATAATTGCAACATGCAACAATTTCTATGATTTTACTGAGTTACAGTTCATATAATGAAATCAGTCATTTGAAATGAATGAATTATGTCCTAATCTATGAATCAGAATGAGTTTTTCCCCACAAAAGGGCATTATTACAGACAGAAATACTCCTCAGTTTCATCAGCTGTCCAGGTGGCTGGTCTCAGATGATCCCGCAGGTGAAGAAGCCGGATTTGGAGGTCCTGGGCTGGCATGGTTACACGTGGTCTGCATTTTGTGAGGCTGGTTGGACGTTCTAAAAAAAATTCTAAAACAACATTGGAGGTGGCTTATGGTAGAGAAATTAACATTCAATTCTGTGGCATTGTGTTGTGTGATAAAACTGCACATTTTAGAGTGGCCTTTTATTGTCCCATGCACAAGCTGCATGTGTGTAATGATTGTTGTTTAATCAGATTCTTGATGTGCCACACCTGTCAGGTGGATGGATTATCGTGGAAAAGGAGAAATGCTCACAAACAGGGATGTAAACAAATGTGTGCTCAAAATTTGAAAGAAATACACTTTATGTGCAAATGGAAAATGTGTAGGATCTTTTATTTCAGCTCTTGAAACTAGCACTTTACATGTTATTTATATTTTTGTTCAGTGTACAATTTTTTGTTGTCAAGTTCCTTAAAATGTGCTGAGAATGTTCCAACACCAAGAAACTATCCTGCACCATTATCAGAAAGTTGTGGGAAGGTTGTATGCAAAATAACCATAGGCCACGCCTTAAGAAACATATGGTTCTCAGAACGTTATGTACTAGTTGGTTTAGTTGGGGTTCAGCTGTCTTCTATGTTGGGAATTCTGAAAATGCTTTACAATGACTCATTAAAATGTAGGCTACTATATAAATTGCTATATCTAGACCACACTGTTTTGTTTTAATTTTAAATTGAAAAAAAAAAAAATTCTCTCTGTGGAAAGTCTGTTCTATATTTAAATTAAATAAATTCACTACAATGATGTTGTAAACTTGATATTTGTCTGTGTGTTTGAGTAGGCCTGCTGTAAAAAAAAAAAAAATGTTTTACTAACATACTTTACATCAACTTCATACTGGTGCACCAATACCACAGAATGAAAGGTTGCTGGATCAAATCTCCAAGCCGATGAGGTAAAAATCAGTCATTCTGCCCCTGAGCAAGGCAATTAACCCATTGCTCCCTGGGCGGCGATATCGTTTAAGGCACCCCCCTCACCTCTCTGATTCACAGGGGTTGAGTTAAATGATGCAATAGACACATTTCAGTTGATTGCATTCAGTTGTACAGCTGACTTGGTATCCCCTTTTCCATTTCCCTATCAGTAATAAAATCAGTCATTGGTACCTGGCAATATTGCAAAATAATGTTCTAATAATGTCCAGAAGATGTCAGTAGCATAACAGTCACCAGGAAGAACATGCTGTCAAACAGCTGCTGTAGCTACATGTCCGGCTAGTTGTAATGAGGTCTGGATATGCATGAATGTACAAATTATGGAGCGCACAAATTAATAAAATAGAATCCCAGAGTGTTCTTAAGATGCCACTGCAAGATACATTTTATTTTGCGTTTTATAACGTGTTATAAAGAGGACTACCGAAGACATTCGAAGAACTCCTCCTTGTTCTAACTGTGCTAAACTGTATGGGTCCAAAGGCTAGCCTACCCAGTGTGAGATTTTAGTCCAGAATTTAAAGCAGAAATCACATGGAGAGGCATTGTCAACGGAGTCAGAATTTGCGTGAGAGAGTAGAGAGCATCAATCCATATACAGTGCATAGCGTATGACAATTTTAATTATCATGAGAATCCATATAAACAGTTGTTTTTGTTATGGTCGCTATGTAGCCCTTGTATATTATTGCTGTGTGTTCCTTTTTACTCAACTTAAAATGTCCTACGGGAGCCACCATACTTTAACTAACCAGTTATGTTAGCTCAACAATGTGAGGAGAGTTGTAGACACACCCAAGCAGTTTATAAAGACTTTAGTCTTCTTCTTCCTACATAACAGTATTCTCTCTTGAAATCTGAGTCCTTGAGTTTCACAGCCCAGCCTGCCTAGGCTATATGCTATCGAAATCAACACAGGTAGGCTGCAATTGTTTTCAATTATAAACTTGATTTGAGCCCTGAATGCTGATTCGCTGACAGCCGTGGTATATCAGACTGTATACCACAGGTATGACAAAACATGTATTTTTACTGCTCTAATTGCATTTGTAACCAGTTTCTAATAGCAATAAGGCACCTCAGGGGATTGTGGTATATGGCCAATATACCACGGCTAAGGGCTGTATCCAGGCACTCCGCATTACGTCGTGCCTATGAACAGCCCTTAGCTGTGGTATATTGGCCATATACCACACCCCTTCGTGCCTTATTGCTTAAATGTATAGCCTGTTTGACTGAAACCTTAGCTTACATCCCAATACATTTTAAACTACATATTTAGCTAGTCTACTTAGCATAGGGAAAATAGTCCTCTATACCACCCCACCACATTCCACTATTTAACCTATCTAATCCCACTCCAGACCAACGTCTGTGAAGTCAGAACAACACCCCCTGCAACTGTTATGCAGTAAAACTTCGCAGTCCCAAGTATTTCTCTGCTGCTGCCAACAACCTTTTATTTTCTGTGATTTAAAAAATTTAATAATTTATGCAGTACAATTGGCAACCATAGCTATGAATGCCAAGAAAACTACCTTACTGAAGCAAATACAGTATTCTTCCCATCACTCTCTATTAGTCTCTGCCTAATCGCAGGAATCCTCTCAGGATCCCTCACCCTGTACCCATCTTCCTCTACCACTCTCTTCACCACTTCCGCATACGACACTATCTGTACTACACTGACGGTAGCAACCTCATCCAAACTACACATTCCATCATCTCATGCGCTCTTGCACACTTCTCACATCTAGGACTCTCCCTCCTACTTACTGCTGCAACATGCCCATAAATTTGACCCATTAAACACCGAAGTATTTCACGGGATAACTCTCACTTCCTACCCTAACCTTATCTGCCAAAGATTACAACAAAACTCAACAGAACAGACAACTTATTTTCCGTTTCCCAACGCTCTCCGGCAGGATCTGTGTCGCAACCAGGGTTGGGGAGTAGCGTATTAAAAATGCTTTCACACTTCTTTGTTTTCTCAATGACATTTAAATCAACATTGAAAAAAGGTGCAAGTTTAAGTTTGTTCCACTTGAGCATGTCTGAGCACAAGTCAGAAACCACCATGATGACACACCAAATATGTTTGATGGATCGCTGGAAAAGATCAGGAATAGGTTTTTGTAACCAGGCTACAGTCCAAGCTATGTCTTACAGTGGTGCGACAGCTGTTGGCATCTAAAGATTAATCAACTTGAATAAATACTTGGAGGTAAGGACAACAGCAGTGGTATAGTCTAAAGGCGATACGGATATCACTTATTATTGATATCTACATAGCACATTGATGTGAATCACACTGCTGCTCTCTCATTTAGCTATTTGCGCCTAGCTATGGTGGTTGTTGTGGATGACTGTTCACCAATCTAAATGTCTATTTGCTCAATCTAATTCATGCTGATATTTTTTTTATCCATAGCCCTAATGGAAACATTAGCAATAACCCGCAGTTTTGATTATTAATTTAAAGGGGCAATCTGTAGTTGCTACATCCATTTTTGGACTCTCTCTCTCTCTCTCTCTCTCTCTCTATATATATATATGTATCTATATATATATATACTGTATATATATACTGTATATACGGTTGATGTCAGACGTTTACATACACCTTAGCCAAATACATTTAAACTCAGTTTTTCACAATTCCTGACATTTAATCCCAGTAAAATGCCATGTTTTAGGTCAGTTAGGATCATCACTTTATTTTAAGAATGTGAAAAGTCAGATTAATAGAGAGAATAATTTATTTCAGCTTTTATTTCTTTCATCACATTCCCAGTGGGTCAGAAGTTTACATACACTCAATTGGTATTTGGTAGCATTGCCTTCAAATTGTTTAAGTTGGGTCAAACGTTTCGGGTAACCTTCCACAAGCTTCCCACAATAAGTTGGGTGAATTTTGTCCCGTTCCTCCTGACAGAGCTGATGTAACTGAGTCAGATGTGTAGGCCTCCTTGCTCACACATGATTTTTCAGTTCTGTCCACAAATTTTCTATAGGATTGAGGTCAGGGCTTCATATGTGGATTTGCCCTTTAAACAGCTGCATATTATCAAGATATCAAAGTGTCACCAACAGAAAGATAAACAATAGGCCTATAGCAAATGCAGCACATGGCATTCATTTTTCACATGTAAATAGCACATTTCAGTAGTGCCCAAAGCAAATCAAATCAAATCAAATTTTATTTGTCACATACGCATGGTTAGCAGATGTTAATGCGAGTGTAGCGAAATGCTTGTGCTTCTAGTTCCGACAATGCAGTAATAACGAGCAAGTAATCTAACTAACAATTCCAAAAAAAACTACTGTCATACACAGTGTAAGGGGATAAAGAATATGTACATAAGGATATATGAATGAGTGATGGTACAGAGCAGCATAGGCAAGATACAGTAGATGATATCGAGTACAGTATATACATATGAGATAAGTATGTAAACCAAGTGGCATAGTTAAAGTGGCTAGTGATACATGTATTACATAAGGATGCAGTCGATGATATAGAGTACAGTATCAACGTATGCATATGAGATGAACAATGTAGGGTAAGTAACATTATATAAGGTAGCATTGTTTAAAGTGGCTAGTGATATATTTACATCATTTCCCATCAATTCCCATGATTAAAGTGGCTGGAGAAGAGTCAGTGTCATTGACAGTGTGTTGGCAGTAGCCACTCAATGTTAGTGGTGGCTGTTTAACAGTCTGATGGCCTTGAGATAGAAGCTGTTTTTCAGTCTCTCGGTCCCAGCTTTGATGCACCTGTACTGACCTCGCCTTCTGGATGGCAGCGGGGTGAACAGGCAGTGGCTCGGTGGTTGATGTCCTTGATGATCTTTATGGCCTTCCTGTAGCATCGGGTGGTGTAGGTGTCCTGGAGGGCAGGTAGTTTGCCCCCGGTGATGCGTTGTGCAGACCTCACTACCCTCTGGAGAGCCTTACGGTTGAGGGCGGTGCAGTTGCCATACCAGGCGGTGATACAGCCCGCCAGGATGCTCTCGATTGTGCATCTGTAGAAGTTTGTGAGTGCTTTTGGTGACAAGCCGAATTTCTTCAGCCTCCTGAGGTTGAAGAGGCGCTGCTGCGCCTTCCTCACGATGCTGTCTGTGTGAGTGGACCAATTCAGTTTGTCTGTGATGTGTATGCCGAGGAACTTAAAACTTGCTACCCTCTCCACTACTGTTCCATCGATGTGGATGGGGGTGTTCCCTCTGCTGTTTCCTGAAGTCCACAATCATCTCCTTAGTTTTGTTGACGTTGAGTGTGAGGTTATTTTCCTGACACCACACTCCGAGGGCCCTCACCTCCTCCCTGTAGGCCGTCTCGTCGTTGTTGGTAATCAAGCCTACCACTGTTGTGTCGTCCGCAAACTTGATGAATGAGTTGGAGGCGTGCATGGCCACGCAGTCGTGGGTGAACAGGGAGTACAGGAGAGGGCTCAGAACGCACCCTTGTGGGGCCCCAGTGTTGAGGATCAGCGGGGAGGAGATGTTGTTGCCTACCCTCACCACCTGGGGCGGCCCGTCAGGAAGTCCAGTACCCAGTTGCACAGGGCGGGGTCGAGACCCAGGGTCTCGAGCTTGATGACGAGCTTGGAGGGTACTATGGTGTTGAATGCCGAGCTGTAGTCGATGAACAGCATTCTCACATAGGTATTCCTCTTGTCCAGATGGGTTAGGGCAGTGTGCAGTGTGGTTGAGATTGCATCGTCTGTGGACCTATTTGGGCGGTAAGCAAATTGGAGTGGGTCAAGGGTGTCAGGTAGGGTGGAGGTGATATGGTCCTTGACTAGTCTCTCAAAGCACTTCATGATGACGGATGTGAGTGCTACGGGGCGGTAGTCGTTTAGCTCAGTTACCTTAGCTTTCTTGGGAACAGGAACAATGGTGGCCCTCTTGAAGCATGTGGGAACAGCAGACTGGTATAGGGATTGATTGAATATGTCCGTAAACACACCGGCCAGCTGGTCTGCGCATGCTCTGAGGGCGCGGCTGGGGATGCCGTCTGGGCCTGCAGCCTTGCGAGGGTTAACACGTTTAAATGTCTTACTCACTTCGGCTGCAGTGAAGGAGAGACCGCATGTTTCCGTTGCAGGCCGTGTCAGTGGCACTGTATTGTCCTCAAAGTGGGCAAAAAGTTATTTAGTCTGCCTGGGAGCAAGACATCCTGGTCCGTGACTGGGCTGGGTTTCTTCCTGTAGTCCGTGATTGACTGTAGACCCTGCCACATACCTCTTGTGTCTGAGCCGTTGAATTGAGATTCTACTTTGTCTCTGTACTGGCGCTTAGCTTGTTTGATAGCCTTGCGGAGGGAATAGCTGCACTGTTTGTATTCAGTCATGTTACCAGACACCTTGCCCTGATTAAAAGCAGTGGTTCGTGCCTTCAGTTTCACACGAATACTGCCATCAATCCACGGTTTCTGGTTAGGGAATGTTTTAATCGTTGCTATGGGAACGACATCTTCAACGCACGTTCTAATGAACTCGCACACCGTATCAGCGTATTCGTCAATGTTGTTATCTGACGCAATACGAAACATCTCCCAGTCCACGTGATGGAAGCAGTCTTGGAGTGTGGAGTCAGCTTGGTCGGACCAGCGTTGGACAGACCTCAGCGTGGGAGCTTCTTGTTTTAGTTTCTGTCTGTAGGCAGGGATCAACAAAATGGAGTCGTGGTCAGCTTTTCCGAAAGGGGGGCGGGGCAGGGCCTTATATGCGTCGCGGAAGTTAGAGTAACAATGATCCAGGGTCTTTCCACCCCTGGTTGCGCAATCGATATGCTGATAAAATTTAGGGAGTCTTGTTTTCAGATTAGCCTTGTTAAAATCCCCAGCTACAATGAATGCAGCCTCCGGATAAATCGTTTCCAGTTTGCAGAGAGTTAAATAAAGTTCGTTCAGAGCCATCGATGTGTCTGCTTGGGGGGATATATACGGCTGTGATTATAATCGAAGAGAATTCTCTTGGTAGATAATGCGGTCTACATTTGATTGTGAGGAATTCTAAATCAGGTGAACAGAAGGATTTGAGTTCCTGTATGTTTCTTTCATCACACCATGTCACGTTGGCCATAAGACATACGCCCCCCGCCCGTCTTCTTACCAGAAAGATGTTTGCTTCTGTCGGCGCGATGCGTGGAGAAACCCGCTGGCTGCACCGCTTCGGATTGCGTCTCTCCAGTGAGCCATGTTTCCGTGAAGCAAAGAACGTTACAGTCTCTGATGTCCCTCTGGAATGCTACCCTTGCTCGGATTTCATCAACCTTGTTGTCAAGAGACTGGACATTGGCAAGAAGAATGCTAGGGAGTGGTGCACGATGTGCCCGTCTCCGGAGTCTGACCAGAAGACCGCTTCGTTTCCCTCTTTTTCTGAGTCGTTTTTTTTTTGGTCGCTGCATGTGATCCACTCGGTTACACTGGTTGTAAGGCAGAACACAGGATCCGCGTCGCGAAAAACATATTCTTGGTCGTACTGATGGTGAGTTGACGCTGATCTTATATTCAGTAGTTCTTCTCGGCTGTATGTAAAGAAACCTAAGATGACCTGGGGTACTAGTGTAAGAAATAACACGTGAAAAAAACAAAAAACTGCATAGTTTCCTAGGAATGCGAAGCGAGGCGGCCATCTCTGTCGGCGCCGGAAGTACAGCATGCCATTCCATGAGGGCAGCATTATTTTCAACTTGAACCAGTGAGGCCAATCAGTCCTCCATGACAACAAAATCATAAGCAATAGAGTAGGCCTGGCTAATAAGTCCTTAGTTTTTGGGTTATGCTCAGGTAAAGCAATTTGGCTAATCTATACTTCCATATTTCCAAGTCCTATTCTTGAAGATCAAGGGGTATAACATTTACTGGAATGACTGTAATTCTGATAGACTTTGGTTTTTAATGTAAAGATGTAATTTATAATTTAATCGTATTATGTAGAAGGTAATGGGTTAAAAGCAGCCTACATAACCAACCCATAAAGTAAAATTGTACATCCATATATGGCCAGCTATGTAAACTTGAACATTGATTTATTCTGCAATAGATGTCGTTCAATTGGTAACATACATTTTTATCTTCTTCTAATGCCTCTAAAGGGGAAGGTCATCTAAAAGTAACTGAATGTAATCAGATTGTTACTGACTTTGGATAATCCAAAAGTTACATAACTGATTACAATTTTGGACAGGTAACTAGTAACTAACAGATTACATTTAGAAAGTCACCTACCCAACCTTGGTCGCAACAAATGGCGAACAGACACCGGGAATCTTCACTTTCAACTGATCTTCCTCAACATTTAATGCTACCCACGTTATCACTCCTTTCAAAGGTGCCCTGCTCTGGAGATCAAAGCAAGTCACATTTATTGTCTCTAATCGCGTGACCCGGAGCACCCGCTCCCCCTGGGCTGAAGAAACACAACAAATCATCCCTAGTCCACTCCTAGTTACTTTCACCAACTCAACAGTCTTCCTATTTCGCAACAAAGCATCCTTCACTCATGCTGCCAAACATACCCTTGTAAAACTGACCATCCTACCAGTCCTCGACTTTGGCGATGTCATTTACAAAATAGCCTCCAATACCCTACTCAACAAGTTGGATGCAGTCTATCACAGTGCAATCCGTTTTATCACCAAAGCCCCATATACTACCCACCATTGCGACCTGTACGCTCTCGTTGGCTGGCCCTCGCTTCATACTCGTCGCCAAACCCACTGGCTCCATGTCATCTACAAGACCCTGCTAGGTAAAGTCCCCCCTTATCTCAGCTCGCTGGTCACCATAGCAGCACCCACCTGTAGCACACGCTCCAGCAGGTATATCTCTCTAGTCACCCCCAAAACCAATTCTTTCTTTGGCCGCCTCTCCTTCCAGTTCTCTGCTGCCAATGACTGGAACGAACTACAAAAATCTCTGAAACTGGAAACACTTATCTCCCTCACTAGCTTTAAGCACCAACTGTCAGAGCAGCTCACAGATTACTGCACCTGTACATAGCCCACCTATAATTTAGCCCAAACAACTACCTCTTTCCCAACTGTATTTAATTTTAATTTATTTATTTATTTTGCTCCTTTGCACCCCATTATTTTTATTTCTACTTTGCACATTCTTCCATTGCAAAACTACCATTCCAGTGTTTTACTTGCTATATTGTATTTACTTTGCCACCATGGCCTTTTTTGCCTTTACCTCCCTTCTCACCTCATTTGCTCACATTGTATATAGACTTGTTTATACTGTATTATTGACTGTATGTTTGTTTTACTCCATGTGTAACTCTGTGTCGTTGTATCTGTCGAACTGCTTTGCTTTATCTTGGCCAGGTCGCAATTGTAAATGAGAACTTGTTCTCAACTTGCCTACCTGGTTAAATAAAGGTAAAATAAAAAAATAAAAAAAAACTCTTCTCCACTCAACCTACCACCACATATTGATCAGCCAAAATGGAAGGATCCATTCTCTACACAAATATCACTCGCGCTGGCCCAGAATCATCCTTTACATCCTCGGACACGGCCCGACCTTGGTGGTCCTCACTGCAGGAACTTCATCCACACTCTCGTCAGGGCCCATCACTGAGCTACTGAAACACGTATCCCTTTTTTTGTACTTGAAACCAACCTTCCTTGTCACACTGCTTCCCTCTACACTCAACTTCTTCTCAACAGTCATCACTGCACCTGCCACCACATCTAATTCATCTTCACACTCGTCCTACTCCATTTCCTAAAGTTCTTCCAAAAGTTCTGTGAAATCCCTCATTCCATATTCCCTCAAACGTTTCCACTGCTTTCCTTTTTTTCTTGTCCATTATCTTCTCCTTCACTAGATCTTTTAGAAGGCCTGTGTTATCCTCCACTCCATGTCTATTAATAATATGCTCCACTTTCTTCCTTATTTCCTTTTCTGCCATCTTCTAAAGTCGCTCCTGTTCTCCCTTACCAGTATTGCTCCGCATAGATGCTAGGAAAAATAAAGTTACCAGTCAAAAGTTTGGACACACTACTCATTCCACTGTTTTCCTTTATTTTTCCACATTGTAGAATAATAGTGAAAATATCAAAACTCTAAAATCACATATGGAATCATGTAGTAACCAAACAAGTGTTAAACAGATCAAAATATATTTTATGTTTGAGATTCTTCAAAGGAGCCACCCTTTGCCTTGATGACAGTTTTGTACACTCTTGGCATTCTTTCAACCAGCTTCATGAGGTAGTCACCGGTCTCTCTCTCATGAGGACCGCCACAGGAAAGGAAGATCCAGAATTAACTCTGCTGCAGAGGATAAGTTCATTAGAGTTACCAGCCTCAGAAATTGCAGCCCAAATAAGTGCTTCACAGAGTGTTCAAGTAACAGACACATCTCAACATCAACTGTTCAGAGGCGACTGCATAAATCAGGCCTTCATGGTTGACTTCCTGCAAAGAAACCACTACTAAAGGACACCAATAAGAAGAGGATACTTATTTGGGCCAATAAACATGAGCAATGGACATTAGACTGGTGGAAATCTATCCTTTGGTCTAATGAGTCCAAATTTGAGATGCTTGGTTCCAACCGCCGTGTCTTTGTGAGACGCGGAGTAGGTGAATGGATGATCTCCGCATGTGTGGTTCCCACCGTGAAGCATGGAGGAGGAGCATGTGATGGTGCTTTGCTGGTGACATTGTCTGTGATTTATTTACAATTCAAGGCACACATAACCAGCATGGCTACTACAGCATTCTGCAGCAATATGCCATCACATCTGGTTTGAACTTAGTGGGACCATTTGTTTTTCAACAGGACAATGACCCAACACACCTCCAGGCTGTGTAAGGGCTATTTGACATAAAAGGAGAGTGATGAAGTGCTGCATCAGATGACCTGGCCACAATCCCCCGACCTCAACCCAATTGAGATGGTTTGGGATGAGTTGGACCACAGAGGGAAGGAAAAGCAGCCAACAAGTGCTCAGCATATGTGGGAACTCGTTCAAGACTGTTGGAAAAGCATTCCAGGTGAAGCTGGTTGAGATGCCAAGAGTGTGCAAAGCTCACAGGCTGTCTGTTTTCTTTCAGTCCCTAACATGCAGTTAGATGTTGGAACATTGCTGCGGGGAGTTGCTTCTGTTCAGCCACAAGAGCAATAGTGAGGTCGGAAACTGATGTTGGCCTATTAGGCCTGGCTCGCAGTCTGTGTTCCAATTCATCCCAAAGGTGTTCAATGGGGATGAGGTCAGGTTTCTGTGCAAGCCAGTCAAGTTCTTCCTCACCGATCTTGACAAACCATTTCTGTATGGACCTCGCTTTGTGCACAGGGGCATTGACATGCTGAAACAGGAAAGGGCCTTCCCCAAACTGTTGCCACAAAGTTGGAAGCACAGAATCGTCTCGAATGCCATTGTGTGCTGTGGCGTTAAGATTTCCCTTCACTGTAACTAAGGGGCCTAGTCCAAACCATGAAAAACAGCCCCAGACCATTATTTATTCTTCAACAAACTTCACAGTTAGCACTATGCATTGGTCGTCTCGAATGACATTGTGTGCTGTAGAGTTAAGATTTCCCTTCACTGGAACTAAGAGGCCTAGTCCAAACCATGAAAAACAGCCCCAGACCATTATTTATTCTTCAACAAACTTCACAGTTGGCACTATGCATTGGTGCAGGTAGCGTTCTCCTGGCATCCGCCAAACCCAGAATTGTCCGTCGGTCTGCTAGATGATGAAGCGTGATTCCTCACTCCAGAGAGCGCGTTTCCACTGCTCCCGAGTCCAATGGCGTCGAGCTTTACACCATTCCAGCTGAAGCTTGGCATTGCACATGGTGATCTTAGGCTTGTTTGCAGTTGCTTGGCCATGGAAACCCATTTCATGAAGCTCCCGAAGAACAATTATTGTGTTGATGTCCCTTCCAGAGGCAGTTTGTACCTCACTACTGAGTGTTGCAACTGAGGACAGACGATTTTGATGCGCTACGCACTTCAACACTTGGCTGTTCCATTCTGTGACTTCGCGGCTGAGCTGTTGTTACTGCTAAACGTTTCCACTTAACAATAACAGGGGCAGAAATGTTACAAACTGACAGGTCGCATCTTATGATGGTGCCACGTTAAAAGTGTGTCGGAACATGGGGGGTGAACAAGATGAATTGCTTTTTTGGGATGGAAATGTTGATATGTTTTCTTTTCCGGCTTTTAATCTTCAACAGCTCTTAGACAAAGCTTGCCATGACTGTGAAAATTATATATTCTGAATCGGGGAGGATGGATAACAATCCACTTTTTGTTTGTTGTTGAAATTGAGTTATTTTTTAAATTTATTTTTTACTTTCAATTTTACACAAAGCGTACCATGACTATGAAAAGTACACAGCTCTGGAAAAAATTAAGAGACCACTGCATTTTACTATTTCTAGGTATGTGTTTGGTTTATTCTATAAACTACTGACAACATTTATCCCAAATATTACCAGAGCAGAAGGAAGCATGTTTTCTTCCTCCACCAAATTTCACAGTGGGTGCGAGACACTGTGGCTTGTAGGCCTCTCCAGGTCTCGCACTCACTGTGAAATTTGGTGGAGGATCGGTGACGATCTGGGGGTGCTTCAGCAAGGCTGGAATCGGGAAGATTTGTCTTTGTGAAGGACGCATGAATCAAGCCACGTACAAGGTTGTGAAAACTTGATTCGGTTTCCTCCTGAACTAGACTTAATGGCTTGTCGGTTAAAAAAAATGGGGAAAATATTTGTGCTCTCTTAATATAAAATAATTTCCCACCACCATTTTCAGGATTTTCTGACAACTTCCGGATGTTGCACACCTCGTGAGTCTTGTTTACCACTGGCTGAACACGCACCACAACATCAGGAAGTAGCATTAGCCACATACAGTGTGGTGGACATGTGTGTTTTATTAACAGTATAGTACGCAAATTTCCCATATTTTGTTCCATAGACGAGCTATTAAATCTAGTTAAGGAGGAAACCGATGCCTTCGCAGCCAGAATAAAGGATGCTTTATGTATGTCAGTCCATGGAGGGGACACGAGTGTATTACCGTCGAGGCTGACAGCGTTGGCACCTAGAGGTAATACGA
The DNA here is from genome assembly GCF_018296145.1 of Oncorhynchus tshawytscha. Lineage (NCBI taxonomy): Eukaryota > Metazoa > Chordata > Actinopteri > Salmoniformes > Salmonidae > Oncorhynchus > Oncorhynchus tshawytscha. The sequence continues at coordinate 9,978,003 of NC_056454.1, read as the reverse complement.
CATCAGGAAGAACTATGCCAACTAGGAGTCGGCGCTAGGTATGAGAGAAATTGATACACTGTACATTGTAGAGTTCAAAAACATCGCTAGCCAAACACAACCCGTTCTCGCTAAGCGAGCAATTGAATTAAAGGGCAACTACACCCTCCAAATGTACTGTATTGATTGTTCCCAGACCTCAAACGTGCTCCTGATGTGGTTTAAGCATTGTTGTGATTTTGAGAGTGAAAATATGAAAAAACGAGGAAGACTCGAAAACCAGGACAAATTTAACCGGGAAAACAGAATTGACCAAAATAGTGTATTGCAATCTGGGCAGACTGAGTCGACACCTAGAGGTAATACGACATCAGGAAGAACTACGCCCACCAGGACACTCAGCGCTAGGTCTCGGCGATAAATTGAGAACAGCGACACATTTCTAACACTTTGTATTTTTTTTGTACACTTTTAACATAGGCTCAGGCCCGGGTGTGAACTCCTATCCCAGCCATAATGCCTTGCATTATGCCTGTGAATAAAACACTTCAAGTGTGGCTTAGAGGCAACTTGAATCAAACAAATGCGGGGTGTCTTCAAAATACTATTCATATTATGCATAAAACGAACAAAATGTAATCATTTGTATGGGTTATATTGATTAGCCATTGGCTCAACTCGCCAAAGGGCACAATTTACCCCAAAGCAACCATTTTGACTATATTAGCCCACACAGCTACAAGGATAAACTTTCGTGATAGGTTTAGGACCTCATCTTGTAGCTTATAGAGACCCCAACTAATGTATGAAACAGTTTTAAGACCATGTATTTTGGCTTAGATACAAGCATCATGAAACCTATAACACAATACATTCATTGGACTTGATTAATACCTTTTTTTACCTCCATTTTTCCATGTGGTTTCTTCCTTCACAGACTCCATAACATGATGACATCTTCTTAAATATTTGGTCACATGATTCATTTTGTGTATAGTTTCCTAGAAACAAAGAGTGACTCAACTAAACCTTTGGCATGACTTACCCCACTGTCCCTTACATTTTTGGCTAAACTTTTGAGCAACTGAAATGGTCTATTATTTGTTGTTAAACAGCTGCACAAATACAGCATGCAATTGGAAAGTTTAGTTTTTGGTGAAGGAATGTGTCCCAAGCAATTCTATGGTGACAGGGCAAAAACTGTACCATTCTCACCTCCTTCCCTCAGGAGACAGCTCACTGCAGAATGAGTCCACACAGTGCTGCCAGAGTGGTGGTGGTTGGTGCTGGTCTATCAGGCTTATCTGCAGCTTCCACCCTGGTGAAAGCTGGCTTTCGGCACATCCATGTCCTGGAGGCTATGAGCAGGCCCGGAGGCCGGGTCTACACCACAAGACCCTTTGGCCAGAATGTAATTGAGCTGGGGGCCAACTGGATCCACGGTCAGGAGGCCAACCCTCTTTTCCTGCTAGCCCAGGAGCAGGGCCTGCTGCTGGAGGAGAGAGGCTCAGCCAGCATCATGTGCCTGCCAGGCTCAGTCACCCCTAGGGACTACTTCTTCCGTGAAAGCAGGCGACAGCTTCCGGTGGACGAGGTGGAGCAGGTGTGTTCCTTTTTCAGCGGGCTCACCTCCAGGGCCTTCGAATCAGAGTTGGAGCCTAGGCACAGCAGTCAGAGCCTGGGGGGCTACCTGGATGAGGAGTTCGCCCAGTCACCCCTGGCGGCCTTGGAGGACGGCCCGAGGGTATTCGAGTGGTGCAAGAGGAGCGAATGCACAGATGAGGCCAGCTCCTCCCTCTATGAGGTGTCTGCCTCGCAGCTGGGTCACTATGTGGCCTTGGAGGGGGGCTTCTTCAATTCTCTGGGCCCCGGAGGCTATCAGGCCCTAGCAGACACCCTCTTGGTCAACCTTCCGCCTGGAGCCTTGCTGTGTGACAGGCCGGTACACAGCATCCACTGGGCCCTGCAGGAGGAGAAGAACCACACCCGTCCAGTCAGAGTGCTGTGCCAGGGGGGACAGTGCTTCATGGCAGACCACGTCATCGTGACCGTCCCTTTAGGCTTCCTGAAAGAGAATGCCGTGGCCATGTTTGAGCCAGCCCTCCCCAAGTCCAAGGCCGACGCCATTGAGAGACTGGGCTTCGGCACAGTGGACAAGATTTACCTGCGGTTCGAGGACAGGTTCTGGCCCCACGACTGTGCCGGGATCCAGCTGGTGTGGGACGCTGGGCCCGAGGATGAGGAGGTATACCAGCACTCTCAGTCAGAGGGTGGAGCCTGGAGAGACATGTGGTATAAGAAGATCTGTGGCTTTGACACGGTGGCCCGCCATCCCACAGTCCTCTGCGGCTGGATCACAGGCCGGGAGGCCAGACACATGGAGAGCCTGGACGAGAAGATAGTGGGAGAGGTGTGTGTAAGGTGTGTATCAGGTCTGCTTATCAATCAGGTGCACAGGTCAAAGGTTCAATCATTGAGTGTGTGGGAGAGAGTTGTGGCCATCATATCTCATCACTGAGATATGTGACATTCATGTTGAACCTTTCACCCTGCCTTTAAGGTGGTGTCTGTAGATGGCCTCAGATTCCATGCTTTTTATGCCCTTAAATACCCTATAATGGTTTACCACACTAATATTTAAGGACATTTTATTCTGCTATTGTTTTGTGCTTGATGACAAAAGTGACTTTGTAAAGAAAACTCTTAAGTAAAATAAGCTATTCTTATTTTTAAACAACCTATTTTGCAACATTCAAGCATGAGCTATTGCTCACAAAGCAAAAAAACTGTGTGAGAATGCATGCATGAAGAATTAAATCAGAAACACACAGTCATCACTTTTAATCCCATCATTAGTCAGCTATTCTTTTGGCAAACTGTGTGAGAATGTTCAGGATGAGTAACAGTCAGGCTTGTGTTTTGACAGAATGCTCAGGTCCTTCACTGGCTGGTCAGTACCAGAGCCAGCCCAGGTCCTGATGTCCAAGTGGGGGAGTGAGCGTTTTGTCCGTGGGTCATATACGTACCCCCCTCCAGGAGTGGACGCTGTGAGGGAACACACAGCCCTGGCAGCCCCTCTTCCTTTGCCCTGTGAGGCTTGATACTCACAGGCAAAGGTACAGTACATGACGTTCACAACCCTTCCGGAGCGCACATGATTCTGACAACAACTTTCATGTACAGTTGGCAACACTTTAAAATGAAGATAGCTTCTAGTAACATTAAGCATGCTTCTAACTGCTCATTATTGCAATAACTAATATCATTGACATACCTACTTCCTAATAACATGTTAGTAAGCATGTACAGTAGTTTGACATGGCTAATATTGGTACACACACAGTCAAGTTTGTAAGTGTATGAACCAGCGATATGTCTCTTAAGTTAGCTAACTTGCATTTGAGATGGCATCAATTAAGCCACGGTATCACTCAGAATGATCTCAGTCAATATTCATTTTATGGTCGGCAAGCTGACCCTTAATCAGATTTTATGCAGGAGATATTTTTGTTCAGTATCTGCATTTGAAGCCAATATCATATACCAAATACCAACTGAGTTGGTGGTACTTTGTAGACTGTGACCTCTTTTTTTTTTAAACGATGCGTTGTAGAATTGCACAATATACACATGTGATTTACAGTAAAGATAATACTCAGTGACCAAAGTTTGTGTGTTTGTGTCTGTCAGTCCTGGGGTCAATTCAGTTTTCAATTTAATCAGTCAATTCAGTGAATTAAAATTATATTCATGAAATGGAAATTATCCATTGTTTTCTATGAAGATTTTTCAATTGATGAATAGAATTTCAACTTACTCCCCGAATTGACCTCTACTCTGGTATGTTCAGCCTCTTCAGGTGCTGTTTGCTGGCGAGGCCACCCACGTGAACTTCTACACCACCACTCATGGGGCCTACATGACGGGCATCAGAGAAGCACAAAGACTCATTGACCATTACGCCGATAGTGAGCCCCGATTCCTCTAACGAGTGATACACAAAATGCGTAATTTACTAAGAACTCTAGCTTGTCAGCAGGTTACTAATACTGATGAAATTACCATGAATTGTTTTCGATATCTAGTAAGCAGCTGCTTGAAATCATTAGCCACTCTGAATGTCGCCACTATGGATTCAGCTGTGGACTTTGGTCACCATCATGCGATTGTGTTGAAGTTGAAGTGCTTTGTAATTGTAGTTGTATGTCACAGTATCAGTTCTTTCTTTTAGGGATTGGTTAGCATACTAAGATTGCCTGACTCATAATGTAATGACCTTTTTCCTTTTTTCGTGTAACTTGAAACCGTAGCTGTAATTTTAAATGACACCTTTTTTGTTGTTGACAAATACATTTTTTGTGTGATGAATATATTAATTGGATCCCAATTAGATACGCCACACTGCCATTTGTTTTCACATTCAAATTTGATGCACATATCAGTATGATTCATTATGATTTGCTGAAGGTATTGAAAACACAAACTGGGGAATAGGGTCTTTATTGACTGTCATTATAGCATTGCAAATGAAGGATCTTCATAGAGATGTATTCATCTGCTTATCCAACATAGCAAAAACAAAATACCCCAATAGATATCTCCATTTGACAGTCATAATTTCATTGATACGTTACACCTCAACATGTATATTATGAAACACAAAGTACATACTAATAAACTAAGCCCTTGTGGTCCTCTGAAGATTGCAAATATATTTTTGCAGATATGTTTTCAATATTAAGGCTAATTGTGGACATAAAGTATAGAACCAACATCATATTCTACTTATTTTTAAATGCCTGACAGGCACATTACATATCCAGTATAATTCTGTGACACAAGTAGCAATTCAGGGGTGGAAAGTGCTGCAAATGAAGCCTATGCTAAATCTCCAATAATAGAATGTGTAGAATCCTTTCTATCAACTACAAATGTCATCTTCATAACTCGATTGCCTAAATTTTAACAGCGACATTTAAGAAGCAAGAAAACAAATCATAGATTATTTGCAAGACTAAACCTAAAGGCGCTTTAATATGTTGTTTACAGTTATTTGAGAACGACCCACTCATTCACACACTCTTGGCTAAGAGTAGAAGTGCAAGACTAGATGACAAAACACGAGGGGCCTCATTTTGAAAGCGCAAAAAAGTGTCAACCATGTCTGAAATACTCCATATACTTTTGTTTTAGTGGGGCTCATTTCAAAAATCATGTCATGTCCACACTGGAGTAATATTTCTGCAGGTCTAAGATGCACAAATAACAGTGCAGATTGAAGATGCAGAATTTCAAACGCTTGCATTCCAAACTCCTTTTGAAATAGAGTTTGAGAAGATTTGACAACAGTGCCGTTATTACACACTGTCAAAATGAGGCCCACGGTGTAGATATACTCCTTCTAGAATAGACCCTTCTCTTTCTTCAAATTCTGCTGCTTCCAGTTGGGCATGGAGTAGAACTCTACCCTGGACACACCCAGGATCAGAGCAAAGTCATCATTGGAAAGATGCTCCTGGAAAAGATAAAGGTATGGTATAGTACATGTTACAATAGATGAATAGAACGATAAGCATGCATTTAGCTGGCAGCTACTCTGAAATACGACTGAAGAGAGACCAATCATGGAGTTCCAAGGGTGTAGTTTACCTCTTTCTTAGTGGGGTCAACCCCTTCGGGCAGGTCCTCTGTCTGGCAGTTCAACAGCTTGTCTACAGGGAAGGTGGCCTGAACGGTAGGTTGCAACAGTGGTATTCCAGTGTTCTTGGAGTTATTCTGAGTGGAATTGGATGTGGTTCTCTCCTGTAGCCACAAACAGACAGAGACCATTCCTTTAACCGTTGCAGAAAATCATATCTGACTGGTTTCTGTGACAATGCCATAATTTTTCCTAATTGGCTAGGCTAGGTTAAAACACCAGGTCAACTGGTGGCTAGACCTTTCGGCAACTCTGTTGGTGGACATTGTTTTCCGTGAGTCAGATTAACACTAACACTTAAATACATTTCCAGTTGCATACTGTAGATGCACTGCATTTGTAAAGAATGCTTACATGAGAACAGTTTCATAAATCAGATTATGTTAGTGCGCTTGAGAGAGAGTAGACTCACCACAGTGATCTGGATGATGTCAGTGGCATCTCCAAGCTCAGCCTTCAATTCTTGGTAGGACTTCCCTCCCTGTGGACATAATAATCAGCTTGTTTAAATCAACATTTTGTGCCCCGAGTAAACACATTTTGGTAACACTTGAAACCAACAGGTGTAATGCATTATGATGCAGTTATAATGCATTGTTAGACTTGTTATAAGCACATGACCCTGTTACAATGTGTATTATTATCTCATAATTACTCATTCTTGCTACATACACTCCACATGTGTGGGTCCCAGGCGTGGAACCAGCCAGTGAAGGTGGGAGGCTCAAAGCCCTGTTTGATCATCACGATGGGGGTGTCTACATCCCGACCCCCTGGGTGGGACTTCAGGTATTCTTGTGCCGTGGGGACCACATTGTCCTTCTCTATTTGATTGGCTCCCTTGCCGATCCACAGGAACACCTGAGTAAGAAGAGGTCAAGGGTTTGTAAGGAAGGATGTCCTCTCAGGACGGCTTGTGTTTTACAAGAACCAGACCTCCAGACCGTAGATTGATAGTGGCCACCATAGGACAGTACAGTAGTAGCCTGGAACCCAAACTGTAACCATGGGGAAACAGGGTAAATCAGTTTGGACTCCAGGCACAACCGATTGGCAAGTTGTACTGCAAATTGAGAAATCAGGTGACTAAACTGAATAAAAATAATAAAAAACTATACTATGAAACAAATATAAATGATGTAAAGAGTGATAGTAAAAATGCTTCGGAGCACTTTAAATGAAATGTTGGGCAGAAAGGCAAACTCAGCTCCATCATTCATTGAATCAGATGGCTCATTCATCACAACACCCACTGATATTGCCAACTACTTTAAAATGTTTTTTTTTCATTGGCAAGATTAGCAAACTTAGGCATGACATGCCAGCAACAAATGCTGATTCTACACATTCAAGTATAACTGAACAAATAATGAAAGACAAGCATTGCAATTTTGAATTCCATTAAGTGAGTGCAGAAGAGGTGATTACATTATTTTTTTTGTCTATCAACAATGACAAGCCACCGGGATCTGACAACTTTGATAGAAAATTACTGAGGATGATAGCGGACAATATTGTCACTCTTTATGGAATAGCAGGTACTGTGAAGTGACACACACACACAGGTACAGACACATGGCATACGCACACAAACGCTAGCACACTCACTCTACACACACGTTCATTGCAATATTGTATGGTGGTATTATACATTTTCTATTGTAAATACGTAGTGGTGTAATGTTATATGATGTACTGTTTTATCTTTTGTTTAATTTGTGATGTAAATGCCTTAATGAAAGAGTGGAAGAGTACCTTGGAAGAGTATCTTGGCAGCAGCTAATGGAGATCCCTAATAAATACAAATAAATGCTAAAAAGACAGGCCCTCACCATGTCCCATATGTCCAGCAACATGATGTCATCTTCGTCCAGGTCGTCCTGGTTGAAGTTGGTGATCTCCGTGGCCAGGAAGCGGCCTGTCTGATTGGAGCACTCGAAGAGACGTGGGGTGATGTTTGTGTGCTCTTCCTGAAGCCTTGGCAGAGACCACAGACGGATCAGGAAGAAGGCATCAAAAAAGGGATGTAATTTTCAGTTGTAAACAATGTTTTTCTGAGTTCATTAATAAAACAAGTTAAAATCTGCTAACTGAATTCAGATGAACAGGGCCCTTAGGTAACTATAAAACCAAGGGATCAAGTGTAGTACCTCTTGCTGTCGGCATACTGGGACTTGCCTCCGAGATTGACCCAGAAGTGAGCCGGCTCCTGGCCCTCTGCAATGACCTGTTTTTCCCTCCTGGAGATGATGTCTGCCAGGGATTTGCCCATCTCTCGCTCATCGCCACTACAGCCCTGCAAGGGATGAGAGTCATACCTGTCGCATAACTAGGTAAAGTACTGCCCTTGAACTCAGGGACATCAGACACCCATTATTTTAGAGGGGGCACGAAGTATGTGCAATTTTCAAACACCTGAATCATCCTTTTCCTTCAATCTAGAGCCATAATCGCCTAATTCTATGTAAAAAATATATATACTGTACCTGTTTAATTTTTTATTAATCATGCACATTGATTATTTAGGATATTTTATGACTTAGGAGTTTAGTACAACTGCCACACTAGTATATAGTATCATAACCCAAGAACCTTTAGTACATTTAGTAATTTCTGGCTTATCTAAAAAACTAAAAAACATTCCTTGTACTTTTTGGCTGGTCCAATCATTGTGCCCCTCCACCCAAATACCGCTGACAGATCTTTTTATAGATAATTATGATAACATTTGGGCTTAAAAATAAAGTTTCGGAATTAGCATCAGAATTTTTCAAAAAACTGGGCAAATCTGAGGGGGCATGACGCCACTGTTTGTACTCTCCTCATCAATGCTTAGCTGGAGACCTGTTACTCTGCTTAACCTGGATTACAAGGTTATGGCGTTTTTGCTGCTTACCTTTCCGTACCACAGATAGCAGCAAGTGTCAGTGCTGAGCACAAAGACATCGTTGGAGTTGAGGGACGAAGAGCGTGCCGGCACTTCAATGGCGCGGGTGTTGAACTCGTTGGTGCCGTGGATGTGGAAGAGACGAACTGCCGGCTGGACATGTTTAGAGTTGACTCTGGAGCTCCCCTCCTGCAAACCATGATTACAATCGAATGATTACATACAAATCGTTATGAGATTCCAATGAGAATCTTTTAAGACGATAGATTTGAAACATTCCAAGAATGTCCTTGAAAAGTAATTGACAAAGGAACACATGGAGGGCTTACCTCATAGACCACCATCTTGCCCTTGAATATGGCCATGAGGTGGAGTGGTTCTTTCCCCATGGGCACTCGGACCTGAACTGGCTCCCCGTTGTACTGCCGGTCGATGTTCACGGCTTGGAAAGCAGAGGCAGCTAGCTCTCCCGTGGTCGCATGACGACCCTATATTGCACACATCAAACACATCCTAGTTATCTATCTGCATAGGTTGCAGAAAGCAAGCCAGAGACTAAGTCATGAAATTAAGCTCTTCTCGTATCAACATTTTCTGGTATTAACAAAAGCTTGATTGCCAAGCAGAAAAAGAGCTATGTCATACAGGGAATGGTGGCTAGCAGGGTGTTCTGACCTGCCACATGTATAGCATGTAGTGACTCCTGTTGCTGACTTCATATTTGTAGAGGATGAGATAGCAGTCGCCTCCATAGAAGTGGCCCAACCACTTCCTGTCCACAGGCACCAGCTCACTGTCCTCTAACCTCCACACCTGGTTGGAGGAAAATAGGACATATTGGTGTCCATTGGATGTATAGTTTAAAGGGGAGGATTATGAATCATTATTGTGTCAAAGCTAGTTATAACAGGATGTGACAGAAGAATTCTTGTTACCAACCAACCTCTGCTTCGCCTGTTCCGTCGTCCACCATTTTCTGCTGGGCAGCCAAGTCAGGCCTTGCATGCATGGAAGTTGCATCAAACTTGATCTGCTCAACCTTGGCTGCATTGTCAAGAAAACACATTTTTTTTTACCAGTAAATACTGAGTGCTTAGTTTCATTAGTCAAGTTGAGAAATACAGTTGAAGTCAGAAGTTTACATACACTTAGGTTAGAGTCATTAAAACACATTTTTCAACCACTCCACAAATTTCTTGTTAACAAACTATAGTTTTGGCAAGTCGGTTAGGACATCTACTTTGTGCATGATACAAGTCATTTTTCCAACAATTGTTTACATACAGATTATTTCACTTATAATTCACTGTATCACAATTCCAGTGGGTCAGAAGTTACATACACCAAGTTAACTGTGCCTTTAAACAGCTTGGAAAATTCCAGAAAATGATGTCATGGTTTTAGAAGATTCTGATAGGCTAATTGACATCATTTGAGTTTTACTGTGCATTGAGTGTATATCCAGTGTGACTTGCTCACCAATTTTCCCTGTGCTGCTTGTGGTGCCCATCCCCACAGTCTGACCCTTCACGGTCCACCTCTGGAAAAGCTGCTTGAATACGGCAGACTCAGCACCATCATTCACCGTCTCGATGTAGGTGGAGATAGGGTACCCCTTCGCCTTCTTGTATGCCTAGAAATCCAAGATTTTAGATTTTAAAATACAGATGTGGGATCTTAATTTGATCACTATTTTGTTGATGAAAATGTATCAACCCCTAAAATCATTGCATTCATTACAATCCACATAATAGTTCACATTTCTTGTTGCTGCAGGATTATTTTCCAAACTGGCTCAAATTAAAATTGTACATCTGTAGGGATCACATGGAATGTAATTCCTGTGCTTTGTTTATTTTTTATTTTGCTAGGAACGTACCAAAGTATTCATACATTAGAATGTTATAGATATATGGGTGTCAGAGAGAGAGGGTAAATCATTGAGTGGAGCTTAGATCCAGGACCAGAATAAGTGTCTCAGGTGTTCAGCTGGTTTTCAGGGTTAACTTGTTTGGGCATTTGTTATATGGGATGTACAAACTGAGGGTGTTTGATATTTTAGGACCCCCTATAACAGTCAGTCTGAATTCCCCTAAAAAGCCTATAGGGGACAGCAAAGGGGTATCAAAACCATTGTGAAACTAATATGTGTCGAGGTGCGGCTCACTTCTGCTTTATCCAAAGACTCAGACCGCTCTGTCTTGGAAGCCTTTTTTCCTTTCCAGATAAAGATTCGTGTACCACCTTGATCCAACAGAAAGCAGTCCTGTGAAATTAGTAGATATAGATTAGATGTCTCATGTATGACATTTTATTTATTTATACCTCTACTGCCCAGTAAAGAGGTTTACTGTTTTCCTGAGTGCCAGTACTGCATTATTCACTTCTGTACATAGGGACAATTATTATGTGGCATACCGAGAATGTCTGTAACAATCCCAACAGATTCATTTTCACTGCGCTAAAAATGAGAACCAATTACTATGAGAACCAGTTACTGTAATCCTCAAATTTCATGTGAGCCTCATTTCTCATGGTTTTAAACTACATCAGTGTTGGCTACTGAAATACTTAGACGCAGACAGACAGTGGATTTATTTTCTGTGTACCCCTTGTAATCTAGATGTATTAGTATTAGAAGTTTGGCTAATTTTGACTGTTGAGACCACATGCAAGCCCTCAAGGGGAAGCATGTTTGTCTCTGTTCGGTGTCACAGGGCAGAAATAGTCTCTCTTTCAGTTCTCATTAAAACATCACAGAACTAGTGTAAAACTTACACATACTTATCTCTCTCAGCTTACACATTTCGCAGAAGGATCTTTATCATTATCCTTATCATCTTCTCATTCTTGTATGAACCTGATCATTTTATTAGGCTTAAGCTCAGTCAATATAATTTAATAGCACACGTCCAAATACTGTACTTTGAATTCTGGATACAATTTTGCTTGAGTAGACAAGTGGCAACAAAGTGCACTTTAAACCCCTTCTCCTTTAACATGCCCCCTCCCCTTTCCCTGATTGGAGAATCACCTCGTGATTCAACAGGTCCTGAGTCAGAGGCTTCACTGCCACTTCCTGCACCACAAGGTTCCCCTGGGCATCTGAGATACTGCACAGAACAAACAGAATGTTACACATCATTTTTTAAAAATAATTCTGGAAGAAAAATGGCTAGCTCTCAGTAGCTAGTTCACATCTGCTACAGTACATGTCAATGACAGGTCATAAGGAGGTTATAGATATCCCTGAGGTCATGTCAGTGGTCAGCACTCACTGAAAGAGCTTCACGCTGGACTTCAGCTTTTGGTCGACGATGTCGTCAGGTGCGATGCAGTCCCTGATGTCCCGTCTTGTCTCTCCTAGGTGCTGTTTCATCAGCTTCATGGCCTCCTCTGAAGACTTCTCGTCGTCCCCTTCCACCACGCTCACCTGTGCCCGTCCCCCTCTCTCCCTGTCACGGATGTCTTTGGCTAGAGTCATCCCCTGCAGAGAAAAACAAACGTGACAATATCCACCAATCATACCACCACCAGGGGACTAGGGCACTAGTTTTTGGAATGCTAGTTTTTAGCTGATGCTTTTATCCAAAGCACCTTGAGTGCAGGGGCAGTACTTTACAATCAAACCCACCATTGAGCCATTGGAACCACACTCCTTTCTTAGTTGTAACTTATGTGAAATGGTTAGCTAGTTAGCGGTGGTGCGCGCTAATAGCATTTCAATCGGTGACGTCACTTGCTCTGAGACCTTGAAGTAGTGGTTCCCCTTGCTCTGCAAGGGCCGTGGCTTTTGTGGAGCGATGGGTAACGATGCTTCATGGGTGACTGTTGTCTGTGTGCAGAGGGTCCCTGGTTCGAGCCCGAGGAGAGGGACGGAAGCTATACTGTTACATTGGTGCCATGACCCGGATCACTGGTTGAGTGTAACCGATGTGAAATGGCTAGCTAGTTAGCGGTGGTGCACGCTATTAGCGTTTCAATCGGTGACGTCACTTACTCTGAGACCTTGAAGTAGTGGTTCCCCTTGCTCTGCAAGGGCCGCGGCTTTTGTGGAGCGATGGGTAACGATGCTTTGTGGGTGACTGTTGTCTGTGTGCAGAGAGTCCCTGGTTCGAGCCCGGGTAGGGGCGAGGAGAGTGACGGAAGCTATACTGTTACACTTTCCATGCTGGAAGGGTTAGGTTTAGAGGCAGAGGTCTTCCTATATAGGGGCCTTGTTTGAATACTTTTAAAAAATGCACCCGTCCTCACTTCTCTTCCTTATGGTTATCACTGACCTCACATGCTTGGAGGTGTGAAAGCAATGTGGTTGAACCCCTGCTTTCACTTATCTCTCATTCATGATGCACCAAAGTAAAAACAAAGTACCACCGCTCCACAGTTTCACTTCATTAAAACTTTGGGTGGTAAAATGGGGTGGCAGGTAGCCTAGTGGTTAGAGCGTTGGGCCTGTAACCAAAAGGTTGCTAGATCGAATTCCCGAGCTAACAAGGTAAAAATCGGTTGTTCTGCCCCTGAACAAGGCAGTTATCCCACGGTTCTTATGACGTTATTTTAAATAAGAATTTGTTCTTAACTGACTTGCCTGGTTAAATAAAAAAAATCTTGAAGCACAGACAGGAACTAAACTCTGACGAGATCTGTCCATTTTGCTCGCAGCGTTTAGACAACGAAAATGTCACCCGTAAAGTTTTGTTAAAGTAGTATTGCTGTAGTATCTCTATGGCTGTGGTCAGAAATGTCTCCTTACCTTGAGTTTTTCCATGCGGTTGCTTTTGGGTCCGTTCCACTGGATGATGAGGTTGCCCAGGTCCAGCAGGAACACATCCCCCTTGTTGAAGCTGCTCCAGCTCATGTCCACCTGTTCTCAAGGATGGATTGATGATGATGGAAAGGGGGATGATGGGGATGGAAAGAGGGATGGATGGTGATGGAAAGGGGGATTGATGTTGATGGAAAGGGGGATTGATGTTGATGGAAAGGGGGATTTATAGGGATGGATAGTGGGATTGATAGGGATGGAAAGGGGGATTTATAGGGATGGATAGGGGGATTGATAGGGATGGAAAGGGGGATGATGATGATGGAAAGGGGGATTGATGGGGATGGAAAAAACACCGATGAATTCCATAATAATGTTGATTAAAAAAATCGGATAAAAAATGAATATAAATGCTATAAGTAGGGAAATTGTTGGCTCACTGGGAATTGAATATCCAACTAGTCAGTGACAACTGTATGGAGTTTGGAGTTTGTGACAGTGACTTTGTGAGATTATTACAGTATTACAGACATTATGTCCTGGGATTTCCTATGATATTTTATGTAGAAACCTTATCTTCTAAAGACTCGTGTGTCGCACCTAAGCATCGTAGAATATCCGTGGGAGTCTCAGCTTTTTATAGATAGATTTTAATAGTTTGTAGCTCCAATCATTTGGACACAGATGTTTCTGTAAAAAGACCTGGCACCGGGACCCTTTGGAATACTCCCTTGTTTCACAAACACCACTCTAGCACAGCCCCCGTTAATCACACAGAATGGTTGGTATCTGTGGATGCAGATGAACTAGACTAATCCAATGGTACAACCCAGAAGTCTGTAGCTACATTTGTTTGGAAAAAGGGGTTAGAAGTCTAAAACGCACCGGCATTATGGGGTACTCGTTGGGTTAACAATATCTTCCTTATTCTACTCAGCTTTCACAATTAGTAGTATGTCTGAGTTGAACATTGAAGGTAGACTCAGCGATATGACATAGATGCAGAAAATAAACAGCATAATGGTTCAATTTCCGCAAACAACTAATAGGCTCAACTTCTCTGCTGTTTTTGTCCCGCTGTACACAGCGTGTAGCGAACCGTGCGCATGCACAGATACTGCGTGTGACCATGTGAGCGCTAAGTGTTGCATCTCGCTCATCTCAATATCTCAGGTGCTGCTTGTCGCAATGTCATTTGGCTGAGTCAACCTTTAACCTTGGAATTTTTGTAATGGATAAGGCACGTCAGTGTAATTTCTTGATAGGCTTTCTTGTGATTATGTCAGTGAGGAGCTACATGGTAGCCAGTGGCGCAGCAAATGTGACTAATAATTGATGCACTTGAACTTAAGTTCAATCCGCTGTACATGAAGTGTTTTGCATTTGTTCCGAGGCAGAAAAGGAAGTGACATGCACCGGCTGAGCTGTTTCTAGTCAAGTCAAATTGAAGCAGAAAATATAGTAACTGAAGTAGACATCCTAGTCAGGGGCAGAGCAGAGGCTGTGAAGGCAGTATATTCCACAAGGGTCACTGTTGGCTTGAGCTTTCTCACCTCTCCAGCCACCACATGCTTTTTCCCCTTGACATGGAGCAGGCGACGGATGTTGTAGGTGTTGGTCTCCACCTGCTTCATCCCAGATGCCACGCCGCCCTTCTTGTAGCTGCAGAAAAACACGCCCAAGAAATGTTGGTAGATGACAGCCATGAATGATGGTCTGAAACCATTTCTGTTGTTATTTGGCAATTACCAGGACTGTATTCATTAGCGCAAATTTCAGCAAAAGGTTTTGAAACAAAAATGTGTTTTTCTTATTGGACATCTTCAGGTAGATCCCTTCCCGTTTCAGCCTGTTTGTCTCTACTCGTTTCCTAGTGAATACACCTCTGATGCTTCTGAAAACCATTACATGTTAGGTAAGTCACCACAAGGGGAAATGGCCTTTTGCTGTAGAGAGGGGGAGGTGATATAATTTCACTATAATTTATGGCACAAAACCGATGATGGCTACAGAAATACCAGTACCTACCTTTTTTCTCAGGATTCTGGCTCCTCCTATTGTCACCTCTTGTATATCAAGGTGTTTCTCTTGCCACTGTCTTTCATGGCGCCATAATCATTCCAAATATCTTGGTTTGAGGCTTTTTCGTATTGTGCTCATTGACAGTGCCACTACACTGTGTGTGGGTGTTGGGTAGATTTATTTTTATGGGTGTTTGGGTGTGTTACTTTGAGGTTAAGCCATTTGAGTGATGAGTTGGAGGAACTCAAGTTGCTTGTCTCTAGTGTAAATAGTGACGTTGCATTGGATACATGTGAGCTGCTGCTAATTTGTCTGTGTTCAATGGGAATCATTGTATCAGAGTTGTTCCTTTTCTTTCCATGCAGTAGGCAGGTGTAGGGTGTGGACTACGTAGCTCACATGATGCCCTGTTTGAAGTATCCGCGGAAGGTGTCGCTCTCATAGCCCTGCGCCTCGCGGTGCTGCACAGCCACACCCCCCAGGTGCTCGTCCATCATGGTGGTGTAGATGGCCGCCGCCCCCTGCTCGTCGTTGGAGGTGTCCTTTCCGAGCCAAAAGTGGATGTCGTAGGTGAATGAGCTGTTTATCTTATTGGTCTACGAGATCAGACAGAGAGAGACATGATGTTACTGGGATGTCACTGTATGTATTATTTTGGGTGCATCATAACGTTGCATTGATTACTTACGTATAGAATGATATAGCTGTCTCCTTCATAGAAATTTCCATATGCTTTAGAAGGGAAGGGCACCATCTCCAAGGCCTGACCAATTGGAAAATTGGAACCAGTTCAATTGCATTTAATTTCATTATGTGAAAAAGTTTGATAATGAACCTAAATTGTTATTTACATGTTCGGCATATTCATTATGTAGTGATGACAAAGGAAATATGTGCTGTTCTCTCACCTCTATCCTCCATATCTGCAGCCCTGGTGTGGTTTTATTGAGGACTTTTGCAACTTGGGTTTTGACCTTGATCTGTGGCATGGTGCCAGATTCAGCTTGGAGAAGATACCTAGAGGGAAGGGGAGGGGGGTGAGTGAGTGAGTTAGTGGTCGTTCACTATTTATTAATGAAGCCAACCTATTCATATTCTGTTGTTTACATGTTCAATAGTATTCCAGACAATGATTCAAAGGGCTTGAAATACCGAAAAACATCATCAAAACAGACACAAACTCTATAATCTGTACTGTTGCCTAGTGTTATCTTGCTCTGCTACCTCACATGACTAAGGGGAGGAGTTGATCCATAAGTCAATGAGTTGATCATTGGCAGAGTCAATGATGTGACAGGGGTGAAACTAGATTCAATGTATTCCTTGTACTGGATGTCCTTTGTGTGCACACGCTTGTGTGTGGGCCTAATCAGAGCCCCACCTGTTTTGAGCCCCACATTTTTTTTTAAATAAATAAATATATGTATTTTTTTTCTTTTGGGGGGTGGCTTGCCTTGCCTGGCTCAGTTCTGTCACTCACGGGGACAGTACGTCATCACCAAGTTTAAGTCCTTAGTAAGGGTAGACATCCAGATTTTCAGCCCTTTGGGTCCTGCCATAGAGTTATATTACAAGTGCCCTTTCAAGAAGGCTCAAGGTCATTGGCCACAGATAAAATGACGTCAAATCACGTTATATGCACAGTAGCTTTGATTGGACTGATCATGTCAATATCTTACTTTCAAAGTCTTAGCTAGCAAGCTAGCAGTCATCATCATGAATCAAGTCGACAATCTACAGGCAACTCCTTTTTAATCCTTGTCATATAAAGATTATAAAGAAGATAAATTATAGATAAAACGTATCGATGCTCATCGGTCATTGAACATAAACATTACACAACAAGCTGGAAATCGCAAATTCAACAATGAGTCGTTTGGAAGGAATCCAGTGGCTAACCTCAAGCATTGCAAAGCAATCACTAATGTTAGCCTGCTATTCAGTGGAGTGGCTGTGTGTTTTTTTTCTCAGAGTTCCCACGATAAATCCAGAGTATGCCGGACTAATGACAAAGTTTCATGACAAAATTTGCCCACAAAGAACTGCCGCGAGTCCAAAAATGTCCTGTATGCTGCTGCATAAACGATGTAATATGCCAGGGAGGCATGTCTACTGTAGCTAAGAAAGTAATACTAAGTGTATGTTATGTAATACGCTGTTAGTAGCTCATGTGCCTCAACCTAATAATTTGGTCTACTTTCACCAACGCGGTTTTGTAAACACATAGTTCATGGCCGTGTGCTTGTTTGCCAACTTTTTTTTGTACAGCTTTGACAGTGCCACTGATAGTAGTGGTGACACTTGGCTTGCACGTGAAAATTCAGCACACGCAACATTCTATAATAAAATTGTGTTATTTGACGTCTATTTTCACCTCTTAATTTCACCTACTGTTCTAACTTGGTGGTGCATATGTACTGTAGCCTATAACCTGTTTTAGAGAAATGTAATCATTGAATGTTGTAAGAGCTTTCATTGTCTGTTTATATGCCCCCTTTATTCATCCTACGGTTCTGACTTGTTGTACAGGGAGTACACTGTAAGACCTGCCCATGTTCTGAATTCTGTCGCTGTACATTTCAAAAGTGCTGAACAAACAGTTATATTGACGACGTTCGTCGTTGCTCGCTCATTAATGTCTTCATCGGAATTACGGATGGCCTCTTATCCGCTTGTCGTCCCCTTATGCCATATTTTGTACATCGCAATCATCAGTAGAAACCACATTTGTTCAAGCAAGTCAGCCATATCAGCTTAGATTGTTTTAAAGGCAATACATGAGGCTGAATGAACTGTTTCGCTGCCAGACAAGGCTGCGTTGAAAGCCAGGTGTAGCAGTGGTAAGGTGTTGGGACTGCTGTTGGGTCAGCTTTATGTAGGCCCTAACAGTTTGTGGGCACCGTTTGTCACTGTTATAGTGCAATTAATGTATTGTTTAGTGTTGGGTTATCATAGAATTCCATACAGAATCCCCATTGATTCAATAGGATCTCTGTGGGCCAAGCCGTAAAGATTTCTCATTTAACTATTAAAATGTATGACCTTTTACTGTGGCATAAACACAACCAGTCTTGATGTTGTCATCTGATTGTCAAACAATCACTTCAAAGAGCTCCTTTACTAGGCCAACCGCACATGTTCATCCACTCGCAACATATTTCCAGACTCCAAACAGTGGTGAATGGAAAAAGACATCTGTTACACAAAACACCAAAAAGTGTAACGGCATTTGGCAATTGTCATCAGGCCAGAATTGATACAGTACGTCTACTGCTGTCTGCCACTCATCTCTCCCTGCCTTGGCAAAGCGTGAGTGTTCTCGTAGAACCACATCACATTTTGGAGCATAAGCTATACTACACATTTTCAATCCCATTTGCTCATTTTTCATGCGGCAATGATACATAATAGTGTAATAGCCTACAGTTTTCTTGGCATTTTGCTTTAATTATTTTGTTTTAATCATGTTTTACCGGTATGCCATACCCCCACTATTTATTTTGCCGGCACGCCGTACCAGACCGTACTGCCTTACTTTCACTCCTGGATGTGACCTCAGTAGAGTATTTCCTATCTCAGGTCATAGAATGGTAACGGGAGTATACTGCTCAAGAGTGTCTAAGTCTGTGCTCATTGTACTACACAAAAGGAACAACATATTTTGAAGCCACCATTGCAGGTGGCACAAAGCAGGAAGTGAAAGTCTCAGTACCTCCCAATTGTTACCACAGTCTTAAACACAGCAGTCTCCAATTTTCTGAGTGTCAAAACACATGGTGCCTTACTACAGTGTCTACAGTTATACTGCTATATTGGTATATATTGACAGATAGCTGAATGTCAACTTTTGCATCATGGTCTCATGCCTTATTTGTATCGAGGACCTGACAGAATTATGAATAGATATGTGTCTAACGTGTGCTTAATTTTGTGGTCCATTCCATTGTACAGCATGCTGTAAATACAGGGATTGACACATTTATGGCTTGTCATTTAGTTGGTACATTTGGCTGCTGAGGCGAAGCCAAGTTTTTGTGATAATGCTAATATAATTTCTCGATCAATCTAAGGGAGAGATAGAGAACTGTGGTCTTGTCAAGGCGTTAAACCTTTAGGACTGGTTTCTCGGACACAGAATAGGCTACTCTTATTCAAATGTCCACTGTAAAAAGGCTTTAATTGAATATCAAGTAGCGATAGTCCCCAACAACATATAGGAGCAAAACATCCACTAAACAGAACTATTTCTCCTGATTAATAGAATCTTCATTTAGAGAATGAGAGGGCTGGCTGGAACAGCATACTGTGTGGCTGACTGGCTGGCAGGCTGGCTAGTTGGCTGGCTGCTGATAGACCATGGAAGCCCAGTTCAGTTTATAAGCAGTGGACCATAAAGTAATATTGTGCTGTGTTTGCACTCTGTCTGTTTCTTGTAACCACACACTCGTCTCCATATGGCTTCTAAACCAAACAGCAGCCATCGCTGAAACAGACTAGCAGGCCTATTACATTGTGCCCTTTGTAGCCTGAGTGTTTTGTCAACCAATCAAATGACCCACCCCAACACTCTGGGTAGATTCAATAATAAATATAAGGCTCATAATTACAAAAACCCATGATAGGCTATTCACAGCTTCATCAACTCGTTACTGTGTAGTTGCTCCATGCTGGTTTCAAATCAAATCAAACGTTATTTGTCACGTCTACCCAGTGTAGATCTTACAGGGAATTGCTTACTTATAAGCCCTTAACCAACAGTGCAGTTCAAGAAGAGTTAAGACATTTTTTACCAAATAAACTAAAGTAAAAAATAATAAAAAGTAACACGATAAAATAACAATAACGAGGCTATATACAGGGAGTAACGGTACCGAGTCAATGTGCGGGTTAGTCGAGGTAATTTGTACATGTAGGTTTGTGTGTGTATATTGTTTAAATGTGTATCACTGCTAAACCTATAGCTTATCTTTCCTTTCTGTTCCATGCAGTGTATGCATGTCCTCAAAAACACTCTCTCTGATTTGCACATCCCAGCCAAATTCATGATATTGAAAACTATTTGATTTTCGTTTCTGTAAGTTGTCAAATGAAATAAAACCAAGTGAGTGATTGTTCACAAAATGTTCATTTCAAATTGACGATAAGTCAGACTGTTGCGCTCATAATGAGCCTTTCTACTTGTAGAGTAACCACAGTATAAATGCGTGTTTGCTTATCATAAAACAATAACTTTGAGTCAACTTATCAGCACCATTTTTCCTCCCATAACTGCTGTTCAGAGGTCTGTTGAGTAATACAATAATGATTCATCACAACGACACTTATCTTGCCTGTGTCATGATTGGATAATAGGGCGGAAAATATTTTTAGTATCTCAGATTGTACGGGCAATTCTCACATAGGATCTTCAATGGGAGGAAGCATGTTTAACATGGTGTTTAAATATGTATCACATGCAATTTCTTTGAAAATCATGATGAAATGGGCCTTTTCTAGACCTATACATGCCTCCTGTAAAACCCTATGATCTTTGAATCGTACATGATACAGACAACATCTCGGTGTAATTATCCTCCTTATAGTGTTCTCTCAAATATGGAGTATGTCTAGATTCTGTAAAACAAATTTCACATTCATTTATTCAACCTTAACAATATGAATATTAATATACTACTCTTTTTGATTTTGCTTATTTTTAGACATATTGTTACTAACAATATACACATTATCAGACACATTTTCAGACAAATAAATGTTTCTTCTATAATCAATATGAATACGTTTGCAGTCAAAAAATGTCACTACTTTAGCTGATAGCTATATATCTGATACGTGTTGAGGCCATTTTCCCTAGCTAACCTCCCAAGGTTCCACAATGACCAAGACATAATTTCTCCTTAAATGTCCACCTCAACACAGAGCTCATTCCACATAAACACCCATTTGCTCATTCCACATGAACTCCCATTTGCTACATCACTTATTTGCGAAAACACACAGAAACGGTTTCTTAGCTTGGTACGTTGTACAAAGGACTCACCGGATGTGAAGGGACCAGGAGTGGAGTGGAGAGGAGAGGGTGAGATGTGTCACTACCTGCCCATCTCACCAACCCATTTATAGCACCTGAACTTTGTCTCTCTCTCTCTCTAACATCTCTCTAACGCACACACACACACATGCACGCACACACACACACACTTTTGATTGTCGATTACTTTAGTGACCATATATGGCAAACAGAGGTGATATGCATACAGGTGTGTGTGCCTTCTCTTATCTAGTTACGAGCGACCTTGTTCCTAGACCCCACAGTGTGTACCATGTAAAAAGACCCATGAGCACTAACATGTCAACTTTGGTGTAAAATGAAGGCTAAGAGTCTATAATTTTGAGTAATTAAGGTATATACATTTTTCAACCATTTTCCATCCTGAAAATTAGGAATAAGCAAATGCTTAGATTTCTGGTCAAATATGGGAAAGGGGTCTTACAATACATCTAACATAAAAAGTCTTAAAAGGGATTAGAAATACACTATATGACCAAAAGTATGTGGACACCTGTTCGTCAAACATCTCATTCCAAAATCATGGGCATTAATATGGAGTTGGTCCGTCCCTTTGCTGCTATAACAGCCTCCACTCTTCTGGGAAGGCTTTCCACTAGATGTTGCAATATTGTTGTGGAGACTTGCTTCCATTCAGCCACAAGAGCATTAGTGAGGTCGGGCGCTGATGTTGGGCGATTAGGCCTGGCTCGCAGTCGGCGTTACAATTCATCCCAAAGGGGTTTGATGGGGTTGAGGTCAGGGCTCTGCACAGGCCAGTCAAGTTCTTCCACACCGATCTTGACAAACCATTTCTGTATGGACCTCGCTTTGTGCATGGGGCCATTGTCATGCTGAAACAGGAAATAGCCTTCCCCAAACTATTGCCACAAAGTTGGAATAGTTTAGAATGTCATTGTATGTATGTATGTTTGTCATTGTATGCTGTAGCGTTAAGATTTCCCTTCACTGGAACTACGGGCCCAGACCATTATTCCTCCTCCACCAAACGTTACAGTTGGCACAATGCATTGGGGCTGGTAGCATTCTCCTGGCATCCTCCAAACGCAGATTAATCCTTCAGACTGCCAGATGGTGAAGCGTGATTCATCACTCCAGAGAACGCGTTTCCACTGCTCTAGAGTCCAATGGTGGCGAGCTTCACACCACTCCAGCTGACGCTTGGCATTGCGCATGGTGATTTTAGGCTTGTGTGCGGCTGAAAACACATTTCATGAAGCTCCTGCTGAACCATTCTTGTGCTGACATTGCTTCCAGGGGCAGTTTGGAACTCGGTAGTGAGTGTTTCAGCACTCAGCGGTCCCATTCTGTGAGCTTGTGTGGCCTACCACTTCGCAGCTGAGCCGTTG
This sequence comes from Oncorhynchus tshawytscha, assembly GCF_018296145.1. NCBI lineage: Eukaryota > Metazoa > Chordata > Actinopteri > Salmoniformes > Salmonidae > Oncorhynchus > Oncorhynchus tshawytscha. The sequence continues at coordinate 9,955,233 of NC_056454.1, read as the reverse complement.
TTGCTCCTAGATGTTTCCACTTCACAATAACAACACTTACAGTTGACCGGGGCAGCTCTAGCAGGGTATAAATTTGACGAACTGACTTGTTGGAAAGGTGGCAACCTATGACGGTGGAATGTTGAAAGTCAATGAGCTCTTCAGTAAGGCCATTCTACTGCCGATGTTCGTCTATGGAGATTTCATGGTCTGTTGTGCTCGATTTTAAACACCAGTCAGCAACGGGTGTGGCTGAAATAGCCAAATCTACTAATTTCAATGGGTGTCCACATACATTTGTATATATAATGTACATCAAAACACAATAATGTTGTAATAAAACCCTTGCCAAATAATATCAACATTTGCCTTCTGTAAGTATAGGAAATATTGCCTAGCGTCAAAGCCAATGTTTAGAGATGGGCGTGCCAAGACATTTTCTTTATCCCCGTGCTACTGGCAACTATTTTTGTCCGCTCATACAGGTGTAATAAAGGCCCATATACATAATTTTTGTTGTTGTTGATTTTTGTAAAATTGTGTTTTGTAATTTCTTTATTCTGATTTAGCACCACTACTTCCCACCGCTATGAATTCCCACATAGGAACTTCATTGGGAATAAGCATCACACATTTTGTATTGAAAATCATGATGACATTTTTTAGACCGATACATGCCTCCTGTAAAACCCTATTATTCTGTCAACCATACAGACAACATCTTGATGTCATTATACTCTTTATAGTGTTCTCTCAAATATGGAGTATGTCTAGATTCTGTAATGCAAATTTCATATTCATTAAATTAAGGAGTATAATGACATTTAAAATATTAATCTCAAAACTACCCTTTTTGATTTGGCTTATTTTAGACATATTGTTGTAACAATATACTGTTCAAACAAATCCCATTTCCATTCAAATAAATTATTATCCTATAACCAATATCAATACATTTGCAGGCAGACATTTTTACTACTTTAGCTGATATCTACATCTGATAGGTCCATTTTCCCTGGCTAACCTCCCATGGTTTCACAGCGACCAAGACATAATTTGTCCTTAATTGTCCACATCAATAGAGCTCATGCCGCATAAATGCCCCTTTTCTACATGACGTCTTTGCGAAAACACACAGAAACCGACTGTTAGCTTGTTACTTTGTACAAAGGACTCAAAGGACTCACCTGATGTGTAGGGAACAGGAGTGGAGAGGAGAGGGCGAGATGTGTCAGGATCTAGCAGGCAGCAGCAGACTACCTGTACATCTCACCATGCGATTTACAGCACCTGAACTTTGCGCTCTCTCTCCCTCTGTCCCTCCCTCCATATATGGAAAGAGAGAGGTGATATGCATACAGGTGTGTGCCTTCTCTTATCTAGTGACGAGCAACCTTGTTCCTAGACCCCACAATGTTTATGGGCTCATGTAAAAAGCTCATAGGAGCACAACAAGTAGAGCACAAAAACTTTACCAAAAAGCCACATATCTTTAAGATATTTTCCATTTCTCTCCCTCATTTTACTGATAACAATTTGGTTTGTAATTTATTAACGGATTAAAACATTTAATTCTGTTACCAAACTGGTAACAGAATGACAGAAAAATGAGGAACAGAATAGCAGTATGAATTAGCTACAATGAAAATTCATAGTAGTCACAAACCACAGTTGGGTCTAGTGCTACTGTCCTCCTTTCCACTGGCCACTGTTCCACTGTTCAGCTCATAACTGTTTTCTTTCGCTTCCTGTCATCTGGTGGTCAAAGAAAGTGTGAAAACATTCTGGACAACCCCTCCTTCTGTCTCTCTGCCTCTCTTCTCTCTCTCTCTCTCCAGTTAATGTCACCTCTCCCGGCTCTTACTGACACCTACCCATGAGCCCCCTCTCTTTCCTTGTACTGTAACCAGCCCTCTCACCCACTGAGCACCGACCGATACCGGACGTCAATGGATGTTGAAAAGTGGTTGACATTTTGTCAAGTAGAGTAGAAGTCAGTACAATACAGAACAGTACAGAACAGAACACTAGAGTAAAGTTTAGTGCAGTACAGTCAGGTAAGAACACTGACCCCTCTCATCGAAGCCACAAAGTTCAAGGCCGACCCGTGGTACTGCAGGTATTCTTTGCAGAAAACAGGATTCCCCATTATAGTGACTTGGAAAATGTCGATCTTTGTGTAAAAAATATATGTATATTTAGAAGACAATCAAGGAACCAATAATTGCTTCTATTACAGCAGATGTATGTCCTCGAACTGATTATTTTAAAATCGCACACAGAAGAAGTTAGGATAGTTTCCTTGCTAATGGCAGCCTGCAGTACTCTGGTCGGCCTTCAACTTGAGATATTCAATGAGGGGCAGCACTGAGCTACCCTGCAACGTCACTTCTTGAAGTAGCTCAAACTGTGCATGTTATGTATCCATGAAACACCACCTTAACAGACATCCTTGGCTTCAAATGCTCCATTGAATCTTCACATAGGAATGAAGGATGTTACGTGATCGATGGCTTTGTCCATTCATAAACAGTCATTGAGTACCTTAGAGCACACTAGAGTAGAGTACAGTATAATTTACTGTATTGTACTGTACTATACTGTACTGGACTCCACTCTACTGTGCTGTACTGGGATGTCCAAACTTGTGAAACATAGTCTATGATTGGTAGAGATTTGGTCTGGACTAAACCAAATGTGGTCTTGTTGGGGGCAGAGCTCATTAGAATAATAGCCAGTGTGTAGAATCATACCCAAACATGCAAAGGAGGATATTAAAGTTTTCTACCTTTGTGTACCTACTCAGGATACATAACCATGAAGAGAATTATGCATTTCTGTATAGTACAATTCGGGGACCCATGATGTCAGTCTGTACCGGATGTTAAACCACTTTTATTACTGTACTTCAATTAGAATTTAAACATATATTTTTTTTACTCAAGGTGTCATATCAATGCTGACACCCCGTTCTTAATTCAAAGTAGATATAACAAAGTTTTTAAAAAACGTGGTCAGAAAACCTGAGGGAGATTTTACCTACATTCTGTTACCAAGATTTACTCCTGCACAGTTCTTCGAGTAAATGTGTTTTTGTAAAATTTTCAGTGGAAATTGTTAAAAGTGGGAAATAGAGTTGGTTTGTTTAACTTTGCAATCAATGTTTTTTGTTTGGTGTACTTTAAAAGTGAAAAACTGGAGTCTCATTGTCATTCTGTTTCTGTGGAATTGTCCTTAATCTATAGATGTCTTATTGCGTTTGGCCTCCTCATGTTTTTTTATTTATTTTTATTTTACTAGGCAAGTCAGTTAAGAACAAATTCTTATTTTCAATGATGGCCTAGAAACAGTGGGTTAACTGCCTGTTCAGGGGCAGAATGACAGATTTGTACCTTGTCAGCTCAGGGATTTGAACTTGCAACCTTTTAGGTTTCTAGGCCAACGCTCTAACCACTAGGCTACCCTGCCGCCCTTGTTGTCACGCCCTGACCTTAGAGGTCCCTTTTATGTCTCTATTTTTGTCTGGTCATGGTGTGAGTTGGGTTGGGCATTCTATGTTTTCTATTTCTTTGTAGTTGGCCGGGTATGGTTCTCAATCAGGGACAGCTGTCTATCTTTGTCTCTGATTGGGAACCATACTTAGGTACCCTTTTCCCCACCTGTGTTTGTGGGAGGTTGACTTTGTTTAGAGCACTTTGTGTGTGAGCTTCATGGTTTGTTTTTGTAGTGTTTATAGTTTTGTTTGGTGTCATTTGGATTAATAAAGAAAATGTATGCTCACCACGCTGCACCTTGGTCTGCTCCTTCCAACAGCTGTGACACTTGTGGTATTTCCTTTCCCTCCTGCCCTTGTTGTGTGTTTGGAGAATATACATTTAGCCTAACACTTAATTTCATGGTACAGACAATTACCAGGTATTTACAGTGCACTCGGAAAGTATTAAGACCCCTTGACTTTTTGCACATTTTGTTATGTTACAGCCTTATTCTAAAATGGATTAGATTGTTTCCCCCCATCAATCTACACACAATACCCCATAATGACAAAGCAAAAACAGGGTTGTAGAAATGTTAGCAAATGTATTGAAAATAAAAAACTTAAATATCACATCTACATAAGTATTCAGATCCTTTACTCAGTACTTTGTTGAAGCACCTTTGGCAGCAATTAAAGCCTCGAGTCTTCTTGGGTATGACGCTACATCCTTGGCACACATGTATTTGGGGAGTTTCTCCCATTATTCTCTGCAGATCATCTCCAGATCTGTCAGGTTGGATGGGGAGAGTCCCTGCACAGCTATTTTCAGGTCTCTCCAGAGATGTTCGATCGGGTTCAAGTCCGGGCTCTAGCTGGGCCACGAGACTTGTCCCGAAGCCACTCCTGCCTTGTCTTGGCTCTGTGCTTAGGGTCGTTGTGAAGGTGAACCTTCGCCCCAGTCTGAGGTCCTGAGCGCTCTGTAACAGGTTTTCATAAAGGATCCCTCTGTACTTTGTCCGTTCATCTTTCCCTGGATCCTGACTAGTCTCCCTGCCTCTGAAAACATCCTCACAGCATGATGCTGCCACCACCATGCTTCACCGTAGGGATGGTGCCAGGTTTCCACCAGACATGACTCTTTGCATTCAGGCCAAAGAGTTCAATCTCGGTTTCATCAGACCAGAGAATCTTGAATCTTGCCTTTCCAAATCATGTCCAATCAATTTAATTTACCACAGGGGGACTTCAATCAAGTTGTCAAAACATCTCAAGGATGATCAATTGAAACAGGGTGCACCTGAGCTCTATTTCAAGTCTCATAGCAAAGGGTCTGAATAATGTAAATAAGCTATTTCTGTTTTTAAAAAGAATCTAAAAACCTGTTTCGCTTTGTCATTATGTGGTATTGTGTGTAGATTGATGAGGATTTTTATTTATTTAATGCATTTTCTGAATACTTTCCGAATGCTTGTTAATTTCACTGTAAGGTCTTGTGTTGAATTCTTTGAAGAAGGTACTAGATGTGCATATTTTTAGAACACAATTGCATGGTGAATACCACAGAGAGCTAGATGTATTGTGTTTGAGTGGGCTTTGGTCATCAATTACTTTCAAACTGAACCTGATAAGTTAAGTTTCTATTCAGTAACAATGAAGTTGCATGGTAGTTTTTTTTTTTTTGTCAGTAGTGGTTGTTTCTATGTAGTAGGGGTCTCTGTGGATTTAGACAGTAAAGGGAAGCAAAATACATATGATCCTGTATGTGCCATTTTTCCTCTTTTGGTAACTTGTATTATGGTTGTCTATAGGTTGTAGTATGTGTTGTCTTTCCTCTGTTGGTTTTATGTAGGTTGTAGTTGTGCCACATTGTACTGGTTTAACCTCAGCCAGAGCTCTCTGGATAATAGTCTGGAGATTAAAAGCTCCCTGATTTTCAGATTAAGTGAATTCTACCAACACTCAAGCCAAACTCTTGGAATGCACAAGTGATTAACTCTCGCAGTTCCTCACAGCTTTGAAATGACCTGTAATTGCACGCACACACACAGTTTGAACTACAGCTGAACCAGATATCGAATGCAGGCCATTACTGAAGCCTTCTCTTTATCATGGAGGCCCCTTCCCTGAGCCACCCACTCTCTTCTCTAATGTCCTGCCTCCTCGTTCACTGGCCTCTTTGTCTATCCACTGTCCAGAGGATCGGACCACTATGGCCTCACTTGGTGATATTTGGACCACCATGTCAAATGACGAATGGGTGGGCTCTTCAGAGACCTTCAGAGTGCTTCACCAAGCTAAACGGACCATTCAAATTTGGCGAATGCTAAGTGGGAGATGTGTTGGTACAGTAGGGAGCTGTTTGTTCCACTAATGGTTCAGACTTTTGTTCCCTTGAAGTCATGCAGCAACTCAACATAAAGAGCCCCCGAGAAACCTTGCTGGTTAGAGAGGAGAGACGTCATTGGAAAATTCAGAGCAAGGCAGGTTACCAAAAGACCTCTATGGACAAACAGTAAAGACACAACACATAAACAATGCAAGCAGGGTCATACGTACTATGCGTATCCCCTCAGCTTTATAATGACCTGTAATTGCATACACGTCACACACACCCACACAGTAGGCTCATACAGATACACAACATAGAAACAATGCAAGCAGGGCCACACAAACAGTGCACACATGCACACAGGCTTCCAGAAACCGACACACTTATGCATTCACGCAAACGCACACACGTACACCTGCTCACTCCTGACAACTCTGAAACCATTGTCAGCCCTAAGGAAGGGTTTTACACCAGCTCTCGCTCAGCTGGCTCACTAAACAACCCTCTCACGAAATCAAAGCCTGTTCACACCTGTGCCATGCACCACAACCCCCTACAAACACAAGAAAACAAAACAACGAACATTCACCCATCAAAAAAAAAAAATACCTCAGTCAGGTGAAGGGCGTGCGTCTCCTTGACAGAGTCAGTGCATCAGTGTTTCTCACGCTCTCTCTCACTCTTCCACCTGCTGCTTGTGCCGGTGAACTTCAGCCCCTTCTGTACAGCCACTCCCTCCAGCTCCTCCAACTCATTAACCAGCCCCTTGGTGCTGTGGTGGTGGTGGTGCCTGGAAGTGCTTGGAAGGAGATAAAGAGAGCCTGCACCTCAGAGCTGCTACCCTCATTGACTGGCTGCCACTGATTGCTCCCCTCCTGTGCTGCATGGGCTGGCGGACTCTCAACTCCCCTTCCCAAGGCTTATGTAAGCCTGAGGTGTTGGGCGAATGGTTAGTTCAGCTCCATGGCTCTCCCTTTGTGAAAGTGCTCTGGACTGTTGCAGGCCCTCAAAGGAGGGGCTAGGACCCAACCTCAACACTCGTGAGTAGGAGACCTATCTCCCTAGTCCCCCCCCCACCCCCACAATAGGAAGATGAGAGATTTGTTTATAATATAAATTTGAATATTAACAATATAGAGAAAAGAAGGGAGAGAAGCACTGCTAGTGTACACAATAGTAGATATTTGTAGGTTATTAATAAAATGTGCTCTGTTGTTGTGATGACTGCAGAGTGCATCACATTCTTTTTCTTTGAATCATGAGCTGGAGTCCATCAAATCAAGAGAGTTTTATTTCATAATTCACTTGCTTCTTTATACAATATTTACTCATGATGAGGTACAGTCATGGTACATTGCAGATAACTACATAAAAGCTACAAAAATAATTGCTTAAAGGTCCAATGCAGCCATTTTATCTCGATATCAAATCATTTCTGAGTAACGTGATTGTTTTCATTTTAAAAATTGTACCAAAAAAAATCTTAGCAATGAGAAATTTCTCAAGCAATAATTTAGCGAGGACTGTCTGGGAGTGGTAATACTGAAAACTAGCTGTTATTTGGCAGAGAGGTTTGTTACTATTTCTTATTGGTCTATCAACTAATTTGCCGCCTAGCGATGTCACCAGGCACCAAAAATCCATCCCACCAAAACAGGCTGACATTTCAGGTGGTCTTTTCAAACAGCTCTTACACTAAAAGGGCATTATCATTATTTTTACAATTTCACAGTATTATTCCAACCTCAGTGTGGGAATATATACAAAACACTGGAGAATCACACTGACTGCATTGGGCCTTTAATAGGTTTCATGAAGTTGAACAATGTGTCCAACTTTTTACACAACAGTTTATAATCCCAAACAAAATAAAACCAGGCTTGCACAAAACTATTCAGTGCTTTTCTAAACAAATTCCTGCATTTAATCGAGCTAAAATGGAATTGACTCCAACTAGTCATAAGATCATGTAGCAACACTCCAGCAGTACAAGTTTCGAATCATTCTCTAAATGTTCAGACTCGGGACACACAAAAAGACAGACCAATGTATAAATTAAATGAACTAATCTACATAAATGCACATTAAAACAGAAACAATAAATGTATGCATTTGCATCCAACCGAATGTCTTGACTGACTTCTCTGAAGTTATTCTCCACTAAAGGTAGGGTTAGCCACGGTGGTGGTTGCCTCCTGGAATATTGGATTCTTATTCTGTTGAGAGGACAAAAGAGAAATTACAGAAGAGCCGTAATGTTTGGAACTCAGATGTCTGGAGAGATAGACACAGCATCATGTTTTTCCATAGCTGACGTTTTTGCCAGCCATACATTTAGGGCAACTGACATACAAGGTTAATAAAATCACAACGCTGGCGTGGATTTTTGACTTTGTACAATTACGTATCAAATCTCGCAAGAGTGTTTTATGAACGAGCCCCCCCCCCCAGGTTGTGTAGTGTAGACCACTGCCACTGCTGTGCAGTCCTGCCATCCACAAAGTGATGGATTTTATGTGCAAGCAAATGTCACTCACCTCTGACCACCTGGTTTTCTGCGCCTCATTCATAAACTTGCGGTACTCCTTCAGGTCTTGCAATGTGAAGAGGACTTTGATGAAGAGCAGGATCAGGATTCCGATGACAGTCACGCCTACGATGGAGCCTCCAATGATGGCATAGATGTTTGGCAACTTGGGACACTCTAACACGTTTAGGACGGACATAAACAAACGTCAGTTTAGGCAGTCCTGGAAGCTATCACAGGTTTATGTTTCTGCTGTGAAAACACTTGGTTACACTTTGTTTTGACGTCGTTCCCTCTAGCAGGTTAACATGCAATTAAGATGCGTCTAACCATGTTAAATCTAGCTTTCCCACATCAGCAAAGTTGCCACTTACCTGGGGGGAAAAAAATGTAACTGATAGTTTATGGAGTATATTTGCATGTAGGGGAAATTTCCTGGACCCAGATTAAGCTGACTAAAAAGATGACTGATGCCCTTCAAACAATATGGGCGGTCAATTAACCCCGGCACATATTTCTGTCTCTGTGGGCAATGAAGGTAACATGGGCATACTTTTCAGTTGCACAAGACATGTCTCTTACCTCTGGTCTTTAGTATTTGGGCGGTGTAGTTGTCCTCTCCGTCCAACTGTTTAATGGCAAAGAACACCCGGCAGCTCTCCACATCCCTCACATCACAAGGCTTACCAGGTGGCAACGTCTCCACCATCTTGAATTCACTAATACTCGTACAGGCCTGGGAGCAGTTCTTACTGAATGGGCCTGTCTGAAAGCCCAGACACTCAATGCATTTCCTGAAAACAGAAGAACAAGAGGTAAATAGTGAGAAACGTCATTGCTCAACATTTCCTCTCTTCTTTATTAACACATAAACGCATGCTTTGATTAAAAAACTCTTCGTTTTGAGTAAGATGGCAACACCCAGAAATGGTATTTTCTATTCTCCTAGTTATTCCTTTACGATTCATGGTAGCCATCGTTGTCCTATGGCTTTTAACGTGTACACAATGGCTCCAACAACATTACCCCAAGGGGCCAGTGAAAAAGGTGGTTATGTGAGTGGAAAAGGAGGGCCCAGGCCATTTTACCCCTTGGTTATACAGGTGGTTTGGCAGGCGGGACAGGTCAGACAGTAGGGCCGCTGGTAGCCCTCCATACACTTGCACTGGTTACACTTGCATGTGCCCCTGCCGCTGCACACACTCCCGCTTGGTGTGCGACACTGCTCGTCCGACTTCTTGCATTGGCAGGCGGTGCCCTCGTACCCGGGTTTGCATTCGCAATTTTTGCAACGGCATTTTCCGTTCCCTTCAACACAGAGAAGTGATCTTATGTCAGAGTATTGAATGTAGCTTAAATCAGAACGGAACTGTCATTAACAGAACGTGTTCTTTCTATTGTTATACACAAATGCACGCATATGTTTTCATCTATATTTCCTATGTTATCTATTCCCCCCCCAATTGATACAGTATTTTCCTATATATCAGACTCCACCTCCACACAGTTTGTTCTGGAACTTCTCGCAGCTCTCGTTTTCACACTCGCAATTCGTGCCGTAGTAGGTGCTGCCACCTGGTAAGGTGTAGCACTGGCAAATGCCACACACACAGTCCCCTCGTCCTTCACACTCCGTGCCGTTGTCCTTCCGGCACGCCGCTCTCAGAGAGCTCTCGTCCTTCTCCCCGATGGAGCACTCACACTTCTGGCCCACGAAGCCGGCTTTGCAACTACACAGAGTTGGGGAAAATAGCCAAATGTACAGATTGCTTGTGAATACTTTACATGTCCCTCCCCCCCTCCCACCGTGGTGCCTGTGTTTTGTCCCCCCTGAATAAAGAGAAAAAAATACAGTATAGAAAATAGATGAATCATATCAATCATGTTTCCCAGAAAGCCATTTGTTTTTCAGGTGACTCGATGCACGCAGAGCGGGAAGGAGGGTGAATCATGCATCACATATTGAATTCAATATTGACTAAATCAAAATAAGAATGATAATACTGTGCATGCTATTTTTTAAATATCCCGGCCAATGCCTGCCTTACCTGCACATGCCACAGTTGACTTGGCCCTTCCCGTTGCAGTACGGGGAATCGACCGTCACAGGGTCGTTACACTCACACTTGCAGAGAGTCGACAAGCTCACCTTCAGCTTGTCCTTCATACCCAACGGACCAATCAGGAAAGAAATTTCACTCTGCATACATTCATCCGCTGTCACTGTTACATTGAAAGACACCTGAGAGGAATTCAAGAGAGGATTTAAAAAAAATAATTTTAGTCTGTTTGGATAATGTTTGTTGCTATGTATCATGTAACTAAATGTATTCCTATAAAGTATAACATTTCACTAATTAGCCATTATATTAATTATGTTTATAATTCTTTTAGATGCATATACATGTTTACAAGTAATTAAATACGAATTTAATGAATTTTTTGTCAACAGTCTATTAATGCTTATTCATGAAAGTTAAGTGTTACCATATTATTTTTGGTATGGGATAGTCTGTTGCTGCTGAGCTCTTACCATCTGTCCCACTCCCACATTGTTACACACTCCTTTGTCCCCTGAGGGTCCCCCTTCAGGACAGAGTGGAGTGTAAGTGACTCTCACGTTGTCAGGGAGAGCATCATGAGTCACCGTCACTTTGGAGGAGAGCCTCTGTGTCAGAGACACAAAACAGTCTTAGAGCTGACACCAACGCTACATCACCATAAAAAAACAACCCAAGAAAATCCAAACTGACACTTTATTCCTAGAGATACTAGAGTTTCTAGTTTATGATGAACTCCAGCAGGGTTGTAAAAGTACTTAAGTAAAAATGGTGTAAAGTACTTAAATAAAAAATACTTTAAATGTAAAACTTAAGTAGTTTGAGGGTATATGTACTTTTTTTACTCCACTTACATTCCTAAAGAAAATATGCACTTTTTACTCCTATACATTTTCCCTGACACCAAAAAGTACTTGTTACATTTCAAATGCTCAGGCAGGACAGAATTATGGTCCAATTCATGTACCTATAAATATCACACTAAACACAATTACTGAGTTTGTCAATTAAGAGTGTTGGCGTGTGCCCCTGTCTGGTTTGCTTAATATGAGGAATTTGATGTGTGGCATTTACTTGAACTTTTACTCAAGTATGACTATGAATTACTTTTCCCACTGTGCTTATGTACATTTAAAACCAGACTAGAATTTTACTGGGTGACTTACCTGAATAGAAAATGACTCGATGAAAAGTATCTTTACTTTTACTCAAGTATGACAAAATAGTACTTTTTCCACCACTTAACTCAAGTAAAGTTTCACACATAATTACAATATGATTTCTTGGAGTTCAGTTTTTTTTGTTTGTTTGTGACTTGTTAAGTTAATAACAAAAGATTATAAATGTCTTACGTTGTAGGCATTTTTGATCAGTTCAACGACATTATGGGAGTCAGCGGACAACACTCCCACCTCAGACTTGGGGATCATTTTACTGAGTTCCTGGAATAAAGGTGCTGATTATGTCACAGGATTAATAAGTGCCTGCATTAGATATGTTGAAGTGTGTCAAAAATATTGGTGCCGAAACCCAGGGCCTTTAGACAACATTCAAATGAATAACAGAAAGACAGAGGAAAAATAAAAGAAAGAAAGAGTCCACTTACCCTGTATACCTTCTCCATGTTCTTCGTCACAGCAAAGATTGGCTGAATGTTGTTCTTCTCTAACTGATTAGCCACTTGACCAACAGATGGGTAGTCCTACATGCAGAGACACTTAACTAGTACAACCTCAACAATGCAATTGTTTAGGGACAAATGGGCTGGAATGCAGGCTTCTAAAGTCATGCTGTTCCATTCACTACATATTTCTCATAATCTCTTATGGTATGTTTCATATAGTTTTGTTGAGGACCAATGATACTGATCGGAGTGCGCCGCATGTCATCACATACCATTTCATTGCTCTTGCTGTACAGGTTATTGTCCATGTAACATCTCTCATCATTGGGCTCCAGTATGCCAGCCAGCTTGCCATCCCCTGCCATGTGGAAGCCATCGTCGGTGGTCAGGACGATAAGCCGAGTGCTGCTATTCCTCCAGCCAATCCTTTCCTGTGGAAAACAATTTGGGGCTTCATGTAAAATGAATGACAAAGAGGTGAAAAAGTATTCATCATACATTGTTAGGGGTCTGAGTTTCTCTTTCAAGTGCTACACTAGCAGTACCCTTTTTTTTTACTGCATCCTATCGTATTGTGTAAAAATACAGAAATACCTTATATTTCATCATTCTGCTCCATTTCATTGAATTATGAAAATTGTTGAAATAACAATAGGCCGACTACATCTCCGTGTGAATTTTGTGTTGCAGAAGTGGACTATTTCCCCGTTTGTCTATATAGGGCTACCTATCTACTGTACTTGCCAAGTACCTCAACTCCTCCACAGAGTTGAGCGCAGACTATAGTTTTTGTAGCTCAGTTGGTAGAGCATGTAATGCCAGGATTGTGAGTTTGATTCCCGGGACCACCCATACATCAAATGTATGACAGCATGACTAAGTCGCTTTGGATAAAAGCGTCTGATAGATAAACTACTACCACCACCACCACCACTACTACTACTGTACTACTTCTACATTGAAATGAACCTCTGACTCCTAGTCTCTACAAGTCTTTTTTCATTAGGTGAAGTCAATACTTTTTAATAAAACATTAATCAAATACAACCACCGACTGTTTCCTTATTACTGTTGCTCGAAGATGGCAACTCAGCGCGAATGCGCATGTGCCAATTGGATCTCAATCAGGAAACAGTCGGTGGGTGTATTTGACTAACGTTTTATTGAAAAGTATTGATTCAACTAATGAAGACATGCAACAACAGAGGACAAACATGGGTACACAGTAAGTGTTTAAGAATGAACATTTTTTAAGTATTGAAGCGTAGCGAGACAGAGGTTCATTTAATAAACTATAGTCTGCACTCAACTCCATGGAGGAGTTGATGTACAGTACTTGGCAACTTATGTACTTATCTATGATACACAATGCTGCTTCGACAACAGGCTAACCAAAAATGTCACTGATGTTCAACGTCAGTATGTTTACAGAATGTTGAGTCAACATATTTTTTGCCCTGTGGGATTAGACTACTCTTACCCCACAGACTGCAGCCTGCATGATGGCGTCCAGCGTCCCTTCAGGGGAGTCTAAGTTCCCAGAGATCCGCTGCTTGTTGACCTCGCTCTCAAACTCAGCTTTGTTTCCCGTCATGCTAAGAACATGTCTGTAGCCAAAAGCAGGTTGGCAGTACATCTCTGTTTCGGCGCATGGCTTATTCAGCTTCTCTGGGTTGGTGTTGGTGAACGGCAGGACAGTCTTGTCTACAAAAGAGCCAAAACCTAGAGCAAAAGATAATGGTTATAGAAATGAGATTCATGGACACCCATGGACATACATTGATTTTGAGTAGGAATTGGAGCTGAGATAGACCTGGATTCAAATACTATTTGAAATCATTTGAAATACTTTAGCTGTGCTGTTGGAATGGAACTAATAGAAAAGTCTCAAAAGTGCCAGCCCTGCTGCCTACGTGGAACCCAAGGCAAACTGAAGCTAATGACAATAAAATAATCAAATAGTATTTGAACAATTTTATCTGATCTGAGATGGTGTCACCGATTTGTCCTTTTTTTGTGATGCCTTGCAGAGCGTTAAACAGTTTGTTTCCCAGAGTCTTGATGCTCCTCAAATCATCCTCCATGGAGTAGGAGAGATCCATCAGGTAGTAGAGATCAACAGGATAGCCCTCCACTCTCTGAAAGTCCAGCGTGAATGTATGAGGCAGTCCTGAAAAAAGCAACATCAAGGTGAAAACTGAAATGCCCAAGAGAAAAGTAAAAAGTTAATGAAAATATGTATTACTGTCATAAAAACATACACTGCAAGGATAACAGTAATGATGAAATTGAGGATGTTTATTTTCCATTTTAAGATCCTTTTATCGTGATTACATTTGACTACTTTGAATCTGTTACAGCCATAGAGTTGGATAGAGAGGTTAAAGCTTAAAGCTTAAAGGTTGGTGATTTACTGCCACCTATAGTTAGGAAATGTTCGCTGATGAGTTTAGTTAATTGGCTGATCCCTGGTGCTGACCTGAATGAAATTCTGTTATCCTCATTTAACCCATAAAAAGTTCAACCCAGTTGACTAATTGGTGGAAAAGAATGCTCTGCCCATGCTAAAACATGTGTGGTTTTAGCCATTTTCAGAACATGGTGGTAGTGATGGGAAACTGAGGCTTTCTGAAGGCTTTGGTGCTTTCACCAAATTGTGCCGAAAAATGGTTAATTACTCTGAGCTTCATTATCTGTTCACAATGCAATGGTCAGCAATAAATAGCAGCGTGTGATTGTCTTATCTTTCTCCATTCTTTTCCTCAAATCTACATGGTTCAGAGGAAAGTCATTGGCTTTGTTTGCCTCTCGTCAGTTGGAATACCAGATTTGCATCTTACATTATCCTTCACAACTTACATCATGCTTAAGACAGAAGTTTAAACTATACTAAATAAAACAAAGTATTTGAACAGTGCAGAAAGTGTGGTTTCACATAAAACAATTTTCAAAATAGTGTGTCTTAAATGGGATCATATTCTCACTTTCCTGAATGTTACATAGTTACCTACTCTACCTGCTAACCTTTAGTACAAAACCCAAACTATATTTGTAAGTATGGGTTCCAGTAGAGGTTGGTGTTAAAAAGCAGCTTGAAATCCAAGAAAGCACCAGAACCATGGCGAAATCAGTGGGATCTCGCATTTTACAACACACGGTTTGAAAAAGCACGTGATCAAACGAATCTTCAGACGTCATGATTTACTTCTGATAAAGTGATACACGTATCTGCAGACTGCTTTGAAGTTAGCTGCTTCGCAATTTCGACCCATGCCTCAGATATCCGGTATCAAACGTCATATCACTACATGGTGGCCATTTTACAACCCAGTTTGGCCATTTTGAGAACCCCCACCTGGTCTGAGCTTCAGATTGACCTCCTGAGGACGGAGCTGGATGGGTTCCCCCTTGTCCAATGCAGTGTTGGACAGGGAGATGTTCTTAGAAGAAGAAAAGTAATTCTTGGGAGATATGATGTCTTCTTCCATGCAGCCCCTTTCTATGAGCTGAGCCCAGGTGTCACAGCGAGCTGCCTCCTGCTCCCCTGGTTTGATGAAGTTCTGGGAATGGAACAAACTGGCTTCAATTAATAAAGTACTGTGATGGAGTAGCTACAGATTTGCAGCGGGATAATGTGATTCTCCATCAGCCGTTTACAAGGTAATTCTCACAAAACTGTCCATAAAACCAAACAATTCTCAAGTGTATTTTTTCAAGAAATGTCCTCTTGAATGACTGAGATGAGCATCTGTACTTATCTATTTCATAATTATTATTATGTTTTTTAATGAGACCTTATACATTTTACCAACATTTTCACAAAATGCCAATTACCGAAGCAGTTTTAGATGTCCAAAAAAGTAAAACAAATCCATATTTTTATGATAAAAAAATAAATAAATGCTCCCCCAATGAAAAGGCCTGATAAACATAACACTAAAAATAAAAATATTTCAAATTAAATTATACAATTATGATCAAATTAAATCAGACTTTTGCCCAAATTGGGCTATTTTGGTAATGAGAAGGCCACGTGGGGTAAAGGGGGTGTTTGAGAATAAGAACATAATTCTGAAGACATATACAGTGCATTCGGTAAGTATTCAGACCCCTTGACTTTTTCCATCATTTTTACGTTACAGTCTTATTCTAAAACTGATTTAAAAAAAAAATCCTGATTAATCTACACACAATACCCCATAATGACAAAGCGAAAACTGGTTTTTAGAAATCTAGAAAAAATAAAAACAGATACCTTTTTTAAATAAGTATTCAGACCCTTTGCTATGAGACTCGAAATTGAGCTCAGGTGCATCCTGTTTCCATTGATCATCTTTGAGATGTTTCTACAACTTGATTGGAGTCCACCTGTGGTCAATTCAATTGATTAGACATCATTTAGAAAGGCACACACCTATATATGGTCCCACAGTTGAAAGTGCATATCAGAGAAAAAACCAAGCCATGAGGTCGAAGGAATTGTCCATAGAGCTCCGAGACAGGATTGTGTCGAGGCACAGATCTGGGGAAGGGTACTAAAGAATGTCTGCAGCATTGAAGGTCCCCAAGAACACAGTGGTAAAACTGAGCAATAGGGAGAGAAGGGCCTTGGTCAGGGAGGTGACCAAGAACCCTATGGTCACTCTGACAGAGCTCCAGAGTTCCTCTGTGGAGATGGGTGAACCTTCCAGAAGGACAACCATCTCTGCAGCACTTCACCAATCAGGCCTTTATGATAGAGTGGCCAGACGGAAGACACTCCTCATTAAAAGGCACATGACAGCCCCCTTGGACTTTGCCAAAAGGCACCTAAAGGACTCTGACCATGAGAAACAAGATTCTATGGTTTGATGAAACCAAGATTGAACTCTTTGGCCTGAATGCCAAGTGTCACGTCTGGAGAAAACCTGGCACCATCCATACAGTGAAGCATGGTGGTGGCAGCATCATGCTGTGAGGATGTTTTTCAGTGGCAGGGACTGGCAGACTAGTCAGGATCGAGGAAAAGTTGAACGGAGCAAAGTACAGAGAGATCCTTTATGAAAACCTGCTCAGAGCGCTCAAGACTGAGGCGAAGGTTCACCTTCCAACAGCACAATGACCCTAAGCACACAGCCAAGACCACGCAGGAGTGACTTCGGGACAAGTATCTGAATGTCCTTGAGTGGCCCAGCCAGAGCCCGGACTTGAACCCAAACATTTCTAACATTTCTGGAGAGACGTGAAAATAGCTGTGCAGCGAAGCTCCCCATCCAACCTGACAGAGCTTGAGAGGATCTGCAGAGAAGAATGGGAGAAACTCCCCAAATACAGGTATGCCAAGCTTGTAGTGTCATACCCAAGAAGACTCGAGGCTGTAATTGCTGCCAAAGGTGCTTCAACAAAGTACTAAGTAAAGAGTCTGAATATTTATGTAAATTTAATATTTCAGTTTTTTATTTTGAAATACATTTGCAAAAATGTCTAAACCTCATTATGGGGTATTGTGTGTAGATTGATGAGAAAAAACAAATACATTTTACAATAAGGATGTAATGTAACAAAATGTGCGAAATCTGAATACTGAATACTTTCTGAGTGCATTGTAAGCAAATTAACTTAACTTGTGCTCATCTAAGGACTACTCTTCTACATTATGCATCATGGGTGAATAAAACTATTCAAAAACTGATTGGAGTTTTAACAGGAACTTCAAAAATTGTTACGGTATATAAGACATGTCCACAGACACTGTTTGTACACAATAAATATATTAGTTCAATGTAAACATTTTTTAATGATTTATGGACAAGCCACAGCAACGTTTTGTGTTTTATTCAAATTAGTTTAAAAAACAATTTTTTTTCAAAAAAAACTTTTTTGAAATAAAACATTTTAAAACTCTTTTTAGGACAATCACCCTACAGCATAGGCGATACTATCTTCATTCGTGATTCGGCCAAACATGTATCTTCTAAAATGTTGGTGATTCATTTGAATTTAGAAAATTCTCCGTTATTAAAAGAGAGAATGTTTTGCTCCATGAAGTAATCCAACTATGTGCATGCCGTCATCTTGTCTATTTCAAATCTTCTCTTATTGATTAATACAGGTGGGTCCACCCTGAAGTGCCGCTTGTCATGATTTGAAATAGACAAGATTGTGGCACACACATTAATGTATTACTTCATGGAGCTTAAAACATATTTTAATAATGTCGCAATTTCAACTACCTGCAACTTGACACAGACATTTTAGAATATACATGTTTGGCCGATTTGAGAACAAAGATAGTATCGCCAAGTTAAGGCTGATCGAAAATTCTCTGTCTACGCCAAACAGAAGCAATCCTGTAATGGCAAATGGAGAATCACATTAGCCAGTTACAAATCTGCAGCTAGTGATGGAGTTGCTCTGTAATCCACTCTGAATTTGTAGTAAAATGTGTTGGAATGAATTTTAAATTAGTAGGACCCCTAGTTAAGACCATCTCTCTCGATTGGTTTCAAGAGGTCTGACTGTCTGTGGATAGTCCTCTACAAATGATCTGAATATCAAACTATATCCAGCAACTCAAAATTAGTTATTTTTTTGTCGCTGTAGTTGTTTACAAACAATGCCGCAGTTGACAATTAAATTGAGTTTGTGCTTAGTTGAACATTTAGATCTAAGGGACTATTATTCAAATTAGGTATAACCAAGAAATGGAAATACAAATGGGCCTTCACATGTATATTTTAGTACTGCAGTTAGCACACCCACCAACATGCTGTGGTTTAGCACCTTCATGCATATTCTCAGCTCTGTTTGCAGTGTTGTAAAGGACTATTTAAGTATTTTAGGGTAACTTTTACTTCACTACATTCTTAAAGAAAGTAATGTACTTTTTACTCCATACTTTTTCAATGACACCCAAAAGTACTCGTTACATTTTGAATGTTTAGCAGGACAGGAAATGGTTCAATTCACACACTTATCAAGAGAACATCCCTGGTCTTCCCTACTGCCTCTGATCTGGCGGAATCACTAAACACAAATTCTTTGTTTGTAAATGATGTCTGAGTGTTGGAGTGTGCCACTGGCTATCTGTAAATTTTAAAAAACAAGAACATTGTGCCTTCTGATTTGCTTAATATAAGGAATTTCTAGTTATTTGTACATTTGCTTTTGATACGCAAGTATATTTTAGCAATTACATTTACTTTTGATATTGAAGTATATTTAAAACCCAATTTGACCTTTTCTCAAGTATGACAATTGAGTACTTTTTCCACCACTGGAAATCAATCACACATAGATACAGTTGAAGTCGGAAGATTACATACACTTATGTCGGAGTCATTAAAACACATTTTTCAACCACTCCACAAATTTCTTGTTAATAAACTATAGTTTTGGCAAGTTGGTTAGGACACCTACTTTGTGCATGGTACAAGTCATTTTCCAACAATTGTTTACAGACAGATTATTTAATTAATCACAATTCCATTGGGTCAGAAGTTTACATACACTAAGTTGACTGTGCCTTTAAACAGCTTGAAAAATTCCAGAAAATGATGTCATGGCTTTAGAAGCTTCTGATAGGCTAATTGACATAATTTGAGTCAATTGGAGGTGTACCTGTGGATGTATTTCAAGTCCTACCTTCAAACTTTGCTTGACATCATGAGAAAATCAAAAGAAAACAGCCAAGACCTCAGAAAAAAAATTGTAAACCTCCACAAGTCTGGTTCATTCTTGGGAGCAATTTCCAAATGCCTTAAGGTACCACTTTCACCTGTACAAACAATAGTACGCAAGTATAAACACCGTGGGACCATGCAGCCGTCATACTGCTCAGGAAGGAGACTCGTTCCTTTTCTTAGAGATGAATGTACTTTGGTGTGAAAAGTGCAAATCAATTACAGAACAACAGCAAAGGACCTTGTGAAGATGCTGGACGAAACAGGTACAAAAGTATCTATATCCACAGTAAAACGAGTCCTATATCGACATAATCTGAAAGGCCAATCAGCAAGGAAGAAGCCACTGCTTCTTAATCTGCCATAAAGAATAAGGTTTGCAACTGCACATGGGGACAAAGATCGTACTTTTTGGAGAAATGTCCTCTGGTCTGATGAAACAAAAATATAACTGTTTGGCCATAATGACCATCGTTACGTTTAGAGGAAAAGGGGGAAGCTTGCAAACCGAAGAAAATCATCCCAACCGTGAAGCACAGGGGTGGCAGCATCATGTTGTGGGGGTGCTTTGCTGCAGGAGGGACTGGTGCACTTCACAAAATAGATGGCTTCATGAGGGAGGAAAATTGTGGCTATACTGAAGCAACATCTCAAGACATCAGTCAGGAAGTTAAAGCTTGGTCGCAAATGGATCTTCCACAAGGGCATTGACCCCAAGCATACATCCAAAGTTGTGGCAAAATGGCTTAAGGACAACAAAGTCAATGTATTGGAGTGGCCATCACAAAGCCCTGACCTCAATCCTACAGAAAATGTGTGGGCAGAACTGAAAAAGCGTGTGCGAGCAAGGAGGCCTACAAACCTGACTCAGTTACACCTGCTCTGTCAGGAGGAATGGGCCAAAATTCACCCAACTTATTGTGGGAAGCTTGCGAAGGCTACCCAAAACGTTTGACCAAAGTTAAACAATTTAAAGGCAATGCTATCAAATACTAATTGAGTGTATGTAAACCTCTGATCCACTGGGAATGTGATGAAAGAAATAAAAGCTGAAATAAATAATTCTCTCTAGTATTATTCTGACATTTCACATTCTTAAAATAAAGTGGTGATCCTAACTGACCTAAGACAGGGAATTTTTACGAGGATTAAATGTCAGGAATTCTGAAAAACTGAGTTTAAATGTATTTGGCTATGGTGTATGTAAACATCAGACTTCTTACTGTATATAGCTCTCCTCACCAGTTGTTTGCACCACGTGCAGTACGCTCCTGATTTGATGCAGTCACTGCAGGAGTTGATCACTGTTTTGGAACATAATTTCACCTCCTCAGAGAGCACTAGGGGAATGGCTGACACACACACACACACACACACAGGATGACTCATTATAATTGTGAGTATTTAAAAAAAATCAAGAGGTGATTTTGCTGAATTTTTAAAAACGTACCACCTCTGCCCATCAGCAGGAGCAGGAGAGACACACACGGATACATTTCCTGGTGACAGAAAGAGGGAACAGCCATTTGTCACTCCATCAATCATGACCAAATGTCAAAGACTATTACAGTCATCTATATTTACCATTCAAGCACCAGTAAAAGTGCACTGTAGATAAACACACACTGTAAGAGCTGTACACTGTAAGAGCTCCTATACTATTAGAATATGATGCACACACGGCCACTGTCCAATATTCTGAGCAATATCAACTACTGTCTCCGAGGGTCAATATTTAGTGGCCACACCTTGAATGAGTAGGTGTGTCCAAACGTTGGACTGGTACTGCGTGCATATACAGCCTTTGGAAAGTCTCCAGACCCCTTGATTTTTTTCACGTCATTACGTAACAGCCTTATTCTAAAATTGATTAAATATAAGAAAAATTCTCAGCAATGTACACACAATATTCCATAACGATAAAGTCAAAACAGATTTTTAGAATTTTACAAGGTGTGTCCAAACGGAGAATATATATATGGGGGCTTGGAAATGAGGCAGACAAATATACTGTAGATGGAAGCCACAATCCATCAATATTAAAGCAGATCTATCCACCCCTCCACCCCACCAACAGTATCCACCCCTCCACCCCACCAACCCCATCCAACAGTATCGGCAGAATGAATACACCCCTGATCACCAGCACAGAGTTCAAGCTGTAATATGTAACTGTTTGGGTGACCCAACAAAATTCATATAGAAATGTGAGTTATAGATCTGTCCTTGAAAGCAAGTTTAAGAAGCAATAGATCTGTTTTATGTGCGCTATATCTACGCTTCCCTTTTCCAAGTTTCGCTTATGCGTCTTCTACTATCGGTTTTGTACGCCAGCTTTAAACAGCTGAAAATACAATATTTTTGTTTATGAAAAATACATTTCACAGCGGTTTACATGGTACAATGATTACACTACACTTTTTCGTTTTGTCACAAACTGAAATTAGGATAACTATTAGATTTTCAGCAACCAGGAAATGGCGGAGCGTTTTCTGCGTAGTGCATCTTTCACTTTCATAGCAGCCACATTACAAACAGCATCGTCAGAATGCTTGTTGTATAATTCCTTCTCACATCTACATGCTCTCCTCCTCTCATGTTTTTCCTTTCGCTTCAGTGCCCAACACAACAGCTGTCTGTAACCAGGCAAAAAAAAACTCAAAACTTTTTAATACCACAACCGCCTCATGCAGCCCCTACAGCGGTGTCATCATACTAGCTAACGCCATTGTCAATAGCTACTAGAACTAACCTGTTATTAAATCCGCTACAGTGTACAGCATTGCAGTTTAGCAGTAACACCGGCGGGCCTGGGTGGCAATAAATTAATAAAACCGAAAGCTTACCTTGACTTGGACTTGAATGTGGAAAAATTGACGGGGTCTGTATACTTTCCAAATGCACTATATTTAGTTGTTATTATTTGTCATTTAGTTATATTTATTTAGTTTTATCTAAAAATGATCACTTTTTATGTTTCACTATATATTTCGGTAGTCCTCCCATTCCTCCACTGAGGAGCTGTAATGGGTTTCTTCTTCCTCCGAGGAGTAGCAAGGATCAGTGTGCAGCGTGATAAGTGTCCATAATGATATATTTAATAAATCAACAGAACAAAAGTACAAACAACCGAAACAGTCCCGTATGGGGAAAACACTAACACAGGATACAACCACCCACAAAACACAATAGAAAACAGGCTACCTAAATATGGCTCCCAATCAGAGACAACGACTGACACCTGCCTCTGATTGAGAACCATACTAGGCCAAACACATAGAAATAACAGAACAAAACATAGAAAAACAACACAGAATGCCCACCCAAACTCACGCCCTGACCAACTAAAATAAAGACATAAAAAAGGAACTAAGGTCAGAACGTGACAGTACCCCCCCTCCCCAAAGGTGTGGACTCCGGCCGCAAAACCTGAACCTATAGGGGATGGTCTGGGTGGGCATTTACCACGGTGGCTCTGGAGTGGGACGTGGACCCCACTCCACCATAGTCTCGGCCCACTTATGTGGCACCTCGCCAACGACCCCGGATTGAAGACCCTAATAAAGGGCACCTCTGGACTGAGGGGCTGCGGCTCTGGCAGCGCTGGACAGGAGGGAGACTCTGGCAGCGCTGGACAGGAGGGAGCACCTGTAGGGAGGAGACGGAGAGACAGCCTGGTGCGGGGGGCTGCCACTGGAGGCCTGGTGCGTGGAGGAGGCACAGGCTCGTGCACCGAGCCTGCACAACCCTACCTGGCTGAATACTTCCCGTAGCCAGGCCAGTGTGGCGAGGTGGAATAGACCGCACTGGGCTGTGCTGGCGAACCAGGGACACCATTCGTAGGGGTGGTGCCATGTACCCCGGACAGAGGAGACGCACTGGAGACCAGATGCAAGGAGCCGGCTTCATGGCACCTGGCTCGATGCCCACTCTAGCCCGGCCGATACGAGGCGCTGCAATGTAACGCACCGGGCTATGCCTGCGCACCGGGGACACCGTGCGCCTCACGGCATAACACTGTGCCTGCCCGGTCCACCTCTCTCTACGGTAAGCATGGGGAGTTGGCTCATGGGGAGTTGGCCCCCCTAATACATTTTTGGGGCTGCCTCTCGTCCCAGCCGCGCTGCCGTGCAGCCTCCTCATACCACCGCCGCTCAGCTTTAGCTGCCTCCAGCTCTGCCTTGGGGCGGCGATATTCCCCAGCCTGTGCCCAGGGTCACTTGCCTTCCAAAATCTCCTCCCATGTCCATGAGTCTTGAGATTTCTGCTGCCCATTACCACGCTGCTTGGTCCTTTTTTGGTGGGTGGTTCTGTAACGGGTTTCTTCTTCCTTCTTCAGACCAATGTGCAGCGTGGTAAGTGTCCATAATGATATATTTAATAAATCAACAGAACACTGACCAAAAGTACAAACAAGCGAAACAGTCCCGTATGGTGAAAACACTAACACAGGATACAACCACCCACAAAACACAATAGAAAACAGGCTACCTAAATATGGCTCCCAATCAGAGACAACGACTGACACCTGCCTCTGATTGAGAACCATACTAGGCCAAACACATAGAAATATAACAACAGAACAAAACATAAAAAACAACATAGAATGCCCACCCCAACTCACGCCCTGACCAACTAAAATAAAGACAGAAAAAAGGAACTAAAGTCAGAACGTGACAGGAGCCTCCCCTGCTGAAGACAAAGCCACTAATATGAACAGAGAGTAAAACTCAGTGGGTTTTGTCCAACATGTCTCTGGACCCACTCACTGTCACAGTCATACGCTGGACCTAGTTTTGTCCCATGGAATAAATGTGGTGGATCTTAATG
Organism: Oncorhynchus tshawytscha; assembly: GCF_018296145.1. Taxonomy (NCBI): domain Eukaryota; kingdom Metazoa; phylum Chordata; class Actinopteri; order Salmoniformes; family Salmonidae; genus Oncorhynchus; species Oncorhynchus tshawytscha. The sequence continues at coordinate 9,930,745 of NC_056454.1, read as the reverse complement.
TTTTTCCTCATAATCCTGGACTATCGGACCACCATTTTATTACGTTTGCAATTGCAACAAATAATCTGCTCAGACCCCAACCAAGGAACATCAAAAGTCGTGCTATAAATTCACAGACAACACAAAGATTCCTTGATGCCCTTCCAGACTCCCTCTGCCTACCCAAGGACGCCAGAGGACAAAAATCAGTTAACCACCTAACTGAGGATCTCAATTTAACCTTGCGCAATACCCTAGATGCAGTTGCACCCCTAAAAACTAAAAAAAAATTCTCATAAGAAACTAGCTCCCTGGTACACAGAAAATACCCGAGCTCTGAAGCAAGCTTCCAGAAAATTGGAACGGAAATGGCGCCACACCAAACTGGAAGTCTTCCGACTAGCTTGGAAAGACAGTACCGTGCAGTACCGAAGAGCCCTTACTGCTGCTCGATCATCCTATTTTTCTAACTTAATTGAGGAAAATAAGAACAATCCGAAATTCCTTTTTGATACTGTCGCAAAGCTAACTAAAAAGCAGCATTCCCCAAGAGAGGATGACTTTCACTTTAGCAGTGATAAATTCATGAACTTCTTTGAGGAAAAGATTATGATTATTAGAAAGCAAATTACGGACTCTTCTTTAAACCTGCGTATTCCTCCAAACCTCAGTTGTCCTGAGTCTGCACAACTCTGCCAGGACCTAGGATCAAGAGAGACGCTCAAGTGTTTTAGTACTATATCTCTTGACACAATGATGAAAATAATCATGGCCTCTAAACCTTCAAGCTGCATACTGGACCCTATTCCAACTAAACTACTGAAAGAGCTGCTTCCTGTGCTTGGCCCTCCTATGTTGAACATAATAAACGGCTCTCTATCCACTGGATGTGTACCAAACTCACTAAAAGTGGCAGTAATAAAGCCTCTCTTGAAAAAGCCAAACCTTGACCCAGAAAATATAAAAAACTATCGGCCTATATCGAATCTTCCATTCCTCTCAAAATTTTTAGAGAAGGCTGTTGCTCAGCAACTCACTGCCTTCCTGAAGACAAACAATGTATACGAAATGCTTCAGTCTGGTTTTAGACCCCATCATAGCACTGAGACGGCACTTGTGAAGGTGGTAAATGACATTTTAATGGCATCGGACCGAGGCTCTGCATCTGTCCTCGTGCTCCTAGACCTTAGTGCCGCTTTTGATACCATCGATCACCACATTCTTTTGGAGAGATTGGAAACCCAAATTGGTCTACACGGACAAGTTCTGGCCTGGTTTAGATCTTATCTGTCGGAAAGATATCAGTTTGTCTCTGTGAATGGTTTGTCCTCTGACAAATCAACTGTAAATTTCGGTGTTCCTCAAGGTTCCGTTTTAGGACCACTATTGTTCTCACTATATATTTTACCTCTTGGGGATGTTATTCGAAAACATAATGTAAACTTTCACTGCTATGCGGATGACACACAGCTGTACATTTCAATGAAACATGGTGAAGCCCCAAAATTGCCCTCGCTAGAAGCATGTGTTTCAGACATAAGGAAGTGGATGGCTGCAAACTTTCTACTATTAAACTCGGACAAAACAGAGATGCTTGTTCTAGGTCCCAAGAAACAAAGAGATATTCTGTTGAATCTGACAATTAATCTTAATGGTTGTACAGTCGTCTCAAATAAAACTGTGAAGGACCTCGGCGTTACTCTGGACCCTGATCTCTCTTTTGAAGAACATATCAAGACCATTTCAAGGACATCTTTTTTCCATCTACGTAACATTGCAAAAATCAGAAACTTTCTGTCCAAAAATGATGCAGAAAAATTAATCCATGCTTTTGTCACTTCTAGGTTAGACTACTGCAATGCTCTATTTTCCGGCTACCCGGATAAAGCACTAAATAAACTTCAGTTAGTGCTAAATACGGCTGCTAGAATCCTGACTAGAACCAAAACATTTGATCATATTACTCCAGTGCTAGCCTCTCTACACTGGCTTCCTGTCAAAGCAAGGGCTGATTTCAAGGTTTTACTGCTAACCTACAAAGCATTACATGGGCTTGCTCCTACCTATCTCTCTGATTTGGTCCTGCCGTACATACCTACACGTACGCTACGGTCACAAGACGCAGGCCTCCTAATTGTCCCTAGAATTTCTAAGCAAACAGCTGGAGGCAGGGCTTTCTCCTATAGAGCTCCATTTTTATGGAACGGTCTGCCTACCCATGTCAGAGACGCAAACTCGGTCTCAACCTTTAAGTCTTTACTGAAGACTCATCTCTTCAGTGGGTCATATGATTGAGTGTAGTCTGGCCCAGGAGTGGGAAGGTGAACGGAAAGGCTCTGGAGCAACGAACCGCCCTTGCTGCCTCTGCCTGGCCGGTTCCCCTCTTTCCACTGGGATTCTCTGCCTCTAACCCTATTACAGGGGCTGGGTCACTGGCTTACTGGGGCTCTCTCATGCCGTCCCTGGAGGGGGTGCGTCACCTGAGTGGGTTGATTCACTGTTGTGGTCATCCTGTCTGGGTTGGCGCCCCCCTTGGGTTGTGCCGTGGCGGAGATCTTTGTGGGCTATACTCAGCCTTGTCTCAGGATGGTAAGTTGGTGGTTGAAGATATCCCTCTAGTGGTGTGGGGGCTGTGCTTTGGCAAAGTGGGTGGGGTTATATCCTTCCTGTTTGGCCCTGTCCGGGGTGACCTCGGATGGGGCCACAGTGTCTCCTGACCCCTCCTGTCTCAGCCTCCAGTATTTATGCTGCAGTAGTTTATGTGTCGGGGGCTGGGGTCAGTTTGTTATATCTGGAGTACTTCTCCTGTCCTATTCGGTGTCCTGTGTGAATCTAAGTGTGCGTTCTCTAATTCTCTCCTTCTCTCTTTCTTTCTCTCTCTCGGAGGACCTGAGCCCTAGGACCTGAGCTCCAGGACTACCTGACATGATGACTCCTTGCTGTCCCCAGTCCACCTGGCCATGCTGCTGTTCCAGTTTCAACTGACCTGAGCCCTAGGACCATGCCCCAGGACTACCTGACATGATGACTCCTTGCTGTCCCCAGTCCACCTGGCCATGCTGCTGCTCCAGTTTCAACTTCCACCTGACTGTGCTGCTGCTCCAGTTTCAACTGTTCTGCCTTATTATTATTCGACCATGCTGGTCATTTATGAACATTTGAACATCTTGGCCATGTTCTGTTATAATCTCCACCCGGCACAGCCAGAAGAGGACTGGCCACCCCACATAGCCTGGTTCCTCTCTAGGTTTCTTCCTAGGTTTTGGCCTTTCTAGGGAGTTTTTCCTAGCCACCGTGCTTCTACACCTGCATTGCTTGCTGTTTGGGGTTTTAGGCTGGGTTTCTGTACAGCACTTTGAGATATCAGCTGATGTACGAAGGGCTATATAAATAAATTTGATTTGATTTGATTTGATTTGATTTAAAAGAGATAAAATTATCTTTCAAAAGCATAGCTGTTGTTAAATTAAATGTCCTCTATTGCCAGTATTTAAATGATTCATTACCATTATTTATCCATGCGGGTATCTAAGAACACATTTTGTTAAAAATGTTACCGCCCAGCGAGGTATAGCTAACAGGTTGTGAATTGGAAGACAATCAGTCATTCAGTACATATGAGTCTACAAAGTTATGGGGCTGAATTCCTGGACATTGAGAGTACTCTTCATTCAGGAATAGGTTTAATCTGGGTCTGGGAAATTGTCCCAAACTCTTGTGAAATATCTCACTTCTTAAATAGTTGGCTAGAAGTACTTAAGCAATTCACTCCTCTTAGGCATGAGCGGTCTCCCTTTTTTGCCTTACTATCATTTAGGAAAAGGTGAGAAATCTGCCACAAATATGAGTAAACTAAATTAGTTAATATTAGAAACATTAAATGCTCCACTGTCGGCTATGGATAAACCAATAAAAGCCTGATAAAACAGGCAATGAACTTTCATTTGTGATACTTTTGAATAGTTGCTGTCATTTATTTTCGTTGAGTCTGTTTAGCTTCTTTACTTGGTCATTAGAATTACAATGTTAGTTCTTCTTATTTATTTATATTTTTAAATGTATTTATAAATCAACCAAATTATCTCAGGGTACAGTTACACATTGGTGCTAGCTTCACATTCTAGGCCTATGCTGTGGTAGTATATGGAATAATCATATGGTATACTATATGCCTCAAGTGTAATGGAGACTTATTTTATGCAAATCCTTACAGGCTGATAAATATAAATCCTGAACCTAAATCCTTGATCTCCTATGGCACAATGTTACATTATTATTAGTCTACATTAAAACATGAATCACAATTCTCTTCTCCTAAAGATAGAAAGTCCCAATTGTTAAATTTAGTAATAAAACAGTAAATCCTAGTAATCCTAGTAAAAAAAATGTATCAACAAAATATACACTTTAAATATAGCCGTATGGACGCTACTCACAAGAGTCATTGTGCTGCAGCTCCTATGTAACCCTCAACTCACTGTCATGGGTGTGCTCTCTATGTGGTTGACTGACTGCTTGAGATGAACATCACAGTTATTTTGTAAAAAGCATACAGCCTCATTACAGGAAGTATATGGAAGGAAACAGATAGGGATATGACAGTACCAGTATGGCCCAAAATAAATCCATGCCAAAAATGTAAACACGAAGAGATTGATGTTGAAGCAGCCAATTCTGAGTGTGTGAATAATGCAAAAAATTTGATTTTAATCCAGAAAGAGGACTGTTTCCAAATCATTTACGGGACAACAAAAATATTTTCATCCCAAAGTCATCTGTTTGACCTCCCGCAGCATGAAAGATGCCGACCAACCCTCTAGTGCACAGTCAGTACACAACATCATGTCTTAGCAGGATCAGATGGTGATAGGGGTCCCAGCAGGGTCAGACAGCCAGGGAAGACCAGTCTACAGAGCTCAGGTGAATTTTGCAGTATATTAATATCTGTGAATTATATAAATGTCCATATTGAATATATGGGTAGACCTACAGTAGCTACAGGACAGCAGCGTCAGCTTAAAGCTACAGTCTGGGATCTGGAAATAATTTCATTTATTGAACCATTGATTCTAATATTGGATAATGCCTCATTTTAGGAGAATCAGATTGGGACAGGGTTCTCAGCAGGGTCAGGCAGCCAGAGAATACTATTCTGTGACGGAGCTGAGGGGAATTTTTCAGATGCAAGACTTTATTCTCTCTGTGCAGCAAACACTGGACAAGCCAGATGCTATTTTAAAGCAGTCTGACACACCTCCAAAGTTGATTTCCAAACTGTATCAAGGGTTGATAGAGGCTTTTCCCGATGACACAATTCTAAAGAAATCACAGACAGTGTCACCAGCAAAGCAGGGTAGCCTAGTGGTTAGAGTGTTGGACTAGTAACCAAAAGGTTACAAGTTTGAATCCCTGAGCTGACAAGGTACAAATCTGTCATTCTACCCCTGAACATGCAGTTAACCCACTGTTCCTAAGCTGTCATTGAAAATAAGAATTTGTTCTTAACTGACTTGCCTAGTAAAATAAAGGTCAAATTTAAATAAATAAAGCACCCTCACACCTCCTCCTCCATGCTTCACGGTGGGATTCACACACCTAATCTGCGTCTCACGAAGACTACATGATTCCATCTGTGTTATTTCATAGTATTATTTATTCACCATTATTATGCAATGTATACAAATAGTAAAAGTAAAGAACAACCCTTGAGTTGAGTAGGTGTTTCCAAACTTTTGACTGGTCCTGTAAGAATTCAGACCCTTTGCTATGAGAAATTGAGCTCAGGTACATCCTGTTTCCATTGATCATCCTTGAGATGTTTCTTCAACTTTATTGGAGTCAATTGATTGGACATGATTTGGAAAGGCACACACCTATCTATATATAAGGTCCCACAGTTGACTTTGCATGTCAGAGCAAAAACCAAGCCATGAGGTCGAAGAAATTGTCTGTAGCCTATTTGAAGGTCAGTTGGTAATATAATAAGCTATAGGCTAATACGTTGTTCCCTGTTACAAATGGTAACAGGAACCCTGCGCTGCCTAAATAGTGCAATACTGTATCAGCCCCCTCAAAATGCCCTAATTCTTCATGACACCCCTAATGCAGGTCCACTGATGTCGGAATTTGCCTACATATTCAATCTAAGTATTTGCTTTTCAAAATGCAATATTCCCATCATTTTTGATGATTGTTTTCTCATTACTCACAAGAAAATCACAAGGTCTACTAAGTTGGACCAATCCTAGGACCAATCCACTGCTCATAACTAGTAGATACGCTCACTGCTCATAACCTATATCAATCAGCATTGGTACAGGTGCCTTTCTTAGTAGGCTATAGTTTGTGAACTGTGTATTGAACAGACATCCATTCATTTTGGCAAAACAACTATCAAATCATATGCTGTGACATTGCAAGGGGCATCAGTGGCTGCATCAACTTTTTGTTATGTCAAAATAATTAATTCATACTATGTAATCGATTGAAACACACACACACACACACACACACACACACACACACACACACACACACACACACACACACACACACACACACACACACACACACACACACACACACACACACACACACACACACACACACAGACTTGTTAGTGCTTAATGCATTTATTTATGAAGACCTTTACTTCACTTACTTATTTAAGAAGCTGATGATGTCGCCATAGTCTACGACCGGAAGAAACTGGAGGAGAGGAGGTGAGGAGAGGAAACATGGCAACAAATGAACTGAAATAAGACATTGCTTCTCCACTAGCGCATCATCAGGCAAATTATATTTCTCTGGATGGGTTCAGAAGGTGAGGGGTCAGGGGTCAACGTCAGGAGACCAGGCTGCTCCCGAGGGAGCAGAGGCAGGGTTGGTGAATGATTTCAGAAAGCATAGCAGTTGTCATCTGAGCTCTCAGCAATAGGACCAGCTTTTGCTAGGTGTTCCTGGTGTTTCCTTGGTCTTGTGTCAGTTCACTCAATCTTCTCTTCAGGAGGCAGAGAAGGCCATTCCTCCCTCCACTGCATTACCTAAAAGTAATAAGTAAAGCGCAAAATTATTGACAATTCCACTACACCGTGCGGAGGGTATTTGTAAAGCAAGACAAAATGTTCAGTCCAAAAATAGTATAAGCCTTAACTTACTCTGATCTTGCAGCTGTAGGCACAGTGCCTCCAGAGTTCCCGGCTGCTCTTTGTAGGCTCCCCCAGTGCCTCTTCACCTCCTGCAGTCTGTTCACCAACATCAGTCTGTCGAAGATTGCCTTTTTGATGGCGAGATGGCGGTTGCCTGTGAGATGTAAAACTCTGAGGTACAGTATTTAACAGAGCAACAGCAATGAGAAGGTAAATATGTAATCACAATAGATACCTTCTGCAATCATATACTTACTGGTGCCAAGTCTCTCCCATGGCCCCACAATGTTGTTAGTACTGAGCAGCTCACCCACTGAGCAGCTCTGCCTGCTGTCAAGGCTGCCTTGTGCTCAACAATTTCTCTGAATCTGATGCCTCCTCTTGTTGCCGTCTGAATACAACGGGGTGATTAGACAAACTGTAGATCCAGATATGTTACATAACTATAAGTTGTAGAGGTACTATAGAGGCACAAACAAAGCGAGTACAAAGCAATCAACTCCTTTTTAAAGCATTGGTTGTCATACAGTTATAACATTATACAAGCCATGCAGAATGTTGGCCCACAACGTACTCTGCTGTTTATTGTATAAGAATTGTACATTTTGGGGGGCAATGAATGGTGAATTCGAAGTTTATGTATGGAAAGATACTGAGACTAGGGGAAGTGCAGAAAGTTCACATTCTGTTCAAAACATGTCGCTGAATATTAATATTTCTAAGGAAGGAGGCAAAAGAGCAACAGTTTAGTTTCAGTTCCTCATAAGGCAGGCCAGTTACACAAACACTAACACACACACACACTTCCACGCCCAAGAAAGTCCTAGACTTAGGCAGGTCATGACACTACCAGTGAGAGGAACATACTGTGTTTCTGCCTAACAATAGAGAATGATGCTTTATCGTAGACATGCAAGGTGGTGCCTAGTCGTAAGGTATAAAAATACATGCTTGTGGGTTGAATAAACTTTTTCTGGTTGTCCGTTTTGAGTTTTTGCTCTATTTGTTCAGAAACTAATATACCTTCAGTCCACTGCTGCACCTCAGCAACCCACTCCTGTAGCACAGCGCCGTTGATGTCCAGCTGTGCCGCTTTTCTTCAAGGAGGCTCGTCTCCTCCTTCAGTCTTTTGACATTCAGAAAAAAAATACAATTCAATTAAGGAATATTTGGTTACTGTAGGTCTCTGTCCCTCTTTCTCTCCCTCTCCATCGATTCTTTAACAAGCATCAATGTTGTTGTCGTTCTGCTAGGGACCTGTTTTTAGCGTATGAAGTTTCCAGTAAATAACCGATAAAGTGAGTATATTTATCCTGTGTTCCCATTTAATTAGCAAGTAAATAAATAATTAAACCAATTTGTGAAGTACTGGATCATAAGTAAGGCTTGGTTTTTGCAGATGCAAGGAGGTTACGACTGTTCAGAATGGTGATATGATACGAGGTTATGATTAATAGGTTGACTGTTTATAGATGTGATAGGTAAAGACCTTTTAGAGTTTGATTTGGGAGATGGTTGGTTACCCAAGATTGCATAGCAGTCAGACGTCCTTTGTCCTCATCTTGTCGTGTCCCATGTATATATATATATATTTACACCTTTCTTCGCATATCTTTTATATATTTTCTTTTCCAAAAACTCAACTTCAAAACACTCTCCTGCAACCCGCCTCACCAATTACATTTTTTATTTTTTATTTACCTCAAATCTGAAATCCACAATAGAAGCTAGCCAGAAGCTAGCCAGAAGCTAACCAGAAGCTAGCCAGTTTACTGGCTAATGTTAGTATTCAGCTAACCATGGTTTGTGGTCATCAGCTATCCTTTAGCTCGAAAAGCTATCGCCAGTTTTGTACAACGCGACTCAGACCAGAACATACTGGACCTATTTTTCTCTCCATATCCCCGGATTTCAACCGCAAGCTCTGGACATTTACACCTGGATCTCCCAGCTAGCTAGCTGCTATCCGTGTGACTATTGGCTTACATCGATCCCGGAGCAAACATCAATTATTCCAGAGCTAGCCAGCTGAAGAGTTCCATCAGTCACTCCTGGGCTACAATCACCTATCCGGACCCATTTTACTGCCGATGCGGAGCCCCACCGGACCTTTACGACTGGACTACCGATGTTATCGGCCGGATGGAGTTATCCATCTGGCCCCTCCGTCGCGACATTACCTGAATGCCCATCTGCGGTCCGCTAATCGTTAGCTGTCTTATCGGCTGCTATCCGAATAGGTCTATCAGACAATTTTTCTTGGGTCACTATAACTATATCTATTTTGCCAATTGGATTGATCCCCTCTACCACACGGAACCCCACTAATCTACCGACAGAAACGCATGAGGTGGCTAAAATCAGACCTCCATCCGATGCTAGCTTGCTACCGATGTCCCGGCTAGCTGTCTGAATCGCCGTGACCCCAACCAACCTCACTACTCACTGGACCCTTATGATCACTTGACTAAGCATGCCTCTCCTTAATGTCAATATGCCTTGTCCATTGCTGTTCTGGTAAATGTTTATTGGCTTATTTCACTGTAGAGCCTCTAGCCCTGCTCACTATACCTTATCCAACCTTTCAGTTCCACCACCCACACTTGCAATGACATCACCTGGTTTCAATGATGGTTCTAGAGACAGTAGCTCTCTCATCATCGCTCAATACCTAGGTTTACCTCCACTGTATTCACATCCTACCATACCTTTGTCTGTACATTATACCTTGAAGCTATTTTATCGCCCCCAGAAACCTCCTTTTACTCTCATTTCCAGAAATTCTAGACAACCAATTCTCATAGCTTTTAGCCGTACCCTTATCCTATTCCTCCACTGTTCCTCTGGTGATGTAGAAGTGAATCCAGGCCCTGCAATGCCTAGCTCCACTCCTATTCCCCAGGCACTCTCTTTTGATGACTTCTGTAACCGCAATAGCCTTGGTTTCATGCATGTTAACATTAGAAGCCTCCTCCCTAAGTTTGTTTTATTCACTGCTTTAGCACACTCTGCCAACCTGGATGTTCTAGCCGTGTCTGAATCCTGGCTTCGGAACACCACCAAAAATTCGGAAATCTTCATCCCTAACTACAACATTTTCAGACAAGATAGAATGGCCAAAGGGGGCGGTGTTGCAATCTACTGCAAAGATAGCCTGCAGAGTTCTGTCCTACTATCCAGGTCTGTACCCAAACAATTTGAACTTCTACTTTTAAAAATCCACCTCTCTAAAAACAAGTCTCTCACCGTTGCCACCTGCTATAGACCACCCTCTGCCCCCAGCTGTGCTCTGGACACCATATGTGAACTGATTGCCCCCCATCTATCTTCAGAGCTCGTGCTGCTAGGCGACCTAAACTGGAACATGTTTAACACCCCAGCCATCCTACAATCTAAGCTTGATGCCCTCAATCTCACACAAATTATCAATGAACCTACCAGGTACCACCCCAAAGCCGTAAACACAGGCACCCTCATAGATATCATCCTAACCAACCTCTGCTGATCTCAGCAATCACTGCCTCATTGCCTGCATCCGTAATGGGTCAGCGGTCAAACGACCTCCACTCATCACTGTCAAACGCTCCCTGAAACACTTCAGCGAGCAGGCCTTTCTAATCGACTTGGCCTGGGTATCCTGGAAGGATATTGATCTCATCCCGTCAGTAGAGGATGCCTGTTTTTTTTTTAAATGCCTTCCTCACCAACTTAAATAAGCATGCCCCATTCAAGAAATGTAGAACCAGGAACAGATATAGCCCTTCTCTCCAGACCCGACTGCCCTTAACCAACACAAAAACATCCTATGGCGTTCTGCATTAGCATCGAACAGCCCCCGTTATATGCTACTTTTCAGGGAAGCTAGAAACCAATATACACAGGCTGTTAGAAAAGCCAAGGCTAGCCTTTTCAAGCAGAAATGTGCTTCCTGCAACACAAACTCAAAAAAGTTCCGGGACACTTGTAAAGTCCATGGAGAAGAAGAACACCTACTCCCAGCTGCCCACTGCACTAAGGAAAGGAAACACTGTCACCACCGATAAATCCACTATAATTGAGAATTTAAAGAAACATTTTTTCCATGGCTGGCCATGCTTTCCACCTGGCTACCCCTACCCCGGTCAACAGCACTGCACCTCCCACAGCAACTCGCCCAAGCCTTCCCCATTTCTCATTCTCCCAAATCCAGTCGGCTGATGTTATGAAAGAGCTGTAAAATCTGGACCCCTACAAATCAGCCGGGCTAGACAATCTGGACCCTTTCTTTCTAAAAGTATCTGCCAAAATTGTGGCCACCCCTATTACTAGCCTGTTCAACCTCTCTTTCGTGTCGTCTGAGATTCCTAAAGATCGGAAAGCAGCTGCGGTCATTCCCCTCTTCAACAGGGGGGACACCCTTCACCCAAACTGCTACAGACCTATATCTATCCTACCCTGCCTTTCTAAGGTCTTCGAAAGCCAAGTCAACAAACAGATTACCGACCATTTTGAATCCCACCATACCTTCTCCGCTATGCAATCTGGTTTCAGAGCTGGTCATGGCTGCACCTCAGCCAGGCTCAAGGTGCTAAACGATATCTTAAACGGCATTGATAAGAAACAATACTGTGCAGCTGTATTCATTGACCTGGCCAAGGCTTTCGACTCTGTCAATCACCACATCCTCATCGGCAGACTCGACAGCCTTGGTTTCTCAAATGATTGCCTCGCCTGGTTCACCAACTACTTATCTGATAGAGTTCAGTGTGTCAAATCGGAGGGCCTGTTGTCCGGGCCTCTGGCAGTCTCTATGGGGGTGCCACAGGGTTCAATTCTTGGACCGATTATCTTCTCTGTATACATCAATGATGTCGCTCTTGCTGCTGGTGAGTCTCTGATCCACCTCTACACAGACGACACCATTCTGTATTCTTCTGGCCCTTCTTTGGACACTGTTTTAACAACCCTCCAGGCGAGCTTCGATGCCATACAACTCTCCTTCCATGGCCTCCAATTGCTCTTAAATACAAGTAAAACTAAATGCATGCTCTTCAACCGATCGCTGCCTGCACCTGCCCGCCTGTCCAACATCACTACTCTGGACGGTTCTGACTTAGAATATGTGGACAACTACAAATACCTAGGTGTCTGGTTAGACTGTAAACTCTCCTTCCAGACTCACATCAAACATCTCCAATCCAAAGTTAAATCTAGAATTAGCTTCCTATTTCGCAACAAAGCATCCTTCACTCATGCTGCCAAACATACCCTCGTAAAACTGACCATCCTTGACTTCGGCGATATCATTTACAAAATAGCATCCAATACCCCACTCAATAAATTGGATGCAGTCTATCACAGTGCCATCCGTTTTGTCACCAAAGCCCCATATACTACCCACCACTGCGACCTGTACGCTCTCGTTGGCTGGCCCTCGCTTCATACTTGTCGCCAAACCCACTGGCTCCAGGTCATCTACAAGACCCTGCTAGGTAAAGTGCCCCTTTATCTCAGCTCACTGGTCACCATAGCAGCACCCACCTGTAGCACGCGCTCCAGCAGGTATATCTCTCTGGTCACCCCCAAAACCAATTCCTACTTTGGCCGCCTCTCCTTCCAGTTCTCTGCTGCCAATGACTGGAACGAACTACAAAAATCTCCGAAACTGGAAACACTGCAAATCAACCATTCCAGTGTTTTACTTGCTATATTGTTTTTACTTCGCCACCATGGCCTTGCCTACCTGGTTAAATAAAGGTGAAAAAAAAGGTAACTCTTTAAAGAACCACTCTCATGGTGCCCCAGATCGTAATTAGTTAGTTAATTAGTAATTAATTAATTAGTTAATTAGTTACATGATTAATTTAATTGGGTAACAATTAAACATAGTTATTTAATTAGATAAACAACAGTCTTCAGAATAATGTTAAAGTCACGACAAAGATGACTGGTAAAAATAATAAAAGAAACTGAGTCAGGATTGCAGACAGAAGATCAGACATGTAGAAATAAATACAAGAAGATACAGGTAAAAAAATAAAGTTTTATGGAAGCACCCCCCCCCAAAAATCTTTTCTCCATACCTTCACATATCTCTTTGCCAACATATGATCCGTGTTGGCAAACTTCTTATTCTAGCCTATTGCCAGTAGTGTGATAATGTCCGTACATCTTCAGTCAGCTATTCTAATACATTTCTACTGTGTGCCTAACCAATCAACACAAAGACTGCAATTACAGTCTTGTGTAAGATTTTAAAAAACAACAACATTAAAATCATTTAAGATAGTGTCGTGGAAATTCACCACTAAAGACTCAAACTTAAAGTAAACGAGACAAGCTTTACTATCATGGCCAGAGAGGTCACAAACTCAATAGAAGCCTGACAAAACTCTGAAAAGGGTGTTTTAATAAAAGCAGCATTGTGCTAGACATACGATTACATAGGCATGAAAATACATTTCCATCACACTCCCTCCTTTTATCACTCTGTGATAACTATTGTTACATTTTAGGGTAAGAATTAGATTATGGCTGAAACTATATTAAAGGAAGTTCTATAAAAACACATTAAAAGTAAGTGAAATCAACACATAAAACCAGACACCTTTTATCATTAAGATCAATAAGATACATCTCGAATTTTATCAAGGGCACATGCCACTCCATAATTATGGAGCATTACACCAGTTAATCATGACAGGGTAGTTTGTATATGAGTAATCCCGGCCAGTGAGCGCTTCCACCTGTCTGCTGCAGGGGGACGATATCCCTGGAAAATAACAGACAGGTCAAGGCAGGCAGAGGGCAGAAAACCAGAGGTGGGGCAACGATACCGGACTGCAGGCAGGCTCAGGTTCAGGGTAGGCAGAGGTCAATAATCCAGAGGGGGGCAAAGGTACAGGTCGGCAGGCAGGCTCAGAGGCATGTGGGCTCGAATTCAGGACAGGCAAGGGTCAAAACCAGGAGGACAAGACAAAGAGACTGGAAAAAACAGGAGCTGAGACACAAAAATGCTGGTTGACTTGACAAGCAAGACGAACTGACAACAGACAAACAAGAACACAGGTCTTATGTTTGTTCCTTATATAATGACAAACCGGGGCGTAGGTTTAACTACTTTTGATGAACATATACTTCAGCTAGACAACTCCATGTTTAGCCATGCAAGGCATTCTTTAACCATCTGCCTCCCGCATAGCCTGCTGGGTATCGTAGTCTAAATGTTATTAACACATAACAACACATCTTCTTTCCTTTAAAAGAAAACTACTTTTCTATGTAACTATATATGTCACATTTGTTTACTCAACCTGCATAACATGCAATTTTCAATAACACACATTTCTTTACCATTTTTCCCCCCCTTAAAAATAAAATATTTTTTCAACTAAATATAGTCTGTCCAACAATAGTCTATTGTGGCTCTATTTCTTTTCACATTAACAAAACATTCAGTCCAGGTGCCCCTTTTATGTATTTTTGTATTTTTTTTGAGCAATTCTCAATTAGCCTTTCCTGAAAGGCTCTGACAGTCCTTTTTGGTCGTTCTGCTGAAGTGCTACCTGAAACAGTTGGACAGCGTTCATTGTCAGTCAGGGTGTTCTGACTGAATTGTCCATTTCTAAAGGCATTTGACGCTTCAGCAGCATCCTCCTGATGATCCTCAGTCCCTTGAGTGAATGGATGCAGCCTTAGATCTACTCTGTTTCGTCTCAGTTGTGATCCATGCTCCGTTTGGATCTCATAGGATCGCGGTGCAACTTCTCTCTGCACACACCCTTGCTGCATCCAGGTTTCTGTAGTGATGTCTCGGAGTCGCACATGATCTCCAGGTTTCAGTTCAGGTAAGTGTCTTGCACTTTTGTCGTGTCGCTGTTTTTGTTTGTCTTTCTGTTTTTCCTTTGCGAGTTTGACTTTGTGAGTACCTCTGGGTGTTAGCGTTAGCGAGTCCTCATGGATGGGTAGATTGTTTCTGATGCGACGTATCATCAACATTTGTGCAGGTGAAAGTCCGTTCTGCAGTGGTGCGTTTCGGTAGGTCATCAGTTTTATTAGGAAATACTCCTTCCCATCATGTGCCTTTTTCATCAGACCTTTGACAATTTTGTAGTAGGGTCTGTTGGGTACTGGATGAGGCATTAGCGGCTCTGCTTGCTGCTTTGGCCTGTAGGTGAAACACAGTTCACATGAAGCAGTGGTCTGGCTGATTTCCTGGTTCATTCTTGGCCAGTACATTACTTCTCGTGCTTGTCGTTTGCATTTTTCCTCACCCAAGTGGCCCTCGTGTATTTTCTGTAGCATTTCTTTGCGTAGTGTCATGGGAATGACAATCTTGTTGCCTTTGAACACTATGTCATCCACAACGGTGAGCTCTGCTCTGCACATCCAGTAATCCTGTATTCTCCTTGGACAGTTGTTTTTCTGTGCAGGCCATCCTATCAGTGTTGTTTCTTTCAACTCTGTCATTGTTTGGTCAGCTGCGGTCTCTCTTTTGATCTGCTCCATTCTCTCAGAAGATACAGGAAGTGATTCTACGATCATGTCGACGTAGGCCTGATTCTCAGTGTTTTTCTGTGTGTCGAAGCTCTCCTTCTTGTCGACTGCTCGAGAAAGAGTGTCGGCGGAGAACATGAACTTTCCCGGGGTATAGATCATCTTCACATCATACTTTTGCAGTCTGATCAACATTCTCTGGATTCTCATTGGACAATCATTCAGTGGCTTAGACATGATTGACACCAATGGTTTGTGGTCGGTTTCTACTTCGAAGTCTCGTTTGTAGACGTGTATGTGCTCGCCAGTAGTTCTTTCTCTATCTGTGCATACCTTGTCTCTGCGCCTGTCAAGGCTCTGGCTGCATAAGCGACGGGTTGCCATGTGTCGTCATGCTGTTGCAGAAGAACTGCTCCCAGGCCAAACTGTGAAGCGTCTGTAGAAATTCTTATGCTTTTCTCTGGATCATAGAACCTGAGCACTGGCTCTTCTGTGATTGTCTTCTTTAGGTTTTTGAAGCAGCTTTCCTGTTCATGGGACCATTCCCATTCATTTTTCTGTTCCAGAAGACACCACTAGCTGCTAGGTAGATATTGAATCTCTGCTTGAAACGTTTCCAATTGTCAGCTAAATTGCCTGTTAACTGCATAGGAGTTGGAGGACTAAGCCTATCCATGACGGAGAACAGGAACCATGTCAATGTATCTTACTTCAGTATGTTGCTCATCAACTTGCTTGTCAACAGATTCCAATGCAGCCTCGCTCTCGCTGCTGTCACTCTCACTGCTACGGACGATGGGCGACACTTGGAGGGGGATGGAGACACAAGAACAGGAATCACAAGAACAGGTGAAACAGATCAGGGAGTAACAGGATAACCGTACTTCCTGATGGAGACATCCAGCTCTCCAGGTTTCTGGCCATTTCCTGAGCCTAGGGCATGACAGTCCACGTCCATTGTTTTGCAGAGGAACGTGAAAGAGAACCTATCTCGCGATTCCTCAGCTACTGGAATGCTGAAGAATGCATTAGCCAAAGCAATCACTGAAAAACAACAGCTTCCAGGTGGAACTTGAGAGAGAATGGTCACCGTATTAGGCACAAGTGGTACTTGACCATGTACAGCATCATTAACCAATCTGAAATCCCCTGAGGTTTTCTTCCTGGGAGGTGGAGTGTTACCAGCTAATTAGTTACCACTAATGCTGTATGTACTGAAATTATGCCTTTTTTCTGCCTCTTTGCTCACCACGGTTGCTGCTCCTTTCGTTTTGACAATGTCTGTCTTCCCTTTGACCCAAAATGTGTCTGGTACTTTCTTTAGCCATGGAATCGTGTCATTTGTTTCAGCCACCACCATTACTTCTTCGGTGGGGAGAGGTAGTTTCTTTCTTCTGGCTCTTGCTGATGCCCAATAGGGTGAGATTAATTTAGCACATGAGGTCTCTTCACAGTAGATTTACTGGGCATGAGGATGCATACATTTTGTATAGGTGCTGTGTAGCCTGCAGAACTTTACGTTTGTTTTGTATTTTGTTGTTTTTTCGGGGTTCATTTTAATAAAGTAAGATGTTTGCCTACCACGCTGCACCTTGGTCTAATTCATCCAATGAACGGAACAGCTGATTTCTTCAGGGCAGAGACTGCTGCATCAGTGTCTACTAGGAATGGATTTTTTTCTCCCAGTATCTCAATGTTAATTAGTGGATTTTCTGTTGAGAGAGTAGTTAGTTGTAACATCTGTAGGGGTGTTTCTTCTTCTTCGTTTTCTGTTTCTGTCTCATCCTATTGGTTGGTCTCCGAAAGGGTCATTTACCCTCATGTTTCTGGGAGGTCCATTCCACTCCTCCCTGCCTTAATTTTCTTGGCAGTCTCTGGCAAAATGTCCTGGTTTACAGTTCACAGTTATAACACCTCCGACCATTTCCGACTGTTTCTTTCCGCGGGTTCCCACCTCTCCCCCGTTTTTCCCTCATCCTCCACCTCTTCCTCAAGCTCCTCTTCCTCCTCCTCTTCCTTCTTTCCCTCCCCCACTGTAGCACATCAGCTGCAGTAAGGGCTGTGCCTCAGGTGGGGCTGTTGGAATTTCTGGATAAAGGCTGTTCTCTTTTTTCTTTGCCCTTCTCTCACTTTCTTTCCTTTTTTTGACTACTTGCGTCACCATTAACACTTTCAATGTTCTGTCCTTCTATTTCAGTGATTCTGCTTCTCTGCCTCTTCCAGTTTTTCTCTGGCTTCTACATGTCTCTCTGTATCCCATCTTAAGGGAATGCTCCATTTGTCCATTTAGCCCATTTAACTATTTGGTCTAACACCCCATTCCCAAATTTCTGACTCATCGTTTTGGCAGGCCCCGAAATTCGGGGCGACTTGTATTTTCGTTTTTTACTACAACACGTCCCCATTCTCTCTTTTTGCTCCCCTATCTTGAAACAGGCACACCTGAAGTATAAATCGGCAATACTGTAGTTGTAAAATACAGTTGTACCCCCCCCCCCAAAAAAGAATCTGCATTATTGTCCATATCAATGTTGTATTTTCTGTCTTTGTAATTACATTCTTTCTTTTATAATACACATTTTCCAAAAAGTAGTAGCATTAGTCACGTAAACACAGAAATAAACAAATGGCACATTGGATTCCTAATTTTAAAAATAAGTGGTGCTTTTCTTATTTTCTTTCTTTAGATATTCATTCTTCACAAATTCCTCCTTCACACTAGTGTTCTATAAATACAACACATTCGGTAATTATAATCTCTCCTTTCATATCTTCACACACCACCTCACTATTTTCCCAAATTTCATTCACACATCACACAGAATCCTTATAACATCATCAATCGAAGTCCACACAGAACTTTCTTAGGTAATCCCATTCACACCACCAGCAATGATCTGCAGACATCATAGTAAAACTCATTATATGCTATTTTTATCGCACTCAAGTTGTTTTGATTATGGGGGGGGGGTCCCTTACGAATTGCTAACACAAAACATTTAGGAACCCCTCTGGTAGCTTATATGATGAGATATGGATGAGAGAAATATCCTTAAAACAATCAAATACAATTAGCAGCCAAGCATCGATCATCATGCTGGTGACATGCATGTCACCAGCATTCAAATAATACCTTCAATATTTATTGGAAATTTGCATCAAGCTCACCACTGTCTGTCACTTAGCCACCATGAAGTTCATCATAACTTATTTCATCTGCCTATGAACTCTTAATGCTTTCTCACGTTGTAGGTTTAGTACAACTACAGTAGTAGTGGAAAAAGTATCCAATTGTCATACTTGAGTTAAAGTAAAGATGCCTTAATAGACAATGACTCACGTTAATGTGAAGGTCAACCAGTAAAATAGTACTTGAGTAAAAGTATTTGGTTTATAATATACCTAAGATCAAAATTAAATGTAACTGCAAAAATATACTTAAGTATTAAAAGTAAAAGTATACATTTATATTAAGCAAACCAGACGGCACATTTTCTTTATTTTTTTCGAATAGCCAGGGGCACACTAAACATGCAGACATAATTTAGAAACAAAGCAGTTGTGTTTAGTGAGTCTGCCAGATCAGAGGCAATAGGGATTATCAGGGATGTTCTCTTGATATGTGCATGAATTGGAACATTTTCCTGTGCTGCTAAGCATTCAAAATGTAACAGGTACTTTTGGGTGTCAAGGAAATTGTATGTAGTAAAAAGTACATTATTATTTTAAGGAATGTAGTGAAGTAAAAGTTGTCAAAAATATATAAAGTACTGATACCACAAGAAATGACTTAAGTAGTACTTTAACGTATTTTTACTTAAGTACTTCACACCCCTGAATAAATTGTATCATTGCAAGTTTCTCGCATAATTAATTTGACACACAAAATATCCCATCATGTCGATCAAACAAATGGTCGGTTGGCAATTACTAAATTGAAACATAATTCCCTGTTTCTATCAGCCCAGTTGACATTTTTTTATGCATTAGGTAATTCATCTGCATGAAATGGTTGGAGGGAAACCTGGTTAATGAGTGAGATGACATGATGGCACAAACAGATCTGGGACCAGATTAGGATAGAATATTTCCTACCAGAGTAGAAGAACCAGTCTAATTCTTCCCCCTCTTCTATCATACATGAACCATTAGAACATTGGTAGCAGTGTTTCTTTGTGGTATGGATGTGTCCTTCTAGCACCACTAGGTGGAAGAACTAGCAAAGAAATAAGGTTGTGGTAACATCTACAAAATTCCTGCACAGAGTAAAATAATACCAACATATTAATTGTGTTCGTTCCGTTTCTCAAAATATGTCTGCTGTAGTTATAGAATTACCACGTGGTGAAATTTAAGGAAACTATCTTCCTTCATCCATCTCTTCTGTGGACTGAGTTACAGTCCAATGTGTCTGGTCACTTATACATATACTGTGTTTACTTTGGGTTCAAGTTCTACTAGAACAATCCAGAAAATAACATCATTGGATCTATGTGAGGGACACACACACAGACACACAGACTGATCTATATGTAGCCAAGCTGAGGGCTGGTGGGGGAAAGGGAAGACCAAGCTTATGAACTTATCCCCAGTGGACCAACCCACAAGGCATTGGTTTTCATCTCTGTCCAAATGAAAAGATGAGAGAAAGAAAGAATAAAGGAATGGGAATAGCTGAGCCGAAGGAACTGTCAACCTGGTTTGTTGAAGAAAAGATTTGGGTTAGTTCTTCCTATCTGTGTGTCTTGGGGTAAATGTGGAGTACGGGACTGTGTGATTTTGATTATCTCCATGTTCGGGTTAGATGGTGCGATGGAAATCCTCACTAACTATAATAGGCAATAACGTTGATAACCAAGTCCCTACAAAGACTATCTATTTTCGGTTTTCTAAATCTCTGCACTCCCATTTAATTCTCTATCCTGCTGTTTGGTGTAATACAGCAGCCTTGCTCCCACCTCTCTCTCTCTCTATCCCTCATCTCTCTGCTCCAGTTAGAGGCACTGCGACACCGTGCTTCGAGCACACACACTGCATCGCCATTCATCCTATTTCTGCCATGGCGTATGCGTGCTGCCAGCCCAGCGCACTGCAGTTCTGTGTTGCAGAGAAGATGCAGGGTGCCTGCCATGCACTGGGGGATGCTGGAGCTATTTATAGCAGCGAGGGATGTAAATAGCCTATGCGTGAAGCTATAGGGACCAAAGGCAGTGGATGGGATGAGGGGGATTTGAAGAGAGTGAGGAAGGTTCAGAGTAGTCAGAAGGTACAGTATTTATTGGTGTCATAGGGTAGTGATGGAGAATGAAGAAGGGGGAGAAGAATTATGTTTGTTGGCTGTATTTTGTTCAGGCTCTATGGATAGGGAGAATATAGAACTGCTTTGTGAATGTGTGTGTTGTGTTCATTTTAGAAAGACATTCATTAATTCAAACCAAGCAATAGCGCTGAAATGAACCACAAACTCTAATTGGGCTCATTTCAATAATTCCTTTAAGGACTGTACTGCACACAACACCGTCAGCTTCAGTAACGTACGCTAAACTGAATTTCTCTCTCTCTCACTCTCTCGCTCTCTCTCTCTCTCGCTCTCCCTCTCTCTTTCTCTCATTCATATATACAGATGCAAGAAAAAGTATGTGAACCCTTTAGAATTACCTGGATTTCTACATAAATTAGTCAAACAATTTCACAACAATAGACAAACACAATGTGCTTAAACTAATAACACACACATTATTGTACTTTTTTTGTCTATATTGAATTACATAATTTAAAAATTCACAGTGTAGGTTGGAAAAAGTATTTGAACCCCTAGGCTAATGACTTCAACTAAAGCAATTCTTTTGGCCTTTCTAGGGAGTTTTTCCTAGCCACCGTGCTTCTATACCTGCATTGCTTGCTGTTTGGGGTTTTAGGCTGGGTTTCTGTACAGCACTTTGATATATCAGCTGATGTACGAAGGGCTATATAAATGAATTTGATTTGATGTGAACCATGCCTCGAACTAAAAGAGATCTCAGAAGACCTTAGATTAATAATTCTTGACTTGCATAAAGCTGGAATAGTATCTCTAAAAGCCTTGATGTTCATCAGTCCACGGTAAGACAAATTGTCTATAAATGGAGAAAGTTCATCACTGTTGCTACTCTCCCTAGGAGTGGCTGTCCTGCAAAGATGACTGCAAGAGCACAGCGCATAATGCTCAATGAGGTTAAGAAGAATCCTAGGGTGTCAGCTAAAGACTTCCAGAAATCTCTGGAACTTGCTAACATCTCTGTTGACGAGTCTACAATACGTAAAACACTAAACAAGAACGGTGTTCATGGAAGGACACCACGGAAGAAGCCACTACTGTCCAAAAAAAACAACATTGCTGCGCGTCTGAAGTTCGCAAAAGAGCACCTGGATGTTCCACAGCACTACTGGCAAAATATTCTGTGGACAGATTAAACTAAAGTTGAGTTGTTTGGAAGGAACACACAACAGTATGTGTGGAGAAATAAGGCACAGCACACCAACATCAAAACCTCATCCCAACTGTAAAATATGGTGGTGGACCATCAATGGTTTGGGGCTGCTTTGCTGCCTCAGGGCCTGAACAGCTTGCTATCATCAATGGAAAAATGAATTCCCATGTTTATCAAGACATTTTTCAGGATAATGTAAGGCTATCTGTCCGCCAATTGAAGCTCAACAGAAGTTGTGTGATGCAACAGGACAACGACTCAAAACACAGAAGTAAATCAACAGAATGGCTTCAACAGAAGAACATGTGCCTTCTAGATTGGCCCAGTCAGAGTCCTGACCTGAACCCAATTGAGATGCTGTGGCATGAACTCGAGAGCGGTTCACACCAGACATCCCAAGAATATTGCATAACTGAAACAGTTTTGTAAAGAGGAATGGTCCAAAATTCCTCCTGACCGTTGTGCAGGTCTGATACGCAACTACAGAAAACATTTAGTTGAGGTTATTGCTGCCAAAGGAGGGTCAACCAGTTATTAAATCCAAGGGTTCACATACTTTTCCACCGGCACTATGAATATTTACACGGTGTGTTCAATAAAGACATGAAAACATATAATTGTTTGTGTGTTATTAGCTTAAGCAGACTATTTGTCTATAGTTATGACTTAGATGAAGATCCGATAACATTTTTATTCCAAAGGGTTCACATACTTTTTCTTGCCAGTACCAGTCAAAAGTTTGGACACAACGACTCATTCAAGGGTTTTTCTTTATTTGTGCTATTTTCTACACTGTAGAATAATAGTGAAGACATCAAAACTATGAAATAACACATATAGAATCATGTCACTTTAATAATGTCACTTTACTAATGTTTACATATCTTGCATTACTCATCTCATGTGTGTATACTGTGTTCTATACTATCTACTGTATCTTAGTCTATGCCGCTCTGACATTGCACATCCATATATTTATATATGCTTACTTCCATTCCGTTACTTAGATTTGTGTGTATTAGGTATTTGTTGTGAAATTGTTAGATATTACTTGTTAGATATTGCTGCACTGTCGGAACTAGAAGCACAAGCATTTCGCTACACCCGCAATAACATCTGCTAAACACGTGTATGTGACCAATAAAATCTGATTTGATTTGATGTAGTAACCAAAAAAGTGTTAAACAAATCAAAATATATTTTAGATTTAAAAATTTTCAAAGTAGCCACTCTTTGCTTTGATGACAGCTTTGCACACTCCTGGCATTCTCTCAATCATGTTCATGAGGTAGTCACCTGGAATGCGTTTCAATTAACAGGTGTGCCTTGTTAAAAGTTAATTTGTGGAATTTCCTTCTTAATGCATTTGAGCCAAGAAACACAAGCAACAGACATTAGACCAGTGGAAATCTGTCGTTCGGTCTGATGAGTCCAAATGTAAAAATGTTGGTTCCAACAGCCGTGTCTTGAGATGCAGAGTAGGTGAA
Organism: Oncorhynchus tshawytscha; assembly: GCF_018296145.1. Lineage (NCBI taxonomy): Eukaryota > Metazoa > Chordata > Actinopteri > Salmoniformes > Salmonidae > Oncorhynchus > Oncorhynchus tshawytscha. The sequence continues at coordinate 9,907,186 of NC_056454.1, read as the reverse complement.
CGGATGATCTCAGCATGTGTGGTTCCCACCGTGAAGCATGGAGGAGGAGGTGGGATGGTATGGGGGTGTTTTGCTGGTGACACTGTCAGTGATTTATTTAGAATTCAAGGCACACTTAACCAGCATGGCTACCACAGCATTCTATAGCGATACGCCACGCCATCGGGTTTGTGCTTAGGGGGACTTTAATTTGTTTTTCAACTATTTGACCAAAGAGAGTGATGGAGTGCTGCATCAGATGACCTGTTCCCCACAATCACCCGACCTCAACCCAATTGAGATGGTTTGGGATGAGTTGGACCGCAGCATGAAGGAAAAGCAATCAACAAGTGCCTAGCATATGTGGGGACTCCTTCATGAGCATTCCTCATGAAGCTGGTTGAGAGAATGCCAAGAGTTTGCAAAGCTGTCATCAAGGCAAATGGTGGCTACTAAAATATAAAATATATTTTGATTTGTTTAACACTTTTTTGGTTACTACATGATTCCATATGTGTTATGTCATAGTTTTGATGTCTTCACTGTTATTACACAATGTAGAAAATAGTCAAAATAAAGAAAAACCCTTGAACGAGTAGGTGTGTCCAAACTTTTGACTGGTACTTTATACATATCACAGGAGGTACCTTAATTGGGGAGGAGGGTCTCGTAGTAATGGCTGCAGTGGAATAGGTGGAACGGTTTCAAACACATGGTTTTCTATCACATTGCAGGAGAAGACCCAGATGCAGATAGTGTTGAAGTAACAAATGTTTATTACTAGAACAGGGGGCAGGCAAAACAGTAAGCAGTAATCCAGGGTGGTGTGACAAGGTACAGAACAGCAGGCAGGCTCAGGGTCAGGGCAGGCAGAGGTCAATAATCCAGGGTGGTGAGACAAGGTACAGGACGGCAGTTAGGCTCAGGGAAAGCAGAATGGTCAAAACCGGGAAAACTAGAAAACATGAACTAGAAAAAGACAGGAGCAAGGGGTAACCGCTGGAAGGCTTGACGATCAAAACAAAATGGCAACAGACAAACAAAGAACACAGGTATAAATACACTGGGGATAATGTGGAATATGGGTGACACCTGGAGGAGGTTGGAAACAAGCACAAAGACAGGTGAAACAGATCAGGGTGTGACAGTTTTCATGTGTTTGATGACATTCCATTTGCTCCGTTCTAGCCAATATTATGAGCCGTTCTCCCCTCAGCATCCTCCACTGCCACTGGACTCTGGAACAGTGGAAACGCTTTCTCTGGATTGATGAATCACGCTTCACCATCTGTCAGTCCGACAGACGAATCTGGGTTTGGCTGTTGCCAGAAGAATCTTACCTACCCAAATGCATAGTGCCAACTGTAAAGTTTGGCGGAGAAGGAATAATGGTCTGGGGCTGTTTTTCATGGTTTGGGCTAGGCTCCTTAGTTCCAGTGAAGGGAAATCTTAACGCCACTGCATACAATGACATTCCAGACAATTCAGTGCTTCCAATTTTGTGGCAACATTTTGGGGAAAGCCCTTTCCTGTTTCAGCATGACAATGACCCCTTGCACAAAGCGAGGTACATACAGAAATGGTTTTCGAGAACTTGACTGGCCTGCACAGAGCTCTGACCTGAATTGGAATGCCGACTGCGAGCCAGGCCTACTTGCCCAATATAAGTGCACGACCTCACTAATGCTCTCGTGGAAAGCCTTCACAGAAGATTGAATGCGGTTATGACAGCAAAGGGGGGACCAACTCCATATTAATGCCCATGATTTTGTAATGAGATGTTCGATGAGCAGTTAGTATATACAGTTGAAGCCGTAAGTTTACATACACTTTAGCCAAATACATTTAAACTCAGTTTTTCACAATTCCTGACAATTAATCCTAGTAAAGATTCCCTGTTTTAGGTCAGTAAGGATTACCACTTTATTTTAAGAATGTGAAATGTCAAAATAATAGTAGAGATAATTATTTATTTCAGCTTTTATTTCTTTCAGCACATTCCCAGTGGGTCAGAAGTTTACATTTACACTCAATTAGTAATTTGGTAGCATTGCCTTTAAATTGTTTAACTTGGGTCAAACATTTTGGGTAGCCTTCCACAAGCTTCCCACAATAAGTTGGGTCAATTTTGGCCCATTCCTCCTGAAAGAAGCTGGTGTAACTGAGTCAGGTTTGTAGGCCTCCTTACTCGCACACACTTTTTCAGTTCTGCCCACACATTATCTATAGGGTTGAGGTCCGGGCTGTGTGATGGCCACTCCAATATCTTGACTTTGTTGTCCTTAGGCCATTTTTCCACAACTTTGGAAGCATGCTTGGGGTCATTGTCCATTTGGAAGACCCATTTGTGACCAAGCTTTAACTTCCTGACTGATGTCTTGAGATGTTGCTTCAATATATCCACATATTGTTCCTCCCTCATGATGCCATCTATTTTGTGAAATGCACCAGTCTCTCCTGCAGCAAAGCATCTCCACAACATGATGCTGCCACCCCCGTGCTTCACGGTCGGGATGATGTTCTTCGGCTTGCAAGCCTCCCCCTTTTTCCTCCAAACATAACAATGGTCATTATGGCCAAACAGTTCTATTTTTGTTTCATCAGACCAGAGAACATTTCTCCAAAAAGTACGATCTTTGTTCCCATGTGCAGTTGCAAACTATAGTCTGGCTTTTTTTATGGCGGTTTTGGAGCAGTGGCTTCTTCCTTGCTGAGTGGCCTTTCAGGTTATGTCAATATAGGACTCGGCTTACTGTGGATATAGATACTTTTGTACTTGTTCCCTCCAGCATCTTCACAAAGTCCTTTGCTGTTGTTCTGGGATTGATTTGCACTTTTCGCACCATAGTACGTTCATCTCTAGGAGACAGAACGTGTCTCCTTCCTAAGGGGTATGAATGCCGAATGGTCACATGGTGTTTATACTTGCGTACTATTGTTTGTACAGACTCAAGTGATGTCAAATAGCAGAATGACATAATTGTCTGGAATTCTCCAAGCTGTTTCAAGGCACAGGCAACTTAATGCATGTAAACTTCTGACCCACTGGAAATGTGATACAGTGAATTATAAGTGAAATAATCTGTCTGCAAGCAATTGTTGGAAAAATTACTTGTGTCATGCACAAAGTGGATGTCCTAACCGACTTGCCAAAACTATAGTTTGTTATCAAGAAATGTGTGGAGTGGTTGAAAAATGACTTTTAACCTTTTTGCGTGTAGGGGGCAGTATTTTCGTTTTTGGCTAAAAAACGTACCCATTTGAAACTGCTTATTTCTCAGCCCCAGAAACTAAAATATGCATATAATTGTCCGATTAGGATGGAAAACACCCTAAAGTTTCCAAAACTGTAAAAATATTGTCTGTGAGTATAACATAACTGATATTGCAGGCGAAAACATGAGGAAAATCCAATCAAGGAAGTGCCTCTTATTTTGAAACCTCTCTGTTCCTATGCATGCCTATCCTCCATTTAAAGGGATATCAACCAGATTCCTTTTTCTATGACTTCCCTAAGGTGTCAACAGTATTTAGACATAGTTTCAGGCTGTGATTTTGAAAAATGAGCGTGAAAGATCACATTGCGTAAGTGGATAGGTGGGGGCTCTCAGAGTGAGTTTTGCACTACAGAGTAAAGCAGCCATTGTTTCTCCTGGTGTTTTTGAAAAACCTACACACCTGGTTGATATATTATCTAATATATATTTTAAAAACAACCTGAAGGATTGATTATAAAAACGTTTGACATGTTTCTTTGGACATTACGGATATTATTTGGAATATATGTCTGCGTTGTCGGGACCTCTCTTTCCTGTGGATTTCTGAACATAACGCGACAAACAAACTGAGGTATTTTGGGTATAAAAATAATCTTTATGGAACAAAAGGAACATTTGTTGTGTAACTGGGAGTCTCTGGAGTGAAAACATCCAAAGATCATCAAAGGTAAACGATTAATTTGATTGCTTTTCTGATTTTCATGACCTAGCTAGTTAATGCTTAGTGTGTATAATGTTATGTTATGCTATCGATAAACTTACACAAACGCTTGGATTGCTTTCACTATAAAGCATCATTTCATGCTTTCACTGTAAAGCATCATTTCAAAATCTGAGACGACAGGTGGATTAATAAAAGGCTAAACTGTGTTTTGCAATATTGCACTTGTGATTTCATGAATATGAATATGTTTTAGTAATATTATTTGACTGTGGCGCTATGCTATTCAGCGGTTGCTGACGAAAATGATCCCGCTAACGGGATGGGTAGCGTCAAGAATTAATGTCTCCAACATAAGTGTATGTAAACTTCCGACTTCAACTGTACGTTTATTTCACTTAGAGACCGAGCCAATCATTCTCAAGCTTATCCCACATTTTTGACAAGAAAGTGTTCTGTTGCCATGGTGAAAATTGGCTTTGTGCTCCAATGTCTCAGCATATTGCTGGGGCTATTGTGTGAGTCATCACCCACATCAGCTGTTTATTTTTTATCTGTCAATATTGCTGTTCGCTTCAGCAAACGCACCGTCTACACCAGATGACTGAGAACGAAGACGATGAGAGAATCAGAGTTATTTTTGGTATCAGAGACAGCGCTCAAATGGACAAACAGTACCAACCATACTGTTCAAATGTTACAGCCTTCTTATAAAATAGTTATTTTTTTATCCCCTCAATCGACACACACAATACCCTTTAATGACAAAGTAAATACTTTTTAAAATCAAAAAACAACATATATATCTTTATATATATAACCAAAATTTAAATCAGATTTACATAACTATTCAGATCCTTTACTCAGTACTTTGTTGAAGCACCTTTGGCAGCGATTACAGCCTTGAGTCTTCTTCACTATGACGCTACAAGTTTGGCACACCTGTATGTGGGGAGTTTCTCCCATTCTTCTCTGCAGATCCTCTCAAATTCTGTCAGGTTGGATGGGGAGCGTTGCTGCACAGCTATTTTCAGGTGTCTCCAGATATGTTAAATCGGGTTCAAGTCCGGGCTCTGGCTGGGCCACTCAAGGACATTCAGAGACTTGTCCCGAAGCCACTCCTGCGTTCTATTGGCTGTGTGCTTAGGGTCATTGTCCTGTTGGAAGGTGAACCTTCACCCCAGTCTGAGGTCCAGAGCACTCTGGAGCAGGTTTTCATCAAGGATCTCTATACTGAAATTATTTGCTACCCTTCCCCAGATTTGTGCCTCAACACAATCCTGTCTTGGAGCTCTATGGACAATTCCTTCGACCTCATGGCTTGGTTTTTGCTCTGACATGCACTGTCAACTGCCGGACCTTATATAGACAGGTGGTTGCCTTTCTAAATCAATGTCCAATCAATTTACAACAGGTGAATTCCAATCAAGTTGTATAAACCTCTCAAGGATGATCAATGGAAACAGGATGCACCTGAGCTCAATTTCGAATCTCATAGCAAAAGGGTCTGAATACTTTATGTAGATAGTTATTCAAAATAAAAAACATAAATACCTTATGTAAAAATGTCTAAAAACCTGTGGTATTGTTTGTAGATTGAGGAGGATTTAATTTAATACATTTTAGAATAAGACTGTAACACTACAAATGTGGAAAAAGTCTAGGGGTCTGAATACTTTCCGAATGCACTGTAAATGTAAATCTGAGACACTTTATATTCAGGACAAAAATATAATTTCTTTGCTTTATCTTTTTCATGATTCATTTGTTGAGTTATTGCAAACAGGATGCATGTTCTGTAAAGGCTTCCTTCTTTTCACTCTGTCATTTATGTTAGTATTGTGTAGCAACTACAATGTTTTTGATCCATCCTCAGTTATCTCCTATCCGGAAACTGAGTTAGGAAGGACGTCTATTTCTTTGTATTGTCTGGGTATATTGAAACACCATCCAAAGTAATTAATAACTGTACTATGCCCAAAGGGATATTCAATGTCTGCATCTTATTGTTTTACCTAAAGGTGCCCTTCTTTGTGAACCATTGTAAAACCTATATGGTTGGATGGCGCTTGAAATTCACTGCTCGACTGAAGGACCTTGTAAATAATTGATTTTATGGGCAGTGTTTAAAAAAATATATATATTTCACTTTTATTTAGCCAAGTAGGCAAGTTGAGAACAAGTTCTCATTTACAACTGTGACTTGGTCAAGAATAAAGCAAAGCAGTTCGACACATACAACAACACAGAGTTACATATGCAATAAACAAAACATACAGTCAATAATACAGTTGAAGAAAGTCTTTATACAATGTGTGCAAATGAGGTAAGATAAGGGAGATAAGGCAATAAATAGGCCATGGTGGTGAAGTAATTACAATATACCAATTAGACACTAGAGTGATTGATGTGCAGAAGATGAATGTGCAAGTAGAGATACAGTGGTGCAAAGAGGCATGCAAAGCATGCAAAGGAGCATGGGGTACAGAGATAGGGTCACTTAAAAATCATATTAAACACTTTTTTTGCAAACAGAGTCCATGCAATTTATTATGTGACATGTTATGCCCATTTTTACTCCTGAACTTATTTAGACTTGCCATATCAAAAAATGTCATTCCACTTTGGCTTTATGGCATTTTGTGTGTAGATCAGTGACTCAAATCTCAATTTAATCCATTTTAAATTCAGGCTGTAACACAACAAAATGTGGGAAAAGTCAAGGCATATGCATACTTTCTGAAGGCACTGTATGTATGGCATGACCAAATCGGAGAGATATGTAGGAGCAAGTCCATGCAATGCTTTGTAGGTTACCAGTAAAACCTTGAAATCAGCCCTAGCCTTAACAAGAACCCAGTTCCGAGGCTATCACTGGACTAATATGATCACATTTTGAGATTCTATCTGCCATATTTTGCACTAGCTGAAGTTTATTTAGTGCCTTATCCGAGTAGAGCATTGCAGTAGTCTAATCTTGAAGTGACAAAAGCATGGAGTAGCTTTTCTGCAAACTTTTTTTGATAAAGCTTCAGATTCTTACAATGCTACAAAGATGGAAAAAAGGTGCTTTTGAAATGACATGTTTGATATTTTTGTCAAATGATAGATTAGGTTCCAGAGTCCTTCACTTTTATTTGAGAAGACTGTACAACCATAAATATTCATTGTCAGATCCACAGCAGATCTCTTTGTTTCTTGGGACCTACAACTAGCATCTCTATTTTGTCAGAGTTTAAAAGTAAAACATTTGACGCTATTTACTTCCTTTTGTCTGAGGCAATTTTGGATCTTCACCATTTTTCAAAGAAATTGAACAGCTGTGTAGCAGTCTGCATAGCAGTGAAAGTTGATATTGTGTTTTTAAGAGGTAGCATATATAGTGAAAACAATAGTGGTCCTAGAATAGAACCTTGAGGAACACCATAACCAGTGTTGTACTACCACAAACTGAGGGTCTCGGTCTTGTCTCGGTGTCAGATAGAGTTTTACTAGGTCTTGGCTCAGTCTCGGACAATGAGTACTCATCTTTCCTCTCGAGACCAGTCAAGACCATCAAAGTACTCAAGTACTCGAGGACTGGAGTTGGGAAACACTGCTTCAGATGGACCTGGGGCAGGGTACAGCATGTACAACACAAGTTTGATTTGTAACCTGCACAAGTACCATGAAATGCTTAACTTGCAAGCCCTGCCCAACAGTACAGTATTCAATATCAAATAGTATAACTAATAATAAACATAAAAAATACAAGAAATAAGAGAGGAAGCTACAGTGCATTTGGAAAGTATTCAAACCCCTAGATTTTTTATTTTTGTTACGTTACAGCCTTATTATAAAATTGATTAAATAAAACATGATCCTTTATTTTAATTTATTAGAAATAAAAAACAGAAAAACATTATTTACATAACTATTCCAAATCAAATCAATTGTTATTTGTCACATGCGCCGAATACAACGGGTGTAGACCTTAAAGTGAAATGCTTACTTACAAGCCCTTAACCAACAATGCAGTTTCAAGAAGAATACCTAAAAAAAAGTAAGAGATAAGAATAACAAATAATAGCCCTTATGCATATTCCATGACCGAACGTTCTAAGCATACTTCCTACTGGTGTGGCAATTTCCGGTGACGCATACAATTGAACGGAGGTCAGTCTAGTTGTTATCGATGATGAAAACATTATTACCACGATGTCGCAGTTTGTTGCTAGGTGTCTTCAGGACTTGCCTCAAATTAATATTAATGATCGAATTGTTAAATCAGCCTCCGAGACTCCAGCAGGCAAGAACGAAAACAGGTTCAAGATGTTGTGGCAGACCAGGGGGTTGGGTCAAGACGTTTACACAGATCAGACACGGACAGAGTATGATTAGCTCGGTTTCAATGGTGTTTATTAAATAATAAATCAAAAGTAAAGGATAGGTCTCCCCCCCGAGACCCTCTCCGGGATACCATCTTCTGGGCTCCGGGTCTTGCTGTATCCTGTCGGGCACATAAACTCAAACTCTCTCATCTTAGCTCGGGCACCGTCTCCAACTACACGGAAGTCACCTTCTTTCCCCCAGTCCTCTCCTGTGTGCTGCCCTTCTGGCAGCTTTATGGGGCTTGTACAGCCTTTGATTACTCACCAACTCCCCAATCAGCCCCAGTTAGTCCTGGGCGGAGAGCCCGTCGAGACCTGGCACGTCCAGCAGATGGAGCCATCGCCTCATGATGTATACTCTGTCTGTCACCAGGCCACGACGAGTCTCCCCCTGGTGGCTGACCTGCTGTATGCCACAATGTATGTAGGAAGCTACATAGACAACTATGAAGGTGAGTACCAAGACAGTGACATATATCACGTTAGCTAGCTACAATCATATTAGCTAGCTAGCTAATTTAACTAGTAACTGTAGCCAGCTAGTTACTTTGTAAAATTATGTAACGTTGACAGAATCTAACTGAGAATGTATGTATTTTCGTTAGCTTGCTTAAATTATGCTTGCTAGCATCTTCTACACAGTATCTAACAAAGATACATTGACAGAGGAGATCACCGTTAGGGCTGCATGTCACAGGTCCACGAGGAAGAGTGAAAAGCCGCACAGCATGAGAGCAGGGAAAGGTTATAGATAGCTACTAGGGACCTTGTTAAACATCTCCTTTGGGACACTGTCATCATGGTCAAAATGTGTTGGAGACAGTGTCAGTGTTTAATCTTGTCAATAGATACCTATTAATGATGGGTCCGAATTTAGAATTGTCCCCTTACAGGTTATTTGGCTAAAATCTATTGATGCGGTGTTTGGTCATTTTGTTACTGAGACACAATGTATTCCTTTATAGTTAAATGAGCCCCCAGTTAAGAAGACTAGACACTACTATTCCATGACCCAGTTGTCATCCACGCAATGCACTTGGCAGTGACGAGGTAGGTAATTCTGGGCTTCCAACAGCTGGTAGAAAGGAAAAGAAGAGAGGAAGATTCAGCACTCTCTGTGGACTCAACCCAAAGGTACATATGTCATAAAAATACAAATTGTAAATATTTTTTTTATTCATAACATACAGTATGATGGTAAACACTGATACCCTTTGTGTGCAATTTCTGTATAAATGACTGTTTGTTACCCAGTGTACAAAGCAGGTCAACAAAAAGAACCACTGCACTCCAACACCTTCCCAGAACCAGACCCCTGCCGTCAGTGAAACAGGTAAGTCAATACACTCAAATGTGTACTGAACAAAAATATGCAACATGCAACAATTTCAAAGATTTTATTGAGTTACAGTTCATATATAGAAATCAGTCAATTGAAATACGTTCATTAGGCCCTTATCTATGGATTTCACATGACTGGGAATACAGATATGCATCTGTTTGTC